>NC_089837.1:405862962-406462962 GCF_035609145.1 Eleutherodactylus coqui
CAAGCCGCCAGCGAATTTAGACAGAACCATGGAGACGAGGACGCTAGCAATGGAGCAGGTAAGTGGAATAACTTCTGTATGGCTCATATTTAATGCACGATGTACATTACAAAGTGCATTAATATGGCCATACAGAAGTGCTTAACCCCACTTGATTTCGCGAGACAACCCCTTTAAGGCGAAAAATAGGCTAGTCACCAATGATTAATTCTCTGGACAATAGACAGACAGTGATTGGCAGAGTGGAGAGGTGGTTTAGCCAGACAGCATAGTTGAGGCCGGATTGGATTGGAAGGACATAGTAACATCATTTGTAAGACTGACATAAAACATGTCTTCATCCAGTTCAGCCTGTCATATTGCGATGCTAATTCAGAGGAAAGCATAAAAAAAACACAAGGCAGAGACAATTTTTCTCATAGCTTATTTCCTCAGAAGCGTTGGATGGGCGACCACAGCGACGGATGTTGCAATAGTCTAGGTGGAAGATGATGAAGGCATCTACTAGTATTTTTCAACTTGAGGTCGAGGAAGACTAGTTGCGAGAGATGTTTTGAGTTGGAAGTGGAGTTGTGTTTATGGTTTGAAGGCCATAGCAGAATCAAGGGTTACACTGAGGCAACTGATATATAGGACTGTGGAAAGTGTGGAGTAATTTCTGCTACTTTCAACATATCAACTTCAAGAACTGAGTGTTAACTTGCTGCTTAATATATCAAACTCTTCTCTGACATAAGCAATTATTGCAAAGCAATGTTAGATTTTCCCTACACCTGACAGTGAAGGTTGGTTGGTATATGTGCATATGTATATTTACTGTATATAGTGACAGTATGGTTTGACTTTTTTAGGACAAGAATGAAGAGGTATTTAAATCAATACATAACAAGTAATAAATTTAAGAAACTCTATATCAGCCTGTTCAATGTCAGCATGTTCAATGTCACAGTTTCCCTTTAACCATATAAATGCAGTAAATTGAGCAAAGCACAGCACAGCAAACATTATATTGTCAGTATTGAAAAGGATACAACACAAAAAGAACACAATAGCTTTTTTTTCTATTACAGTACAGCTTTAAATAAGATTGGCAATGTGTTTTGTTCAAAGATGTGCATTATAGATTAGCGCAATCAGAAGTTACAATCACAACACATGAACATACTGTATAATAAGCAAGCCATATGGTTCAGGGTAAGCATGAAAAATGATTGTGCTTTAATGTACTTAATAACCCATTTAAGCAGTATTTAGCATATAATAGACCAATTAATGCACAGTCTTCAATACTACTTTATTATCTTGCAAATGAGTTCTATGACAATATTCAAGCCAGGGGGTCTATACAGATATAAAATTATTTAATGCATTATTAACAGAGCTTAATTTGTAGTTCTTAAAAAGAAGTCAGATGGTGAATACAATTAATTTAAACAGGAATAATAAGGAATAGGAGACGGGGATTTATGGATGGATGGATGGATAGATAGATAATGAAGAAACAAGCTTTACATATTTATGTATTAATTTCAATATTAATTTTATTTTAATTAGGTAGATGTAACTTTATTTATCGCGTTGTGTTTACTTGTGTTAAGGTGAAGCACAGATTTTGTATCACAGAAACATAGTTGGAGTGCATATGATGTACTGTAATGTGTCTAACAAAAACTTAAAATTGGATTAATATTGCTTGCTCATGCTTGAAGCATAAAAAGTGCTTAAAGGCAAAAGGAGACAGAGAGCTACATCTAAAAATAAAATGCCCAATGGAAGTACAGATTTTCACAATTCAGATTTGTTTTGTCAGGAATACGGGTCTCTAGAGAATGTAGTAAATACAGTATATTACTCATTTGTATTTTATAGCATTTTATTATTTTTAAGGGATTACAGCTTGGTGAAATCACATATTTTAGCAATACTTGCCTATTGGCACATAATAAAATGTGCAGCCTTAATATAGTTAGAAAATGTCTTGTATTGTGTCAAGTGGAGGTCCCAACAGCTCGCTGTCAATCAAGTTTGACATCTCCCATTGACAGTGAGCAGTGGGGACTACCCACATGACACATTTCAAGACATTCTCTAACTATACTAAACCACTGTAAAGTTAAATCTAAGCAGATCCATTACAGGGGAATGAGGGTGAACAAAAGCAATGCTGCAGTAGGGTGACATGACATGATATGACAGGTCTTTAACTACATGGGAAGAAGAAAATATTAGAACATCACATCATTAAATCAAGATTTTGTAACTTTTTGTAAAGGAAGGCCTCTTTCTACTACCGGGATGTGGGTGAGACTATAAGAGGTAAATGCCACCCTACAGATCAATCTCACATTACTCCTTCACTCAGGCTACAAATTAAGCCCAACTCAGACCCCAAACAGTCCACACACTCAGGAACACTTGTGTTGCCACCACTTATTAAATATGGGGGATGAGTACTACCACACAGAGAAGGCATACTCACTATTATCAGCTTCACTCTACTGGTGAACAAGTCATAACATATACTCTATAGAGATATTTAAGGTTATTTAGGGCAACAAGACAAAGTTATTAAAGTTTTGTAATTTGATATACAAAGGCACAGTTCTTAATAGTTGCAAGAATAAAGAAAGAGAAGACATACATAAAATGTATAGCAGGAAAAGCTAACAAGTTCAATATTTAGTGGTTCTATGTGGTAAAGCCATTTGTCTGCCACCAGAATTATGGACAGAATGTATACATAAAACTGTTGCATCACAAAATTGTGTCATCAGATGTGGGTTACGCCATAATTATATAGTACAGCATTAGGATGGGTTGGAAAAACAATCCTCTCCTGCATAAGTCAGTTCATAGGTAGGACACCATTATACATATACAATGCTACCTATCCCTTTTGACCAGTAGTTAAAAAATATTATAGGGAAAATGATACTATTTTGGAGGTTCTCAGATAAGATCCCAACTCTTATATAATTGCAATTAGAAAAAATCCATCACTCTTAAATATTGCAGAAGTATTACTTCATGCATGTAATCCACAGTCAAGATTTATTTGACATTTCAAAAAAATCAAGACCTTCATCAGATAATCAAATTGCTACAATAAACATCTCAATGCCTTAGTATAGCAGTTACAACTGCAAGGACAAGCACTTTACCTTGCTGCTGCAGAGTTTGTACTTGTCGTGGATTATGTTAATTTACTTTACTCTTGGAGGACAGTATAGCATTTTTGACTATGCTATTTTTCTTTCCAAAAATATTAGAAACAAATGGAAATTATGCCAAACTAAAAACTAAACTTTGCAACTTTGGTTTCTATTTAACTAATTAAAGTCATTGATCTTATTCACCCTTTGATTGAATTCAATGAATGGGTGGGTGCTGCCTCCGATTGGCTGAGTGGAAGGACCAATCACAGGCAGCTCTCAGCTGTCATTTAATAGCTGAGAGCTGCCTCTGATCGGTCACAGTGCTCAGCCAATCGGAGGCAGCCCTTTCAGCAGGCGGGGATTTTAAATCCCCACCTGCTGAAAGCACTTCAGAACAGTGCAGGAGAAGACCCAGCTGGATGTGCCTGAGCCCCGGTATCTGCGGAGAGGTGAATTTATATATATATATATATATATATATATATATATATATAAATTTTTTTACACATTTTAGAGATGATTTTCTGGGAAGGGCTGCTTATATTTAAAGCCCTTCCCCAAAAATTACTGCAGTGCTTGCCGGCAGCCCATTGCTTTCAATAGTGTCGGCTGTAGAGCCGGCTCTATTGACTTCTATGAGAAAACATTGCGCTCCCACATTTTTCACATTCAAAAAATACCGATGCCGCAACTAGCCACATTTTAAAAAACGGTGTCCTATAATTTTTGCCGCAGACATTTTTGCACATGTACAATTTGCACATGTGACCACTGGCATTGGAAAGCATTGGTTGTATATAGTGCGATCCTTTTTAATGTGCAAATAATCAGATGTTAAAACGCCCATGAGCCCTAAAAGTAAGAGACGGGGAGACCAAATAAAGTAGGACCATAGCCTTGTGGCTAAGACTCAAGGCTTAGCCAAGAGCATCAGCCATCAATCCTCAAGTAAACGTGAGAGCAATGAAATTTGCAACAGGTTTAAGCCCAAATAAGCACAAGTATTTCCCTCAACTGTTTTAATAGTTTAAGAGATTAAAAAAACACAGCTTTCATGGCAGCCAGACAAATTCAAATTTGTTATGACATCTATTAGCCCAACTTGACAGTTCCTCAAACCTGCGAATTTCATTGACTTTTGCTACCCATTGGTTGAAAGAGGAAGCTATAGGTTGAAGCCATATGAATGGAATGAAAGACTTAGCTGCCATAATTAAATGCGTGGTGAGATTGCTCCTGGAAGGTTCATAGTCAACAGAGGGTTTAGAAAGATTCACATTTTCAGGGGTAAGTCTGAAAGCGCTTCCAACTATGTTGCATATGTTTTTTTCTATCTGCTTCCAATATGATTTTAAAACCGAGCAGGACTACCATATATGTATTAAAGAGCCCACATCTTTCTTGCACTGCCAGCAAAGATTAGATTAGATTCAGACTATCTCACACATCCCACTCACTATGTACGGTGAAGTAGCTGCAGTTATGTGCACTATCCACTGGGTAATAGTTCTCTGCCCCTGTGCAGAGCATCTCACAATACACTTTCCTTGTGTGCGGTGAAGTAGCTGCAGTTATGTGCACTATCCAGTGGGTAATAGTTCTCTGCTCCTGTGCAGAGCATCTCACAATACACTTTCCTTGTGTGCGGTGAAGTAGCTGCAGTTATCAGCACTATCCACTGGGTTAATAGATAATTATCTGCCCCTGTGCAGAGCATCTCACAATACACTTTCCTTGTGTGCGGTGAAGTAACAGCAGTTATCTGCACTATCCACTGGGTTAATAGATAATTATCTGCCCTATGCAGAGCATCTCACAATAGACTTTCCTTGTGTGCGGTGAAGTAGCCGCAGTTATCAGCACTATCCACTGGGTTAATAGTTCTCTGCCTCTCTTATATACAAGTCTCTGTGAGCGGTAAATTACCCCTAGGTATCAGCACAAGACAGCGGATTCATTTTTTCAAGTCACAGCATAGAGCCTCCGCTATCTACAAGTCTCTGTGTGCAGTGAATTAGCCCCAGTTCTCTGCGCTATACAGTGGGGTAATTTATTTGGGCCCTGCTCTATCCTTTATCTGACATGATGAGGAGTAGGGGTAAGGGTCAAGGTTGTGGACGTGGACGCGGGCGTTCAAGTGAGGGTGTGGGCACAGGCCGAGGTCCTGGGTGGGGTGAATCACAGCCGGCTACAGAGGGATTAGGAGAGCGCCGCGTCTCTCCACTCCCCAGCTTCCTATCATAATTTGCAGGTCCGTGTGGCAGACCTTTATTAAAAGCACAGCAGTGCGAACAGGTTCTGTCGTGGATCGCGGATAACGCATCAAGCAATGTATTGAACCCCCAGTCTTCTACGGAGTCCACTACTACCAGGCTAGGGATGGCACCTCTGAATCTTCTGGCTGCTCCTTCTTCCTCCGAGCCCCGTCACTCCAGGAAAATGACAGATTCTGAGCAGGCAGATTTGCAGGAACTGATCTCGGGTCCCTGCCCTGAGTGGGAAAAAATGGTTCCTCACCCACCTAAGGGGTTTGTTGTGACTGATGCCCAACCTTTGGGAATTTCCCAGAGTCCGGGTGATGAGGCTGGGGACTTCCGGCAACTGTCTCAAGACCTTTTTGTGAATGAGGATGATGAGACACAGATGTCTGTCAGTGAAGTAGTAGTAAGGGCAGTAAGTCTGAGGGAGGAGCGCAAAGAGGATTTGAAGGAAGAGCAGTTGGACGATGACGTGACTGACCTCACCTGGCTTGCTAAGCCTACTGAAGACATGGCTTCAGAGGGGGAAGCAAGTGCAGCAGCAGGACGGGTTGGAAAAGGCAGTGGGGTGGCCAGGGGGAAAGACAAGGCCAGAGCCAATAATCCCCCAACTGTTTCCCACAGCAGCCCCTCGCGGCAAGCCTCCATGCAGAGGGCTAGGTGTTCAAAGGTGTGGATGTTTTTCAGTGAGAGCGCGGACGACCAACGAACAGTGGTGTGCAACCTGTGCCACACGAAGATCAGCCACTTCAACACCACTATCAGCCTGACAACCACCAGCATGCGCAGGCATATGATGGCCAAGCACCCCACGAGGTGGGACGAAGGCCATTCACCGCCTCCGGGTCACACCACTGCCTCTTTCCCTGCGCCACAACCTGGCACACAGATCCAATCCCCTTCCCAGGATGCAGGCATGAGTGCCTCCCGGCCTGCACCCACACCCTCCCCTCCACGGCCTCTAGCAATGTCTCCTAGCCCAGCGTTCAGTTATCGCTAACACAGGCGTTGGAGTGAAAGCGCAAATACGCCACCACCCACCTGCATACACAAGCTTTAAACATGCATATTGTAAAATTAATCAGCCTGGAGATGCTGACTTACAGGCTTGTGGAAACGGAGGCTTTCAAAAACATGATGGCGGAGGCGGTCTCGCGCTACTCGGTCCCCAGTCACCACTATTTTTCCCGGTGTGCCGTCTCAGCCCTACACCAGCACATCTCCCACAACAAAAACTGTGCCCTCACCAACGCGGTTACTGGGAAGGTCCACTTATCGATGGACAACGGCAGTAACCTAGTGGCGGCTCTGCAGCTCGGCAGCCTCACACACGTGCCATGCCTGGCCCACGTCTTCAATCTGGTGGTTCAGTGGTTTCTGAAGAACTACCCCCAGTTGTCTGACCTGCCCGGCAAGGTGCGTCGTGTATGCGCTCATTCTCGCCAGTCCACCACGGATGCTGCCACCCTCCGGACACTGCAACATCGGTTCCAGCTGCCAGAGCACCGACTGCTGTGTGACGTGCCCATGTGGCCGGCGGAGTGGTAGTCAGCCTCTGCAGTTCTTCACAGAGGAGTGGGCATGGATGGCAGACATCTGTCAGTCCTCGGAAACTTTGAGCAGTCTACCCAAATGGTGAGCAGCGATGCGGCCATAATTAGCGTTACTATCCTGCTGCTTTGCCTGCTGAGATGTTCGCTGCTAAGCATAAAGGCAGACGCTTTGCGGTTAAAACAAGAGATGGGGGATGACAGTATGTCACTTGATAGCCAGACCACCCTCACGTCTGCATCTCAGCGCGTTTTGGAGGAGAAGGG
The DNA here is from genome assembly GCF_035609145.1 of Eleutherodactylus coqui. Lineage (NCBI taxonomy): Eukaryota > Metazoa > Chordata > Amphibia > Anura > Eleutherodactylidae > Eleutherodactylus > Eleutherodactylus coqui. The sequence goes on from NC_089837.1 coordinate 405,870,193, forward strand.
GGGAGGGGGAAGAGACTGCTGCCCACACTGCAGACGGTACCCATGCTGCTTCATTCTCATCTGTTTAGCGTGTATGGGCTGAAGAGGAGGAGGAGGAGCATCTTCCTAGTGAGGACAGCGATGTGTTGCATACTGGGACTCTGGCACACGTCTGACTTCATGTTAGGCTGCCTTTCCCGTGATCCTCGTGTTTGACACATTCTGGCCAACACAGATTACTGGGTGTACACCGTTCTCAAACCACTGTATAAGGAGAACCTTTCCACTCTCATTTCTGAAGAAGAAAGGGGTACGAGAGTGATGCAATACTACAGGGCCCTGGTGGAAAAAGTGATGCTAAAGTTCCCATCTGACAGCACTAGCGGTAGAAGACACAGTTCAGAGGGCCAACTAGCAGAGGAGGTGCGAGGATCAGGCCTTTGCTAGTTTTATGGCTCCCCAGTAAGACTGTGTCACCACTCCCCAGTCAAGACTGAGTCAGAGGGAGCACTGTAAAAAGATGGTGAGGGAGTACATAGCCGATCGTAACACTGTCCTCCGTGATCCCTCTGCTCCATACAACTATTGGGTGTCAAAGCTGGACACGTAGCACAAACTTGCGCTGTACGCCCTGGAGGTGCTAGCGTGCCCTGCCGCTAGCGTCTTGTCAGAGAGGGTGTTTAGTACAGCTGGGGGGATCATCACGGATAAGCGTACCCGCCTGTCAACTGACAGTGCCGACATGCTTACACTCATTAAGATGAACAAATGCTGGATTTCCCCAGAGTTCTCTTCTCCACTGGTGGAAAGCAGTGGATCATAAAGATTCTTTTCGCTTCAACAGGAGACAAATGCATCCTCTATCACTCCAAAAAAGGGGAGAAGTAGCTTGGTCTATCCCTCTCGGATATTACTCTTCCTCCTCAAACAGCATGTCATCATGCTTTACTGCCAATTTTTCAGCAGGACAAAAGGCCCTATTAAAACCAAGGCATACACTTGTACTATTGGTACACCAATTTTTCAGGCCTTCGCCTATACTCTTAGCCAACAAATTTTTTCGGGCTTCGCCTATACTCTTGGTAAACAAATTTTTTCTGGTATTCGCCTATACTCTTGGTACACCAATGTTTCAGGGATTCGCCTATACTCTTGCTACAGAAATGTTTCAGGAGTTCGCCTATAAACTTGCTACAGAAATGTTTCAGGGGTTCGCCTACACTCTTGCTACTGAAAGGTTTGAAGTCTCCACCTATACTCTTGTTACAGAAATGTTTCAGAGGTTCACCTATACTCTTGCTACAGAAATGTTTCAGAGAGGGGGGAGGAGGCCACCAGCACATAGCCAGGCAGATCCCGAGTAAAGAAAGCATAATGGCATATAGTACAAGCTAAACCAAAAGACCAATACTTATCAATAGAAACAGTCTGTAAATCAGGTCCACTAGTGTATCCGAGCAGTCCTTCAAAAAGTAGATGAGTTGTTTGAGGGAAGCACGATCTGAGTTCTTCAGCTATAAGAAAAACAACATAAGCATAAAAATAGAAAGAGTGGAAGATGACCCATACGGCCATCTCCCAACAAGATGAACAAATGCTGGATTTCCCCAGAGTTCTCTTCTCCACTGGTGGAAAGCAGTGGATCATAAAGATTCTTTTCGCTGCAACAGGAGACAAATGCATCCTCTATCACTCCAAAAAAGGGGAGAAGTAGCTTGGTCTATCCCTCTCGGATATTACTCTTCCTCCTCAAACAGCATGCCATCATGCTTTACTGCCAATTTTTCAGCAGGACAAAAGGCCCTATTAAAACCAAGGCATACACTTGTACTATTGGTACACCAATTTTTCAGGCCTTCGCCTATACTCTTAGCCAACAAATTTTTTCGGGCTTCGCCTATACTCTTGGTAAACAAATTTTTTCTGGTATTCGCCTATACTCTTGGTACACCAATGTTTCAGGGATTCGCCTATACTCTTGCTACAGAAATGTTTCAGGGGTCCGCCTATACTCTTGCTACAGAAATGTTTCAGGAGTTCGCCTATAAACTTGCTACAGAAATGTTTCAGGGGTTCGCCTACACTCTTGCTACTGAAAGGTTTGAAGCCTCCACCTATACTCTTGTTACAGAAATGTTTCAGAGGTTCACCTATACTCTTGCTACAGAAATGTTTCAGAGAGGGGGGAGGAGGCCACCAGCACATAGCCAGGCAGATCCCGAGTAAAGAAAGCATAATGGCATATAGTACAAGCTAAACCAAAAGACCAATACTTATCAATAGAAACAGTCTGTAAATCAGGTCCACTAGTGTATCCGAGCAGTCCTTCAAAAAGTAGATGAGTTGTTTGAGGGAAGCACGATCTGAGTTCTTCAGCTATAAGAAAAACAACATAAGCATAAAAATAGAAAGAGTGGAAGATGACCCATACGGCCATCTCCCAACATTAGCTTCCACCATGAGGTCTGACCTTCACCTCTTAAGGTCCTCAGCAATACATAACTGGCCAACCATGATCAAGGAATGTAATGCAATCAGGGTTTTTGTGACAGTGTCACCATCATATTTTTGCTTTATGGAAAGTTGAGCCTAGCACGTGGCCTTCTATTCCTCGGGACTTTGAACGTGGGACCTCTTTCCATGTCGCCTGCTTTGTTGCCCTGTGAGGTACCTCCTTCTCCCCTAGCGGCATCCAGGAGGGGATCTGTAATGGAGATACCTCCAGTAAGGGCCAGGCATTTTCCAAATCTGCTGGAGTATGGATATTAATGCGCCTGCCATCCTTATGCACCGCCAATCCAAAGGGGAAGAGCCAGACGTGCGGTAAGTTTTTAGCCCTTAGGGCTCCTAGAAGAGGTTTTATGAGCCTTCTCATAGCAAGACTGGAGAGAGCTAAGTCCTGGTATATCTGAATTGTTGATTCTTAAATAGCACAGTTTGTCTTTGTCTCTGGCAGCAAGTAGAATTGCTTGTGTGTCATTGAAGGAGAGTAGCCCACATATTATGTCCTGTGGTGGGTCACTCAATTTTCATTTCGGGCGTAATGCCCTGTGAATTCTTTTAATGACAACAGCGTCAGCCGGGGAATGAGCACTTCTTTTTTTTAAGTAGCATTGTAAGTCCCCTTGATTTTGCAATAGCGGTTGCTGCCCAGAAGCTTGGCAATTCCTATCCTTTCTAAGCTTTCTCATCCTACTTTTGGTAGAGCTATTGCAGCTGTACAAGGTGTGTAAGGGGCGTAAGATGGAAGACTTTTTGATGTGTTCCACAAATATGGAGTACGTAGGGAACAGAGTCATCCACTGGCTCTTAATACAGTAACAAATTGGATGAAAGATAAAGAGTCACTTGGAGCAATAGGGCATAATATGGGGCTGAGAGCCATCATCTTTCTGAGTGGAGCTTCCAATATCTGGAGTGACAGTTCAAGGGCACAGGTGGATGGTTTTGTTTGTATGCTTCTATGATGCTATCTGGGCATAGTGTACAGGGATAGGAATCTTGAACTATGACATCCCTACTGCATAGGGCACAAGATGGTAGACACCTTAGTACATTCTTGCCTTGTTATCTGGAAGTTGATCAAAATTGGTTCTGTATCACAAGCAGATAGGATATTACAGTATTTCTGCTGTTGAGTACAATAATGCTTTGGAACCAACAGGTACAAGGTATAATTGTAAGTCCTACGTTGGATTGACCCAGTACTCCTCAATGTACTTTTGTGAGGAGGAAGGGGGGGGGGGTGTAAGTTGCTCTGCAGCTTCCCTTAGTAGAGCTCTTATGTTGCTTCTGATGGCAGGTCTGCTGCTCCAGCACCATACAGTCTGCTCAGGCTTCTCTTCCGCCAGCCTCCTTACTTTCAGCTCTCCCTTGGCCTGAGTTACTGTACATGAAGCAGCACATATCTCCCATGGCCGTCCACACTGCTCCTGCCACCTTGGTGTGAAGGTTGGGTCACGGGCACCCCTGCTGACCTCCTCACCTCTTCCTGGAGTCAGTGCACAGACAGGAGTCTCCTTTTCTCCACAGATAAGCTGTTTCTGTCTTCTGCGGCTGCAGTGAACGCTACGCGGTTTGATTGCAGCATTCTCACGTGGCCTCCTCCAAAATCGAGGCCCCGGCTTCCTGCTGTGCTAGGCCCCGAGCACCTCGGGTGTTCTGAGCAGTGGGAGAAGGCTGTATGACCTTCATCTTGTAGCCCAGAAACTCCAGAGGTCTTCCATTTGTCCTCGGCGAGTATGTAGAGCTTAAAAAGTCCCTTAATATTAGGTCTTTTGTGGTCTAGGTGAAGAGCTAGCTATCCTAAACCAGACTTTAACTTTTTCTGGGCTAATGAAATTTACATACATCTGGTCTGCTTTATTCTTTGGCTTCGAATTCTGCTTCTAATCATCTTCTGGTTCCAATGAACATCTATAACTTCTAGTCATTATCTCTGTTATATCTTCCTAAATCTTTCCTGTTGACTATGTGCTTATAAGCCTGGCCTCACATCCCAAAAATTTATGCATACGTTTATACCACAAAAGTTTAAATATCCTTGTGGAGGTAAAGAGTAGAAACCAGGAATTGCTTACACTCAACATCCCAGTCAAGATAGCACCGACTTGATCAAAGCATTAGTCAGAAAACCAAGTTTGTAACACAGTAGAAATTACCCAATGAACAAAGTTTTGTCTATTAAGATCTGCCAGATACACTAAGCAAAATTATTCTGTAATCTGCACTGTAAAATGTGGCTTACTCTGCTACAAAATGCAGCCCCAAAACCCATATGTTTACTTACAGATTTTGATATGGAATTGCTGGTAGAATTTAAGCTATTTCATTTCAGCATCAAAATTCGCATGGAGGCTTTGGATTTGGGCGTGAAATTTATTGGATTTTGGGGTGCGTAATGTTGGCGAATTCCACCCAAGTGAAAGCACCCTATGGCGAAATTGCTATCAGCCCAACAGAATTGTTAGTCCATAATTTCCCAAATGTTTGTTTTTATTGATACTGGATATTTCTCCAATATGTTTACTGTAAAATAGAAAAAATAGAATATCGTGTAGTAATCCAAAAAGCTTGTCATGCATGCGGGTTGCCAAATTACTTTATTAATCTAAATAAAATATTCTTCTTCTTTGTAAAAATGTATTGATATTTTAGCATGAAAAATGGATTAGCCAAACAGTAGTTTCTCCTTAAGCATGGCTTTCCTATTGATAATAAATTTTGCCATTGTGTTACTCGATATGGTATTAAAATAAAGGCAGATTGAGCCAAAACATTTTCACTGATTTACTTTTGTTGATTGAAATGCACACAATTTTTGTTAAGACAACATGTAACTTTTATTCAGATACATATGATGGATTAATGATTCATAAATTACAATTACATAGAAAACCATATTTTGCAGCTATTTTTATTTTTGTTAAAAGAACAATATGCCAACAGAATATATGTAATTCTTGAGGATCTGACAGATCCAACACAAGTTTTTGAAATTACTGCAAAATTCAAATATAGATGGAAATTTCAATGTATATCATAGTCCAGATGTGTCCATCCTTGAGGGGTTAGATACTTAGTGTTACACTTAAAGTATTTTTCCCATGAATAGATGGCACCAAATGTGCCATCATTTTCTCCTAGTTTTCTAAAGTCATTCTTCTGCTGGCCTTGCTTGCACCTCCCATCCTGACATCTTTACAATTCAGTGTATGTCTTCTACTCCACAGATGGCACAAAAAATAACAAATTATGGTAGCATTTCATTGCGGAGTCCATTGACTCTTTCTCCTCCAAGTGTATGATTTGTAATTCATGTGCAAGGTTTTTGGATATGAACATTTTCTCCAATCTTTATAGGCCATAAAAAATGATAAAGCCATTATCCTCTAGCTTAGTGGTTCCAAACCATTGGCTTGGTAACCACATGTGTCTTGTGGCCCCATGCTTTGTGGCTTGCCATGGAAGTCCTAAATCATAGCCACATGTACTGGCAATTTACATTATTTTCACACATGCGTGGCTGCCACTGCCCACACTTCAGGATGCACCAGAGCCCTTTTTTTAGTAATCAGTAGGAATCCCAATGGTCAGACACCCCTCCTCTCCAGTCAGCAAGTTATCCTTTATCCACACTTATCCTCCATCCATATTCGCTGTTGTGGACCCCTTTAATTCTTCAGGTTGTTACAATTGTATAGATACATACTGATGTAGCAAGTGGCACAATTATTTCAGGTATTTCCAGCATGCTCCATAGAAAACATAGCTAGATCGTGATCTTTGCACTGTAGGAATAGCTGATGCACTATGGAAATAGTACACTATCGCTGTAGCATGCCAGTATATTAATGATGGCCCTTGTTAAATCTGTAATATTTGTATGCATTTTATGTAATATTTGCAACATAAAATGTATGTATTCTAATTTTTTTTTATTTTATTGAATATTTTACTGTTTTTTTAAATTTCGTTTACAGTTTTTAAACCCATCAAGGGATCATTATTTGACATATTTATTTTAAAATTATAATGCTTTAGCAAATTCCTGACATTATTGCAGGTAAATAAATTTACTTAGTACTAAAGCTAAACACACGCTTGCACAGTAAGAGCAGATTTCAAGAATATTTATCTACATTTTTTTCAGATGCTCCAGAACTACTAAGGACTTAGGGTCCTTTGAAAACTGTCCCTCATGGATTTCCATGCTCTCTGTACACATTTGGCTGTAAACAATTCTCCAAATAGTAAGGCAAGTAAACTATTGTCCACTATCCTTAAAAGTCAGTATATTAAGTCTAGAATCCCATACTTAATTGATCCACACAACCAGGGAAAACGTATAAATCCAAAGGATATACTAAATAGATTTAGAGACTTGTACTCATCTTTATACAACTTAATGGGAACCCGTCGTGACCCCTAAGCACTAGAAACTAAGTTATAGTGCTTATAGGAGTCTGGAGATGTACGTTTTACATTTACCAGGCTCCCCGTTCCATCACTGTCACTGCTGGAACATAGTGCTTAGAGAACAGCAAAGAAAAGAGACTGACTGACTGAGTGAAATAACTGGAACAGGGAGCCAAGTAAATACAAAAAGCATATCCAAGACTCCTTGATCAGTAAGCATCATAACTTAGCTTATGGTGCTCATAAGATGTGACAAGTTCCCTTTAAAGGATGAGCCCTTTATCTCCCTAAGCTAAACTGAAGTCCTACTAAACTAAATAAACTCTCCTATCATTGCCATTGAAATTCTTGACATAATAAAATCTCTCCGGCAGAGAAATGCCATAGTCCAGGTTATAACTAATATGTCAACACTAGAGATGAGCGAGCACCAAAATGCTCGGGTGCTCGTTACTCGAGACAAACTTTTCGCGATGCTCGAGGGTTCGTTTCGAGTAACGAACCCCATTGATGTCAATGGGCGACCCGAGCATTTTTGTATATCGCCGATGCTCGCTAAGGTTTTCGTTTGTGAAAATCTGGGCAATTCAAGAAAGTGATGGGAACGACACAGCAACTGATAGGGCAGGCGAGGGGCTACATGTTGGGCTGCATCTCAAGTTCCCAGGTCCCACTATTAAGCCACAATAGCGGCAAGAGTGCCCCCCCCCTCCCAACAACTTTTACTTCTGAAAAGCCCTCATTAGCAATGCATACCTTAGCTAAGCACCACACTACCTCCAACAAAGCACAATCACTGCCTGCATGACACTCCGCTGCCACTTCTCCTGGGTTACATGCTGCCCAACCCCCCCCCCACGACCCAGTGTCCACAGCGCACACCAAACTGTCCCTGCCCAGCCTTCAGCTGCCCTCATGCCAAGCCACCCTCATGTCTATTTATAAGTGCGTCTGCCAGAGGAAAAGCAGGCACACACTGCAGAGGGTTGGCACGGCTAGGCAGCGACCCTCTTTAAAAGGGGCGGGGCGATAGTCCACAATGCTGTACAGAAGCAATGAGAAATCCAATCCTGTGCCACCTCCATCTGGAGCTGCACACGTGGGCATAGCAATGGGGAACCTATGTGCCACACACTATTCATTCTGTCAAGGTGTCTGCATGCCCCAGTCAGACCGCGTTTTTTTATAAATAGTCACAGGCAGGTACAACTCCGCAATGGGAATTCCGTGTGCACCCACAGCATGGGTGGCTCCCTGGAACCCACCGGCTGTACATAAATGTATCCCATTGCAGTGCCCTGGACAGCAGAGCTAACGTCAGATTAAATGCAGGTGGGCTTCGGCCCACACTGCATGCCCCAACCTGACCGGGCTTTTTAATTCATAGACACAGGCAGGTACAACTCCCTATTGTGAAGTCCCTGTGGACCAACAGCATGGGTGGGTGCCAGGAAGCCACCGGCGGTACATAAATATATCCCATTGCATTGCCCATCACAGCTGAGATAATGTCATGTTTAATGCAGGTGGGCTTCGGCCCACACTGCATGCCCCAGTCAGACTGGGGTTCTTTAGAAGTGGACACATGCAGTTACAACTTCCTGTGGACCCACAGCATGGGTGGGTGCCAGGAAGCCACTGGCGGTACATAAATATATCCCATTGCATTGCCCATCACAGCTGAGGTAATGTCATGTTTAATGCAGGTGGGCTTCGGCCCACACTGCATGCCCCAGTCAGACTGGGGTTCTTTAGAAGTGGACACATGCAGTTACAACTCCCTGTGGACCCACAGCATGGGTGGCTCCCTGGAACCCACCGGCGGTACATAAATATATCCCATTGCAGTGCCCAACACAGCTGATGTAACGTCAGCTGTAATGCAGGTGGGCTAAAAATTAATTTGATTACACTGTAGGCGAGGGCGCCCAAAAATTGGTGTACCAACAGTACTAATGTACCTGAGAAAAATTGCCCATGCCCAACCAAGAGGGCAGGTGAAACCCATTAATCGCTTTGGTTAATGTGGCTTAATTGGTAACTAGGCCTGGAGGCAGCCCAGTAAAAATAAAAATTGCTTGAGGTGAAAGTTTCAACGCTTTAATGAGCAGTGAAACGTATAAAAATTGTTTAGAAAAATTATATGACTGAGCCTTGTGGGCCTAAGAAAAATTGCCCGTTCGGCGTGATTATGTGAGGTTTCAGGAGGAGGAGCAGGAGGAGGAGGAGGAATATTATACACAGATTGATGAAGCAAAAAGGTCCCCGTTTTGGATGGTGATAGAGAACGATGCTTCCATCCGCGGGTGCAGCCTACGTATTGTTTAGGTATCGCTGCTGTCCGCTGGTGGAGAAAAGAAGTCTGGGGAAATCCAGGCTTTGTTCATCTTGATGAGTGTAAGCCTGTCGGCACTGTCGGTTGACAGGTGGGTACGCTTATCCGTGATGATTCCCCCAGCCACACTAAACACACTCTCTGACAAGACGCTAGCCGCAGGACAAGCAAGCACCTCCAGGGCATACAGCGCGAGTTCAGGCCACGTGTCCAGCTTCGACACCCAGTAGTTGTAGGGGCCAGAGGCGTCACCGAGGACGGTCGTGCAATCGGCTACGTACTCCCTCACCATCCTTTTACAGTGCTCCCGCCAACTCAGCCTTGACTGGGGACCGGTGACACAGTCTTGCTGGGGAGCCAGAAAGCTGGCAAAGGCCTTGGAGAATGGTCTCCTGCCTGCGCTGTACATGCTGCCTGATCTCTGCGCCTCCCCTGCTACCTGGGCCGCGGAAATGCGCCTTCGGCCACTAGCGCTGTCGGATGGGAAGTTTACCATCGGTTTGTCCACCAGCGCCCTGTGGTATAGCATCATTCTCGAACCCCTTTCCTCTTCGGGAATGAGAGTGGAAAGGTTCTCCTTATACCGTGGGTCGAGCAGTGTGTACACCCAGTAATCCGTAGTGGCCAGAATGCGTGTAACGCGAGGGTCACGAGAAAGGCATCCTAACATGAAGTCAGCCATGTGTGTCAGGGTACCTGTACACAACACATGGCTGTCCTCACTCGGAAGATCACTTTCAGGATCCTCCTCCTCCTCCTCCTCCTCTGGCCATACGCGCTGAAAGGATGACAGGCAAGCAGCATGTGTAGCCTCAGCAGTGGGCCAAGCTGTCTCTTCCCCCTCATCCTCATGCTCCTCCCTCTCCTCCTCCTCCTCCTCCTCCTCCTCTGGCCATACACGCTGAAAGGATGACAGGCAAGCAGCATCTGTACCCTCAGCAGTGGGCCAAGCTATCTCTTCCCCCTCCTCCTCATGCTCCTCCCCCTCCTCCTCCTCCTCAATGCGCTGAGATATAGACATGAGGGTGCTCTGACTATCCAGCGTCATACTGTCTTCCCACGCCTACGTTTCCGAGTGCAAAGCGTCTGCCTTTATGCTTTGCAGGGAACTTCTCAAGAGGCATAGCGACGCTAATGATTGCAGCATCCCCGCTCAGCATCTGGGTAGACTCCTCAAAGTTTCCAAGGACCTGGCAGATGGCTGCCAACCAGGCCCACTCTTCTGTAAATAATTCAGGAGGCTGACTCCCACTACGCCGCCCATGTTGGAGTTGGTATTCCGCAATAGCTCTACGCTGCTCATAGAGCCTGGCCAACATGTGGAGCGTAGAGTTCCACTGTGTGGGCACGTCGCACAGCAATCGGTGCACTGGCAGATGAAACCGATATTGCAGGGTCCGCAGGGTGGCAGCGTCCGTCTTGGAGTTGCAGAAATGTGCGCTGACCCGGCGCACCTTTCCGAGCAGGTATGACAAGTGTGGGTAGCTTTTCAGAAAGCGTTGAACCACCAAATTAAAGACATGGGCCAGGCATGGCACGTGCGTGATGCTGCCGAGCTGCAGAGCCGCCACCAGGTTACGGCCGTTGTCACACACGACCATGCCCGGTTGGAGGCTCAGCGGCGCAAGCCAGCGGTCGGTCTGCTCTGTCAGACCCTGCAGCAGTTCGTGGGCCGTCTGACTCTTCTCTCCTAAGCTGAGTAGTTTCAGCACGACCTGCTGACGCTTGCCCACCGCTGTGCTGCCATGCCGCGCGACACCGACTGCTGGTGACGTGCTGCTGCTGACACATCTTGATTGCGAGACAGAGGTTGCGTAGGAGGAGGAGGAGGGTGGTTTAGTGGAGGAAGCATACACCGCCGCAGATACCACCACCGAGCTGGGGCACGCAATTCGGGGGGTGGGTAGGACGTGAGCGGTCCCAGGCTCTGACTCTGTCCCAGCCTGCAGTAAATTCACCCAATGTGCCATCAGGGAGATATAGTGGCCCTGCCTGCCTGTGCTTGTCCACGTGTCTGTTGTTAAGTGGACCTTGGCAGTAACCGCGTTGGTGAGGGCGCGTACAATGTTGCGGGAGACGTGGTCGTGCAGGCCTGGGACGGCACATCGGGAAAAGTAGTGGCAACTGGGAACCGAGTAGCGCGGCGCCGCCGCCGCCATCATGCTTTTGAAAGCCTCCGTTTCCACAAGCCTATACGGCAGCATCTCCAGGCTGATCAATTTGGCAATGTGCACGTTTAACGCTTGAGCGTGCGGGTGCGTGGCGGCGTACTTGCGCTCGCGCTCAAACAGTGACGCTAGCGACGTCTGGACGCTACGCTGAGAGACATTGCTGGATGGGGCCGAGGACAGCGGAGTTGAGGGTGTGGGTGCAGGCCAGGAGACGGTAGTGCCTGTGTCGTCAGAGGGGGGTTGGATCTCAGTGGCAGGTTGGGGCACAGGGGGAGAGGCAGTGGTGCACACCGGAGGCGGTGAACGGCCTTCGTCCCACCTTGTGGGGTGCTTGGCCATCATATGCCTGCGCATGCTGGTGGTGGTGGCTCCCCGGCTGATCTTGGCGCGACAAAGGTTGCACACCACTGTTCGTCGGTCGTCAGGCGTCTTTGTGAAAAACTGCCACATCGTAGAGCACCTTGACCTCTGCAGGGTGGCATGGCGCGAGGGGGCGCTTTGGGAAACAGTTGGTGGATTATTCGGTCTGGCCCTGCCTCTACCCCTGGCCACCGCACTGGCTCGGCCTGTGCCCACACCCTGACTTGGGCCTCCGCGTCCTCGCCCGCGTCCACGTCCTCTAGGCCTACCCCTACCCCTCAGCATGCTGTATTACCAGTAGTGCAGAAACAGAACGCTGTAATTAAATGTGCCGCTTATTGGCCTGTGGTTGGAGGCTGACCGCTTACGGAACGCCAGGAAATAATTTTGCGCAAGCCGGCTGTAACACTTAGCTGGCTGCGTATGAATTTGTAGAACTACTACACCCAGCACAGACCCAGAACACTGAGGACAGTGACAGGCAGCCCAAATAGATTTTTTTTTCCCCAAATGTTTTTGCAAAGGCCCACTGCCTATATTCAATCAATATGTCTTCTGTCCCTGCCTAAGCGCTTCTGGCCCTGGAGTATTACTGCAGGGTGCAATGCTCTGCACGGCCGATATACCAAAAAAAAAAAAAAGTGCAACACTGCAAAAAGCAGCCTCCACAGTACTGCACACGGTTAGATGTGGCCCTTAGAAGGACCGTTGGGGTTCTTGAAGCCTAAAATACTCCTAACACTCTCCCTATAGCAGCTCCACCAAGATACCACTTTCCCTCCTCTATGTCAGAACGCATCTGTGGCAAGCCGCGGGAGGGGCCGATTTTTATACTCGGGTGACACCTGATCTCGCCAGCCACTCACTGCAGGGGGGTGGTATAGGGCTTGAACGTCGCAGGGGGAAGTTGTAATGCCTTCCCTGTCTTTCTATTGGCCAGAAAAGCGCGCTAACGTCTCAGAGATGAAAGTGAAAGTAACCCGAACATCGCGTGGTACTCGTTACGAGTAACGAGCATCTCGAACACGCTAATACTCGAACGAGTATCAAGCTCGGACGAGTACGTTCGCTCATCTCTAGTCAACACATTTTCTCCCCATATCTATATGACGTATTTGAATGAGCCTTAATGATGAGAATCAGATAGCCTTAAAAGTGACTCTCCCAACACCTGGCAAAAGGCCAGATATTGCAAAAATTTTGGCGCAGTTCTCCTTTGAACTTTGATATGAAAACTTAGGCTAAATTACTAAGACTAATAGCGATTAGAGATGAGCGAGCATACTCGATAAGGCAAACTACTCGATCGAGTAGTGCCTTATTCGAGTACCTGCCCACTCGTCTCTAAAGATTTGGGGGATGGCGCGGGGCGGGGAACGGCGGGGGAGAGCGGGGAGGAACGGAGGGGAGATCTCTCTCTCCCCCCTCCTGCTCACCACTGCAACTCACCTGTCACCCGCGCCGGCAGCCGAATCTTTAGAGACGAGTGGGCAGGTACTCAAATAAGGCACTACTCGCTCGAGTAGTTTGCCTTATCGAGTATGCTCGCTCATCTCTAATAGCGATCATACCTTATTTGGTAAAAGATGATCAAATTGGCTTTGTTGTGGACTGACAAGCTCCCAGAAATACCAGGAGAATAATAAATGTTATACATTATATAGAATCATGAAAGGCCACTTTTGTCTTACTTGACAGAATAAACTGAAAATATGACTTTTCAGTTCTTAGTTCAATAGAATTCTCAGTTGACAAGTTGAACAACATCTTTGTTCTACACTCAAATCCATCAGCTAGAGTTTTTAATAATAGGTCGTTATTTAATTAATTTTCTATCATTAACTGAACCTGTCCAGGATATCCACTATTCTCTTTATTTTTTTCTAGCTATCTAACCACTCACACAAATTTTAAGAGACTACCCACAAGCAAAGGGCATACAGACAGGAAACCACATATCCATATATGCAGATTATTTAATTTTGAAGCGGGCCCTAAATCAGTTAAAACGATTTGAACATGGCTATTACTACAAACGCGATACATAAAATTCCCACATTCTGCCTTTTTTTTTCAATAATTTTTATTGGGCTTTATAATAACCAAAGAATAACAGAAAGTTTACATATTTGTTGCGTTAGAATACAATTTCTGTACTGTGTCATAAATATTTTAAACATACAATGCATTGCTGAATAGTTTCAAAGCTAATGTTCCTTCTTACAAAAGAAAAGAAAATAGTTGCCTGGTTGATGCAGTGCGTCACTTGAGTACTAGATATCAGCTGTGAACCAGAAACTAGAAACTTGTGTGTACCACTTGAAGACTTTTACCTCATGGCAAAAGAGTCTATTAGGGAAAGGTGGTGGTGGTGGTGGTGGTGGGGGGGGGGGGGTTAAGACATGGAGATATTTAGAAGTGTGGTGTGTGGAGGGATTTGTATGCTAGTTAGTTGAGGGATGATTTGTCAGTCAAATGTTCCATTTGGATATAAAGGGATTGAATGTTTCATTTTGGTTGAGACTGTGGATGCCATTTCTTTTATGGTGGAAACTTCAGAGCTTTTCCAATTGTGTGCTATTGTAAGACAAATTTTCTGTAGTATATAGCAGATAACTGTTCTGCATTCCAATGGGAAATTATCTATCCCTAACAGTAGAAAAGCCAAACCAGGTTTGTTTTTAGTTGCGCTGGGGTGGAGTGTTTTTATCATTTTAAACACTGTCTTCTATAGGGGGGAGATTTGCCCATGTGACGAGGGAGATTTCAGGGATAAAAAATGTTAATGCTGACAGGGGATTGGAGTGATCTGAATATCTTGGGAAAGGATTTTTTTTTAAAACATGTTTTCCACCCTAGGTGACCTGTAGTAGGAGAGTGTGTGAGGAGGACAAGTGAGTTGGGAGGCTAGAGAGGGCTAGAAAATATGATTTCCAGTCTGAGATTTGTGCCTTTAAGTCTCTCACCAGATATGTTATATATTTAAAAAAATAGACATTTGAAGGCTGTAACAACTGAACGATGGAGGGAAACTTATTTTAATATTATACACGGAGCAATATATGGTTTTGACATACCCCCACATCCCGGGAAGCGCAAATAGAATGCAGGCGTGTCCCAGATGCTTACAACCAAAAACTGACTTTATGCATGGAATTTAGTTGTGCCCCAAAATCAAAACACTATGAAAAGAAGTCCAATCACGGGTGTACGAAATCGGAGAGGGTTGTTTATACCCTTAAATTCACAAGCGTATATGTTACATCTCCTTCCTAAGCATGCAAAAAACATTAATATGATACACACTATGCTTATATTAAGCTAAAACGGGAAAAAAAAATAAAAGAAATAAAGCACAGACCTAGATGCACAACTCGGCACAGTGTTTTGCCCAAAAGATGGCTTCCTCTGCGGGATCGGAGTGAGGGCTGCACTTTCTTGTTAAACTCATACATTTTAAATAGTAATATTTTGATATGATTGGTTAGTAAAGAAGTTTTTTATATATTCTTTATCTGTGTATTTTTGGGTCGATACAACTATATACACAGCTGTATACATATGTATGCCCGCTGTTATTTTGGAGTACTAGAAAAGTGCGGCGCCACAGGTAATTCTGTCTTTCTCTGTTTAATTGTGTGGCGATGAGATCTCATCCTCGCTTTAAGTTTCTGTTCTGTTTCTCCGATGTAGAGGGCCCCAACAGGACATTTACTGCACAGAATCAGGTACACAACATTGGACGTGGAATCTGTGAATGTCCCCGGGATTTTACAGTTCTGCTGTGTGTTGGGGATTTGTATCCTGTCTGTGGTCAGTACAATTGAGTAGGTCTTACTGCTCCTTACATTGCAGGGATAAGTTCCTTTTTGTGTGTCAGACTGCAATGCACCCCAGATTATAAAGTTCCTCAGATTTGGGGGTAGCCTGTAACACAGAAGGGGAGGTACGGGAATATGGTTTTCAGATGTTTATCCTTGTGTAGGGTATGATGGAATTTCTTTGCAGTCTTAGTATCTCTAGCTTTCAATTGTAGGTCACTACTAGAGGTACATGTCCATTTGTTTCTTTTTCTGTGTATTAGAGTAGTTGATTCCTGGGTATCCTGGTGACTCGGTGATTTGGTCATCAATTGAGGTGGGATGGTAGCCCAGATTTAAAAATGCCTTTTTGAGATTGTATAAATGATCCTTTCTGTCAGTTGGGTTGGAGCAGTTCCAGTTATATCTGATGGCCTGGCTGTAGCTGATTGACTTTTTGATGTACTTAGGATGGGAAGTGTCTCTGAGGTCTAAAAGCTTAGATTTACGTCAGGTATTTTTATTAGCCATTATAAGGTATCATATCTACAAGATTACTTTTTTTCTCTAACTGAAAACAATCACACTATAGTAAGCAAAAGATGCCTGTTAACAAAATGCTTACAAGCCAAACCTCCGGCATTACTAGATATATTGCAGCAGCTAAAACATCTTTTGAAAATGGAGAGACTAGAGATAGAGTGAAATGGAGAGACTGCAGAATCTGAAGCATCAAAATTCTTTTAGAAATGGCAAGCCTTTATGGAAAGGTTTCTAAATTCCAATGAGATCAAGGAATGCACATTCAGTAATACATTCTGGTACTACACGCAAGAAGGAGCAGATCATTTGGGAAAATTGAAAATAACATAAAGCAATATTGTCATGGTATTTGGAAGATGACATATCCAAACAACAGGTAGAACCCTTAGATATTGATATGTCATAGCATACAGTTAATTAACATAGGATCAAAAAAAGACACACAAAGGCATATTCTCAGTATCCACCTTTATTAATCCAGATGCTGATGTGTTAGAGTTAGAGTTATATGCAGAATTGTTAATTAATAGAGATGAGCGAGCACCAAAATGCTCAGGTGCTCGTTACTCGGGACGAAATTATCGCAATGCTCGAGGGTTCGTTTCGAGTAACGAACCCTATTGAAGTCAATGGGCGACCCGAGCATTTTTCAACGATGCTCGCTAAGGTTTTCGTTTGTGAAAATCTGGGCAATTCAAGAAAGTGATGGGAACGACACAGCAACGGATAGGGCAGGCGAGGGGCTACATGTTGGGCTGCATCTCAAGTTCCCAGGTCCCACTATTAAGCCACAATAGCGGCAAGAGTGCCCCCCCTCCCAACAATTTTTACTTCTGAAAAACCCTCATTAGCAATGCATACATTAGCTAAGCACCACACTACCTCCAACAAAGCACAATCACTGCCTGCATGACACTCCGCTGCCACTTCTCCTGGGTTACATGCTTATAGCCGGTTCCACTGAAAGCAATGGGCTGCCGGCATGCGCGGGATGAATTGTCGGGAAGGGCTCATATATAGAAGCCCTTCCCTGCAATTCATCCAGAAATGTGTAAAAATAAAAAAAATATATATACTTACCTTGTCCCGGCAGACGGAGTTCAGCGCGTCCTACAGTGGGTGTGAGTCAGACCTGCCCCCTGATTGGCTCAGCCTGAGCCAATCAGAGGCAGGTCTGACTCACACCCCCTTCACACCCACTGCCGGCCGCGCTGAACTCCGTCTGCCGGGACAAGGTAAGTATATATTTTTTTTTTATTTTAACACATTTCTGGATGAATTGCAGGGAAGGGCTTCTATATTTAAGCCCTTCCCGACAATTCATCCCGCGCACGCCGGCAGCCCATTGCTTTCAGTGGAACCTGCTGTATTGCCGGCTCCATTGAATTCAATGGGCAAACATCGTTCTTCTCTGCCACAGCTGTTACAGCTGTGGCAGAGAAGAATGATTTGTCTTCTATATGTTCTCAATGGGGTCAGCGCTGCTGCCGCCGGCCCCATTGAGCGCATATAGAGAAGAGAACAGGAATCGCAGATAGGTGCGATCTGCGATTTCTGACTATGGCCTAAGGACCGTTGGGGTTCTTGAAGCCTAAAATAACTCCTAACGCTCTCCCTATAGCAGCTCCGGCATCAGCAGCACTGTCCCTGATCTCTGTCAGAATGCATCTGTGGCGAGCCGTGGGCGGGCAGATTTTAATACTCGGGTGACACCTGATCTCACCAGCCACTCACTGCAGGGGGGTGGTATAGGGCTGGAACATCACAGGAGGAAGTTGTAATGCCTTCCCTGTCTTTCTATTGTCCAGAAAAGCGCGCAAATTTCTCAGGGAAGAAAATGAAAGTGACTCGAACACCGCGTGGTACTCGTCTCGAGTAACGAGCATCTCGAACACCCTAATACTCGAACGAGTATCAAGCTCGGACGAGTACGCTCGCTCATCTCTATTAATTAATCAATAATATCGGATTTGTGGATCAGACTACATACACGCGGGCACTCATACCAGTATTTCGTAAGTAATCATAAATAAACATATGCATGAGCTATTATACCTTGTAGATACTACCTATATTTACTGGGACATATGAGTAAGGGTAATATGTGGATTTTCTGAAAGAACATATTGACTTGGGAAGATTGTATTTATGTATTGAAGATGTATATGCAACATGGTTTTGTAAACCTTTTGTATCGTGATTTAATTTGGAGATATTTAATTATCTTGAATATGAAAATTGTAATAAAAAGAGTTTAAAAAAAAAGAAAAATACGCATTCCATGAATTAAATATTTAGGCATTACTGTTACTGCTTGATAATAACCTACTGTATAGCCTAAAATGTGAACCCCTCTTACACAATATGTGCTCAGAATCCCAAAGACTAACTTAATTTGTTCTGGCTAGGAAGAATTGCAGCATTTAAGATGCTGCTTTTGCCAAAAATCCTTAATTTATTTATAACACTCCAAATAGCTAGAACTGCTAGCTTTTTCTCTGCCATCAAAGCAATAATTTCAAAATTGATATGGGCTGACTGTAAATCAAGATTCTCATTTACTTTATTAATAATGGATAAACAAGCAGGAGGCCTAGGGATCTCTGATGTGTGTGGTTGTTATTTAGTGACATACATTTTACAGTTAACATGTTGGTGGAAAGCGGAGACGAGTATGCACTAGGTTCAAATTGAAAATCACTTAACCTCTCCAGATAGCTTAAAAATTTTTATTTTCGCTCATTCCTGTGGAATTCCTCTCCCATCTAATCTTTCACCATTGACCCTCTCAAATCTACTGTATTGGAAAAAATTCCATGAACTAGCGAAACCCACTAACCCTCTCCTTAAGCAATGTATTCCTTTGGAGAGTCAGTCTTTTGCTATCCCCAACACAGGAACACTGCTACTGTTATTATCTTTCTATATTAAAGTAAGTGATACAATGTTTTAAAGGATCTAAAAAGAAGGAACCTTGTGACCTACAGCTTTCATATTATTACAAGCTGACCTGGAAAGGGGGGAAATGGTTAATTCCAGATCCTCCCAGTGAAGTCAGTTTATCTTACCTTATCATATTACAACATATAACTCTAAAGAAGTGCAAAGGGTTAAAGTTTTTCCTCTTTTATAAACCTCAATAATTAGATGGCTTCTGGCATATCCTCTATTTGACAAAATTATGCTACTACAATCTTTTGAAGATTTATGCTCACGGTGTTCCCTACATAGAGGGAATTTTACATATATCTAGAAATCATTATCTCATTACCCATGCCTCTATTTTATTTGCATACAGTGTTTTTATTTGTAAGATAGTTTTACAAAAAACTAAAGGTCTGAAGCCAGTGTACAATTCTATAATTGCCATCTCCCATTTTCACAAGCTCCTGCTTTTCAGAGTATTGGAGAGAGAACTTGGTGCTACCATTCATGACAAGGACTGGACAAATGGCTCAAAAATCTCTCAGATGTAGTTCTCACCTTGAATCAGCTATGAAAACATTTTTGAGGTGGTACTTTATACCTGATCAGCTACAACAAATAGACCCTAGCTCTCCTCAACATGCTGGAGAGTCTGTAGCAGTAGAGGTAATCTACTCGATATCTTATGAGGACGGCCAGTGCTGAACCGTTTCTGTTAATTAATCGTTAAATTGGTTTTTGAGGTTTTCAATCAAAAAGTATGAAAAACTCCACAACTTGCTTTGTCATTTAGTGGCATTCAAGATATTTCTCTCCATCTCAAAATTTTGCTGTGTAAAGTACTCCTACTCACTAAATTGGTGATTTCTTTCCATTGGAAGTGCTCTACTATTCCTACACTTGAAGAAGTTATTTCCTTCGTAAACATCACATGTATATGAGAAAGATCCATATCCTAAGGAAACGTCTCATGCCAAAAACCTCAGCTCACTTGGTCTAGCTGGTTTGAAAACTCCCTATAGCTTCATACCTTAAAGGGCTTATCCAGGAAGCAGCCACTGGGACACAACGGAGTCGAAGCGAAAACACTGCTCCAACCCCTGTGCAGTGGCTGGTGATTGCAATGGCAAGCGCAGAAATCACTGAGATGAGAGAAAAAACAAAAACATTATTCACACATTAGCCCAAGATGTCAGCCAGTGTTACCCACTGTGGAGATACAGGGCGATCCACTGCTTTGCCAGCAGGGGTCGCACTCCTGTATAGTGTGGCGTCCATATTTGTGGTTGGTGTCTTTGGTATCCGTCCACATGGGCAGACTATGTTTGTTTGCAGTCACTCCTCCCCAATCTGGGCTCGGTCGAGTGGGTGACTGCATTATTAGTCTGCATTGTAGCTCCTCCATATTAGAGTATGGCTCTCTGAATTCTACGTCGATCAAGCCTGGCCTGCAGTCTATCAGATGTTGCATTATTGGCTCCCTTTTCAGTGAATAATTGCAAGCATAGTTCTCACTGAAATCAATGGTTGCTGTGTCTGCCAATACAAGCACAGATCCCATTGATTTCAATGAGAGCTGTGCTTGTAATTATGAGCACCGGCCACAACACAGGGTTCGGAGCAGTATTTTCAGTGAATCCCGGCGGCTGCTGCCTGTATAATCCCTTTATTTTAGTGACTCGAGAGTAAAACTTGGACTACATTGATTAACAATTTACCTGACAGTTTGTTAATTGTTAGCTTCAGTTCAAGATACACAATTGTTGGATATTGTTTATTCTGTTCTTTCACGTTACTTATAAAATGCTAATTGTATACAAATATATCACAATTTTTCTATTTTCTGTAATATTATGATTAAAATCTGTGCTAATAGTTTATGTAATTTATTTCTCTATACTTAAACCCTTTGAATAAAAACAACTGAAAAGAAAATAAAGAAAAAAAGACATTGGGGCCCTTTCACACAGGTGGAATTTTTCTGCATTCTGCACCAGTGCTTATCTCTGCTGGTAAATCTGTATCAAAATCCACAATAAGACTTGTGGATTTTGGTGCGGAAATCGCAGCAGTGGATTAAGGTGTAGATTTGTGTTAAGGAAGGCAGAAACATTCCGACCATGTGAAAAGGCTCTTACTCAGCCGTTGAATTCCCTGCATCTTCAATGGTATGAGCTGTCCTGCCAGTCATGCAGTGATAGCATCAATTTATGTGACTACTGCAGCCAGTCACTCACCTTGCATGTATCGCATATAAATGCTGATGATCCCAGTGATTGATTGCTGCTGCCATGTGAATGATGTATGTGATGTTATTACTGCAGGGCTGCTGAGGGATTCATTGGTTGAGTTTAAGTTAGGCTAACTTCTTTATGTTATACCATTTCTGGCTCTGATAAAAGTATCGTAAAATCCCATTCAACGACTTTAATTCAAATACCAAAAAAATTATTTCAGATCTCCCACCAGACTCCTAAATCTAGACCTTTAAATAAATATGGCATACCATACCCTAAAGTTATTTCAGTCACAAGCTGCTTTTCAACCAGCAGTCTTCATTCTGCTAGGCCGGTATGACTGCAGATTTCCTACTCTCATTACCTTTTGAGCTCTGTTAAATCAACTGTGTTATCACACCCAGGGATTAGTAGGGGTTAATTTTGCTCATTACTCTCAGTCATTCAACTTCACTAATCTAACTGGCTTTTACGTTTCAGACCTCTGGTGGCAGTTAATGTTGCTGTTGGTCTGTGTGCTCTCGTGTGATTTCTTTTGCTTGTATACATGTGTTTCTGACCTGGCCTGATTTACAGATTTCTGTCTGCTGTGCCTTAATGTCCTCCTAGTTCCGACCTAGCTTTGTGCCTAATTTTGTTTCCTGCATATCCTTGGTTTTAGTCTTTTCCTCTGACTACTCAGTACTGACCTCTGGCTTGTTTTTTGGCATCCTTGTGGTCCACACGCTTACCATCTGCTAGGTGGTTAGTAATTGCTCTATGGATGTAACCATGGTCACTTTACATCCAAATCTAACCCCTTTGAAGGCGCAGCAACTAGACCAGGAGCTCCAAAGAGTTAAACTAAGCAGAGTGATTAGTTAGATAACTACAGCCTATTTTGATAATGCAGTCACCAAATAATAGTGAGATACCAGATCTACACAGTGGCAGTGATTAGAATGCAGTTATCTCCGGTGATTGCAGGTGATGTCATCCCTGATTAGTGGCTTTCATATTTGCTTTTCTTTTATACTTGGGCCCAAACTGCTGAGAAGCTATCTTCAAGCCACAACAAATCTTTGGGTATTCTTCCTATCCTGCTGCTACACCAATTTACCTCGATGCAAAACTAGTAACAGGGCCCCCAACTATAATGCTTTACTTATAGTACTGGGTTCCCTATACGGAGAAGAGAGGCCTTATGGGCCCCCTAAGGCTCCTGGGCCCGGGTGCAACCGCATCCCCTGCATCCTTTATAGTTACGCCCCTGCTAATGCCCTCTCTATGGCCATGCATCATTATAGTGCTCCCCTCTGTGGCCCCTCAATATTATAGTGTTCACCCTTTTGTGTCTCCTCCTCTCCAAAGTCGACGCAGCAACAGCAGTGACTTTGTTACTCACAGTGGTAATAACAGCTCTGCACACCCAATTCACACTTCCATACCCCAATGTTCCCCCCTCTCTTGCTCAGTGTTGTCGAATTCTATACAGCAGGTAAGGCACGAGGAGCAGGCTACACCATGTGAGTATAAAGAGCTGTCAGCAGCACAGTGAGAAGGATACTTCTTCTACAGCAGGACTTTGTAAAAGGGGTAGTGGCAATTCAGTTTGGGGGATACTTCTGCCACCCTCTTTTTTTGATCATAGGACACTACCCCAAGCAAGAGGCTCATCTTATATATAGTTATAGGTCAAATTAGTTAGAAGTATGCACTTTTGAAATATATGTGACCAATTATTATCTATGGGTACATTGAGCAATATGCTTGAATGCTTTTTTTATTCAAACGTTTATGTATAACAGCTAAGACATGAAACAAACAGCCCCTATAAGGCAAGTTGAGAAAGGATAGAGTAGAATAAAAGATAGGTCTATCATCAACACTGTCATAGCGAAGTCATCGGATGGTGGCTATATTATGTTGCATTTTGTGTTCAGACTAAAACGACAGTGCCTATGATAAATCAATCTTTTTTTCCTTCTCTATTGGTGAAATTTGAGAAAACAGCAGTTCAGTAACTTTGACATATCAAACACTCCAAAGAGTATTGCTAACACATGCATGATATTTCCCCACTTGCTGTACTCACATACATTCCTGTCCACAAAGTGTCCTCTCTTTTTTTTAATTCTGCATGCTATATCTTAACCCTTTCATGACCAAGGATCATTGATTTGCAAGGCGAGTCGTATATTTCAGTGGTAACATTTAATATGCCATATAATGTACTGGAAGACTTTTAAAAAATTTTAAGTGGGGTGAAGTGGAAAAAACCCTCATTAAGGGGAAAAATTCACATCTTTATTCTGTGGATCAGTATGAATACAGAAATACCAAATTCATATAGATTTTTTTCATATATTAATACGTCAAAAAAAATTAATGAAAAGAAAAAAATAAAGAATTTCTATCTTGCTATCTGTGGCCATCATTCAACCCCCACTTTTTATTTTTTCGAACAATAGGGCTGTGTGCAAAGCGACCTGTAGTTTATAATGGTACCATTTTGAGAAACATATTTTTCTCAATTTTTTTTTCAAAAATGGAGTAAACAAAAAGTACAATTTTGTTTATATAATATGATATTTTTATAAACCGGACCATTAGGCATGTAGTTATACCAATGCTTAGATTTAGTTTTTAACATTTTTGGATGTGACAACTTGGAAAAGGGTGTTTTTTTTACTTGTAATAGTTTAGATTTTTACAATAATTTGAAAAATCTTTATTTTATCTTTATTAGGGCGCCCACCCACTGGCGATTTTTTCCCCTGCGAAATTCGCAGCATTTTTTTCTCTGCAGGGGTCTATGGGACTTGTAATGTTAAAATCGCGATCGCGCAAAATCGCAATTTACCGCGAAATCGCGATTTTGCGTGATCGCGATTTTAACATTACAAGTCCCATAGACCCCTGCAGAGAAAAAAATGCTGCGAATTTCGCAGGGAAAAAAAATCGCCAGTGGGTGGGCGCCCTTATACTTATTTTTACTTTTCTTATCAGTCTCCTAAGTTGAGCTTCTGATCGTCTGATTTCTTATACAGTATAATGCAATACCCTTGTATTGCATTGTATTGTATTTTAAAATCCTGCCTAGTAAAGATATGCCACAGGCACATCTTTAATAGGCAAATGTCCCCACGCTGCCATGATACCCGGACAGTACGCCTGCGATCTTATCACAGCGGGCCATTTGGGACATTTAAATCCTGATTGAGACATTTGAAATGCTGCGTGATTTTCAAATAATAGAATGAAAGCTAAAATATAAAGTACTGGTATCTTATACTTTATGTCATGCATGTATAGACACAGTAAGTGAAACTACAATATTTCTTTTTTATCAGACATCAATATCTACATTTTCATGTTTCTCTAGAAAAGCAACATCTGAATCAGTTTGTGATAAGTACAGCCAGGAGGTCTTCCATTGTTTCAGATCTTTATTCAGTACAGTCAGGTATTTAATAAAAATTCAGCTTTGATTACGTACATGTACTACTTCTTTTGTTCTTTTGATATATGGCCTTGACAAGTGCTAAAGCTGTGTTTTCTCAACTAGCTAAAGTACATAGATATTAGTGTTGCTCATCTTGATTAGGTGTAAAATTCTCCCGATGTTAGCAAAGGTAAATCCAATCTGATTTTTGACAAAAATTGTGGAAAAGTCCAATTTTGCTTGTTTTTTTGTTGCATGTGCCTTTATAAAACATGGTCTGTTGTGAATATGAACCAATATTCTAAAGAGGACATATTGGTGCTGGGTGTGAAAGCTTATATACCAGCAACTTAAACAGGGTTCTATTAGGGGGAACAGAAAAAGTGACTGCATCACATTTATATGCCTATTCGAAATGTAGTATACTGCTGTGAATAGATATAGCAGCAAAGCAGACAGACAAAATATGCTTTGGCATGGAAAATATTGTAGTTCTCTGTTTGTGGCCTCATTGTGGTTCAAAGTTGCCATTCTGGCCACTAAAAATTATTTGCAAATCTTACACAGCTAGCAATCAGGTTATGGGATTTCAATTCTGCTGCACCAAACATGGACAGCTCCCAAATATACAAGCTATACTTTTTGGCCTTCCATTGTTATATATTGTGCCTCCCAGGGATTCTGGCTTATTTAGTTGGCAGTGATTTTTAATTAATAGTAAACCAAACAGAAAAACACAAAGAAAGAGGGCATGTTTCTCCGTTCGTAGAATGGATATAGAGGAGGGGGATAATATAGGACCAGTGGCAGGGGAGGGGTCTATACAACATTCCTTCCATGCATCACTAACCCCAGCTATTTTATGTGGATGGCAAACCAGCCAGAAGACACTATTAGGCCTGACCCCTAGGAACGAGTGCCATCACCTTTGGGCACTTTAAGACATTTTTAGTACTTTTATGCTGCAATACTTTCAGAAGGACCTTCACATAACCAACAACAAAACATCAGGTCATTAGTGGGTGGCCAGCCTCCTTGATCCCCGCTACAAGGCCAAGATGAGAAATCTCATTCCAGCAGTGGAGAGAGTCCTATTATGACAGTTAAGCAGCTTGAACACAGCATTTCTCCTGTGGTGGCAGAAATAGATTGCAGCTCTGTGGCTCATGGTGGATGACCAGGAAGCCGATGCAGCAGCACCACTACCGGTGGCAGGGGAAGTCTTACAGAGTTGGGGCATAGCTTTTTTTCAGCCTGTTGTAGCCTGCAGAAAAAGCACAGAGTAGTACTCGTGGTCACAGGCAGCACTTATCCATGATAGTTCAAGACTAAGTCAGCTCCCAGGGATGTATTCATACATGGCGTTGGCCACAGGGGCGTAACTATAGAAGATGCGGTTGCATCCGGGCCCAGGAGCCTTAGGGGGCCCATAAGGCCTTTCTTCTCCATATAGGGAACCCAGTACTATGAGTAAAGCATTATAGTTGGGGGCCCTGTTACAAGTTTTGCATCGAGGCCCAGGAACTTCAAGTAACGCCTCTGGTTGGCCACGTTGCCCTCTGGGTATCTAAGCTGGATTAGTGACCAAAGTTTTTACAACATGCTTTAGAGATGCTTGCCTGCCTTGCCACCAGTGTGCTCACAGCTGGGAGTGGGATAACTGTCAGAAATATCCACCTGTTCACAGGCAATGTGGAGTGCCTGACATTTATAAAAATGATTGAGGAATGGTGCTTGGAAGACTTTGGCTGCATTGGGGACCTCCTAGGGCGTGAATTAATGCACCCGATTTTTACTCCAATTGACTTTAATAGGAGTCAGAATTGACCACCTAGATCTATGATGATTTTCGTTAAATCAGCCTGATACTAACACAAACCAAGTATTCCACTAATCGATCATTACTAATAGATGTTTAGTAATTTTGTCAAATCTTGAAATGGGGTTATATGAGGGCAGTTTCAGACAAGCATATTTTTGGGTGCATTTCATTATACAAACATGTGTCTCAGCCCGATCCCGGGGTTTACTGACCCAAACTTGGAGTATCATAGGTCCCTGTGCAGCATCCAAGAAGCGGGCCATGGCCTAGGAGACAGCGGGGTAGAGTTTGGGCCTCATCGCAGTGGCTCTACCTTCTCCCGCCCGGAGGTTAACCAGTGACACATCCTAGGGCTGAGGGCAGGTTGATAAAAGGGAAACACAATATTGGATTACCTTAGTTTCTGTTGTCACTGGTAACGCCACTATTTCTTCTGCAGCGGGGGATTCCTAGATGGTGGAATAAATCCTCTCTCGCGCAGCTTCCGTGGGGCAATTCCTAGTTGTCGGAGTAAATCCATACCCACATGAGTACTTTTTAAGAGACGGCCCCTGGAAAAGGATGGGTGACCGGTTGTTTTACTCAACTTTAGCAACAAATACAGTTCAGCAGTTTCCTGGACAGGTGGTGTGACAGGGAGATCTCACAGGATTTTAGGAGAAACCACAGCCACAGTTATCTGTAGGTCCTGGCCCCATACCACACTTTCTTCTCTCTCTTAATCTCTATCAGTCCACACTCAGGGTCAGGTTCACGCTGCTGAACTCTTGGGAGTAGTAGTCTCCGACAGTCATTAGGCCATTCTCTCTGCCTCCTATATTCTGAACCACACAGGTTGTAGGTACCTGTGTGGAACTCCTGAAGACCTCTCTGCTGCAGGCCCAGAACAGAACGCTGTCAGCCCAGAACTCTCTCAGAACCCCCTTGCACATGCCTTGCAAGCACATATATCTCACAAGGTTATATGACAAATGGATACATTTTCCAGACAGTTAACTCTTTCAGTGCTGTAGCTAAGCAATGAACATCATTCTTGAAACACAGAAGACACTGACCAGACAAATGCATGCATACAGTTATGGAGGGGCCCTGTTGTACTGGGCTACTACATCTATTAGAGCAATTAAGACTAGTTCTACACAGCAAACTTTGTTTGCACAACATCATGTCTCAGAAAAGCTGCACAACCAAAGTTCATGTGACTTGTCTGCAACATGCTGCTGTGTGACTGTTTTAGAGCTGAAATTTCAGGGCTTACTCACACAAGTGATATTCTCATGTGAGTTTTGTGCGATGCGTACAAATCTTGTGCAAATATGAAGTCCATTCTTTTGAATAGATTCATTCACATGAACAATTCTTACAAAAATTGCAGTATGTTATGTCTTTGGGCATTCTCTCGGAATGCCTTGCCCACTATTTTTAGTGGGACCTTAAAAGCCATTGCAGGGCACTCGCATGCTGTGTGCTGTGCATGCGAGTGCGACGTGATGTTTTTCATTGAAATCAATGGGAAACACTGGCAATCCTTCCACGCGCTTGAAACAGAGAAGTGATGCAATGCATTTTTAAATCAAAAGCACTTCGCATCGCCATGAAAATCAAACGTTGGCAAATGCGATATTGGGCCAAGTTCCTCGGCCCAATATCACGCTCACCCAAGTGAATGTAGCAAAGTTGTGTGTGACAGTTTTCAATTTTTGGGGAAACTGTTGTGTTGAAGTTGCAAGTCACAATGCAACTACATTGACAATCATTAGATGTGATGTTGCAGAGCAATATTGAGATTTTTATGTCAGGAAACCAAAGTTACTGTGCAGTCTTAGCCACAGTCCATACAAGTTGTGCAAAACAGAAGTTGTTGAAAAATGATTCAATGTAGCAATGTTTAACATACCATGAAGAGAGCTATAAAGTAAAATAAATATATATTAAATGTTGTATTTATTTACTTGTGCGTAAAATCAGACAACTGTCAAATATATATGTTTAGTAATTTAATCCACACAGGCACCCAGCTATAGCTCATTAATGCATACACCTGCTGTGTAATATCAAAAGAATATACCGCTTTCAAATTGCCAGCTGAGCTTGCAAGTTTTAGGTAATAGTCCACATAAAGTTCACCATAGTAATAAACATGTATGTAATACCTTTCTGCTCAGTGCTCAATCCGGAATATAAACTGATCCTACTGAGGAATTTTCTCCAAGTTCACATAGAGAAAATATGATTAACATCAATCCACACTTGCAGTACTGCCAGTACTGCAGTAACTTAGTGTTACTGACACACAAATGCTGGCTTTCTCCACCGAGCCCAGGCTGTTCGGTGACACGTATCTGCCCAGGTGCTCCCTAAAGCCTCATATGAGAGCATCCTAGGCGAAATATATCTGCCCTCCAGCACTTTGCCAGTCACTGTCTTACAATACGCACGCACAAAAACACGCTTCTATTTGCAACATTGCATTCGTTATGGTGTGCGCACATATCCGTACTTTGCAGGTGCGCGCCTGCAAAGATAGGACATGCGTGCACCATAAGGAATGCACGCATTGTTTTCAATGGAGCCGCAGCTGCTGTCGGCAGCTCCATTGAAAATAATGGTCTGCCGGCACCCCTGCATTCTTTTTCAGGGAAGGCTTTACATATAAGATCTTCCCTGAAAAAGAAAAATTTTAGTGTAAAAAAAAAAAATGCCGGCATTCTCTTCAATGGAGTCGCTGCTGCTGCTGGTGGCTCCATTGAAGACAATGCTCTGCTGGCACACCGGCATTGTTTTTCAGGGAAGAGCTTTACGTATAAGCTCTTCCCTGAAAAAGGAAAATTTTAGTGTAAAAAAAATACTTATCTGTCCGCCGCTACTGTGTCCCCCGCAGGGATGAAGAACACATCTGCCACATGCACAGATATTTCCTTCATCCCCACTAGTTAAAAGAATTCCCTGCTGCTACATCTGCCACATCTGTGGCAGATGCAGCAGAGGAATTCTTCAATTCTCCACCGCAACTTTCACATATGTCAGCTGCGGTAGAGGATTCTGCTGCAGGCAATTGATTTCAGGGAAGGGCTTTAAATATAAGCCCTTCCCTGAAAATCAAGTAAAAGTGGGTTAAAAAAAATAAATAAATACTCACTTTGCTTCAGCTGCCGGGGCTCAGCCATGTCTTCTCCTGCTGTCCCCTGCACTGTTGTGCTGATCTATCAGCAGGCAGGGGATTTAAAATCCCCGCCTGCTGAAAGAGCTGAATGGGATTGGCTGAGGTGCTC
Source organism: Eleutherodactylus coqui (assembly GCF_035609145.1). Taxonomy (NCBI): domain Eukaryota; kingdom Metazoa; phylum Chordata; class Amphibia; order Anura; family Eleutherodactylidae; genus Eleutherodactylus; species Eleutherodactylus coqui. The sequence goes on from NC_089837.1 coordinate 405,899,979, forward strand.
AGCCAATCACAGGCAGCTCTCCCCGAATGAATGACGGGCGAGAGCTGCCTGTGATTGGCTGAACACCTCAGCCAATCACATTCAGCTCTTTCAGCAGGCGGGGATTTTAAATCCCTGCCTACTGATAGATCAGCACCACAGTGCAGAGGACAGCAGGAGAAGACACGGCTGTACCCCGGCAGCTGAAGCAAAGTGAGTATCTATTTTTTTTTAACCCACTTTTACTTGATTTTCAGGGAAGGGCTTATATTTAAAGCCCTTCCCTGAAATCACTTGCCGGCAGCAGAATCCTCTACCGCAGCTGACATGTATGACAGCTGCTGTAGAGAATTGAAGAATTCCTCTGCTGCATCTGCCACAGATGTGGCAGATGTAGCAGCAGGGAATTCTTTTAACTAGTGGGGATGAAGGAAATATCTGTGCATGCGGCAGATGTGTTCTTAATTCCCGCGGGGGACACAGTAGCGGCGGACAGGTAAGTATTTTTTCTTTACACTAAAATTTTCCTTTTTCAGGGAAGGACCTATATGTAAAGCCCTTCCCTGAAAAAGAATGCAGGGGTGCCAGCAGAGCTTTGTTTTCAATGCAGCCACAGCTCAATTGACAACAAGCACGCAGCTGTGTTCACGCGTGTTTTTGCGCGTACCTAGGTGCGGACGTACGTACGCACCTAAGTACGCACAGAAACACGCTTGTGTAAACGCACCCTAATAGCTTCTCTACACGGGCGTGATTTTGTCCTGTTATGCAGCCGTGATAATCAGCTGGGACAAAATAAATTCATTGATTTCAACGGTGTTGCTTTCAGTTGTGGTATTCTTGCACATTATTTGTATGGTTGAGAAAAAATAGGACTTGCCCTATCTTTCCCACACATAGTTAATACTACATGCAGGAAAGATAGGGCAGGACCTATCTTCCCGCTGTTTTATTCAAACTTGGGCTCTGTAGCGTGGAACTTGAATTCTCTGGGAAAGAAAAAAAAGTTCATGCACAACTACACTCTGTAGCAGCGAGCGTAGTTGCACATATGTCCATGTGAATAAGCCCTAACATCACAGGCAGGATTACACAAATACAAAACGTGTATCTCGGTAAAGAACTGGCTCAGAGATAGAAAGCAGAGGGTGGTAATAAATGGTTCTTACTCTGACTGGGCCACCGTTGCAAGTAGGGTGCCACAGGGCTCAGTATTAGGCTCCAACCTGTTCAATATATTTATCAATGACCTGATAGAGGGACTGCACAGTAAAATATCAATATTTGCAGATGATACAAAATTATACAAGACATTGGAGGACAATGTGCGGTTATAAAAGGACCTAGATAAAATGAAGGCTTGCGTAAAAAAAGGGCAAATAAAATTTAATGTTGATAAATGTAAGGTTATGCACATGGGCAGGAGAAACGGATGTCACCAATATACACTAAATGGGGTACTGCCAGGGAAAAGTGATATGGAAAAAGACCTGGGGGACTGTGGATTTAACTAGAGCAATCAATGCCAGTCAGCTGCTGCAAAAGCAAATAAAGTCTTGGGGTGCATTAAAAGAGGCATAGGGGCAAGGGACGAGAACATTATTCTTCCATTATACAAGGCACTTCTCAGGCTTCACATGGAATACTGTGTACAGTTCTGGACACCGGTGCTCAGGAAAGATGTTGCAGCGATTGAGGGAGTTCAAAGAAGGGCAACTAAGTTAATAAACGGAATGAGTGACACCACAAAGCGCTATGGTGAGTGCTAATTTTATTATTTTTTGTGGTTGGCAATTAATTGTAATTTGTTTTGTTCGGATGCCAGTGCCTTTGGGTACAATTTGTAGTTGTGAGTTGTGAGGTGTGGAATAATACACAGAGACAGATATTTTGCTTAATTTGTTGTAAAACCGATATTATTAGGCAGTGAGATGAGGTCGTTTTCTTCATAACATTCAGTGCATAATAAATGATACTTAAATTGCAGCAATGTAGACACCTGTGTCTAACTCATCCATATACTGGGAGCTTACCCTGGATTTCTTTTCTCTATCCTTCTTTGTATTTATATTTCTTTATCTCCCTCTCTTCATATTTACATCTTTTTTTTATTTTCCCTCTATTCACTCCCCAAGCTGTCTCTCCTCCTCAGTTACTCACCATTTCTTAGATTTTTCTCTTGTTTCTCTCTTTCGCTCTCTGTCACGGCTGATCTCTTGTCTCTTTTCACTTCTCTCTCCTGTCTGGCACTTTCTTTTCTCCTGTTGGGCGCTTCTTTTTCTGGTGCTCTCTCTGGCACTTGCTTTGCCTGGTGCGTCTCACTCATTCACTCTTACTCTCTCTCACTGGCTCACCATGGCTCACTCTCCAACTGGCTCACTGTGACCATTGTCTGGCTATTTATAATCTCTGTCACCTGACCAGTTTGTCTGCAGCCAATTACAGCCTATCTGGTTGCTAGGCTACCTGTCTCATATGAGTCTCTGAAAGCGCTGCGGAATAAGTTGGCGCTATACAAATAAAAATTATTATTATTATATGCATTTTTTCTATCTTCTGCAGCTGGTTAATAAACGTCCTAACTGGTTGCTAGGTTACCTGCATCCCTTGTGTAAACTGACTCAGATTAAAACCCTAGTGCCAGTTACTATATTACCAGTCCCCATAACTAAACAGTGCTATGCAGTGCCTTTTTTCAGGCCACTACAATATCTTTAAGTATATAGCCTCTTCCTGTGAATGAATGGATCCAGCAAAAAGTAGAAGCATAAGTCCTTTATATTCCTTCTAAATCCACTTCTAGTTCATAAAACTTTTTTTTTAAAAAACCCTAAGGAACCTTTCACACTGGGTAGAATATCCTGCAACAGCATTGCAGAATATGGCATCCCTAAAGTCACCATCAAAAAACACTGCTACCTGTGGATTTTGCAGTAGGAGTGCCATCAAAATTATTCAACAGGAGGACATACTCCACAATGCTGTTGTGGAATATTCTGCCTTGTGTGAAAGGCCCCTAAGGATACACCAATCTCAACCTCAAGAGAAAATTCAACATTGGTAGGGCATTTAATATTTTACCATCGTACTACACCAAATATCTGTGTTTGACATTTTTTTTCCATTCATATGGGAAAGAAAATCATCAAACAAAAAATGGCAGTAAAATAAATGACAGAAAAAGACTATTAACATGTGTATATGGCCCCCTTCACCCGTGGAGTAATTACTGTGGGTATTCTGCAATGGAAAACCCACAGCAATTACAATGGAAAGCTGCAGTGACCAAATCCACGCCTAAATCATATCGATTTGGGGACATTTTTCTTGTGGATCTGCTGTAGAATTTAAGCCTTAGGCTGGGTTCACACTGGGCGTATTCCCGTGGGAAATCCCGCGGTTTGGCCGCATAGTGATTTTGCCACAGGAAATTCTGCAGCATTTCTACCATTTGTATATCTAAAGGAAGCCTAATCCTGCTTTCACACACAGGTTTTTATGGCAGTTTTTTGTACCAAAGCCAGAAGCGAATTCAGTAGATATGTAAAATATAAAGGAACATCTTAGGCCATGTTCACACTGGGTTTATATGTTACAGATTTGCCCTGATGAAAGTGGAAATCAGCAGCAGACCAGGCACCAGCAAAATGGCTGCATCAGGGGAGATCAGATAAGGTGAGTATGATGTGTTTTTCAGTTTTATCACCACTATGGGCAGGTTTAAAATTAATAGGTCAAATAATATCTTTAAGATTAACAGTAAATGTGATGTTGGGCATTTACAGATTCTTTCTGTAATTTAGATTATTTAAGATCTTCCACTTGGACCCAGTAGAATCATAGATTCTATAAATCATAAATCATACTACAATTTAGGTAAGATTATTTAACCTTAGTATTCATATTTCCAATGAATTGGGAACAGGGGAAGGTCACTACAATTACATAATTGTAAATTGTAAATGTTGTTTATTGGAAAATATCTAAAAACATACACACAAGGGCTAGACCTAATGGGATAGGGGTAAATGTGCCCCCAAACCACGTGAAAAACACACAAACAGACTCAGACACAAACAAAAGCTAGGAGAAACACTGCTCTCCAGTAAGTCCCATAAAGGGCTAGATATGGTAAATACAAGAAAGAACCCAATGCACATCCGTATCCCTAGTGTAAGGGTCGGGTGTAATGAACAAAGAGAAAAAGTTCTCAATAGAAATGCATGGGGGTTAATTATTGTCGACAAATGAGCATCCCTACAGCCTGTAGGGACTTTACTGGAGAGCGGTGTCTCTCCTAGCTTTCGTTTGTGTGTATGTTTTTAGATATTTTCCAATAAAGAATAATCATTTTAAAGAATCTAGTCTGTGAAGGGCTTTGAATAATTCTAGACTTTTTGCTCACTGTGAACTCTTTGCTACTTTATGTTGGAATCAATTAGATTTGGATGTTTCTTTCCATTCTAAACCCACATGAAAGAAAAACACTTTATGTTTGAACATCACATTCCATTTCATATAAAGAGATGAGACAGGACTGTGCCTTGCTGCTCACTGAATGGGCCATTAACCCTCCATTCTATCTGATATAAGATTAGAGATATACCTTTATAGAAATCTATAGTATAGGATTATTTGCGGACGATATGTCCTTTTCGCTATCGCCAAGTCCATGACATCATTGCTTAGGGTTTGCCAGTTTGTATACCACTTTCCCTGTAAAAACTATTGTCACTTAGCTTTTCAGATAGCCTACAGGTCTAAATAATTAAAAAGGGTTTCTAAAATTTTTGTTGATGGCATATACCTGGCTATGCCATAATTGTGTGATTTATGTAGGTCTGACAGATGAGACACCCCACAATCACAAGAAAAAAGGGCTTAGATTATTTCATATTTATTATATATTTTTGTAGGTTCTATTTGAACATCATTTCAAAGGTTTAAAATCATGGGAAAATAACATACCTTTTTGTAATGATCATGTATAACTGCTACTCAACATTAATAGGGAAAGGCTCAAATGTACAGTTTAAGCTTGTATTGTATTCAAGTAGTAATTGTTCAAGAAGGTAAAAACAAATGTACATGCTTGAATTGTTGTCTTAGGCATCTGATCTGCTCATACATTTTGTTGTAAATCCTTATAGGTTGTGCTCAATACAGTTCTGAGTTGTAATAAAGGAAATAAGAAATATAGCTCAGCTTTATTGGCAATTTTAAAGATAAAACTGATTAAGTCATTGTTCACTCTTGTTACTAAGCCTAATCCTGTCTCTTAAAATTGAATAGCAATTACAGAAACATTTAAAGTGACTAACAGCTCAATTAAACTTTTATTGGGCCTAAGAATGGTATTGGTTTATTATATACTTTGTGCAGTATAGTTAAAACATCATTTCTTTTAGTCCTGCAAAGGGGTCATTCTAAGATAGCATCCAATGTTCATATGCCCCATAAGGGCAAATAAGCATCATAAAGCAAGGTATTCTCTTGGGACATCACTCTATGTCCTAGATCAGAGAGATTCAGAGTAAGTCTTGTCCGGCTAGACATTCTACTATCCTGTTTAATACAAGATGACCATTCATGCGAATGACTTTCTTGCAATACTACATTCTGCCTGTAGCAGCTGCTGTACAGAAAATGACAGGCTGGCCATGGCTTCTTCTCAGCAAAATCATCTGTTTGTCAGGGCTGTCAAAAATTAGATGAACAATCAGGTTTTGATCAGCTCACGTGACCTGCTCACTTCCAGTCAACAGTGTGCTCAGAGAAGATTCAGAGCGCAAAATCCAATGTAAAAAATACTAGAACAAGCCCGGATTTCATAAAAACCTCCTTCTTTATATTGATAAAATCAAGAGTATAGTACACATTTTAATATGGCAAGTTGTGTTATGTGTTATGGAAATTATTTTCCTTCGTCATGGCATATTCTCCATTGAACCAACACCTTTCTTAAAGATATTACAATAGTCACATTTTAAAATCCATCAAATCACAAATTGGCAGGAAAGAAATGCACTTGTTAGCCCTTGAGACAAACATCCTTAGGGCTCAGTCACACGGGCGCATTGGCACCCGTACACAGGCGCCGATGCACAGTGTGACTGAGCCCTCACTGCAGGAAGGAGACGGCCGTACCTCAAGACGGACGTCTCTCTGCAGCAACTGAAGAAAGAACACATGACCGGCAATGAAGCCGGCAACATCTTTCTCCCAGCGCTGCAGAGAGACGGCCGTCTTGAGGTACGGCCATCTCCCGCCTGCAGTAACATGGGCGCTGATGCGCCTGTGTGACTGAGCCCTTAGTCATAATATAAACTTAGATCTTGTATGATATTTAATCTTTTGGAACTCTCTTTTTAACTGGAAAATCCATTTTGCTTGTCTATTCGTAAACATTTTGCGATGGTAGAACCCCTCTAATTGGTTTCCTCACCTTTTCTATCCATTTGTACGCCCTGCGTTTTATTCAGTGAAATGTTTAGAAATGGGTCATCTACAAAACGGGATTAATCATTGTATAATTATTCTTTCATTGTTGATACATTCCCTGTCTACCTGCTGAGATTGGAGATAAACTGAACAAATATTGTTTAGATTATCACTGGCTTGTGCAAATTTGGACAATAATTGTACATTGTAAATGCTGCCAATGACTGAACGATGAATGATAATTTGTTTGCTTATTGTCTGTCACTCAGTTTATGCAGGCAAAAAAATTAAATGGCAACCAACCTATGTAAACAGGCAGTTGTTCATCTATGAACAACTGCCTGCCTACTGTGAAAGGAGGTGGGTGGCTTAAAGCGATATCTGGCCTGCTCGCCTCCGTTACCTTTCCTCTGTGAAAGCACAGGAACAATAATCACTGGGATGACTGTTGGGCACTTAAGCACCTGACAATCATCCCATCTAAAAAGGACTCTAAACTGAAGTCACAAATCTCAAGCCTGCAGTAATGCATCTGAACTAAATGACAGTCATGTTGGCCTAATATTTATTTTCATTAGTGCTTTGGATTTAGGCAGTGACTTTTATATATCATTTTTTTAAACCAGTAATCTACTTTATATTCAGACGTTGAAAATATATATGCAGATGTATTTTCATTCAGACTCAAGATTGAATGAACAAAAAATTTCTCACTGGATATAAAGACTTACTGTGTCACTATGCCGATTTATTGTTCTAGGACATATCTGTGACAACACCTGTGGGAGCTGTAATAGCAGGAACATTGCTTGTCACCCAGATTTCCCAGATGCATATATAGCTGATAAACATCTACCTTTATAACATCTTGATAAAGGAGGGCAACTCAAGGATTTGTGTTTACATGAGATGTTTTTGTTTTATATATTAGGAGTATATGCTCTTTAGAAGGTGAAAGACATATTTTGTTATGTAATTCAGAGCATTGATAAAAACTTATATTCTACCAATATGAGTCTATATATAGCAAAATGTTTCTTCTACAAAGTTTATAGCTGTATCAAAATGAATTTCTTCCATTCCATGAATCACATCTTTTAATATTAAAAACCTTTAGCATCTCATGTTGTCAACCAAAACAGAGCAAAAGTCATACAAAAGACATTTTAAGAATTGGCTTTATCCCAAATGGTCTTTCTGGCACAAGTAATTGTTAACAGTCTGGAAACTGCATAGCATTGCATGTTGAAAGAACATTCTATCCTTAGGGTATTTTTAATGGTTTGAACTAACGTGAACTTTCTTCAGCCTTTGTATCTACTTAATCATGAATCCAAAATAAAGATGCTACAGAAGAGTTTAAATTATAGTTGGTAAAATATATTTGTAAATGCTAATAGCTGAGATAAATCTGTTTTTACAGTAAGCCTCATGTGCATACATGTATGTGTTTACGTTTGTACCTTTATTTAATTTAAGTCATTTTAATAATGAATAAGTACTGTATTCTTTTGCATTTCAAAAATGTGCTTCATCATCCTAGTCAGTTGTAGATATTGTTGTATTCAATCAGAGAAGACTTAGCTTAGCTTTTTAATTAGGTACTTTTATCATTGAATCAATGACAATACGATTAAGAAACATTTTCAAAAGAAAGCAAATTAAAATATTAAATAAAGATTAAGCGTATAAAATCTAATGTGTAGCAGTTGACCGTAAATAGGTTATATGATATTAGAAAAAGGTTTGTTCTATTAAGGTGCACAAAAAAAATAACTGGGATTACAATGCAACCTTCCAGAAAAGTCAAAAGAAAATCTGAATTATTTTTTATTGATAGTGATGCCAGCACAATAGATTCTAGGCAACAAGTCTCTTCCTCAGTAGCACTGGTGTGCATTATTAGGCCTTAGTCACACGGGCGTTTTTTTCCCGCGATTTGCGCATCACATGACGGATGCGCATCCGCAAATCGCGTGACTGGGGCTAAAAAATCGCCCGAAAATACTGCTCCTAGCCACGTTTCAATAGAAACGGGCCGGAGCTGTCCAGCGCATTGAATTCAATGGAGCCGGCAATATAGCCGGCTCCATTGAAAGCAATGCGCTGCGGGCGATCGCTGGATGAATTTTCTGGAAGGGCTTAAATATATAAGCCCTTCCCTGCAATTCATCCAGAAATGTGTAAAAATAAAAAAAATAAATATACTCAGCCGGGACAAGGAGAGTATATATTTTTTTTTTATTTTTACACATTTCTGGATGAATTGCAGGGAAGGGCTTATATATTTAAGCCCTTCCCGACAATTCATCCTGCGATCGCCGGCAGCCCATTGCTTTCAATGGGCAAACATCGTTCTTCTCTGCCACAGCTGTTACAGCTGTGGCAGAGAAGAATGATTTGTCTACTACATGTTCTCAATGGGGTCGGCGCTGCTGCCGCCGGCCCCGTTAAGCGCATATAGAGAAGAGAACAGGAATCGCAGATAGGTGCGATCTGCGATTTCTGTTCTATAATTTATCGGACGAGCGCATAAAAAGTGCTCATGTGTCCGATACCATTGCAAAGCAATGGTTTTATAAAATCGGCCGACGCATGCCCATGCGCAAATCGCGGCAAAAAACGCCCGTGTGACTAAGGCCTCACATACAATAAATTAGAAACATAAGAGTAATTGCTATTGAAATCAACAAGGAGTAATCACGGTGGCAAAGATAAAGGAAAGGAAGTAAGGAAGAAAAAAGTTCATATATAAAAGAATAAAATCATAACAATAATATGAGTGTTTATTTTCCTATTTTCTCTCTCACTTCCTTTTCCTTTCACTTTTTCTGATTAGCCCTTGTTTGTTATTATGTTTTTCTATGCATTTCTGTATTCCTTAGGAAGAGGCTTGTTTCCTTGAAATGCATCTGTTGTGCTGACATCACTTTCAGTAAAAGAGAAGTCGGGTTTACATCACATATTCTGCAAGATTGCACTGTAACCCCATTTTTTTTGTGAAGCTCTGTTCTTATCATGCCCACATTTTTTGAGGTATAATACTGGGCTGGCAGCACCTTCTATTAATATCTAGTCTTTTTGCCATACTAGTAACTAGAGTTGAGCGAACATACTCTGCCGAGCTTGATGATCAAGTATTAGCGTACTCGATGGTGCTCGTTACTCGGACGATCATCAAGTAGTGTTCGACCTCGCCCCAGTTTTTGGCCCCTCCCCGCTGTGACATGCCTGTTTTGGCCCCTACCCGCCATGACGCAGCGCGCGTCATTGGCAAATTTTTTGTCTGGCAGGAGAGAGAGTGAGAGAAACAAGTGAACCTAGAAAAAAAAAAAGCTCGGGACCCGGCGTCCCACATACAAAAATGCTCGAGTCTCCCAATATAGTCAATGGGGTTCGTTACTCGAGTAGAGTTCTCGAATTTTACGGAAAGCTTGACTCGAATAACGCGGACCCGAGCATTTGGGTGCTCGCTCATCTCTACTACTAACAGGTTCACTATACATCTAAGGCCCCCCACCCAACCACTAAAAAAAGAGGTGTTTCACTATTTTCTACTCTCAACACAAACTCTTTCGCGTATTGGCTGTGGCTGATATAACAGCTCAGCCCATATGAAAAAAAAACCTCTTTTTTTTCTAAACTAGGACAACCTTAAAATAATGCTACATCAAATATATATAATAAAACATAAATATTGAACAACATGCTTGTAAAGAAAAGTCAATAGATTTGTTAATTTTCCATTCACTGGCTAACACACATTTTGGTGCCTTAAAAGTTAGACCTACTTTTGAGTTCCTTTGGCACACTGATAGCATTAGTTTTGCACATTTAGCTCTACCTTTGAAAATACAGCACAGCCACACTGTATGCTGCTCCAACCAATAACTCAAAATTTGAGAACTTTAATTATATTATTTAACAAATGATGATTTGAATATTTATAGCATCAATATTGTACTACTGCAACACACATAAGATATGTAGTACTCCAAAATAACAGTGGGCATACATATATATACAGCTGAGTATATAGTTATATCCACCCCAAAAAGATAGTCTCAATATACAGATTAGGAATATATAAAAAAATCTTTATTTACTAATCGTATTAAAATATTTCTATTTAAAATTTACAAGTTTCACAAGAGAGTGCAGCCCTCACACAAAAACAGTGCATCATCGGTCAAATATGCATTAGTATAATGGCTGATGTCCCACATGCGTGTTACAATGTATAACCAGCATCATATTACAATACATTAATAGCAGTCACATGTTACCACGCAAAGTAAATGAACATACTTATACCATGTAAAGCACAGACCTAGATGCAGATCCCTAGTAATCCACGATTATAAGGGTATCTGATCTTTCCCGGTTTCTCTCTTCCATAGGTTTTATGTCTGGTGGAATATTTCTCCTTACTCTTCACTGAAGAAACAAAGGTTTCCCGGAAAGCAATCCAAATGGCTGTCATGGATCTTGATGCCCATATTACAGCCAAGATTTTTAAAATTGGAGAGCATGTGTTCTTCTAATTCAATGCAATTGTCTGCCTTATGGTTGACCAGATAATCCTTGACAACTAGAACAAACTAAAACCAGGCACTAGACTTAACCTTGTTGACTGAATTTATGAAATCTTAGTCATTTATGACCTATCTAATTTGGGGACCATCAAAAATCCTTGCTTTGAGTTTTTGCATGCTTAGACCAGGGAATTTATGGGATATGTAAGTGAAAACCTTAGACAATCTAAAAATGGAGATTTATATAGTCATACGTCGTCAAAACCTAGCCTTCTTTACTGCTAACAATTAATACCACAATGTCTACAAAATGACATTTTGAAAAACAAAATGCTTTAGTATTGAATAAACATCTAAAATGTAAGAAAGTTAGTCCAATTCTTGCCATATCTCCAAAACAAAAGCTGATAGGGCAAAACTGGTTCTGTTTTTGTAATCAGCACCCCAAATATACCCCAAATTAGTCCGTCAAAGCAGCAAAAAAAAAACAAAAAAAAAAAAAAAAACTTGCTGAGCTCAGCTACATTTAATCTAATTTGAAATTCAATAAAGTATACAATTAATTTCTTAAAAAGAAAATATATTGTACCAAATATATGCAAAAATATGGAGGAAATACAGAGAAAAATGTAGCAATATTTTTAAATAACATGGAAAGCAGCATTTGTTAGACTATCCAACTACCAAAATGTTTTCTGTGGGATTAGCTGATTCAAGTGAAATATCTGCTACACAATATATTTTTAAATCCTAACTGATTGACTGACTTGCTGATAATACCACACAAATTTTCTCCAGTCAGTTTCAATTGATATCACAATTACCAAATATTCACTATGTACAATGGCCAGAATATGCTTAGTCCATTCTATATATGGTAACTCTTTCTGATAGGGTACATATTTATATTACACTAAATTGTTTACCTAACCTTAGCTCAGAATATGCAAGACTGATGCAGTAGGTATCCTCAAAAGTCTACAAAAAGTAAACTTTAACATTAAATTTAATAAGTTAAATGTTTTTGTTACTAAATTTATTATGTGATGCATGACTAAGGCTGGTTTCACATCTGCATTTGGCATTCAGTCTTTGTTTTCCTTTTTTTCAGATATATTTTTGCTCTCAGTTTAACAGTTTGAGTCCATTCAGTTTGCTTTCCATTTTTCTGAGTGGAAAAAAAGTGTGGTTTGCAGTGCTCCCCCCCCCCCCCCAAAAAAAAAAAAAAAAAAAATGGAAGGCAACAGAAAGCACCCTTTCATTTTGTTTGCAATAATATCTATAACAAACGGAAGCAAATGGAAGGGCTTCAATCTGTCTTCCATATTGAATGGATCCTTTTTAGCAGACACATCTGGAAAAACAACATCAGGTGACCTGAGGGGGAGGGAGAGGCCCAGCCATCACACAGGACTGTGCAGAACATGGTATGCTGGCTTGGAGGAAGAGCTCTGGCAGACCTACCAGAGTGAATAACTTGTGGAGTGTGCAACGTGTATCCAATCATCAGCTGCTGTACTCCAAACAAGGTATTTGCATGCATGCAAGGAGCAGTGTGTGCATTGCTGTGGTTGCTGTCTTTTTACCTGCCTGGTGTGTGTATCACTTGTCCTTTAGGAAATTTATTTCTTCAAAACAAACTGTGCATTACACTGCAGCACTCGTGGTACATGCTGGTTTACCAAAAATGCATCTCGTATCTCTGAATCCTATTTTGTCTCCATAAGCCTTGGTCCACATGGTGCGGATTTATCGCAGAATTTCTCTCATGGACCCCCCCGCATGGAAATTCTACGATATTTACAGCAGCAAACTGCACTAAAAAATGAATCTCTGTCAACCAATGCTTTATTATAATTGATATACGCCTTTTCTATATGCTGTTTTATTGAGATCGATACATTTTCTACATGAATCTTGTTTTATCTATATACTTTGTCTGAGATATTTATTCTGTACTAGCTGATATTCCCGGCTTTGCTCAAGTTAATTTGGTATAAGTATCTTCCCTGTCGTTTGCACAGAAAATTTTATTAAGTCACGGTTACTTCAGAGGAACCATGGAATAAAAAAATATGTATACACATAGAAGAGCATTAGATTCTCCTAAGACTGCATGTACCAACATCCCTCTGCAGAATGTGCCAGCCCTCCCACTCACCTCACTTTTTATCCTTGAAGGTAACACCCTTTTTATTCAGATTTACCCCCAGACAGAGGTCACTTAGATTCTCCTCAGTATATGCACATAGATGTCATTTAGACTCTCTCTAGTATATACACATAGAGGTCAGTTAGATTCTCCTCAGTATATACAAATAGAGGTGAGGTGCATACTTTTCAGTATATACACACCGAGGTCAGTTAGCTTCTCCTCAGTATATACACATAGAGGTGAGGTAGATTCTCATCAGTATACAAATCATTTTCCTAAGCTTTATGGTTCTCATGTATTGTGGATTTTCACACAATTTTTCATGCTCAGAATTGAATATTGAAGTTGCAACCCCTTTAGTTTTCCTATTTAAGACATGAAGAATGATCATGGCTAATTTCATGTTTTTGCAGTACAGATGTGTGTTATTAGTTACATTACATAAGGGTCACTTACTTTGGCGCTTAGAATAATCAAGTTGCGACACCTTTACTTTTCCTATTTACGACCCAAAGAATGGTTGTGCCAAATTTCGCGTTTATATAAAACAGGGGGTTGTTTACTTTGCACTTAGAACTGAATAATCAACTTTCGAACCCATTACTTTTCCTCTTTAGGATGTAAAGAATGGTCGTGCCAAATTTCAAGCTTGTGCAAGACCAGGAAATTAAAAAAATTAGATTAGAAATACAGATATTCAGTTTTTATGCCATTCTAAACATTTCATAAAAATGAAACATTAGCTTCATAGAATCAAAGAATCATAGAATGGTAGAGTTGAAAGGGACCTCCAGGGTCATCTGGTCCAATGCCCTGCTCAGTGCAGGATTTACTAAATCATCCCAGACAGATATTTGTCCAGCCTTTGTTTGAACACTTGAAGGAGAACTCACCACATCCCATGGTAACCTGTTCCACTCATTGATCACTCTCACTGTCAGAAAGTTTTTAATAATATCTAATTTGTGTATTTTCCCTCTGTTTCATCCCATTGCTTCTAGTCTTTCCTTACGCAGATGAGAATAGGGCTGATCCCTCTGCACCATGACAGCCCTTCAGATATTTGTAGACAGCTTTTAAGTCTCCTGTCATCATTTTTTTTTTGCAAGCTAAACATTCCCAGATCCTTTAACCGTTCCTCATAGGACATGATTTGCAGACCACTCACCATCTTGGTAACTCTTCTCTTGGAACTTATATTTCCCTCAAAATAATTTATAAAAAAAAATCTACAACTAGTCCTGCAAGAAGCAAGGCTCTAAATAGCTATGTGGACATATAAGTAGAAAAGTTATGACTGCTAGAATAATATGAAGTAAAAGCACAATAATTCCTGTGGTCCTTAACGCCAAAATCGTCTCAGTTCCATAGGAATCAGTATGCATATTTTAATCAGACTGTATAAAACCACTTGCCAAGTCATGGTGACCAATTTTAGGTTCATCCCTCTGTTACAAAGGTACATCATTGCCTCCTGCTAGCACAAATTTATTTAAATGAGTCACCTTGAAGTGGCAAATTAGCTTATACAGTTTCATAAAAATGTGTACTAAGAACTTTGTATTCAATTTTGAAATATTGCGCTCAGCAGCAACAGATCACTGTAAATTTTTGAATGTGTGGTTGCATAGTAAAGGTTAATTAAGTTTAATATTCACCTAACTGAACACACTTTAGGGACGATATTGAAATGAAGAGAAATATGTATGCCTGCTTTCAAACTCTGAGCATTGACGGGCTCTCTACAGATTGCTAACTACATATCATAGATGCTAAGTACTATATTTATTTTATACATCAAATATATATTCTGCACCTCTGTGCACCACTTGGTGTCCCCATTGGAGCTCACAGTCTAAGTTCAGCTATTAGTATGTTGTTAGAGTGTGGGGGAAAACCAGAGTGCCCGGAGGAAATGCATGCAAACACATAGGGAACATACAAACTCTATGCAGATGATGTCCTCGGTGGGATTTAAACCCATGATCCCAGTACTGCAAGAAAAATGTGTATATATCACATGCTAACCACTTAGCCACAATGCTAATATTGCATTGATTTTCCTATCTTGTTGATATCCTATTTGTAATATCTCATCTGATCTAACAGGGGTTTTTTTTATATCTTTTGATATTTTGGATATTTTTCAACTTTTTATTTTTTAATGTAAATGTTAGCCTTTGTATGTGAACATATCTATTCTCGCATCCTTGAATCCATTGTAAAACAGTGGTCCATGTTTTTTTATCTATTTCTATAGAAAAGCTGTTAGCATATATTTCACAAACAGTATTTGCTATCCTGAAAAAAATGTCATGAATATAATAGTTGCTCAGTGCTATAATGTTTTTAACATAAACTAAGAGCAAACAGGAGATTATAAGAGTACACATTTTCCATTAATGCTTTCTGTATTATATATTCATAGATTTTGTTTTGCATGCATTCATATCCATTTTTGGTAATGCTATTTATTTAGTTAGTTTCATAACACACCATTCAAACAAGCAATTGCTATACTGTACTTTTTAAGGAAAGGCCCAATAATCTGCTGCTAAACCTCTTCGTAGTCAGCATTTGCTGTATTATTACTGTAAAATGTTTGTTCTAGCTGTGTTACACTAGAATCTAATCACAAGCGGGTAATCATTTAGACTGAGCGGCACAGTGCAAATTGGTAATGATTATTCTGCACCTGCTCTGAGCAGGTATTAAATAAAGCATATGCCCTAACTAGTGATACAGTTGTACATATGCTCAGCTTGCTGCCCCATTGCAAATCTTGTTTTGTGGTTCAGATCACTCACAACTTGTTTTGCAAGCTGAGTTATTCCATCATCAAACTGAGCTTTCACTGATATATTTCAATGAGCTGTATTATGGATAACACTCTTCTATGTGTTATATTTGCAAGAATACATTCAGTCTTTGTGTTGTGTTGCAGTCACAATCACGGAGGAAAAATTGTAGCACAAAATAAACATGGCAAAACCGAAGGTGGTTTCTCTGTGAATGATGATTATGGCTTTATAAGCCTAGGGAAATAGATTACTTAGAACATATTCAATGGAACACAATGATGATGGTACTGTAGCATGTGTAAATAATATTGTTCTGATAGATACATGCATTGGATAAGAATTTGTAAGGGACTGAAACATAAACAATGTATAGTCAAAGATAATAGGAGATCCAAGAAATTGTCAGACACCTAAAAAGGATAGATACTATAGTAGTAAAATGTGGCTAACGCTGTCAAGATGGATTAGCAAGGAATTGCTCATAGGAAACTGTGTGCATGGAACCTGGACAGTGGCACATTGTGTCCCTATGGGCTCATATTATGGATCAGTAACCATTTGGTCTCCCACCTGCTATATGTTTTCAAGGTTTGGAACATAGCAGATATTGGAGATAGAGCATTAATTTGGCTTTATTTTTATGAAAGTCACTTCTTTCTATAGAATTCGGTGTGTAGAAATGTAAAGTATTCATACTTCTGATAGAAACATAGAAGATCAGGGGCAGAAAAAGACCACATGCTAGTATGTAAATAGGAGGTAGATACAATGCCTCTAATGTACCACTTACTAGAAAGTAGCATTCCTGTAAGGTCTTTGAACATGACTGGAAATATAAACTAAAGCTATAGTCTTCTTCAGAAGTAAAAGATAACCATATACAAACATATTTTCCAAAGTTAATAAAATAATAACATCTAATGTATATTCTTGATTATGTAGAAACATAAAAAAAATGATGGAAGAAAAAGACCACATGGTCCATCTAGTCTGCCCTTACTTTATTTCCTTGTTATTTCTCTCTTAGGAAAGATATATGATTATAGCAGGCATGCTTGAATTCATTTATTGCTGATATTACAAGCACATCTGCTGGAAATTTGTTCCAAGCATATACTGTTCTTTCATTAAAATAATAATTTCTGATGTTGTAATTGATTGTCCCCCAACTAATTTCAGATTATGCCCCCTTGTTCTAATGTGTTTTCCTAGTAAAAATACTTCCTTTCTGAACCTTATTTATATCTTTTAACATATTTAAAGATTTAATCATGTCCCCTCTTTCCCTTTTTCCCTCTTATCTTATTTTATCAATGACAGTTAGCAAAGTTTGAGAGAGGGTGCATTATTAATTAGTGAGAAGCTGGATGGTCATATTGATGATTTTCCTACCACATAGGCCATTCTGACCATACTGTTAGGAAGTGTTGGGACCAGTGGATGCATAAGGGCGTATACACAAGGCTTAGGATGCTCTTGAGACGATTGTCTGATCATTCAACAAACACAAGCAGTTTCAACAGTTAATTTGTCCTCCATCCAAAGACAGATGAAAACATCATTACAGGCCCCTGTGTCTGTCAGAACCATTATCAGTCACCTGATTGAAGGACATTTGGTTTTATGGTGCTACTTACTTTTACTGCCTTTGACACTCATCTACCTTTGTATCTGTTTGCAGTGGTGTCATGAATGATGAAACTGAACTTCTACAGAATGAAACAAGGTTATCTTTAGCGATGAATCCAGGTTTAGTTTGGGCACTGACGATGGCCTTGTTAGTGTCTGGATTCCTAGGAGTGAGCACCTCAATCCTGCCTTGCTGTGGAGTGGTACACTGCCCTCACTGCTTGTGTGATGGGCTGGGGGACCATTGCATACAACAATTGGTCATCCCTAGTAGTGGTATGAGGGACAATGACAACTCTGCAATATCTTCAAGACATCCTGCTACAACATGTGTTGTCTTTTATGGCAGGGTTCTTAAGAGGCTTTTTCCAGAAGGAAAATGCTCGTCTGCACACAGCAAGGATGTCACAGTAATGCCTCCACAACATTGCCACACTTTCATGGCCTGCCCCATTACCAAATTTAATACCAATAAAACATGCATAGAACTATCTGGGTTGCTGAATTCCAGAGGCTATGATTTTGCATGATCATGAGGCTCAGTTACAGCAAATGTAGATGGATATGCCACAGAATACCTTACAGAACCTGTGTGACTCCATGCCCGCATATATCACATTTTGCATCCAAGCAAGAAGTGGTCCAACAGCCTTCTTCAAATGCTTAGTTTACTCATTTATAGCAACATTATAATTACACATATAAAGTTTCATTTGATTTCGATGATTCCTTTTAGATGCTTAATTTATCTTTGACAATGAGTGTAAATAAATAAATATATATATATATATATATATATATATATATATATATATCAGTGGCAATATGGGGCACAGAATGGAGTGGAGGAGGCTGTAGACAGGTATTTAAGTGCTAACTAATGAGAGACAACACTTGTAGGCATGGCAGGAAGAAAGATACAAACATCGGTTCCTGTCACACTCAAGGGGAAGTGGCAGCTGAAAGCTGGGGAAGAGACAGCTACGGATGCTGCAAGCCTGAGGTCAGTACAAAACAAACTGTATCTGTCATGAGTCTGACAGGGGAGAGTACCCCCTAGATGCTTTGGTTGGGTAAAGCGACAAAGACACTGTGGGTTGTCAACCCAGAAGTCATGTTGTGTTCTGGTGTGCATGCAATGTGTTGATGCTGTAAACCTTTGCTGTGTGCAATAAAGCTGGCAGAAGACAGAGAGTTGTCACAGGTTGTCACATAACGTGGAGGATGTGCTGGCAAGGAATTTTGCACAAAATTGCAGTTAAATATCCAGGAAGGCTGAATGTGTGAAAAGTTAGCTGCAGAGTGCAAAAAATTGAAAGGCCAGCAAAGATCTCTACGAGGACACAGGAATTGCTGGTGCGTGGAATCCTACTACTGGTGAATCATAATCCCAGGTGGTGTCTAGGATCATACCAGAGTTTCTGCCATTTCATTGCAACATGTATGGAGACAAGCAAGACAGTACAAATCACTGTTGAGGCTGTGTTATTTGAACTCAAAAAGTGTGACTTTCTAGGAGTGGAGCTGGTTCTAGGCAAAGATTTTCCCAATTTCTGGCAGTTGTTAGATGGAGTGAGACAGATCTATCTCTCGGACCAGTAAGAAGTTACTCGAGAAGAGTGATGCTCGCTCGAGTAACTGCTTTATCCGAGCGTGCTCGCTCATCTCTACTGATGATGCAAATGTTTTACAGGAAATGGTGCCTAAGTGATAATGACAAGGTGTAGTCATGGGGAATGCATGATGTGTTTCCTTTGCAGGTTGGTGCAGTGGAAACTGCACTGCATGCACTGGCGTCTAGGAGAGACATATTGGGAGAGTGCACTGAAAAAATGTATTGAAATGTTATATAATATGTTTTCTTTGTAGGATGGTGCACTGGAAGCTGCACAATGTGCATTAGCATTTAATGAAAACATGTCTGAAAGGTGTATTGAGAAAAATGTGTTGCAGGAAAATGTTTCTATTAATACAGAAGCCTCATGTAATGATTATGAAATGCTTTGTCCCATGTATGAAATGTCTAGAATATCTGAAAGTATTCCACAATTTGCACAGGTGAATGCAGAGTGTGAAAAGGCTGTTATAGAGAATTTAGCCACTGGCCATGTGGGAATTAGCTCAAATGTGCCCATAGTGGTAGAGAGTAGAAATAATGGAAAGACTGCATATAGTACTAAGACTGAAGGCAAAATAGAAAGCGGTGTTGCCAGTATAGTTTCTTGCGAAATGGAGATAGTTGCTAGTAGCAACCCATTGTCCTTTGGGACTACAGATAGTAAAATTGCAAAGAAAAAGAGGACTGCTTCTCTTATGATAAATATAGTCAGTGCGAACCCTGAGGTCGAAGATGAACAAGAAAGTTAACAGTTGCTCAGAATTCAAAAGGAATTTGTACAGATGCAAGCTTTTTCTTCCGGAGGCGAAGATGTGAGCAGAAGGAACCTCTCAAGCTGTTAATAGAAGATATGATGCGCAGTTGGAAAAGGAAGTGTCTACTTACAGAAAAAGCCAAGAGACAAGAGGCTGCTGGTAGAAGAGGAAGCAGGAAGACTCTGTAGTGAAAGAGAGGATGCTCTCAAAAAAGGCTCTCAGTTGAAAACAGAAATTGAGAACTTCAGAAATGTAGCCAGAGATGAAGCTGATCACAGATTATGTCTGGAAGCTCAAGCTGTGCAGCGTGAACAGGTCTGTGAAAAAAATGCAAATTAGAGCCTATGAGTTAAGGCTAGAGATGAGCGAGCATACTCAGTGGGACCAATCAGATGGGAGGCAGCAGTCACACACCCATTCATAAATTCATAAATGGGTGTGTGAGTGGAATCTGCCTCTGATTGGTCAGGCTGTGACCAATTAGAGGCAGCTCATTCAGCAGGCGGGGATTTTAAATCCCCGGCTGCTGAATACTACTCACAGCTGTTCAGAGCAGTTCAGGAGGACTGCCGCTGGCCACGCTGAACTCCGTCTGCTGGAACCAGGTGAGTATATATATATTTTTTATTTTTACACATTTCTGGATGAATTGCAGGGAAGGGCTTATATATTTAACCCCTTCCCGACAATTCATCCCGCGATCGCCGGCAGCCCATTGCTTTCAATGGAGTCAGCTGTATTGCCGGCTCCATTGAATTCAATGGGCTAACATCGTTCTTCTCTGCCACAGCTGTTACAGCTGAGGCAAAGGAGAATGATCTTTATGCTGACAGTGCGGGGGGGGGGTCTCACTCTCGCCACTATTGTGGCTTAATAGTGGGACCTGGGAACTTGAGATGCAGCCCAACATGTAGCCCCTCGCCTACCCTATCCGTTTCTGTGTCGTTCCCATCACTTTCTTGAATTTCCCAGGTTTTCACAAATGAAAACCTTGGCGAGCATCGGCGATATACAAAAATGCTCGAATCACTCATTGACTTCAATGGGGTTCGTTACTCGAAACGAACTCTCGAGCATCACTGAAAGTTCGACTCGAGTAACGAGCACCCGAGCATTTTGGTGCTCGCTCATCTCTAGTTAAGGCCCATTTACATACAAAGACAATCCTTCAAATGATTGAAAGATTGACAGTTTTAGCAATCATTTTGCATAAAGTGTTAATGGACACTAATGTCCATTAACACTTTACTGGCTTCATTTGTATGTAAAAGAGCCTCTGGGAGCTGTTTGCAGATCACAGGATGCGGTCTGAGCTCTGCACACAGCTCCTTTGTTCTCGCACAGACAGAATATAATGTAATCTCCGACTCCCATCAAGAACAAAGCATTTGGTCCCTTTTATCTTCTCTCCAGCAGAATGATGGACTTTAAGCTCACCTTAAAATCATTGTTCAGCCGAAAAGTAAATGATAACAACGTTTACACACAACGATGATCGCTCATATGCCATCGTTTGAACAAATTTTGAGTGATAATCGTTGTGTGTAACTGGGCCTGTAGAGATGACGCATTGCAAATTAGAAGGATATGTTACATATTTGCATAATCAAATTACAGAGTTGCAAATACAAATGGCAGAGTTGAAAATACAGTTAGCTATGTAAAATGGTGAATTGGAGTCCCAGATAAGTGAATCCAATGAAAACCTTGAATTTGAGAAAGCTGCTTGCATGCCAGGCAGAAAAGCAAACAAAGATCTTAGAAGATACACTGGACTTCAAAGAAGCCCAGGAAGCACCCCAATGAGTAAGAGGAGACCCAGTTGAAGAACAGCTTAGTTGAGAATACTAAAGTATATGAAGCTCAAGTCCAGGAGCTTAAACAGAAACACACTCAAGTTGTGAAGGAACTGACCAAACACATAGAGCAAACTAAATATGACTTTGCATTAAAATTAATTAGCAGAAAGAACCCTTCACTTGTTGGAGATTTTTTCCTGAAGCCTTCCCATAAGCCCCATACTGGCCACCTTAGGTACTGTCTAGCTACAATATACAGTATATATATACACATATTATACTGTATATACATATAATCACATATTTGGACAAACCATTTCATTCCATGTTATTTCAAAGATGCTACAGGATGTTTACAAAATAAAAATGATCAATTGGTTAAAAATCTGGAAAAGGCCAAATTTTTACATTCCTATTTTCTATCTGTTTGCTCTCTGAAAGTAGATGTAACATCAACTGATCTTACCTGTGCTATTGGAGGAATAGAAGAGTGCAGGGTATCTATGAATAGAGATATGGTGAGGGAACACTTAGATAACTTAAATGAATTCAAGTTTGCAGGTCTAGATTAACTATATACTAGGATACTAAAGGAAGCAGCAGAGGTAATTGCTGAACCACTCACTATTACCTTTAAAAATTCCTGGAGAACAGGACAAGTCCCAGAAGATTGGAAAAGTGCAAATGTTGTCCCTATCTTCAAAAAAGGGAAAAAGGTGCATCCAGGAAACTAGAGGCCTGTGAGCCTGACTTCTATACCGGGAAAGATCTCTGAACAAATTATTAAACAGCACGTATGCAGGTACTTGGATGAGAATGGATTAATTAACCAGAGCCAGCATGAGTTTGTTACAAACAAATCATTTCAGACAAATCT
Source organism: Eleutherodactylus coqui (assembly GCF_035609145.1). Classification (NCBI taxonomy): domain Eukaryota; kingdom Metazoa; phylum Chordata; class Amphibia; order Anura; family Eleutherodactylidae; genus Eleutherodactylus; species Eleutherodactylus coqui. Next base: position 405,922,568 of record NC_089837.1, read on the forward strand.
AGTTTTCTAAACAGAATTACTGACTTAGTTGATCAGGAAAATGCGGTAAATATGCTAAATCTTGACTGTAGTAAAGAATTTGACAAAGTATCGCATACCATCCTTATTGAAAAATTAACGAAATATGAGATTGACAAGGCAACTGTTAGGTAGATTGACAACAGGCTGAGTGATCGTACTCAAAGAGTGGTCATTAATAGCTGCACATTCAATTGGAAGAATGTGTCAAGTGGGGTACCACAAGGCTCTGTCCTGGGCCCAGTGTTGTTCAACATTTTTATAAATGATCTGGAGGAGGGGATTGAGAGGACACTGATCAAATATGTAGATGACGCAAAGCTAGGGAAGAGAGGGAGAGTATTCAAAAAGATCTAGAAAACTTGAACAGTGGGCGGCAACTAACAGAATGTTATTTAACAAGGAGAAATGCAGAGTTCTACACCTGGGCAAGAAAAAATGAAAAAAAAAACATGCTGAATGGGAGGATTTGGGCTAAGCAGCAGCACATGTGAAAAAGACTTGGGTAATAAATCACAGACTGAACATGAGTCAATAATGTGATGCAGCAGCAAAAAAGGCAAACACAATTCTGGGATGTTTTAGGAGAAGCATAGTGTCTAGATCTTGTGAGGTAATTATCCCCCTCTTCTCTTCCCTAGTCAGACCTCATCTGGAATATTGTTTCTAGTTCTAGGCACCACAGTTAAGATTGACTGACATTCCGCAATCCTTCAACTCCCAGTGGGGCAATATTTGCTGTCTTCTATGAGTTTGAATCTATTAAAGGATTAGTACTTGGTTCCTGAAGAACTATGAATAGGGCAACGTGTTGAACCGTTAACCACAATTATGTACTAGACACAGACATCTAGTCCGTATTCCATCCTCTTTGTATATACTAGCTATAGTGGAGCTATGGTAAAGGGCACTGTCGCAATAATTTAAGAAGGTCTATATCTTTCTAGCCTTCGTGATCCCATCATCTGTAAAATTTAGGAAGTCACATTTTTGGAACATCCAGGTGTTCTTGACTCTTGAAATGACACCAAAAGTATACACTATGTATGTGGACAGATCAGCTTGTTAATGACTTGACACATTGACTGGTGATTAGTTGTTTAATAACTATATATGTGTCCCTACTGTGATTGGTGTCTTATCATAGGGATCAAATCTTTGAATTGTACCTTTCTTACTTCTTGTCCATTCTTGATTAAGCAGGCCTTTCCCATCCTGCAATAACCATTCCAACATTGAGGAAAACCAATTGTTATGTTTGTGTGTCAGTCTTAGTCCTGTATGTTTTAATGAATAGCTAGTAAAGTTGATTTTAGTGTCTATACTGGGAAGGGCAGTTCATTTGTAAACATGCATAAATACAAAACATGTTATTTTGCCTAAATAAATCCACATTCATCACAAACTACAGTAGTTTGCTTTGCATCAAAGAGAACATTCTAGACCCTGAAGATTTTGTTGCAGCATTATGCAATTTTCAAGGTATGCTCAGACAGACTATTTATACAAATTTTTGCCGCTGTGGGTAAATAACACGGTCTGTTGTGATCCTGTTAGCTTTTTGAAGCACAACACAGCTAATAATTATAAAGTCATAGTTTGAGGTGTCAATAGCATCAACAGCTAATCACTTATAGTATGCATCAGGAGCACATTGACAGCATGTCATTATGTACGATGCTGTAGCCTGTTGTGTTACAATATTTTCAGGGTGTACCCAATGCCATTTTGAAACAGGATAATGCATAGTCCCACAGAATGAACACCAGCAGGCATGTTTTGCAGGGTGTCCAGCTCATTCCGTGGCTAACATGATATGCAGATCTCTCTCCAATTCAAAACCTGTGGGACATGATTGAACATGCATCAAATGCTCTCCCATAGCCTCACAATTAAAATAAACTGTAAACTATGGTCAATCCCACATGATCAACACTATCCCAGGACAGTATTTGAGCTCTCAATAAAGCAATGCTATGTTAAGTTAATCAGTACATCATCCAATACGGTGACCCCGTTATTTATTGACCATCCTGTTTTTTGGGCCACAGAGGATAATTGTTTGAAATTGAAATAGATTGCTCAAAACTTGATTCCCTAATGGCCCTTTTACAGAGGCCAGCAGTCGGGTAACCCACTGCACGAGCGCTGATGTCACTGCTAAGGTTGTCAGTGCTTGTGCAGAGTGTTTACATTAAAAGATTTCACCACTGGATTCCGAGCTTCTTGCTCAGCGCTTCACCTTCTACATGAAGTGCTGAGTGGGGAGCGCTTACACAAAATGCCAACTCATGATCCAGCAATGGTTTTTAAGCTGACTGGAAAGTTAGCTTAAAAGCCTGTGAACGAATAGTGAGCAATTTCTGTGAATTTACACTATACGATAATTACTTAAATTTGTTCATTTTAACAAATTTTGAGTGATATTCGTCCCATGTAAATGGCCCATTAGTGTTGTGGCCTTTTCTATGTGAACAAAGATAAATAGTTTATCTATCTATCTATCTATCTATCTACCTACCTACCTATCTATCTATCTATCTATCTATCTATCTATCTATCTATCTATCTATCTATCTATCTATCTATCTATGTTGTTGCTTCATAGGCATTTGAAATTGTGTATTCTCAAGGAGCGAAAGTTACTTCTTCTCTCTGTGAGATAAGTATACAAACTGCTGCTTTGAAATAAGCAGTGACGTATTTTTCTAACCATTATATTTTAATGTTAGACATCTATATATATCCGTAAAGATGACCAGCCAATTAAGACTCTATTTATTATCTATCTTCTGCCAAAAATAATTTAATATCCAGAAAGCATTGTTTAGAAATATGACAACAATAAAAATTGTAAATTGATTACCAGATGACAATTGAATCTGTTCTTGATGGCAGCTTTTCAATTCTTCTGAAAATACCTTTGGGAAAATGGAGCCGCATTTTGTTAAATGAATGTCAAAATTGTTAACCATATAAATATTGTGTAATGTTTATGCATTTTTGAATGTAATTAGCTAAATTATTTTAATGTTAAACCATAAAAAATGTGTGCTGTTTATCTTTAATACAGAACAATAACAGTATATTTAATTGATTTGTTTTTCTGTGCAATAAACCTTTTAGATTTGAAATACAAATATTTATACAATGTGTATTATCATGTGTTTTCTTAGCTGATGTTTATACAGCAATATGCCATACGGCTTTAATTGTTTAACATTTTTGCTTGTTTTCTCTCAGATATATAAATAACATAATCAAAAAATTGTATATTAGAAAATACATTGTAAGCATGCTGTTTGTTTACAAATTCTGGAAAGAAAATACACATAGGTTCAGTTATTTTATTGAGCATATCAGATCTTTAACCCCTTAGTGCTCACTATTACTGCTGCCTTTTTATTGCAGGATAGTCTAAATGTTCCATGGATGTGTGCTTGTATATCTACTGACAGCCAGTTCATTGTTTAGTTTCTGCAGGCATAAAAATTGAACAATATATAATCAGCCTGTGTATACAGACAGTCGTTCATCTATGATCAACTGCTTGTTCACTGTGAATAGATGGAGTTATCTCAGCCTCCATTCACTGAACGATCCTCGCTCCTGTAGGAAAGCACAGGATTAATAAAATGAATAGGAGGAATAAAAAAATGCACTACTTTGTTTATACTAAACACATAAAAATACAAGGTCCTTAGTGCATAATACGATCAAATTCATGGTTGCCTATCCACCATGTCGAGATGAAACATTTTTTATGCACTTAGAATAAATGACAGTTGTGCCTTTTTATTCAAATACTAAGTGTGTATGAAAGCTAAAGCATGTGCTTGTTACTGTTTTAAAAGCAGTGTAAACACAATACTTAAGCACAGCCCTCATACTTCTCAAAAGAAAAGCCATAGACTTACCAAAAAATATTCTATGGGAGACAGAAGGCGTGGTGCTTGTTTTAAAGCAAGGCCATAAAGTTTGCAAATTTTACCAGGTGAACAGTACAGCCAACCATGGGCCTACTCCAAGGAAAAACTGTAGAGCTACAGCTGTTTCTTGTGCTTTAGAAGATGTTCATTCTGGGAGAAGGAGGAGGAAACATGGAAGTAGCAGAAGGAGATCAGCAGCAGTTCCAACAGCACTAACACCACCAGCAGTAACAGCACCTTGAGGGCAGAGTGTGTTATTCACAGAAACATGGGAGCTGTAGCTCTTTATTTCCATACTGACATGTGTTTCCTTTGGGGGAAGTAGGAGGAAGAAACATGGTGGAAACATGGGAAGGAGAACAGTAGCATTACCAGCAGCAATATCAACCCTTAGGCTGGCTTCACATGAGCGTGTTTTTATGTGTGCATACGAAAGCACAAAAACACGCTTGTATTTGCAACTTTGCATTCCATATGGGGTGTGCACATGTCCGTGCTTTACAGGCATATGCCTGCAAAGATAGGACATGCGTGCACAATTGGGAATGCACACATTGTTTTCAATGGAACCGCGGCCGCTGCCAGCGACTTCATTGAAAACAATGCTCTGCCGGCACCCCTGTATTCTTTTTCAGGGAAGGGCTTTACATATAAGCCCTTCCCTGAAAAAGAAAGATTTTAGTGTAAAAAAAAATACTTACCTCTCCGCCGCTGCCGTGACCCCCCGCTAGTTAAAAGAATTCCCTTCTGCTACATCTGCCACATCTGTGACAGATGCAGCAGAGGAATTCTTCAATTCTCAACCGCAGCTGTCACACATGTCAGCTGCGGTAGAGGATTCTGCTGCTGCTGTCCCTGTCATTGGATTTCAGGGAAGGGCTTTAAAAGCCCTTCCCTGAAAATCCAATAAAAGTAGTGTTAAAAAATAAAAAAAAAAACATACTCACCTTCCTTCAGCTGCCAGGGCTCAGCTGCGACTTCTGGCACTGTCCCCGGCACTGTAGTTCTCAGCTTTCAGCAGCCGGGGATTTAAAATCCCCGCCTGCTGCTAGCTCTGATTGTGATTGGCTGAGCGCTTCAGCCATTCACAATCAGAGCTACCAGCAGGCAGGGATTTTAAATCCCCAGCTGCTGATAGATCAGCAGCGCTACAGAGGCGGGGACAGCGCCGTTGAGCCCTGGGAGCCGTCAGTGGATTTCAGGGAAGGGCTTCATAAGCCCTTCCCTGAAAAGCCATTTAAAATAGTGTAAAAAAAAAAAATACTCACCGACCTTTAGCTGCCGGGGCTCAGCCGAGACTTCTGGTGCTGTTCCCGGCTCTGTAGTTCTGAGCTATCAGCAGACGGGGATTTAAAATTCTCGCCTGCTGGTAGCTCTGATTGTGATTGGCTGAGCGCTTCACAGTACTTCTTTATTGCTTGGACGTTCTATGAGAATATTGGTTTGGATTCCCTTTTTTTTGGCTGTTGCATTACTTAGTCCCACCCACAGTTGGTGCACCAGTGGTACAGTGCTGCTATTTTTGCTGAGCAAAGTACATCAATCGATGAAGATTGGCAAGTATTTGCTAAAGTGCTTCATGAAAGTTCTCAGTGAGTTATTGGTAAACCACTAAAGAAAAACCAAGAGTAATTTGATGATTCTGGCTGATACCATGGGAAACCTGCAGTTATACTTGAGCCATTTAGATGACGTGTGTCACAATTTTGCCCTTGTGATAAATGCATCAAAAACAACCTGCAAGAGCTACATCTACGGGAGATGATGTACTACTCCTCAGCAACAAAGGGATAGAAAAAGTATTGACATTCTAATATCTTGGATTCTCGATACATAGCAACAATTGTCTCGAGTTGGAAATCTCTTGATGTATTGCCAAGGCTGCTGCTTTTGGCAAACTTAATCAAAGAGTTTGGAAATTGCACAACCTCACATTAAAAACTAAGCTCCTGGTTTACAAGGAAATGTAAACTGCTCTATGCATCTCCAACCTGGTGCCTTTATGAAGGTAATATCCGGCATTTGGGAATTTTCCACAAAATGTGTCTTTGGGCCATCCTTCATGTGAGCTGGGAGGATTGTGTGCCAAACACTGAAATATTGTGTCAAACCAAGTTGGTTGGCATGGAATGCATGCTTGTGCATGAACGACTTGGATGGTGTTGGTCTCTTTAAGACTGCCCAAAGCTGTGTTTTATTTAGAACCTTCCTGTGGAAAACGCAGAAAGGGAGGTCAATACCTTAGATTTAAGTATGTCTTGAAGTGGTACCTTAAGTTCTGCGGCTTTTCACATGACACTTGGGAGCAGCTTGCTCAGCGAATACCAGAATGGTGAAATGCTGTCAAAACAGCCCCTAATGTTTTTGAAGAATTCAACCTTGAAGAACTTGATGCAAAATGCTACATTCAAAAAACTTGCTTAAAGCCCTCCTATAAATACACCTACAATTCTAGTGGACTACTATACTGTGCCACCTGTGACTGGATCTTTAAGACTAAGTTTGGTTTTGCCTAACACATTCGAATGCATTACAGAAGCTAGGGTGTTGCGGTCAATAGGTACGTCGTGGAGGACATCATTTATCCAATTGATTCTCATGCCACATTGTACTTTGTTAGTTGTAAATTTTGGTCGCCATGTTTTGCACTTACTTATAGAAAATCTAACATTTAGAGAAAATTTTGAAAATTTTTCTAAATGTGAAATGTTATGTTTGTAAGACTGACATATCACACAAAATATTTAATACATAACACTAAAGATACGTCCATTCTATATTGGAATCATTTTCTAAGAATTCTTTTATTTTTAAGGATGTTAAAAGGCTAAAAAGTTTAGAAGTAGTTATTTTTAATTTTCAAGAACAATTCTGAAGGCTATTCTCTTGGGACCAATTCTATTTTGAAGTGCTTTGGGATGCTTTTATATAAGAAATCTCTTATAAATTGCCTCATTTTAAAAAGTGCACCTCTCAGAGTATTCAAAATTATATTTAGGAAGTTTTTTAACCCTTTATGTCTTTCACATGAATTAAAGTTACATGAAGGTTAAATTTAAAAATGTCATTTTCTTGCATATTTAAAATTGTAGACCTTTTTTTTTAATTAAGAAGAGTGAAATGCCCCGAACAGTGGGCCACTAAATACAAAAATGCCTCATATGTGGCTGTAAACTGCTGTTTGGGCACATGGCAGCACTCAAAAGAAAAGGCACTCAGATTTAGCTGGATTAATTTTTCAACACAATGTCACATTTGCAGAGCACTTGAGAAATTCAGTATAGTAGAGCACCCCAAAAGTGGCCCCATTTTGGAAAATACATTCCTTGGGATATTAACCTAGGGGTATAAGAAGTATTAGTTTTGCTTGGAGTTTTACTGGTATGCCAATTTATAATGTGGGGGCATATGTAAGCAGCTGTGTGCATCGGGACCAGTGTTTCAGATTTCGGATAATATCGGATAATACCTGCTATAGAGATAAATGTGCAGTCAATCAGCAGTTGGAGCGCCTTGATAATTTCATCAAATGTGTCCTCCATCTTGTAAATTGGCAGCAGCTTCATTGGATACCTGCATCAAATAACCTAGTCATGTATAACATAGGCACAGTTAAACAAGTGGCCATTTTACAATTGAGCACAGGACAAAGAAGCTGCATCATGTTTATACGCCTATACAAAACATAGTTTGTTGTTAGGGACGGATATTCTACAGAGGATATATTCCTGTTGGGTCTAAAATCGTGTGCAGCAGCAGAGAAGTTAAACGGGTTCTATTGGAGGAATAACAGAAAGACATACAAACTGTGCTTTAGTGTGGGAAATATTGCAGTTCTTTTTTTGTGGCTCAGACATCATTCAGAGTAGCAAGTTCAGGCACTTCGGATCTTTTGTAGGAAATTGCACAGCTAAAAGTGGGGTTTGGGGAATTCAATAATGCTGTGCCAAACAGGGATAGTGCACAAATATGCAAGCGCTGCTGTGTGGCCTTCTTTCCCACGTATTGTGCCACCCAGAGAGTGTGGCTTATTTAGTTGGCAGTGGTGTTTCGTGTTAATATAACCCCCCCTCCTCCCCCCAAAAATAAAAATCAAACAAGGGGACAGCAAATACACACATTGTGTGTTAGTGGCCTCGGATGTCATTCAGTCATGAGTCAGGCCACTACAAATTATTTGCAGGTCTTATATAGCTAGCAGTAGTTTTCTGAAAACTAAAAAGTTAGCTTCAAAGTTACATAAAAGTAAAGAAAAAAGAATTAAATAAAAAAACTAAAAAAGAAAACATGAAGAAAGCAAAGGGGAAAGCAAGGATGCATCCATAATGTTCTATATTTCTCAGAAGAAAGTATTAGTAATGCTGAGGTCAAATTCTGTGAAGAGCATTAATAATACTGTACCATTTGCGTTGCTTTTTCGAACACCGTGTCATCCTAGTACATTGTTCGAGGCCAGATATTCGGTCCCTACTCACACGTTAAAGTCTCCAAGCAGAACAATCTCATTGATGGAAGAAATATTTTGCAAAACTCCACACAGGTCTTTATAAAAGTTAGCATTATTCTCATATGATGATGTGAGAGCATGCATGCTTATTAGGGGGAGATATTTCCTATGGGCCACATGTGCATGCAGAGTCATGAGCCTATCATTGACATCTTTTGGATAATCTATTAATAATTTAGCAAGATTGTTCTTGATTGCAAATCCAACTCCGCTGGCTGCTGTAGCTGAAGTGGGTTTTCCGGCCAATAATATGTTTAGCCCCCCACGACCTCACATAGCTTTCCACTACTACCTGTATCACTTATGACTGCAATGTCAATGTTATAAGGGAAAAGTTTGCATGCTATTAGTGTGTTTTTTCTCTCTGGGTATATAAATTCTTGTCATTGTCCAAAAGTGTTCTCACATTTCAAGTGGCAACAATTAAAAGTTTTATGAGTTGCTTTTGTTATGGTCGACCACGATAAAATGGTGACCAGCTGACTGCGGTTTGCCAGCTGGAAGAAAAGTAGGGACAATCTATGTTTAGGCCACCTTTTCTAGGCTCCTCCCCAGATAGGGGGAAGCATAGCAATCCTAAATAGGGCTGTCATTAGATGTGATGCCAAACTCTTCCTCCCATCCCAATCAAGTTTGAGAGCAATCACTCTTGTCTGATTTCCTGCATGCAGAGAGCCAGCTAGGAACAGGTCTCACCAGTCCTAGATTCCTTCCACATTGCTTCATTGTCACAGGACTTGCTGTCATAGTCCAGATTCTTGCCAGTAGGTCATCAGTGCATGACAATATTATAGTGGATGAGCAGTTGCGCCAATGGAAGCCCACTGTCTCATACTCTAATCCATAACACCAGTAAAGCAGAAAATCAATATGACTGGCAGGTAAAAGAGGATGCATTGAATGGCTGACTATCGCTACAGGATCCAGATAGGCACTCCTAGTGGCACATTACATGCACCATGCTGCACGTTATGACTGTCTGAACATTTGCCATACTGACGATGTTCGCCTTCCATACCACTGCAGTCTTCGTGTACATTAAAAGCATTCCAAAGTTATTGCCACATATATAACAGGTATGGCAGATTTGACAGCACTGATCACATGCTGTCCAATCCCGATTCACAAGCCTTTCTGCAACTAGCGCAATCCCTGTTGTAAAATCATTGTTAGTGAAATGAATATGGCTCGATTTTCCCTATCCATTTTATAGTATGCTCCTTCCATTTTGTATGAATGTCTGTGTCAATGCTTTGTACTTTTCCTGTAACACAATTTTCTCAAATGTATTGAAGAATAAAAAGTGACCTCAGTGATTAGAACTTTCCAAGGTCCTAGATTGAATGGCTTGGGTCGTAGCGCCCTGTTCTCACATTTCACTCTAAACAACTTATTGTTTATCATTACTGTACTTTTGTGTTCTGAGAAGCTAATCATGTATGATTCTACTGCTCCTGCGTGTCTTTGTTTGGCATTAAAATTATTTATCTTGCATATTCATATTTATGTTTATGTCTGATTGACCAATGGTAATAAATGAATTATAATACATTTTAATTATTGTAATTTGAGGCATGTGCCTCTATAAAAACTGATGCCTGTCAATCAATCAATCAATAATTTTTGATCACATCCAGTGGTGTTGTGGTGAAAGTTATTTCCCGGGCTCAGCTATCCTCTAACTGAATTTGGACCCTAGAAGCATACCTAGCATACATAGCAAATAAATTTATTTTCACTAACAATCATAATAATCACTTGTACATATTTTAATGCTAGGGTGATTTAGACTAATGAAAAATAAAATTAGCAATATCTAATCTTGCAGTGAATGTCAATAACTGGGGAGGCCTAATTACGATAAGGTACTGAAGGGTGAGACTCAAGTACAAAAATTGAGATGATCAGTTTTAAACCCCTTGTTATGATTTTCCCCATCCTACTTGACCTCTCCCCTTCAGTGGATGTGGCTCATGTGCTATTTTCTGCAGGCATCCAGCTCCAGCATCCTCCTTGTCTCTCTCTGCTTCCCAAAGAGGGTGCATGTACATACATACTTGATCTCTTACAGCACCAGTGCATGTTTTCCTAATTTGGCCCCTACAAATCGGGGACCACATCTAGTTATTTCAGGTGCCAGAGCTTTTGGTCACTTTCGTGTCTAAGCTTTTTGTCACTTTGGTCAAGTATATCTAAAGTTGCTATTCTTTTGTATTTTTTTAGTTTCTGACTCTGGTTTTTCCTGACCTCACTGTGTTCTCAATTCTTGACCTTGGCTTGTTGTCTGCTCCTAGCACCAACTCCTTGAATGTTGTACTGTGCTGAACCTGTTCTATTTGTTCCGATCTCGTCTATGAAGTTATGCTGCCTACTTCAATTCAGATTGCTCTGACTACATCTATTCACACGCACAGGTACTGCAACTTGGTATATTGCAGTGTCAGGTGACACATGACTAAGACCACTTCCAATGCAATGACCTGGAATAATCACCTCTTCTTCCTCCCCTTCGTGGTTTACCCATGTAACCACTGCAGCCAATAGTAGGCCAGCATGGATCTCCTTAGTGATGTCCTGTAAAACTGCCCCATGGCTTCTATATTAGAAGCCCATGCTGCAATTTTACAGGGCATCACCAGGCTTTCTAGCTGGGTCATGTCACCTGATAGATGACGTGGTACAAGACTGCCAAAATGGTGTGCCAGCATCACAGTGAGTATATTTCTTTTTAGTTTTGAGCATGGGGGACCCAAAACTATATAGAAGAAACAACCCAGGAAAGGCATTTAACATAATTTAAATATTTTCATTTCTAAATGTAAGGATCAATATTATGGACCAGCAGGGATAGACATTACTGACATGCTGGCTGAAATCTATAAATAAATAGAACACAGCAGATGTTATTGAGATGTTTACAGAATGTGTGCTAATTGTGACATACAATATATATTGTGAGCAGCAACAATGTTCTTTCTGTGCTCTGATTCATCTTTAGTCATAGCACAAGATGAACACAGCATGCTAAATATGAAAAATAATTTGTTTTGCAGACTTTATGATTAATTATCAGTGTAGCCCTTATTTTTAAATTATGATGATCTTAATTACAAATCTATGCTTGACCAATAATACATTTAAATGTAATACTCCCATTAAAACAAGAGGATGACCAGGTAACGTCAAACATTTGGAAGGCCATTTTTTATTTCAAAACAGCAATATTGCAAGACTCCACTGATAATTTAGTATTTTATCCCTGAAAATTTAAAGCTGCTCTGTGATTGGTTGTTATGAGCAACATCGATAATTTTCATTTTAGGCACTTTCAATAGTTGCAGGACACAAAACATTGGCAGAGTGCTGGCCATGTGACCTGGAGGCTGGAAGAAAAGTGCAGAATACACAGCCTTGAAGAAACTAGTTACATAACTGGATTTGTCCCAGCAAAAGGTCAGTGAAAGTGTGATCAATTTGCAACTCTCAAAAATTGAGAGAAGATGTTCTATTACTTAACTATGAAAATTACAGGCAGTGGAAGCACTGTTAAGTATAGCAGCCACTACTCAACCAAATATAACAGCTACAATGTGGCATGCACTGGAACCTATTGAAATATTTCTTCAATATCTCAGGCAGATTCAAGAAAGAACTCTCAAAATATCTGCAAAAAGAAATCAGAGACTTTTGAGTTCTCTGGATAAGGACTGAGTTGGAGATTCAAGTGATCATAATTTATAAGTACTTATCTGTTTCAATTAGGAAAAAGTTCAATTTCTTCATGCAGAAGAAAGTAAGCATCAGTTGAATTATCATCTACAGTGGCAGAATATATCTTTACAATTTATACCTGCCAAGAAATAATTTGGTTAAACCAACTATTAGAGGATATTGGTGAACCATCAATTCTTCCAAATTTGATTTATGAAGACAATCAAGAATGTACTACATTTGCCTGGAATGAAAAGATGAATGCAAGGACCAAGCACATTGATGTAAAACATCATCCTCTGCATGATTTAGTGGAGCATGTTGTAATTATGGTAGCCACCAGACTAGTAAACTACAGGCCTGAATGATATTATAGTCTGGAGGCTGGCATTGTTATTTAATCTGCACCTTCAATATAAATATGTATACACGTGTACATTTTATCAATTGGTGGGCAGCAGCAGCTGGATTCTAAATGCTTTCTGATTATTCCTAATGGCAGGACATGACAAAAGAGGACAGCAGACCTTTTAGTCCCCTGCTGTATTGTGCCAATGTCTTCCTTGAGCTAGGTTTAATCCGCAAGGTTGTCCTTTGGTCTATATTACAGGAAGTCCAGCTGTACACCTCCAAGCTGTTTCTCCTTCCCATTTTGTGCCTGCCATTAACACTGCATGTCACCACACAATTGGTGTTATTCTCCTGTATGTATTCTGAGTTTTGATATTTCTTTGAATTGTCAATTCTGGTAAAAAAAAATCATCATATTCAAATTTATAGTGAAAAAACCCCCGAAATATCTAAAACTGCCAATGGGACATTTTTTGTCTCATATTGGCAAAGATGAAACTTTCCCTGGTGCTGAATGTTTTTGTAGTGAATTGGGCTGAGATAGCCAGAGGTCTGTTTAGGCTACATAGTAATATCATTTATTACAAAAGGGGGAGATGTTGTGACAGTGCATTATGCTCATTTTGTTTCTATTACTGATCTGTAATTTTATTGATGATATGTTTTCCCTTCCTCTACTGGACTACAATGTCTAATAGACTGCAATGCCCTATTATTCATACTGTGATTCACTGTTGTCCCCAACTTACTCTCCTGGCACATGGTGAAGTGGGGGGAAAGGTTGTAAACAGCCCTGGCAAACTGAACTGAGCTACAACAATTTACAGTGTGTGGGGATAGAACAGGCCTTCATGGATCTACCTTCACTGTTTGTTTACTATTCATACCATTGCTGTTCAGTAGGGAAGGGGTTGTGTACAGATGAAGAACTTGGGGCTGGGGATGGTAGTTGAATTGAGGAGTTGGAGTGGAAGGTGTCAGGATCTGTTGCTAAGGCCTGATCCTGAACCCATGAGAGTAGAAAGGATCCAATGGCTGGATGTTCTTACGATCAGAAATGTCCAAGAAGGTTGGGAAATATTGGGAAATGAGATTCTCAAAACACAATTGTTAAAAATCCCTAAAAGAAGGAAGAATGGGAATCATTTAAAGAGACCAAGATGGATGAACACTGAACTTAAATGAATGCTAAAAGCGAAAAAAGATATGTTTATCAAATGGAAATAGGGGGGCATATCTAAAGAAGAATATAATGCAGTCTACAGAAACTGTAGGGCAAGTGTCAGTTGTAAGCCGTGTACCGGGGTGGGCTCCCCAGGATACAGCGAAGTCACAAACAAGAAAAACGTCTCTGACACCAGTTCAGGTGCAAACCGAATTTTACTAAAGCCCTGTGGCCCACGTGACCACAAACAATGGGTAACCCAACAAAACTCACATACACTCAGCCAGATGGCTGAGGCCCTTGTGCTGTACAGCGCTGTACTCCCCAAAGGGTGCTACTATAATAGACTATGCTTTTACCTAATGGTCAGGCCTAAATAATCCTCCCCCTTGTTACCTATTAATACCGCTACTAAGGAACAAAGAAACGGGAGAATGATCTGAGTACCGGCAGTGCAGCACAACAGCTTACAAACTTACCCACACTGACTCTATCCCCCCAAACCCAATACAATAAGGAACATGTATAAAGAACAGCGGCTATATAGCCAGGTGAATGTTCCCTAGAAGCTTTTTACTGATGGCTGGATGTGGCCTGCCAGCCACTCTGCCGATCCCACTGAAGTGTGGCCTGACACGGTCCATAACCCTACCTAATCTAACTACAGGCCAAAACACAGTCCCAAGTAACTTGGCGCCAAAATATGGTGTCTTGCGTGCACGTAGACCGGTCTGCTGTATGATCAGCCAAAAAGTCTAGACGGATGAGGGGCTCCTCCAGAAAAGTGTGCGGTACCGCAGAGAGCCGCTACTCACTTCCTCAGTGGAATCCAGTATTGTCCACACAATATCCAGTCTCGCTCTGGTTGTTCAGCAACATCCCCGGCAGCAAGTCTTCTCCCATCCAGCAGGCATCTGATCAAAATCTGAATCCATTGCAGCTCCAATCCCTTCAGGATACGACCTCCTTCCCTCTTCCGTAGCTCCACACAGATCGCTCTCTCGACCAACTGACACCTCACAGTGCACGCACGCTTTTTATTTTTTCTCTTCCCGTGCGCACTCTGTAACCAGGCAACGGGTTCTCCAATCACAGGCTACCATGGTCCTGTCACCTCACAGCTTGACCATCATCTTTTTGCAGAACAGCGACCTCTTGTGGACAAATAATAAAACACACAGTAGAGGACCAAATACAGTAACAAGAACAATGTACACATATTGGAGGCTGTCTCACCCTCTCACATCAGAATATCTAAAGCTAATAACAAATTGAGGCTTGCAAGAAAGGCAAAAAGCAATAAAAAAGGATTTGGGGGGTATGTCAAAAGCAAAATAAAGGTAAAGATGCTATAGGATGTTTACAGGATGCAAATGATGAATTGGTTAAAAATGATATTGAGAAGAACAAACTTCCTGTTTTGTGTTCTTTCTCAGAAAGAAGATTGAACATCAACTGATCTTCCCTGTGCAATTGAAGGAATAAAAGAATGCAGCCTATCTATAAGCCAAGAGATGGTGAGGGAACACTTAAGCCCCATTTACACGATTATCACTCAAAATTCACTCAAACAATAGCTTTGAGTGATAATTGTTGCGTGTAAATGCTACCATCATTTGCTTTTCATCTGAACGATGATTTTTAGTTGAGTTTAAAATCCATTGTTCGGACAAAGAGCTGATAGCAGGAACTGCACGCTGTGACTCTTCAGTGCTGATAACATTGTATTCAGCTGCAGTCCTGTGCCATAACAATGGGGCTGTATAGAGAGAACAGACCACCTGCTGTTCTCTGCATACAGCTTAGGGAGGCTCATTAACATGCAAATGAAGCTAATAAGCTGCTAATGGGCATTAGTGCCCATTAACAGCATATGCAAAATGATCGCTCAAACTGTTATTCTCCCTTTCTTTTGAGCGAATTTTGAGCAATCATCTTTGCGTATAAATGGGGTTTTAGCCAATTTAAATGAATTCAAGTCTCCAGGTCCAGACGAATTACATGCTGGGAAACTAAAGGAAGTAGCAGAGCTAAATGCTGAACCCCTCTCCATAATCTTTGAAAATTCCTGGAGAAAAGGAGAAGTTCCAGAAGATTGGAGAAATGCAAATGTTGTGTCTATCTTCAAAAAGGGAAGAAGGTGGACCTGGGAAACTACAGGCCTTGTGAGCCTAACTTCTATACCCAAAAAGATCTTTGAACAAATTGTTAAACAGCGTGTATGCAAGTACTTGGATAACAATATAGTAATTAACCAGAGACAGCATGGGTTTGTAACAAGCAAGTCATGCCAGACTAATGTAATTTCCTCCTATGACAGAATCACCAACTGGGTTGATCAGGAAATACAGTAGATGTACTATATCTTGACTTTAGTAAAGCATTTGGCAAAGTATCTCATATCATCATTATTGAAAAAATAATGTGATTGTTCTCAGCAAGAGAAACGACGTAATCTTGTAGATATGATACCTTTTAATGGCTAACAAAAATACATGATGTAATAATAGCGAGCTTCCGAACCGACGCAGGGTTCTTCTTCAGGCTTAAATGGATTGGATCTGAAGAGGCATGCATATTTATACATACTTATAACATACATACTTATGACAAGGCACAGATATGGATGTGATTGGTTCGCACTTAAAAGGAATTCTGCAACAGCAAACAAACTTTTTTTGTCTAGGCACTGATAGCGAAGTGAAAGTTTTATGGTCCCTAAATTACTGTTGGAGTGGGGAAAAGTCAGCAGGCTTGAATTGCTACAAGATATACACAAACATTTTTAGCTAAACACTGATAAGGGAGAGAAAGTTAATGGTCCCTGAATTACTGTTGATGGGGGTCTTATCTGTGCAATCAAGTCTCACACTTCCCATTCACGCATAAATCCTGGGGAATAATTTAACCCAGTATTCAGCGTGTCAAAGGTTGTTATCAATTTATATTCCCAAATTCTTCTGTGGTTTTGTGACTTGAAACCACCCTTCAATATCAAAACTCTCATATCTCCTATGTCATGTCCATGGTTAGAGAAGTGTTCGGCCACAGGTAATTCCCTTTTTCTGTGTTCAATCGTGTGGCGATGAGATCTCATCCTGGCTTTCAGTTTTTGTCCTGTTTCTCCAACATAAAGACCCCCAACAGGACATTTACTGCACATGTCACAAAACCACAGAAGAATTTGGGAATATAAATTGATAACAACCTTTGACACGCTGAATAATGGGTTAAATTATTCCCCAGGATTTATGCGTGAATGAGAAGTGTGAGACTTGATTGCACAGATAAAACCCCCATCAACAGTAATTCAGGGACCATTAACTTTCACTCCCTTATCAGTGTTTAGCTAAAAATGTTTGTGTATATCTTGTAGCAATTCAAGCCTGCTGACTTTTCCCCCCTCCAACAGTAATTTAGGGACCATAAAACTTTCACTTCGCTATCAGTGCCTAGACAAAAAAAGTTTGCTTGCTGTTGCAGAATTCCTTTTAAGTGCGAACCAATCACATCCATATCTGTGCCTTGTCATAAGTATGTATGTTATAAGTATGTATAAATATGCATGCCTCTTCAGATCCAATCCATTTAAGCCTGAAGAAGAACCCTGTGTCGGTTCGGAAGCTCGCTATTATTACATCATGTATTTTTGTTAGCCATTAAAAGGTATCATATCTACAAGATTACGTGGTTTCTCTTGCTGAGAACAATCACATTTTGCTCTACTGGCTAACACGGTACCAGATCTTTGTTTTCATTATATTGAAAAAATAATAAAATATGGGATTGACAAGGCAACTGTTAGGTGGATTCACAACTGGCAGAGTAGTCATGCTCAAAGAGTAGTCACAATGGCTGCACATCCAACTTGAAGAATGTATGAAGTGGGGCACCAAAAGGCTCTATCCTGGGCTCAATGTGGTTCAACAATTGTATAAATGATCTAGATGAGGGAATTGAGGGGAAACTGATCAAATTTGCTAACGACACAAGCTAGGAGGGATAGCTAGCACTAAAGAGAGATAGAGAATTTTAAAAGATCTAGACAAGCTTGAACAGTGGGCAGCAACTAACAGAATGGCATTTAGCAGGGAGAAATGCAAAGTTCTACATCTGGGCAAGAAAAATGAAAACAAGCACATTCCCAATGGAAGGAATTGAGCTAAGCAGTAGCACATGCTGGGTTAAGCTTGCAAAAGAAGGCTGAGAGGAGACTTAATAGCTGTCTACAAATATCTGAAGGGCTGTCACAGTGCAGAGGGATCAGCCCTATTCTCATCGGCACAAGGTAAAACTAGAAGCAATGGGATGAAACTGAAAAGGAGGAGACACAAATTAGATATTAGGGAAAAAAAATTAAAGTGAGGGTGACCAATAAGGATTTTACTTAACTATTCAGACTGTCATTTATACCTCTGGAGAAAAATGAAGTTATTTAGGATAACAAATGTCATTTGTATCATCTATATTTTAGTACAGATCCAGCACTTCTAAAAATTGAATTTTGCGGTGTGCCACGTCATTATTGTAGCACGTCTATGCAAGTTGCATAGTCTGACAGTAATTTTGTGTCAATAGCTATGTAGATAGACTAACATGCTGAACTATCATTCAGCACATGAAATAAGCAGATGCAGCTCACCAAACATTAGTTTGGCGCATGCTCTATCTATGTTTTTACTTACCTGCTGTATAGTTTACTCTGTGATGAAAACTTCTTTACTTGACTATACTTGCTTGCAGTCATAAAATTAATATGTTATGTTACATTAAATGGAAATATTGCAAAACTCAATGATGTTTAATGTTCCATATAAAAACACTCATCGTTTATATACAAAATATAATTAGTGGCCCAAGACAAGTCTGATCACAATTTTGTCCCCTTGGGAATTTGTAAAGTCTGGCCTTTCTAGTTTTCATGTCAAATGTAGCAGGCCAGTTTTTCTGATGAAGCAATTGACCCATTGTCAACATATGTTTTTGTAGTATTTCCCAGAACTGCAGGTAAACCTTCCCAGAGCAGATTTGCCTGAAGAGGCCAATGCCTATAGTTCCTCTCTTTCAGGACAGCTGTGGAGGTATTCTGAGAAAAATCACTTGTAATTAGCAGGTTATCCACTTTCCATCATTATGGACGCAATACACATTAAAAAGTCTATGTTTTTGTCTTTCAGGGATTTTTACTAAATTGCCAGAAAAAAACAAAGCTAAGATTTGCAAACCTGACTGCTATTTGCACGTCTTTTAATCTGTGTCTAATAAGGCACTTTTCTTTAGCAGAAATATTTTCATACATATATGTGTTAAGGCTATCTTCCTGTAGATTTTTGTTATTTTGATGTTATAGTATATGAATAAAATATTTCTCTTCATTCAGATCGCCTGGCTGTTGCTTAGAGGACTTTGGTCCCTTCTGACGATCATTAACTGACTATTTTCAGGCTATGGAATGATATTTTAAAAAGATGCCTCTAATTATCTCTGTCTAATCTGGTATTTTTCCTCTCATACTGCTAAGGCAATATACTTTAGAGTACAATGCAATCTTAGTCTTTATGTCCCAAATGTGTATGTTAGTTTATATAACAAAAAGTATATCTTCGTAGAATAAATGAGAGATCAATATACATACTTTGTAAAAAAAAAAATAAAAAGCACCTAGAAGGAATTTTCGTTTTGCTGCAAATGTCGGCATATGCATATGATTAGAGTTGTGACATGATAAGATGAACTGTTTTGCCACCTGAGGTCCTAAAAGTAGTTCCACCCTTGGGCTATTTAAAGGCTCTCAGAGGCTACTCGTATATAGTTAACCTCTTTTTCCACTTGTCTAGAGCTTGTTGACCATTAGACGTGTCTCTGCAAATGCAAGTGAAGAGATTCCACCCAGTCAACAGATTTTGAGAGGCAGCATATTATTGTAATGCAAGAAGTTGCCTTTGACCGCCACCCACTGTCACTTCTGTTAACAATGGTGTTGTCAAAGAGAAAACAGGACTGCTATGGGTTGTCTTCAGTGACAAATCCATGTTTAGTTTGGGCACTGACAACGCCCATGTTCGTGTCTGGAAAACTAAGTGTGAGTGCCTCAGTCCTGCCTTTACTATGGTCTGGGGGGAGAGTCCATAGTAAAGTGACAGTCAGTCACTCCTAGCAGGGGCGTAACTATAGAGGGTGCAGGGGATGTGGTTGCACCTGGGCCCAGGAGCCTTAGGAGGCCCATACGGCCTCTCTTTTCCATATAGGGAGCCCAGTACTATGAATAAAGCATTATAGTTAGGAGCCCGGTTACAGGTTTTGCATTGGGGCCCAGAAGGTTCAAGTTAAGCCTCTGTGCAGCATGGTTTAGGTATGGGTACGGGTACAGATACAGATAGAGGGGGGGCGCAGCTCACCTTCTGCATCAGGGCCCCTGAGCCTTTAGTTACGCCCCTGACTCCTAGTAGTGGTACGAGGGACAATGACAGCTCAGCAATATGTTCAGGACATCCTGCAGCCACATGTGTTGCCTCTCATTGCAGGGCTTCCAAGAGGCATTTCTCTGAATGAAAAGAAGGAGAAGAATGAGAAACACAAACATACAAAGTCCTTGCAGATATTGTCCTTGGACAAATTTGAACCTGATGCTTTGTAGTGCTGGAGTTCTAGGTTAAAATCTGGCCTCAGACAACATCTGTATTGTTCTTTTTATTCTCCCTTTTCTCCTCCTCTGGAGAAGGAAGCACACCAACTTGTGGCTCAGTTAGCACTGCTGCTTTGCAGTGCTGGAGTTCTAGACTCAAATCTACCCAAGAGCAAAATCTGTATGGAGAGTTTATGTACACTTTGTGCTCATTCTTCTTGTTTTCCTTCTCCTCTGAAGACAAAGCAACAAGCAAGTTGACTAAGTTGAGTCACCTGAAAATCAGAACTTACAGACATAAAACAGTGCACACCACAGCAAATAAGAGGGTAAGGAGAACCTGGTACATTTTAGAAAATTCAGGTATGCTTTGAGGTTCTGTTTTTCCTAGGTTCAGAAATCTGATTTTACTGAGCCCGCACAACAAGGGAGTAATTACTACATGACATACCTGGTCCTACTATAGGAACCTATAGTTATGCACTGGATGAGAAAAACAACAAGTATAAACACAAAGAGAACATACAAACTCATTAGATATTTTCCCTGGTCAGATTTGGACCTACAACTCCAGTGGTGCTAACAATTGAGCCACCACGCTTGTCAATTATGCTCCAGATGAGAAGAACAACAAAAATAAAGACAAATAGAACAATAAAAACTCATCAAAATGTTACAGTTGATCATATTTGAACCTAATACTCTAGCACTGCAAAGCAGCAGTACTGATAATTTAGCAACCACACCTATCCTTTTTTAATCCTGAGGGGAAGAATATGAAGAATAAACACAAAGAGAACATAAAACAACACCCAAATATTGCCATTTGACAGATTTGAAACTAGAATTCCAGCAAGGCAACAAGGCAAATGACTGAGCCACCGTGCTTGTTCTTCTGTTTTCCTCTTCCTCCTTCTCCAATGGAGAAGAAGAAAAAGAAGGAAGCTGAGAAGGAGAATAAAGAGAAAGAGTAGTAGAGGGAGCTGAAAGAGGAGAAGGAGGAAAAAGTTGAAAAAGGAGAAAAGGTAGAATATAATGAAGGAGAATAAGAAGCTCTTCTACTTTTTTTTCTCCTTCTCCCCCAGAGAAGAAGAAGCAGGAGAAGGAAGAAGGTGGAAAATTGGTGGCTCACTGGTTAGCACTGTTGTCTTGCAGCACTGGGGTTTTAGGTTCATGACTAGAGATGAGCGAGCATATTCGTCCAAGATTGATGCTCGTTCGAGTATTAGGGTACTCAAGATGCTCGTTACTCGAGACGAGCACCACGCGGTACTCGAGTCAATTCCATTTCCTTCCCTGCATGTTTAGCGCCATTTTCTGGCCAATAGACATGCAGGTAAGGCATTACAACTTCCTCCTGTGACGTTCCAGCCCTATCCCACCCCCCTGCAGTGAGTGGCTGGCGAGATCAAGTGACCGCGGAGTACTTAAAGCGGTCCCGCCCGCGGCTCGCCTCAGACACACACTGGGAGATATCAGGAAGAGTGCCCCTGCTATAGGGAGAGTGTTAGTGTAGGATCCTGTTCTCAAGAACCCCAATGGTCCTTCTTAGGGCCACATCTGACCGTGTGCATTACTGTTGTGGCTGCTGGGAGCAGTTTTGCACCAACAATTTTTTTTTCATCTCGGGATGTGTAGGCTATTACAGCTATAGCGTTCTAAGTCTGCAGTCTGTAATACAGAGTTTAGGGAAAGTGGTGCAGAGACAGGGACAGTGGTAGTGTAGGATGCTGTCTACAAGAACCCCAACGGTCCTTCTTAGGGCTACCTCTGACCGTGTGCATTTTACAGGTTGTCTGGTGGGAGTTGTAGTGCATCCCTATTGCAGAGCCAGACCTTTTTGCAGCCTTCCGTATAATTTTTTTCTGGCTGCAGTTTGCGTTACATTACCGCTGTCAGCCTCCAACTGTATGCCAATAGTTCCATAATTTTTTACACCGGTCTGCGTCTGCCGTAAACTTCATGCACAGCGTACGGCCACAGCCACTGATAGAGGGAAAGTCGCATACACGCTATATAGCCTGTATTCTTTTCACAAACATTTTTAAAAAAGCTCCTTCTTATGGCTACTTCTGACCGTGTGCATTTTACAGGTTGTCTGGTGGGAGTTGTAGTGCATCCCTATTGCAGAGCCAGACCTTTTTGCAGCCTTCCGTATAATTTTTTTCTGGCTGCAGTTTGCGTTATATTACCGCTGTCAGCCTCCAACTGTACGCCAATAATTCCATAATTTTTTACATCGGTCTGTGTCTGCCGTGAACTTCACGCACAGCGTACGGCCACAGCCACTGATAGAGGGTAAGTCATATACATGCTATATAGCCTGTATTCTTTTTCAAAAAAATTAAAATAAAAGCTCCTTCGTTGGGCTACCTCTGACGGTCTGAAATTTATTGGGTGTCTGGTGGGAGTTGCAGTGCATCAGTATTGCAGAGCTAGGCCTGTTTGCAGCCTTCCGTATTCTTTGTAACAGTTGTGGCAGAGAAGAACGATGTTTGCCCATTGAATTCAATGGAGCCGGCATACAGCCGGCTCCATTGAAAGCAATGGGCTGCCAGCAAGCGCAGGATGAATTGTCGGGAAGGGTTAAATATATAAGCCCTTCCCTGCAATTCATCCAGAAAAGTGTAAAAATAAAAAAAATATATATACTCACCTTGTCCCGGCAGACGGAGTTCAGCGCGGCCGGCCTGCAGTGGGTGTGAAGGGGGTGTGAGTCAGACTTGCCCCTGATTGGCTCAGCGCTGAGCCAATCAGAGGCAGGTCTCACTCACACCCATTCATGAATTCATATACACACGCTATATAGCCTGTATTCTTTTTCAAAATTATTTTTTTTTAAACTCCTTCTTACGGCTACCTCTGACCGTCTGCATTTTACAGGTTGTCTGGTGGGAGTTGTAGTGCATCACTATTGCACGGCTAGGCCTGTTTGCAGCCTTCCGTATTCTTTGTTTCTGCCTGGAGTTGGCATTACAATACCGCTGTCAGCCTCCAACTATATGTAAATAATTCCATAATTATTTACACCGCTCTGTGTCTGCTCTATTCGTAATCCACCATGCTGAGGGGTAGGGCTCGAGGACGTGGACGTGGACGCGGAGGTCCAAGTGAGGGTGTGGGCACAGGCCGAGTTCCTGGTCCAGGTGAATCGCAGCCAGCTGCTGCGGGATTAGGAGAGGCAAGTTTCTGGGTTCACCAGCTTCATATCACAATTTATGGGTCCACGTCGTAGACCTTTATTACAAAAAGAGCAGTGTGAGCAGGTTCTGTCGTAGATGGCAGAAAATGCATTCAGCAATGTATCGACCACCCAGTCTTCTATGCTGTCCACTGCTCTAACTCTGAATCCTCTCGCTGCTGCTCTGCCTTCCTCACAGCCTCCTCACTCAATGAAAATGACACATTCTGATGAGCAGGCAGACCCCCAGGAACTGTTCTTGGGCCCCTGCTTTGATTGGGAAAAAATGGTTCCTCTCCCACCTGAGGAGTTTGTCGTGACCGATGCCCAACCTTTGGAAAGTTCCCGGGTCCGGGTGATGAGGCTGGGGACTTCCAGCAACTGTCTCAAGAGCTTTCAGTGGGTTGGGAGGATGATGATGATGAGACACAGTTGTCTATCAGTGAGGTAGTAGTAAGGGCAGTAAGTCCGAGGATTCGCATAGAGGGTCCGGAGGAAGAGCCGCTGGACGATGAGGTGACTGACCCCACCTGGTTTGCTAAGCCAACTGAGGACAGGTCTTCAGAGGGGGAGGCAAGTGCAGCAGCAGGACCAGTTGGAAGAGGCAGTGGGGTGGCCAGGGGTAGAGGCAGGGCCAGGGCAAAGAATCCCCCAACTGTTTCCCGAAGCACCCCCTCGCGCCAAGCCACCCTGCAGAGGCCAAGGTGTTCAAAGGTGTGGATGTTTTTCAGTGAGAGCGCGGACGACCGACGAACAGTGATGTGCAACCTGTGTCACGCCAAGATCAGCCGGGGAGCCACCACTACCAGCCTCACCACCATTAGCATGCGCAGGCATAGGATGGCCAAGCACCCCACAACGTAGTACGAAGGCCGTTCACCGCCTCCGGGTCGCAGCACTGCCTCTCCCTCTGTGCCACAACCTGCCACTCAGATCCAACCCCCCTCTCAGGACACAGGCACGAGCGCCTCCTGGCCTGCACCCACACCCTCACTTCCGCTGTCCTCAACCCCATCCAGCAATGTCTCTCAGTGCAGCGTCCAGCTGTCGCTAGCGCAAGCGTTGGAGCGAAAGCACAAATACGCCGCCACGCACCCATACGCTCAAGCTTTAAACGTGCACATTGCCAGATTGATCTGCCTGGAGATGCTGCCGTACAGGCTTGTGAAACGGAGGCTTTCAAAAACACGATGGCAGCGGCGGTCCCATGCTACTCGGCCCCCAGTCGCCACTATTTTTCCCGGTGTGCCGTCCTAGCCCTACACCAGCACGTCTCCGGCAACATTAATCATGCCCTCACCAACGCCGTTACTGGGAAGGTCCACTTAACCACGGACACTTGGACAAGTCCTATCGGGCAGGGCCACCATATCTCCTTGACCGCACATTGGGTGAATTTGGTGGAGGCTGGAACCGAGTCAGAGCCTGGGACCACAATCCTCCTACCCATACCCAGAATAGCGGGTCCTTCCTCGGTTCTTTTATCTGCGGCTTTGTATGCCACCTCCTCTAAACCCTCCCCCTCCTCCTCCTCCTACGCAACCTCTACCTCTCAATTAAGAAATGTTTGCAGCACGTTGCCAGCAGTCGATGTGGCGTGGAGCGGCAGCACAGCGGTGGGCAAGCCTCAGCAGGCCGTGCTGAAACTACTTAACCTAGGTGACAAGAGGCACACGGCCCCCGAACAGTTGCAGGGTCTGACACAGCAGACTGACCTCTGGCTTTCGCCGCTGAGCCTCCAACCTGACATAGTCGTGTGTGACAACGGTCGTAACCTGGTGGCACGGCAGCCTCACACACGTACCATGTACACGTACCATGCCTGGCCCTCGTCTTCAATCTGGTGATTCAGCGGTTTCTGAAAAACTACCCGCACTTCTCTGACCTGCTCGGCAAGGTGCGCACATTTCCGCAAGTCCACCACAGATGCTGCCACCCTGAGGACCCTGCAACATCGGTTTAATCTGCCAGAGCACTGACTGCTGTGCGACATGCCCACACGGTGGAATTCTACGCTGCACATGTTGGCCAGGCTCTATGAGCAGCATAGAGCAATAGTGGAATATCAACTCCAACATGGGCGGCGTAGTGGTAGTCAGCCTCCCCAATTCTTTACCGAGGAGTGGGCCTGAATGGCAGACATGAAGAGTCTACCCAGATGGTGAGCGTCGACGCTGCAATCATTAGCGTAACCATCTCGCTGCTATGCCTGCTGAGGAGTTCGCTGCAAGGCATAAAGGCCGACGCTTTGTGGTTGGAACAGGAGACGGGGGATGACAGTATGTTACTTGATAGCCAGACCACCCTCATGTCTATATCTCAGCGCGTTTTGGAGGAGGAGGAGGGGAAGGGGCAGGAGGAGGAGGAGGAGGAGGGGGAAGAGACAGCTGGGCACATTGCAGAGGGTACCCATGCTGCTTGCCTCTCATTTGTTCAGCGTGTATGGCCTGTGGAGGAGGAGGAGGAGGAGGATCCTGAGAGTGATCTTCCTAGTGAGGACAGCCATGTCTTGCATACTGGCACCCTGGCACACATGGCTGACTTCATGTTAGGCTGCCTTTCTCGTGACCCTCGCATTAGACGCATTCTGGCCAACACGGATTACTGGGTGTACACCCTTCTCGACCCACATTAGAAGGAGAACCTTTCCACTCTCATTCCCGAAGAGGAAAGGGGTACGAGAGTGATGCAATACTACACTGCCCTTGTGGACAAAGTGATGCTAATTTTCCCATCTGACAGCACAAGCGGCAGAAGGCGCAGTTCCGAGGGTCAAGTAGCAGGTGAGGAGAGGAGATCAGGCAGCATGTACAGCGCAGACAGGGGAACACTCTCCAAGGCCTTTGCCAGCTTTATGGCTCCCCAGCAAGACTGCGTCACCACTCCCCTGTCAAGGCTGAGTCGGAGGGAGCACTGTAAAAAGATGGTGAGGGAGTACATAGCCGATCGTACCACCGTCCTCCGTGATGCCTCTGCTCCATACAACTATTGGGTGTCAAAGCTGGACACGTGGCACGAACTTGCGCTGTATGCCCTGGAGGTGCTGGCTTGCACTGCCGCTAGCGTCTTGTGAGAGAGGGTGTTTAGTGCAGCTGGGGGAATCATCATGGACAAGCGTCCCCACCTGTCAACTGCCAGTGCCGACATGCTTACACTTATAAAGATGAACAAAGCCTGGATTTCCCCAGACTTCTCTTCTCCACCGGCGGAGAGCAGCGGAACCTTAAGAATCTTTTCGCTGCAACCGCAGATAAAAACACTCTTCTCTATTACCGGAAAAACGGGGCATTTAGCTTTGTCAATCTGTCTCTGACAATAATCCTCCTCCTGCTACTCCTCCTCCAGAAACATGTCATCGCGCTGAACGGCCTATTTTTCTGCGGCCCAAAAGGCTCATCTACCAATGTTTTTACAGTTTTTCAAAGTTTCAAAAGTATTAATACTTTAACATGAACCAATATTTTCAACAGGGCTGCCTACAGGCTCTGTTACAAATTAAGCAACAGTTAGCTTTCAAAAAATATTTATGGGTTTCACCTGCCCTCTTGGTTGATAAATTTTTTAGAGGTACACTTGTACTCTTGGTACACTTATTTTTGGGGCCCACGCCTACACTCTTATCCAACTAATTTTTACGGACTTCGATTACGCTCATGGTACCCCAATGTTTCAGAGGTTAGCCTATGCTATTACTACAGAAATTTTACTGGGGTCTGCCTGCCTATACTTCTGCTACAAGAATGTTACAGGGGTCTGACTATACTTCTGCCACTTAATGTTACAGGGGTCTGCCTTTACTTCTGCTACAAAAATGTTACAGGGGTCTGCCTATACTGCTGCTACAAGAATATTACTGGGGTCTGCGTATACTCCTGCCACTTAAATGTGAGGCCTTAGTCAGACGGGCGTTTTTTCGCCCGATTTGCGCATACGCATGCGTCCGGCGATTTTTTAAAACCATTGCTTTGCAATGGTATCGGACACATGAGCGCTTTTTATGCGCTCGTCCGATAAATTATAGAACAGAAATCGCAGATCGCACCTATCTGCGATTCCTATTCTCTTCTCTATATGCGCTCAATGGGGCCAGCGGCATCAGCGCCGACCCCATTGAGAACATATAGAAGACAAATCATTCTTCTCTGCCACAGCTGTAACAGCTGTGGCAGAGAAGAACGATGTTTACCCATTGAATTCAATGGAGCCGGCAATTCATGAACTCCGGCTGCCGGGACAAGGTGAGTATATATATATTTTTTATTTTAACACATTTCTGGATGAATTGCAGGGAAGGGCTTATATATTTAAGCCCTTCTCGACAATTCATCCCACACTCGCCCGCAGCGCATTGCTTTCAATGGAGCCGGCTGTATTGCCGGCTCCATTAAATGCAATGCGCTGGACAGCTCCGGCCCGTTTCTAATGAAACGTGGCTAGGAGCAGATTTTTGGGCGATTTTCGGGCCCCGGTCACGCGATTTGCGGATGCGCAAAACGCCCGTCTGACTAAGACTTCACAGGGGTCTGCTTATACTGCTGCTACAAAAATGTTACAGGGGTCTGCCTATACTTCTGCTACAAGAATGTTACAGGGGTCTGCCTATATTGCTGCCACGTAAATGTTACAGGGGTCTGCCTATACTGCTGCTACAAGAATGTTACTAGAATCTGCCTATACTGCTGCCACTTAAATGTTACAGGGGTCTGCCTATACTTCTGCAACGTAAATGTTACAGGGGTCTGCCTATACTTCTGCCACGTAAATGTTACAGGGGTCTGCGTATACTTCTGCTACAAGAATGTTACAGGGGTCTGCCTATACTGCTGCCACGTAAATGTTACAGGGGTCTGCTTATACTGCTGCTAAAAGAATGTTACTTGGGTCTGCCCATACTGCTGCCACTTAAATGTTACTGGGGTCTGCCTATACTTCTGCAATGTAAATGTTACAGGGGTCTGCCTATACTTCTGCCACGTAAATGTTACGGGGTCTGCCGCTACTGCTGCTACAAGAATGTTACAGGGGTCTGCCTATACTGCTGCCACTTAAATGTTTCAGGGGTCTGCCTATACTGCTGCTACAAAAATGTTACAGGGGTCTGCCTATACTTCTGCTACAAGAATGTTACAGAGCTCTGCCTATACTGCTGCCACTTAAATGTTACAGGGGTCTGCCTATACTTTTACTAAAGAAATGTTACTGGGGTCTGCCTATACTACTGCAACTGAAATGTTATTGGGGTCTTCTTATACCTTTTCTACTGGAATGTTACAGGGGTCTGTTTATACTATGGGTGCACACAGACTTCCCATTGCGGTGTTTTACCTATCAGGCCCAAAAACACTCACTGTCTAGGGCATGAATTGTGGGCCGAGGCCAATGTTTATTTTCTCTCGTGTTACCAGAGTTATCTGGGAAACTCGTTTGGGCCACTGAAGAGGAGCATTACTGGCTTAATGAGACATTCACAGCTGTACTAGCATCAGAGTCCGCTCCATGCCCGCGTTTGCTGAAGGTGTGTGCAGTAGCCTATGTCCTCAGCGGAGTGAAAGTCTGCCATGTTTGGGCACTGTAATTTCTTCATGTTTATTAATTTTTTTGGGTTCCTTCTGCTCGCCTATGCTGTGGGTGCACAAAGACTTCCCATTGCGATGTTTTACCTGTCGGGCACAAAGTCACTGACTGACTTGGGTAGGGTGCAGAGTGCAGATGGCTTTCTTCTTGCGGTGTTGATTGAGCTATCTGACACCAACACAGAATGAATAGTGTGAGGGGACCCGGATTTCCCATTGCTATGTAACTCGCGGCACCTTGGGTCATACAGAGAGTTTGCTGGGACCGAGCCTGACCAAGGGCCTGCTCACATACTTTCCACACAGGCTACAGCGGGTCCTGGTCATGGTTTCTTGGCCTTGTAAGGCCACCTCCTCCTCCTGCTTGGGGTCAGGGGATCAGCACTGGGCATCATGTATTTGCTGTCGTGTTACCACAGTTGTCAGATGCACTGCTTTGGGCAAAAGAAGAGGAGCGTTACTGCATTAATGAGACGTTCAATGCTGTGCTAGCATCGAGGTCCGCTTCATGCCTACGATTGCTGAAGCTGTTGGCCGAGGCCTAGGTCCCGGGAGAACTGCAAGTACGCCAGGTTGGGCCTGTGGAACTTTTTTCTGGCTAATCCAATCATTGGAGCGGTGAAAGCAAACGTAACTGATTTAATGAGCCCATCGCAGATGAACTAGCATCGAAGTCCACTACATGTCTACGATTGCTGAAGCTGTTGGCCGAGGCCTAGGTCCCAGGGGAACTGCAAGTACGCCAGGTTGGGCCCGTGGAACTTTTTCCTGGCTAATCCAGTCATTCGAGCGTGAAAGCAAACGTAACTGATTTAATGAGTCCGTCACAGATGAACTAGCATCGAAGTCCACTACATGTCTACGATTGCTGAAGCTGTTGGCCGAGGCCTAGGTCCCAGGGGAACTGCAAGTACGCCAGGTTGGGCCTGTGGAACTTTTTCTGGCTAATCCAGTCATTGGAGCGGTGAAAGAAAATGTAAGTGATTTACTGAGACCTTCGCAGCTGAACTAGCATCCAAGTCCGCTTCATGCCCTCAATTGCTGAGGGTTTGTGCAGAGGCCTATGTCCTCGGCACAGTGAAAGTCTGCCATGTTTGGGCACTCTGATTTCTTTATGGTTCATGTCTTGGGTCGCCTAGGACCCACCCATTGCGGTGATTTACCTGTCTGGCACAAAGTCACTGACTGACTTGAGTAGGGGGCAGTGTGCAGATGGCTTTCCTTTTGCAGTGTCGATTGAGCTATCCGACACCTAGACAGAATAAATACTGTGTGGGCACATGGATTCCCCATAGCTATGTAACTCATGCCCACGTTTGCAGCTCCTGACGGAGGTTGGCACTTTATTGGAATGAAGATCGAACGTCAATTTCTCATTGATTCTCAACTGCATTGTGGGCTGTCGCCCCCCCTTTTACAGAAGGTCGCTACCTGGCCCTGCCAACCCTCTGCAGTGTGTGCTTCCGGTTCCTCCTCATGGCAGACGCACTTGGAAATAGACATGAGGGTGGTGTGGCATGAGGGCAGCTGAAGGCTGCGCAGGGACACTTTTGTGTGCGCTGTGGATGCTGGGTTGTGCGGGGGGTTGGGCAGCATGTAACCCAAGAGAAGAGGCAGCGGTGTGACCCGCAGGCAGTGATTGTGCTTGGTTGGAAGTAGTGTGGTGCTTAGCTAAGGTGTGCCTTGCTAATGAGGGTTTGTCCAAAGTAAAAATTGTTAGGGGTGGGGGGTGGGGGTTGGGCACACTCTTGCCGCTATTGTGGCTTAATAGTAAGACCTGGGAGCCTGAGCCCTGCATGCTGCCCCTCCCCTGCCCTATCTGTTTCTGTGGCGTTACATCACTTTCGTAGGTTTTCCAGATCTTCACAAGTGAAAACCTAAGCGGAGCATCGGTCATATACAAAAATGCTCGAGTCGCCCATTGACTTCAATGGGGTCTGTTACTCAAAACGAACTCTAGAGCATCGTGGAAAGTTTGACTGGAGCAACGAGCACCTGAGCATTTTGGTGCTCGCTCATCTCTATTCATGACTGATTATGGACAATATCTGCATGGAGTTTGTATGTTCTTATATGTTTATAATTCTTATTCTTCTCCACCCTCTCCATCTTTGGGAAGAAAGAAGTGAGGTGACTCAGTTATTTGCACTACTGCTTTGCTCTGCTGGACTTCTAGGTTCAAATCTGCCCAAGAACAACATTTGGATGAGTTTTTATGTTCTCTTTGTGTTTATTCTTGTTGTTGTTCTTCTCATCCAGAGTAGAATGGACAAGTGTGGTGGCTCAGTAGTTAACAATGCTGATCTGCAATGCTGGAGATGTATGTTCAAATCTGACCAAGCATAACATCTGAATGGGATTTTTCAAAGTGCATGCATATTCGATAAGGGATTTGAAGCTGGGACCCCAGTAGTGAAAGGTAAGAATACTAGCAACTGAGCCACATTCATAAAACACTCACTCAAATGATTTTCAGCATGACCCAATCTGACTTTGCAAAAAATCTGCTTGATTTTATCGACCAAATGATATTGACGAGCAACAGTGATGCTGTGGTTTTGCAAAACTGCTGTGGATTTACCATTATCTTTAAAAAAATGTAATTAAATCTGTGTAGCAAAACTGCAATATGTGGTCGCACTGTAAACCCTTCTGGGTATATTCTTTCTCAGTTTGGGTCCTGGATCACTGCTGGACACTTAAGCACCCAGCAGTCATGCCAATAGTTTGTTCCTGTGATTTCACACAGGAGTGATAATCATTTACAGAATAGTGGCAGTGCACACCGCAGAGCGCTTCTGGCCACCTACCTCTATTCAGAAATGAACGTTTACCTGTTCACATGAGCTGATCATCATTTGATTTTTATGCCTGCATAAAAGGAACAACAAAGATAAGCAAACACATTTGCATTCGTTTTTCAGTGACTGCCAGTGTTGCACCATCCAGCGATGAATTGAATGATACATTTTGTGAAAGGGCCCTTACTCTGTAATATATCTTAGCTGAGGAAAATGTTTCCTTCTCCCCTTCCCTCCTAAATTACTCACTCTCACTGCCAAAATTCATCTTGAGAGAATAGATGGACTACTGCCTCACTGACTGATGGCAAATCAGATAACACGCTGTCCGTAGAAGTCTATAGAGGGAGGTGTCAAGTGAAAGACAAGCAGAGAGACGCACAAAGACAGGTGGCTGCAGTTGATTCTAAGTGTATTTTCTGTCTCACAGCTACTAGAATCAGATCTACACATCTGCGCTGAGGATTAGGGTGGCTTTACACCAGTGTGTTCACACGCATTTGTGTGTGCAGGATTTGCGTGCACTTTGCGCAACGACTAGAACCCACTGTTTGTGATTGGGATCACTCTCATTGTGCTTATATGCACGCATTTTACACAAGCCAAAAAATCAGCTGCCTGCTCTATTGTTGTGCACATTTGTGCACCAAAGCCATCTTAGGTGTATATAAAGGTGCGCACGCAATGTAAGCGAAATTGCGCAATGAACGGTGCAGTTTCACTGAGAAATTGATAACACTGGGGAGTAATTAGGCTGCACAACCTTTTAAATTATGGCACAGGTGTGTCCCGCACTGATGTGAATGGGCCCTTGCAGTGCACAGAGTACAGCAAAATGTACTGAAACACGTGAGATAGCGTGACCTTCACTATGCAAAAAGTCACACTGTCGCAAGCCTTTTTGCACATACGCCCGTGTGAAGTAGCTGTTGGAGATGTGGGCTGCAGGAGAAAAAAACGGTGAACAATGCAGAATACAAGTCATATAATGTCCAGAAAGAGTGCAATTGTTCATACACATACGACAACTTCTGAAAGTCACCTGAAACTACAGGCTTCCTACACACATACACACGGTTTTACATTTTTTTTTTCTGAGTTTAAAAAAAACATAGATTTAATTCATTTTTCACAAGTGTTTTTTGGGGAGCATTTTTGTGCGTACATTTTTTAAACTTGTGGCTTTTTTAATAAATTAGCAAACCTGCATAAGCCAAAAAACACTACTGATCCCAAAAATACACAAGTTAAAAAAACACAAATACTAGCTCATTGAACATTTTGATGTGAACATCAGGCGGTGACATTTTTTGCTGTAAAAAAATGTGGCAAACAGTACAGCAAATAGTGTCATTGTCCTTAAAATGTTTTCTGTGAAATAAAACTTTTTTCCAGTAATTTTACACACTTTTAAAAAATATGTATTTCAAATTGCTTTTGGTAGGGTTTTGCATAGTTTAGCACCCATTGGTTCCTATAGAAGCACATCCTGTGAGCACCTCCAATCCTCACGGACAGCACTTGTCTTAACACGCCCTTAGAGCAATTCAAACAAGGTAAATAAACCTTTTTTTTAAGGGCTCCCACCCACTGGCGATTTTTTTTCCTTTGCGTTTTGCGTTTTTTCTCAAGAGCAATTAGAATTGAATGTGTTCCTGTCCACTTGCGTTTTTTTTTTCAGTCCGTTGCAATTTTTAACATAGGAACTGTCAGTTGCATATGTGTCCTTATTTTTCTCTTAATGCACCCATGAATGTCAATGGAAATTAACGGAAAAGGCGCGAAAAAGCCGCGAAAAACGCGCCAAAAAAGCGCGGAAAACGCACAAAAATCGCAAACGCCAGTGGGTGGGCGCCCTAAAGGTGCAAGACTTGTCTCACTTATATTCTGCAATGCGACTAACATCAACCTTCAATAATCTATCCATTAGATTGTATCCGCTATAAAATACTGTATAGGGGGTTGTTGAAATTCCAGCACTGGTGGACACATTTTACCAGGACGGGCCTTTAGTTCCTCAGGATTCTGGCAAGGTCTTTAATTTGTTTTGAATATGTCAAAACTAAAGAGATTCTAGTGGGATCTCCTTTATCTTCTTTGTCAGGAAAGGGCCAAATCGTCCTAATCCTATATTTCTATGTTTTTTAATCTTTTACATCAAATCATGACAGACAATTTACAAACCATAATAACCAGTGTCAGGTTTTCATCAAACACTTATTTTGGTTGTATGCTAAACAAATCACAGGCTTTAACATATTTTATTCCCTTGTTTCACATGCCAATAACAAATCAATCAATATCATGTACAGCTCTCTTTTACGTTAAATCATGACAGACAACTTACAAACCATAATATCCAGTGTCAGGTTTTCATCAGACACTTATTTTGGTCAAGATGTTGGGGTGGTGTTCCACTGATATGATTGTATTTCCATGATCTGGGTTGGCTTTAAAAAGTAAACTAGGAGCCACCAAAAGATAACATTTCCACAAGCATTTTTTTTAGACTTACAAAAGACAAAGTTATTAAGGCTTTCAAGCAAAAACAAAGGGGTAAATATATAAAAAATGGCATTTCATATGCTGGTCTTAATATGATCTCCCCCAACATAGAATACACCTAATATATGAGGCTTCTTCATATATTAGGCGCATCTTGGCTGCTCCGTGCATCTCTAAAGAAATGTACACCGGATCTGACTTCATGTACATTTTTAGCACACTTTACAACTAGAGATGAGCGAGCACCAAAATGCTCGGGTGCTCGTTACTCGGGACGAACGTTTCGCGATGCTTGAGGGTTCGTTTCAAGTAACGAACCCCATTGAAGTCAATGGGCGACCCGAGCATTTTTGTATTTCGCCGATGCTCGCTAAGGTTTCCTTGTGTGAAAATCTGGGCAATTCAAGAAAGTGATGGGAACGACACAGCAACGGATAGGGCAGGCGAGGGGCTACATGTTGGGCTGCATCTCAAGTTCACAGGTCCCACTATTAAGCCACAATAGCGGCAAGAGTGGGGCCCCCCCCTCCCAACAACTTTTACTTCTGAAAAGCCCTCATTAGCATGGCATACCTTTGCTAAGCACCACACTACCTCCAACAAAGCACAATCACTGCCTGCATGACACTCCACTGCCACTTCTCCTGGGTTACATGCTGCCCAACCGCCCCCCCTCCCCCCCACAGCGCACACCAAAGTGTCCCTGCGCAGCCTTCAGCTGCCCTCATGCCACACCACCCTCATGTCTATTTAGAAGTGCATCTGCCATGAGGAGGAACCGCAGGCACACACTGCAGAGGGTTGGCACGGCTAGGCAGCGACCCTCTTTAAAAGGGGCGGGGCGATAGCCCACAATGCTGTACAGAAGCAATGAGAAATATAATCCTGTGCCACCGCCATCAGGAGCTGCACACGTGGGCATAGCAATGGGGAACCTATGTGCCACACACTATTCATTCTGTCAAGGTGTCTCTGCATGCCCCAGTCAGACCGGGCTTTTTAATTCATAGACACAGGCAGGTACAACTCCCTATTGTGAAGTCCCTGTCGACCGACAGCATGGGTGGCTCCCTGGAACCCACCGGCGATACACAAAAATATCCCATTGCATTGCCCAACACAGCTGAGGTAGTAATGTCGTGCTTAATGCAGGTGGGCTTCGGTCCACACTGCATGCCCCAGTCAGACTGGGGTTCTTTACAAGTGGAAACAGATGCATTTATAATTCCCTGTGGACCCACAGCATGGGTGGCTCCCTGGAACCCACCGGCGGTACATAGAAATATCCCATTGCAGTGCCCAACACAGCTGAGGTAGTAATGTCGTGCTTAATGCAGGTGGGCTTCGGCCCACACTGCATGTCCCAGTCAGACTGGGGTTCTTTACAAGTGGAAACAGATGCATTTATAATTCCCTGTGGACCCACAGCATGGGTGGGTGCCAGGAAGCCACCGGCGGTACATAAATATATCCCATTGCATTGCCCATCACAGCTGAGGTAATGTCATGTTTAATGCAAGTGGGCTTCGGCCCACACTGCATGCCCCAGTCAGACTGGGGCTCTTTAGAAGTGGACACATGTAGTTACAACTCCGTGTGGACCCACGGCATGGGTGGCTCCCTGGAACCCACCGGCGGTACATAAATATATCCCATTGCAGTGCCCAACACAGCTGATGTAACGTCAGCTGTAATGCAGGTGGTAAAAAAATTAATTGGATTACACTGTGGGCGAGGGCCCACAAAAATTGGTGTACCAACAGTACTAATGTACCTCAGAAAAATTGCCCAGGCCCAACCAAGATGGCAGGTGAAACCTATTAATCGCTTTGGTTAATGTGGCTTAAGTGGTAACTAGGCCTGGAAGTTAAACTTTCAACGCTTTTAAGAGCATTGAAACGTATAAAAATTGTTTAGAAAAATTATATGAGTGAGCCTTTTGGCCCTAAGAAAAATTGCCCGTTCGGCGTGATTACGTGACGTTTCAGGAGGAGGAGCAGGAGGAGGATGAGGAGGAATATTATACACAGATTGATGAAGCAGAAATGTCCCCGTTTTGGATGGTGAGAGAGAACGATGCTTCCATCCGCGGGTGCATAATACGTATTGCTTAGGTATCGCTGGTGTCCGCTGGTGCAGAAGAGAAGTCTGGGGAAATCCAGGCTTTGTTCATCTTGATGAGTGTAAGCCTGTCGGCACTGTCGGTTGACAGGTGGTTACGCTTATCCGTGATGATTCCCCCAGCCACACTAAACACACTCTCTGACAAGACGCTAGCCGCAGGACAAGCAAGCACCTCCAGGGCATACAGCGCGAGTTCAGGCCACGTGTCCAGCTTCGACACCCAGTAGTTGTAGGGGGCAGAGGCGTCACGGAGGACGGTTGTGCGATCGGCTACGTACTCCCTCACCATCCTTTTACAGTGCTCCCGCCGACTCAGCCGTGACTGGGGAGCGGTGACACAGTCTTGCTGGGGAGCCATAAAGCTGGCAAAGGCCTTGGAGAATGTTCCCCTGCCTGCGCTGTACATGCTGCCTGATCTCTGCGCCTCCTCTGCTACCTGGCCCTCGGAACTGCGCCTTCTGCCACTAGCGCTGTCGGATGGGAAGTTTACCATCAGTTTGTCCACCAGCGCCCTGTGGTATAGCATCATTCTCGAACCCCTTTCCTCTTCGGGAATGAGAGTGCAAAGGCTCTCCTTATACCGTGGGTCGAGCAGTGTGTACACCCAGTAATCCGTAGTGGCCAGAATGCGTGTAACGCGAGGGTCACGAGAAAGGCATCCTAACATGAAGTCAGCCATGTGTGCCAGGGTACCAGTACGCAACACATGCCGGTCCTCACTAGGAAGATCACTTTCAGGATCCTCCTCCTCCTCCTCCTCAGGCCATACACGCTGAAATGATGACAGGCAAGCAGCATGGGTACCGTCAGCAGTGGGCCAAGCTGTCTCTTCCCCCTCCTCCTCATCCTCCTCATGCTCCTCCTCCTCCTCCTGAACGCGCTGAGATATAGACAGGAGGGTGCTCTGACTATCCAGCGACATACTGTCTTCCCCCGACTCTGTTTCCGAGCACAAAGCGTCTGCCTTTATGCTTTGCAGGGAACTTCTCAAGATGAATAGCAGAGGAATGGTGACGCTAATGATTGCAGCATCGCTGCTCACCACCTGGGTAGACTCCTCAAATTTTCCAAGGACCTGGCAGATGGCTGCCAACCAGGGCCACTCTTCTGTAAATAATTGAGGAGGCTGACTCACACTGCGCGGCGCAAGTTGGAGTTGGTATTCCACTATAGCTCTACGCTGCTCATAGAGTCTGGCCAACATGTGGAGCATAGAGTTCCACTGTGTGGGCACGTCGCACAGCAGTCGGTGCACTGGCAGATTAAACCGATGTTGCAGTGTCCGCAGGGTAGCAGCGTGCGTGTGGGATTTGCGGAAATGTGCGCAGAGCTGGCGCACCTTTCCGAGCAGGTATGACAAGTGGGGGTAGCTTTTCAGAAAGCGCTGAACCACCAAATTAAACACATGGGCCAGGCATGGCACGTGCGTGAGGCTGCCGAGCTGCAGAGCCGCCACCAGCTTACGGCCGTTGTCACACACGACTATGCCCGGTTGGAGGCTCAGCGGCGCAAGCCAGCAGTCGGTCTGCTCTGTGAGACCCTGCAGCAGTTCGTGGGCCGTGTGCCTCTTCTCTCCTAAGCTGAGTAGTTTCAGCACGGCCTGCTGATGCTTGCCCACCGCTGTGCTGCCACGCCGCGTGACACCGACTGCTGGCGACGTGCTGCTGACACATCTTGATTGCGAGACAGAGGTTGCGTTGGAGGAGGAGGAGGAGGAAGGTGCTTTAGTGGAGGAAGCATACACCGCCGCAGATACCACCACCGAGCTGTGGCCCGCAATTCTGGGGGTGGGTAGGACGTGAGCGGTCCCAGGCTCTGACTCTGTCCCAGCCTCCACTAAATTCACCCAATGTGCCGTCAGGGAGATATAGTGGCCCTGCCCGCCTGTGCTTGTCCATGTGTCTGTTGTTAAGTGGACCTTGGCATTAACCACGTTGGTGAGGGCGCGTACAATGTTGCGGGAGACGTGGTCGTGCAGGCCTGGGACGGCACATCGGGAAAAGTAGTGGCGACTGGGAACCGAGTAGCGCGAGGCCGCCGCCGCCATCATGCTTTTGAAAGCCTCCGTTTCCACAAGCCTATACGGCAGCATCTCTAGGCTGATCAATTTTGCAATGTGCACGTTTAACGCTTGAGCGTGCGGGTGCGTGGCGTCGTACTTGCGCTTGCGCTCAAACTGTGGCGCTAGCGACGTCTGGACGCTACGCTGAGAGACATTGCTGGATGGGGCTGAGGACAGCGGAGGTGAGGGTGTGGGTGCAGGCCAGGAGACGGTAGTGCCTGTGTCCTCAGAGGGGGGTTGGATCTCAGTGGCAGGTTGGGGTACAGGGGGAGAGGCAGTGGTGCAAACCGGAGGCGGTGAACGGGCATCGTCCCACCTTGTGGGGTGCTTGGCCATCATATGCCTGCGCATGCTGTTGGTGGTGCCTCCCCAGCTGATCTTGGCGCGACAAACGTTGCACACCACTGTTCGTCGGTCGTCAGGCGTCTCTGTGAAAAACTGCCACACCGTAGAGCACCTTGACCTGTGCAGGGTGGCATGGCGCGAGGGGGCGCTTTGGGAAACAGTTGGTGGATTATTCGGTCTGGCCCTGCCTCTACCCCTGGCCACCACACTGGCTCGGCCTGTGCCCACTACCTGACTTGGGCCTCCGCGTCCTCGCCCGTGTCCACAACCTATAGGCCTACCCCTACCCCTCAGCATGGTGTATTACCAGTGATTTGATTTCCCAGGCAGGAAAGAAAGTGGCGCAAGCCTGCAGCCAAAATACAATTTTTTCCCTTGTTTTTCAAAGGACAAGCCACACTGCGTGTATTCAATGAATACTACTAAGTTTAATAACTGTGTTGCGGCCCTGCAAAACTGTCACAGAACTTTACTGTTGCAGAGTTACTAACTGTGGCAGAGCAGGTATTTCCCAGGCAGGAAAGAAATTGGCGCAAGGCTGCACTCAACCGTAGCTGGTTGAGTCTGATTTTTTCTGAACGTTCAGCGCACAGCACACACGTACACAGAGCCCTGAGTACTGTAAGAGGCAGGCCAAATAGAATTTTTTCCCTGCTTTTTACAAGGAACACCCACACTGCGTGTATTCAATGAATACTAAGTTTAATAACTGTGTTGTGGCCCTGCCAATTTGTCCCAGAACTGCAGTGATGCAAAGTAATTCGCTACCTACAGCAGATCAGGGATTTCCCATGCAGGAAAAAAATTGCCGCACGCCTGCGGTAAAACGTAGCTGACTGCGTCTGATTTTTTCTGAACGTTCAGCGCACAGCACACACGTACACAGAGCCCTGAGTACTGTAAGAGGCAGGCCAAATACAATTTTTTCCCTGCTTTTTACAAGGAACACCCACACTGCGTGTATTCAATGAATACTAAGTTTAATAACTGTGTTGTGGCCCTGCCAATTTGTCCCAGAACTGCAGTGATGCAAAGTAATTTGCTACCTACAGCAGATCAGGGATTTCCCATGCAGGAAAAAAATTGCCGCACGCCTGCGGTAAAACGTAGCTGACTGCGTCTGATTTTTTCTGAACGTTCAGCGCACAGCACACACGTACACAGAGCCCTGAGTACTGTAAGAGGCAGGCCAAATAGAATTTTTTCCCTGCTTTTTACAAGGAACACCCACACTGCGTGTATTCAATGAATACTAAGTTTAATAACTGTGTTGTGGCCCTGCCAATTTGTCCCAGAACTGCAGTGATGCAAAGTAATTCGCTACCTACAGCAGATCAGGGATTTCCCAT
Organism: Eleutherodactylus coqui; assembly: GCF_035609145.1. Classification (NCBI taxonomy): domain Eukaryota; kingdom Metazoa; phylum Chordata; class Amphibia; order Anura; family Eleutherodactylidae; genus Eleutherodactylus; species Eleutherodactylus coqui. The sequence goes on from NC_089837.1 coordinate 405,962,814, forward strand.
GCAGGAAAAAAATTGCCGCACGCCTGCGGTAAAACGTAGCTGACTGCGTCTGATTTTTTCTGAACGTTCAGCGCACAGCACACACGTACACAGAGCCCTGAGTACTGTAAGAGGCAGGCCAAATAGAATTTTTTCCCTGCTTTTTACAAGGAACACCCACACTGCGTGTATTCAATGAATAATGTATGTCTTCTGGCCCTGCCTACACAATTCTATCCCTGTAGTATTAATGCCGGGTGCAATGCTCTGCACAGCCGGTTTTGAGAAAAAAAAAAAATATGCAACACTGCTAACAGCAGCCTGGACAGTACTGCACACGGATAGATGTGGCCCTAGAAAGGACCGTTGGGGTTCTTGAAGCCTTCACTAACTCCTAACACTCTCCCTGCCTAACCCCCACTTCTGTCCCTATTGCAGAGCGCAATGCTCTGCAGATCCAATTTTGGAAAGAAAAAAAAAATACTGTGCTAACACAGTACTGCACACTAGTAGATGTGGCCCTAAGAAGGGCCGTTGGGGTTCTTGAAGCCTACACTAACTCCTAACGCTCTCCCTACAGCAGCTCCAGCACGATAGTACTTTCCCTCAGCTAAGTCACAAGGCATGTGTGGCGAGCCGCGGGAGGGGCCGATTTTTATACTCGGGTGACATCAGATCTCCCCAGCCACTCACAGCAGGGGGGTGGTATAGGGCTTGAACGTCACAGGGGGAAGTTGTAATGCCTTCCCTGTCTTTCAATTGGCCAGAAAAGCGCGCTAACGTCTCAGAGAGGAAACTGAAAGTAACCGGAACACCGCGTGGTACTCGTTACGAGTAACGAGCATCCCGAACACCCTAATATTCGCACGAATATCAAGCTCGGACGAGTACGTTCGCTCATCTCTATTTACAACACTTTCTGGTGTAAATTATACATAAATGTATCGTTCTCCATAAGCCCTGCAAACGTTTTACCAAAGTGTCGAGGGTAGTGCAAACAAAACTAAAAAGTCACAATTTTTGAGGAAATCCTCACTTGCTCAAATGTTTGTCACTTTTTATACCAGAAACTGATGTAAAATCTCTTATGAAAGTCTCATAAAGTATTATCTCCACGTGTCAAATCACCCAACTAGAATTTTGTTCCTGCTGAGCTTCTTCCAGGGCTTAGTTTATCACAACACTTCACTTAATTTTTTTACACACTTCTAAAACTTTATAGTTGTATGCTAAACAAATCACATGCTTTAACATTTTTTATGCCCTTGCTTCACACGCCAATAACAAATCAATCAATATCACTTTTAAATAAAATGTCTACATCTCAGCTTTTTTGGCTCCTATTAGGCCTATTAGGCACACGGGCTACAAAATCTCACAACAAAGTTATTGCTATGTTTTGTAACCTGAAAGAACCCATTGAAAACCATGGGCTTCATGTACATGTGTTTTTATAGTAATGATTTTGTAGCCCGTGCGGATGCAGCCTTATAAAAGTAAGAGAGGCACAAGCTGTAAATCGCTATCAGCTGCAGTTGTCAAATGTTAATAGGAGCATTCATTCATAAAAAAAATCCCTTCTTAAACATTCCCGAGTTGAAAGCTTCTAAATATTTATAAACACAACATTTTTGTAAATGTAGCATGCATTTTTAAGCACATATTTACGTTAATTTTTGGTGGTTTTTTTTACTATAATTTTGAAAATACTTTTATTTTGACAGACAAGTCCTATAGAAAAAAAAGCCATAAAAATACCATACCCAGTACATGCTGCATTTTGAAAAAAGTACAGTTGATCCCAAAAACACAAAAAGGTCAGAAACCAAAACAATTGGTATGTGGTGAGTTTTATATTTCACTATAGCTTTCAAAGTTACATCTGGCTTCAAAAAAAAGTAAAAGACAGTTAAAACCCCCCAATGGAAACAACTAAAAATGCTACAAAATTCTGTGTGTGAATGAATTCTAAGGCTGAGTTCCCATTAACATTTAGCCTTCATTCATGGCTTTCAACTCTCTGTTCCGAATTTGGAGCAGAGAAACAGAAATAAAACTGAAGCAGACATTACAGTTTTATTTCCTATTGATTTCAATGGGTTTTCCAAAAAAACTGCATACTTTCAGTTTGCTTCAGTTCCATTTTGTTTCATTTTTTTTTACTGGAACCAATAAAGCAGCTGTCTGTGTTAAGGCCCTTTCACATGGGTAGAATTTTTCTACATTCTGCACTGCAAGCCGCAGTAAATCACACACCTAAGGCCTCAGTCACACGGGCGCATCGGCACCCGTACACCGGCGCCGATGCGCCCGTGTGACTGCAGGAAGGAGACGGACGTACCTGCAGATGGCCGTCTCTCTGCAGTGCCGGAGGAAAGAACACATGACCGGCAATGAAGCCGGTCACATGTTCTTTCCTCCAGTGCTGCAGAGAGACGGCCGTCTGCAGGTACGTCCGTCTGCTGGTGTCAGTCACACGGGCGCATCGGCGCCGGTGTATGGATGCCGATGCGCCCGTGTGACTGAGGCTTCAATCTGCATGGCTTTGTACAAATTTGATGCAAAATGAAAATGGCCTAATTTTGCCATCAATTCTGCATCAAAATTCGCCATGATACTTGCAGATTTTGGTGCGGAAATCACATTGGCAGATTTGTGGTGTGGAATACAGAATATTTCATTCCATGTGAACTGAAGCAAACTGAAAACATTCATTTTTTTGTAAACCCATTGAAATCAACGGGCAAAAAGACGAAAACATCCACTTTAGTTTTATTTCCGTTGCTCTATTCCCAAGACGACAGAGAAAGATATAAGCCCTTAACGGAGGCTAAACGCTAGTGTGAACTCCCACTGCTTTAGAACTAGGTTGAAGCACATAAGACCACAGAGGCAAGAAAAAGCAATTAACTCCAAATATTAGTCTTGAATAATCACCGAGCCCCTTTTTTTCCATGTGTAAATATTTTCTGTTTGATTTTCTGAGGGTTTATCTGTGCTTTGTATTTTATTGCAGGAAATCTGCAGTAATGATAAGTAAAACGATCATAACAGTTGAACATGAAAAATGTTTAGTGATCAACTGAGAGCAATACAGAGTACATTGAGAAAATGTGATCTTTACCTAAATACATTATACTATGGTAAGAAATGATAAAATCTATTCATGCTTTACGGTTCTCTATTTATATTGTGTCAATTCTTGATGCATTGTCCAATTTTACTCTTTTTATACCACTGCAAACATTTAACATTTACAAAATGTAAGCTGATAACCCCACAAGCAAAAAAATCCATGCATAAAATGTAGACAATTAAGAAGAAGGAAAGTTTTACAATGCAGGCTTGGAGATTCTAATTGTCTAATTAAAATGTTTGCAATGTTCAGAAACATTTGTTATCACTGTTATAATGAAGATAAAGTAACTTGTCAGTGTGTAAATCAGTTATTTTTACATGTCTATGGTACACTGAGAAAAATGGGATGTCTGACAGATGGAGCCAGATGGCATATTGCAGGGACGCATTAACAAGGGAAATCTAGAAGTCCAATCGTTCCTTTTTATTTAAATGAATGTTTACGTTAAAAAGATGCTCCCAAAATATTTATGTTTGTAACTTTAATAGGTTTAACTGTTACTTATTGTATGATCTTGTTACTTATGTAATCACAAAGGCTACATTTAGTGACAGTTGTAGGTTATAATTAACATCTTTTTACATCCATATTTAGTAATGAATATTATAATAAACAGTCTTGTAACAATGTAGTGTTCCGCAGAAAGAAAGAACAGATGAACAAAGACTGAATCAATTCATTAATTGGGTGATTAAGTAATAGAGATAGTAAAGTCTATTCTGGAGAATCAATAAAGTATTTGACTTTTTTTTAAACTATCCTTAGGATGTTCTGTGATATCGGTTGTGTTCAACGTAATGTATTGTGTTAACCCTTGTTAAGGATTAAAGATAAAAACGTGTCTATCTGCAGAGGTGATAGAATTGATTTACTATTGATTTACTATGTTCAAAGATCTAAAACAATAGCTGTTTTCATTGCCTGACTTTAAGTTTAGATCTTTACAACTGAGAAAGCTGGTTAATTTTTCATTAAACTGTACATGCAAATTAATATGCTGACTCTGATGGACCATGCCATCAAAAATTCCTTCTGTACTCTTCAAATTGTAGCAGTTTATAACAAGTATTTTACTAAATGCTCTGAAATGTCTAAACAAGATAAGGCATAAGGGATCAGTTTATAGGTCAATAAAAGCAAAGGAAAAACATTTTTAAGTTGATTACTCAGTTCTCTCCATGAGACCAGTGAACAAAACATTGAACTCTACAAACGCTAGCATCTGAAGCTTTTTTTATACATAGATATACCTATGAAAATGTAGGTATATCTATGTTTGGACATGTTAATGTTTAATTCCTTATTTTAAGTATTATGCTAATGACACTCAAAATTCCAGAGTGTCTATCGGTATTCTCCCTTTTCTTATTCTCCAGTTTACTAAAAATCAGAATGGAGAAAACTTTGACATAGAACCCTAGAAAACTGATGGAAGAAAAAGACCACATGTTTCATTAGTCTGCGCTTATACTATTCCTTTGTTTTGTTTTATCTTAGGCTAGCTCTATGCTTATTGCAGAAATGCTTGAAGGAATTTTTTGTTGATTTTCCAACCATGTCTGCTGGAAGATTGTACTACTCTTTCAATAAAAAAAATATTTCCAGACATTGCTTTTGATTTTTCCCCTAACTAATCTCAAATTGTGCCCCTTTGTTCTAGTGTTTAGTTTCCTATTCAAAAAACTTCATTCCTGGTCCTTATTTATTTATACTGTGAAGGTTGTAGGCCTGAATATGAATTTGTCTTGTATATGTGAAGGTCTCAGGCCTGAATATAATTCTGTCTTGTCTACCACCTCTTGACACAGCTAAACAGAATTTTCTGGGCATACTGCTAGCAGTACGACTAAGCAAAATGTACTAATCGCATATCCTGTTTAGCTGGATTTATCATTGGAATGTGAAAACACAAATTACTGTTCAATCTAAGATAACATCTCTAAGCAACAATGTATGCTTATGTGAAAACAAGTTTATCAGGCATAAAGCACGCCCTGCGTCATATTACTATATAAGTTGTGACATATGTAATAAAGGTAGATGTCTGTGTCACTGCTTTCTCATGGCAGCCGCCATAACCACCTCTGATTTGGGGCCTTACAGCATATTGACGGAATGATTGAATTTCCCTAACAAATTGGCGCTCAAAAACGTGGGGCTTTGGAGGAACAAGAGGACCACCTACATCTCGAACCTCCCCGGACCCAGATGAGATGGGGAGCCACCCGGAACCACGGATTGACAAAAACTGCGCAGTAAGGTAAGATTTTATTTTGCCACAATCTATCCATGCTTCTTGGCTGCCCCTTTGCTGTCCTGATGGGAGCCTCTTATAAGTATAAGAGAAGTAGTAGAGATGGTGGGAAATAAGCAGGGTGAGGAAGTACCGACACTTACAGACAAGGTGAGGGAGTATTGAAACTTAAAAGAAGGAACTGACATGCAAATGTCTTTGTCTTTATGTGTGCCTGTTTATGCATGAGTGAGTGATTGAGATTAGCTGACCTGATCTACAGAACTTTACGTCCAGGGTGCAAATATAAATCTCTGTGTCCCGTGTTCATCATCGACGCTGTAAGGAGTCCCTAACAAGGCCCCGATTCTGGACAGGGCCCTCTGCGTTTCCGTTTGTATATTTCAACGACAAGGGGATTGTTTTATGTGTGTGAATGAATAAAAATAATAATCCTCTTGGTGTACATAAGCCGCTAGCCATGGGCAATACTGATGGTAAAGAGGATAAGGTGTGAAAGATGGCTAAAGAAATTGTACAAGATAGAGAAGGCAGGGATGCAGTAGGTAGAGGATGTGATAAACTGTTAAAGCATGTAGGATATAAAGGAACAGAAGCACTAGACCCTCAGCATTGGGATAGATTTGCAGAAAGTCATGCTGGATGGGTAAAAGATAATGGACTACAGGAAATGTTGAGTAGTTGAAAAAGGCAAGTAAAGATATAGAAAAAGGTTTAACAGTGATAATAGTTGCTAACTTAAGTGGTGAATATAAGTATGTCGGTGGGAATGGGCATAAGTTGTATTGTGTTTGTCATTGGATAACAGATACTGGATAAAACATGTAAAAACCACGGTACATAAGAGTTTTTCTTATATGTATGTGTTTTGTCCGCTGTCAGCAGTCCTATGTACAGTAAATATAATCCCAGTTTCTACTTCACATAATAAACTTATCAGTCCGTATATCAATGAATAAAACTCCAGTGAGTGTGAATTTGCAGTTTTGTAAGGTAGGGCAAGTATATTACACTCTAGATTAAGTCTAAATAGACCCACAGCCCAGGCTATTTGCACATTAAAGAAGATGGTTATAGGCAGTGTAACCTGTTATACAGTTCTACTATTTCTCTAGAGAAGTTTCTGTGTTCTACAGGAGATAAGTTAAATTCCAAAGGGTGGGGTACTGTGCTGTAGAAGGCCTACTTTTCTCTGCAAAGAAATGTGAATTGAGAATTGGTTATATTTGGTTGCACAGGAAGGGCCCATATGATGTATTATATGAAATATATACTGTTCAATGGCTGAAAATGAAATGAGAAAAGAATTCAAAAGCACAGGTATATTATGCTCCCCCATTGCCGTGTCAGTTCCCTCTTCCACCTCCACCTCCTCCTTCATCTCAATTGCAACCATCTCCTCCTCCCCCACCCTATGCCAAGCCATCCACTCCAAGGTCAAACATTGGACCGGAGGGATGGACTTGCTGGCATTGTTGACAACATAACCCGGATTGGAAAGAGAGCTGCACTGCTTGCTCACTAGATCCAAGGCTAGTGAGTGGAAACATGAGGAGAAGGACAAGGAGGAGACGCAGGGAGCAGAGGGTGGTATAGAAGCAAATGTAACACAGGGGGAAAGCAGAAGGAGCCAATATGATGCAACATCACAAAAAGTCAAATATAGATCATGGATGCCACAAGAGCATATGTTGCTCATACAGCAATTACCAGACCCCATGACCAGACCTATGCCTTTCTTTAGACAGATAGCACAAATACAAGACACGTACTCTGCAACATCAGCTGATCTGGGTCCTCTGATTATGTTGTGGGAACTATAATCTTAAATCATGTGAAAGACTATTGTGGCACAGATTGAGATAAAATTAAACAGAGAATTAAGAAGTGGTAAGATATTTTTAATAGGTCTAGAACGTTGGGCAAAAGAAAAATTGAGAGAATCCTCCTTGTCTCTTTCTAATATCACACAAAGAGAAGGATGAAAGTGTAGAACAATTCTACAGCCGCCTTCAACAACGTTGGTCAGATCTAGGGTAAAGTGGTATACAAGAAATGTCTGAACATGTACTTAGTATGGCCTTTGTAGAAGGTTTATGGGAACCCCTAAAGTCTAAACTCATAGACAATAAGCCAGAGTGGAGACAGTCTAAATCTCTGCCCCTTTTACAGACAACAAAGGGCATTGAGTTAAACTTAAAGAAATGAAAAAAGGATGCTTGAACAGTCCTGTCACAAGGTGCACAGAATTCTCCAAACATGTACACCCAGGCACTTCAGTCTTTCTTGCAGGCCTGGAATCCGCCTGATGGCACTGTGCTGTTGCAATATGTTGATGACCTTCTGCTTTGTGCTGAGGATCTGAAAACATGTCAATCTGCATCCGTTTCTCTTCTAAAATTTTTAGCAGAAAATGGCTACAAGACTTCAAAGGAAAAATTACAGCTTTGTAAACAAAAGGTGGTGTTTCTAGGCCATTGCCTAGCTCAAGGGACCAAACATCTCACAGAGGAACGCAAAGCTGCAGTTCAAGCCATTTCTGTACCTTCTGCTGCCAAACTCTGCACCTTTTTGGGAATTGTCTCATATTGCCGTCCTTGGATTCGTTGCACTGAACATTCTGGTCATGCAACAGCAGTATTGATGCAAAAACATGGAGGACATGCACGGCCACTTGGGTATTACTACATGAGAATAGATCCGGTGGCCCGAGGAGCCCCCTCCTGTGTCCGTGCATTGGTAGCAGTACAAGCAATGGTTGACAAGTCTTCTGAGTTGGTCCTGGACTACCCCATAGTGGTCCTTACCCCTCAGGACATCCAGAGTATACTCACTCAAGTACAACCTAAACATCTGTCTCTAGATCGTCAAATCCAGCTACAATGTGCTCTTTTCATGAACCCGGCTATTCTTCTTCCAATCGAGTATCCTGGTTCAAATGGGGGAGGGGGAGGCATATGTGACCTAGGTGTTAGAGTTCAGCTATTTAAAAAAAAAAATTGCAAATAAGATCGTGATCTATTTGAAAAAGAATATCAGCATGATTGTCTAGCATTGATGCAACAAGAAAATTCAGGTTTTAAAAACAGTTACTGGAACCCCTGTTGACAATGCGTATTTTGAGCTTTTTGTAGATGGTACCAGGGTGAGGATAGACAACTCCACACCAGATATGTAGTGGTCCTAAAAGCAGAAGCTCTGTCTCTGCATGTCTCAGCGCAAGAACGGAACGGAAGGCTCTCACTGTGGCATGTAGAGTGACAGCAAATGTTTTCACTGATTCCAGGTATGCATTTGGCATAGCTCATGATTACGGCCCAATATGGAATGCCAGACAATTTTTTACTTCTGTAGGACAACCCATTAAGAATGGTGTAGCAGTACAGAACCTCATGAAAGCCCTACTCCTACCAGACAAAGTAGCAATCCTAAAGGTGAAAGCTCATACCAAAGCGGACACAGCAGAAGCAAAAGGCAATGCCTTAGCAGACTTCACAGCAAAGGCAGCGGCTCTCAAGCCGTGGAAGAAAGAAGAAAAGAAGATACTGACCACACAATTCAGAGACTATGATTTGGACATTAATAAAAATGTGGACATTGATGTACTAAAGACATTACAATCACAAGCCAGCAAGGAAGAAAGCGATAAATGGAGTAATATGGGAGCAGTAGAACAGGATGGCGTATGGCAAACAATCAGCAGAATTTGCCTACCACGATCCCTGTACCCCATGATGGCCCAGCTGATCCATGGAAAGACTCACCTATCAAAGGCAGCTATGCTAGTGATGCTTGAGAGAGAATTGGTGGCCCCTGGGTTCTCTGTAGCTGCTACATCATTTGTCCAACCTTGCATGATCTGTGCCATAAGCAATCCAGGACAGAAAGTAAAAGTCCAGCAAAAACACTTGCCTAGGCCACTCTACCCATTTCACGTGTTGGGAAGTATGAATATATGCTTGTTGTTGTTGATGTCTTTTCAGGTTGGAGGTCTACCCTGTTACCAAGGTAAATGAGCAGGTAACAGCAAAGAAGTTCATGAATGGGGTAATTTGCAGGTACAGGGTACCGGCAGTAAGTGAGTCAAATAGAGGTACAAATTTCACAGGTGAAATCATGCAACATATCATGCCTTCTCTGGGTGTATCTCAGGCTTTTCATACACCTTATCATCCACAGATTAGCGGAAAAGTAGAAAGGATGAGCAGTACCTGATATAAAAAATACAAAAAGCAATGCAGGAAATGGGCAAACCATGAACTGAGTGCCTTCCATTAGCCCTTTTCTCAGTGAGATATGTACCTAGCAAAAAGACAGGGTTATCACAATATGAAATTTAGTTTGGGTGTGTACCAAGACTGGGTCTGTATTTTCCACAGCAGTTGCAGGGCCAGTGTGGTGCGCTAACTTTCTATGTTATGTCTCTTAAATGCACGCCTAAAAGCAACACACAACCAAGTGTTTTCTTCAATTGCAGATCCAAATTCTCTTGAAGGAACGCATGATTTGCAGCCCGGAGATTGGGTAGTGACAAAGAGACACATAAGGAGGGCTTTTGAGCCCAGGTTTGATGGTCCGTATCAGGTGCTATTGACAACAAGCACTTCTGTCAAATTGGAAGGCAAAACTAACTGGGTATACGCCTCTCATTGTAAGTGCAAAACTCAGAGTAAAAATGAGATGGTTAGCTTGGGTGTTATCAGGTATGCTGATACTGTACATAAGAGTCTATGCGGTAACCCCTGGAGGACTGTTAAGAATAGTAAAGTGGGGGGGGCGTGGCCTGGAGTGAGTCCGTGACGGCGGTGTCTGTGTAAGCTCCGCTCGGCAGCGACTCTCAGCTACAATAAAAGCAAGCGGGGGACATTGAAAACCCACCTTACTGCAGGGTAAAACATCCAGGACCATGGCGGCATCCAGAAGAAGGGCTTCTAAAGCGATCCCGACGTGGCTGGAGGAGTTCTTTGTGCTGTGCGGCGCTCTCCCTGAAATGGCGGCAGAAGAGGTGCCGGCATCAACAACGGGAACCCCGGTAAGAGATCTCTGCAAACCCCCAGCCCCGATGCCCACTCGTAGAGAGGGAGAATACAGTGAGCAGGAGGGGATAGCGGAACTGGGGAGTGAGGAGAAAGGGACGGCAAGTGAGCTCAAGCAGAAATCAGGGGCCCATATAAGCCGCAACACAAAAAACAAAATGGCGCCGGCGGCGCTGCAGGGAGAGCACTCTGCCTCTAACAGCCCAGTCAAACAAAGACAAAGATTGGCAGACGCTGCAGAGGGAGAGGTCCCTGAAAAAAAAGCTCCTCAACTTGCAAATGAGGGCGAAATAGATAACTTGTCAGCGTCAGACAAACCGGCCTCAGAATCTTACATCAAAGAGGCAATACTAGCCCTGAGAAACACAATGCAAGCTGACCTAAAAAGCCTCTCTCACTATGTAGACACGTCAGTCTCAGAAGTTTCCAACAGATTGAATAATACTGAAAATAAGATGGAGGAGCTTGTAAAATCGCATAATGAGCTCATAGACGCGCACTATGACCTGGAAGGGACTGTTGCCAAATTGCAGAGCAAACTAATCGACTTAGAGGACAGGAATAGACGGAATAACGTCAAAATCCGAGGCGTCCCCGAGAAAGTCTCTAATAGCGAGATCCCTGAGTATGTAGCACGCCTGATCCAGAAAATACTTCCGAACATTCCTGAACACGAGCTCAAGATTGATAGAGCTCATAGGCTCCCACTTCCAAAATTCTTGAAAGAAAATAATCCCAGGGATATTATAGTGCGAATTCACCACTACAGTACAAAAGAAGCCCTAATGAACGCAGCAAGGAAAATGAAGACCTTGCCAAGTCCTTATACTGACATTCGCTTATTTATCGACCTCTCTCAGGCTACCATGGAAGCGAAATTTTGCGAAATTTTCCAAGCGTAACTTTGGCCTTGAGAGAAGCAAATATTCCATACAGGTGGGGTTTTCCCACGAAAAGTATTGCTACAAGAGAAAATACATCTCATGTATTTCATGACCTCACCTCAGCCAAGAACACCCTAAATTTATGGGGTCTGAAGATAAAAGAACTTTCTGCTACCCGCACCGAGGGCCCCCCTGGAAAGGCTCGCGAAAGAAAATCCTGATTCCCAAGCTGATCCAAGGAAGCAAGGGAAAAAGGCTTAAAAGAAATAAGAAATTCCACAAGCAAGTAAGAGGATCCCTTTTTTTCCCTTTTTTTGCATCCAATATGTCCCACTGCTGCAGGACATTGCAGACTCGAGGGTCGCGCCAATCACTCCTGCGAACTCTTATTCCCCCCCCCAAATGAGACCGCAAGCATTGACTTGCCATACACACTTCTTTATTCTACGCTGTTTTTTTCTTGTTTATAGTATGTTTTTGCTACAAGATCCACTAACCCACGAATGTATGGTTTTTTGTGCAACAAAAATTTGTTTTCTTTACAGTTCTGTTCTGTTAGGCATCGCTCACTACTTAAGGTCCCCGTCTCTTAGCTCCAGAGTGCAATTTCCAGCTGTTTGGCTCTGAAGATTTTGTCGCTGAATGCCAACAGGGTAAACCAGCCACAGAAGAGAAGCTCCGTGTGGAAAGAGGCTCTCCGTAACAACATCGACATTGTATGTATACAAGAGACACACTTACTAGACACAGACACACACCGCATGGTTCACAAAAAATTCCCACACACCATATTCGCAAGCGCTCCAAAAAAGCAGGCCGGGGTAATGGTAGCGTTCAAGGACTCCACATCATTTACCCTTAAAAACAATTATGCGATCCTGGAGGTCGGTATGTGGTTCTGGTTGGAGAGCTGAGGGGCACCCCGATCACTTTAATCAATGTCTATGTCCCAAACAAAATGCAATTGAGCTTCCTAAATAAGCTTATGAAAAAAACTCGTAAAGTTGCGAGAGGCTCATTGATCCTCTGCGGTGATTTTAACCTAACTCCAGAGAGATCTATTGACTCTACTCAACAAACAACTAGAATAGGTGCGTGCCTAAATCATTGGTTAAGAAATAATGCACTTTTTGACACCTTTCGCTGCCTTAATGCCGCGGCAAGGGAATACACATTTTATTCCTCCCGACACAGAACGTTTTCACGCATTGACTTATGCTTGGTTGACAAACAACTCATAACATCAGTGGTGAAGGCAGAAGTCGGCACGGCCACATGGTCAGACCATGCCCAAACAGTGGCAACAATTGCATTAGGCAACCTCCGGCAGGCAGCCAAAATGTGGAAGAATAACATATACTTAATGAAAATCCCCGAATACAAAAATGAAATTAAAAATAGTATAGAGGAATTTTTTACTTTAAATGACTCCCCAGACACAGATCCCAGCATTCTATGGAACGCCCATAAAGCGTTTATGAGAGGGGTCCTTATTAAACTAGGAGCCAGACACAAAAAAATAAAGCTAAGCAAGACAGAGTCAATGGTGACAGATATACAACGGTTGGAGAACGAGATGCAAAAAAACCCTTCGTCATTTATCCACAATAACCTATTTAAGGCAAGACTGGAACTCCGTAAGACGCTACAAAGCGACTTCGATAAAGAAGTCACAGCTCATAGAGTTAACATATACTCCTCACTAAATAAACCGTCAAAGTGGATGGCTAATCTAGTTAAAAAAAGACAGTTAAGGCTACTATTCCTTTTGTGTAGAACTCAAAAAATAGGAAATTTAAAATCGCCCACCCGAAACAAATAGCGGATAAGTTTCGCTCCTACTACAGCGAACTATACAATCTAAAGGACGATCCTGCCTCAGATCAACCAAATAGCGCCGCAATAGACAACTTTTTAAACAAACTAAACCTCATTGATAAAGCATTGATAAATCACAAGCGGTAGAGCTAGACAGAGAAATGACCGCCCCTGAGGTCACCGACACAATCTTAAAAATGAGGAGCCAAAAGGCTCCCGGCCCTGACGGGTTTTCATCAGAATATAATAAGTTTTTTGCTAATCTTCTATCCCCATACTTAGTAAAATACTTTAACACCGCCATGCAACGTGGCTCTTTCCCAGAAGAAGCTCTTCAGGCTACTATCGTAGTTCTGCCCAAGGCGGGTAAAACCCCAGACGATCCCTCAAACTTTCGCCCTATCTCGTTGCTAAACTCAGATATAAAGATATACTCCAAAACCCTCGCGATGAGACTCCTCAAGATCCTCCCTGAGATAATACATTCCGACCAGGTCGGATTTGTGAAGGGGAGGCAGGCCCCGGATGGCACGCGCAAAGTACTAAATCTCCTGCATTCCCTAAAAGTGTCCCACTCCCCAGCAGTCATGCTGGCCCTTGACGCCGAAAAGGCTTTCGACCGTGTTCACTGGGATTACGCATTTCGAACAGTGGTCAAGTTTGGCATGGGGGAAGGGTTGCGGCGTGCCATCCGGGCCCTATATTCCACCCCATCGGCTAGGACACTAGTAGATGGCACACTATCAGAGCCTTTTAAAATAACAAATGGTACGAGGCAGGGCTGCCCCCTTTCCCCTGTCTTGTATGTCCTCACAATAGAACCATTGGCCGAAGCCATCAGGTCGTCACCTGAGATAAGAGGTGTCCCCTTGAACCTTCGACAACATAGGATCGGTCTTTTCGCGGACGATGTCATTCTCACCTTGACCCAACCATTAAGCTCCTTAAGAGCTGCCCAACAAATTTTACAATCCTTTAGCAGAGTCTCTCAATATAAACTTAACACGAACAAATCAATGATTTTGGGAATTAACGTATCAAAAGACCTAAAGGAGGCAATAAAAAAGAAGTTCCCATATGAATGGAGAGAGAGAGAGATCTGCCCTATCTGGGAATTCAGTTAACCCCTAATACAAATGACCTTGAGAGGGCGAACTTCCCCCCGCTATTGGAGTCCACGGAGGAGGAGATAGACCGTATGGCCGGAATTAATCTTACATGGTATGGAAGAATCATGACGTATAAAATGAAACTCCTACCTAAGATTCTATATGTCTTTAGAGTTCTACAGATCGATGTGTCAAAACTCACGTTAACCAAACTCCAGAGGCAACTATCGAACTTTATTTGGGGCGGCAAGAAACGTTGCCTAGCACTGTCCATTTTGGCTATGCGTCGCTCTAAAGGGGAAGCGGATATACCCAACATAGAGAAATACCACAAAGCCTCCCTCTTGAACCAAACTAGGTACCTGATCCCCCGGGAAGATAAGTTAGGCTGGGTGGGAATGGAGAGAGGTTTTGCTAAACTCACCTCGGGCAGTTCATTACTGCTCGCTGCTTCCTTAGAAGCTATGGTAAACCCCTCAAACGCGAAAACAAGCATAAACATAGACACAAAACCCTTGCCTCCCACTACGTTGGCTTCGCTTGGGGTCTGGAGAGACCTAACAAAAATGATGGCACGATACTGCACACTAGTCCCTCCCAACATCCCTCTCGAAACCCTGAGCTTATTTATTCCAAATTTAGACTTGAGAGACTGGGTGGGGAAGGGAGTGCGGAGGGTGACCGACTTGCTGTCAGGAGATTCTATAAAAACCTTTGACGACCTCAGCTCCCTATACGGACTACAAAGCCAGGACCTATATAGGTACTCCAGAATTAAACATTTCCTAACCACCTCCAAATTACATACAATAATGATACCACTTGACATTACAAACAGACTTGCCTCAACTCCCACTCTAGGAAAGTCCGAAACCAGAACCTTTTACGATATACTGATAGGCAATGACAACCTTTCAAAGAAAACCCATGTTAAACTGGGAGGGAGAACTGGAGACAGTCATCTCTTTGGAGGCCTGGCACAGTGCCTTCAGATTGGCTGGAAAGGCAACTAAGGGGCTGGGAATTTTAGAAGTTCAAGTAAAGATCAACATGAGGTGGTATTACTCTCCAGCACTGTTATGCAACAGACTTCGTAGCGGTGACGGTCTTTGTTGGAGGGGGTGTGGTCGTAAGGTACTCTCTCACATATTTTCTGCTTGTGCCCTAAACTGTCCAACTATTGGCAAGATATATTAAGCCTTTTGGATAGAATTCTACAAATTCGGGTACCAAGGGCAACAAAACACGTTCTGCTGCTTGTGGGCTTGGAGGACATCCCCCCACCGGCTAGATACCTGGTGGTCATGCCCTGATGACCGCCAAAACTCTCATTGCGCAGCACTGGAGAGGCCCTGACCCCCCTCGCTTTAGCGAATTTAAAAACCGGATGGCGGAGCAGAAGGTGTTTGAGAGATGGTTGGCATTCAGAGAAAACGTGCTGGTTAAGCACGAGGAGATGTGGAGCTTGTGGAGGGAACCACTATAATTTTGACACATATAAATGCCTAATGATGCCTAGTTCTATTTCCTGTTTTTTCTGTTATGAATAGAGATGAGCGAGCGTACTCGGAAAAGCACTACTCGCTCGAGTAATTTGCTTTATCCGAGTATCGCTGTGCTCGGGTCTGAAGATTCTGGTGCCGGCACAGAGCGGGGAGCTGCAGGGGAGAGAGGGGAGGAACGGAGGTAAGATCTTTCTCTCCCTCTCTCCCGCCCGCTCTCCCCTGCTCCCCGCTGCGACTCACCTGTCAGCCGCAGCGGCACCCGAATCTTCAGACCCGAGCACAGCGATACTCGGATAAAGCACATTACTCGAGCGAGTAGTGCTTTTCCGAGTACGCTCGCTCATCTCTAGTTATGAACTGTTAATTTCTAGGTTGGTAACACCACACCGTGTTGTTGCCTCCAAAAAAGAAGGATAATATAATAAGGTGATTAATAGATCTCTCTTTTACTGATTATACATGTATCGTTAAGAAAGTGAAAACTACCAAGAAGGAGGATATGTTATCTTGCAGACCATAATTATCAACCTGCCTCTTATTCTCCCGTTTCTGTATAGTATTCAGTATGTGTTCATGTAATATTTCCTTACACTTGAATAAAAAACTAATGTTTAAAAAAAAAGAATAGTAAAGTGGGCATAAGAAGATGGGCAGATGACTCATAGATGGGGATGGAAGTCTCACACAAAAATACGTACACAGGATAACTTTACGTGTGCAGCTAACTCCCAATGTGCATTTGCAAATTGTACTATAAAGGGGATTAGAGCACTATATAGCCCCACAGTAGGGTTTACAGGATGATCCTACTATCAGACTGTAGAAGGGAGAAATATGAGTTTACATGTACACAGTCTGGTAAAAATAGAATGTTTTTCCCTAGATCAAGGATGTATGGCTGAATTAGATTATCAATATGATAATTATACAGTAAGGAAGTCACTAGAATGTAAAAGGAACATAACAGGCGCCAGTGGCATTAATTTCACCATAGACTTGACAGATAAATATACAGTGCTATGTATAAATGCTACCAGCATAACAAATCGTACAGCCTGGGGACACTATCTAACCATGTTAGATGTGAGACTGAAAGTACCCAATGATAATATGGTACTAATACCACATACCTGTATGAATGTGTCCACAAAGAGCCAGAAAACCATTGTGCATTTTAATATTTCTTTTCCGGCAATGAAACCCTGCACCAGAGTAAAACGAGAATCGTATGATACCCTATTAGGGGGAATTGGTACAGGTGTAGGGGTTTTGAACTCTATAGATTTAGAGATGATGAAGAATAAAATGGCTGGGGTACGACAGGATGTTTCTAAATTGGTAAATGTTCAGGCACAATGGATGCCTTCCTTGTTCCTTCCCCAACATCTTATGCTTGGTTATGATAAAGATGTATTAACTCTTTTTAATTTGAGCTTTGCATTAGAATATAATTTATTTGCAAATGTAAGCCATTTTATAAAATACACACACTGTAATCTGCAATATATGTATATGCTACATGAGAGAGACAAAGCGCAGTCGGACCTCATGACCAATAATGAAAGATTATGGAGAAATATATTCAAAAATATAATACCTATGGGAGCATGGATGCAGCCTAAAATAGACAGTGTAGAATGCACGACTGAGTATTGTACAGGCTCTATGATATATTTCCAGGTAGCAGCGATCTGATGTGCAAGTTTATAATTTTACCTGTGATATTTGGTCCACCTCTCTACCCAGCACAATAATGGTTACCTAAATTTGAAAGTGTAATGGTGGATACAAATAATAAGACACATAAAATAGACACCTGTGAAAAGACTTTAGATGGTTTAGTTTGTGGTCAGGGGACAGCACAATATGAGCCATGTTTGTTACAACATTCAGTCAGTATATGTGACTGGACAGTGTTGCCAATTACTTATCACATGATGATAGAAATAGAACCACAATATATTTGTATGGTAACAAATCAGAAAAACACCACCTCCATGTACAATTTGACTACACCCTTCTCAGGATGTTTTTACAGAATGTGTCCCTGTTATACTGGTTTGCAGAAGTATATACTTTCCTCCCTGATGCTGAAATAACGTTAAGATATTATTGGCATCTAGACATATTATTACCAATGTCTAATATAACAATTTCACTTCAGAAGGTAATTAACGTTATGAGAAACACTGAGCACACGAAAAAGCATTTAGAAGTAATTAATCTTACATTGGTATATTTGGAGAAACAGATGGTTTGGGTGGCAGATGAACTTATCAGCATAGGTACAAAGATACAGGTGGATACAGGGCACCATTGGTATGATGTATTTACAGGTTGGTCGCCCACAGCAGGAACAGTTATGAATTTTGTATTGCATCATTTATTATTACTTTTTACTCTTTGTTATTTCTAGTGTTTGCAATTTCTGGATGTTCTGCAATATGAGAAGACAAGCCAATAATTTGGAGATGCTGCCCCTACGATATAGTTAAAATAGCCATTTTCAAGAGCCTTTTTGATGTTAATCCGGAAAGAAGAATTGAAGAATATAATGGATAAGTTTGGCATGGGTGGAATGGAACCCTCAAATGTACCATCATCTTATGGACTCTTTATCAATGGACAATTTTAAATGGGGGATTTGTGAAGGTTTCAGGCCTGAATATGCATTTGTCTTGTATATGTGAAGGTCTCAGGCCTAATTATGAATTGACTAGGGATAGTAGCAACTCGACAGCAGGAGTGCTGGTTGTCAAGTCAACAACAGCAATGGAAAATCTAATCAATGGCATCAGGCACAAACATTTTAAAATAATCAGCAATTCATACCTGATTTATTTTCACAAAAGTTAGTTTTTCCAAGCTTTTGACAGACAATCTTGTTTGCTTACGTGTGTTGACACCACCTGTCATGCTGAATATCCTCTCTGATATTACATTGTACGGTGGATAAGATAGTATACCCATGGTGGAAAAGATAGTATACCCATGGCAAACTGGTCAGTTATGGGAAATGTCCATGAGGTCTATGAAATATGGGCTCAGGGTAACTGGTGGAGAAATGGTACAGTCCAGGTACGATTGAACCTGGTTGTTCAGGTGGTAGTTATGAGCTTCTCTTTAATGATGATGATGATGTGTGTCAGGTTGGCATATTAGATGTAAAAAGTTTGTCAGTATGTTTTTGAAACTGAATGGACTTCTGCTGCTACATATTGGAGCAGCAACATGGGCAGAGTTGGAGGAGCATTGATTTCAGCAGGGGGCAGAGTGTGGCCACCAAGTCAGACATGTTTACAGCACATATCTGGCATTTGAAAGCCGTAGCAAGTCCGCTGCATAGCTTTTCTTCATAATAAGCAAATGTAGCCTTCCTCTCAGAAGGCGGAAAAATGTCCCCCATTTTGAAATAATCATAAAGGTAACTGTGCCAAGAGATCAATTACCCTGTACTGCAGCTGAATAATGGCTTCTAGCAACAGCATTTCAGTGCACAGACAAGTGAAAGAAGGGAGTGGTAATCAACAGTAACACTGCTAGTCCAAAACTTTGGATGATATAATAAATGCCACATTCAATATGCATAAGCATCCATTATAACGATGTTGCAGTGGCATAAAAGCATGAAAAGATGCCCAGAGCTGGTAAAATAATAATAAAAGCAATTATAACAGTACTAAAGAGGAGAGGTGAAATTCTAAGCAATAGTATCAATATATATTATCTCACCAGTGATAAAGTGAAAACCATGTGGGGCGCACTGTTCATATGTGTGAGGATGACCAGTGTCAGGTAAAACACCCCTGTTATAAGGATATTTAGAAAGGCTACTTGAACTGCTTAATGGAAGTTTTGCTTTAAATTTCACCTCTCCTCTTTAGCTCTGTTATCGTTGCTTTTATTATTATTTTACTATCGTTGCTTTTATTATTATTTTACTAGCTTGGCACCTTTTTATGCTTTTACTCTACTGTGGCATCGTTATAATGGATGTTTATACATATTGAATGTGGCATTTATTATATTCTCCTAGGTCTTGGACTGGTAATGTTACTATTGATAATTACTCGCAGTTTACAAACAGATGCCAGCCCTATGTGTAGTACTTTTCAATTATTGTGTACATGACAATACAATCTATCCTTTCCTGACAGTCACAGGCACCTCTCTATCCCTGACTAAAATGTCTGCTTTATGGATGGTGCATAGTATTTTATAATGCCCCCTATACTGTCTCCTGATTGGCTGAGAGAGCTGTTTTCAAAGCATTATGGGCTACCATGAGGTCCTGTAATCCTTCCTCCTCCTTTCTGCTATATGGTGAATGCCATTTTAAATGGGTTTGGCTGAGATGAATTGTTTGTGGTTCAGGTTCATGCAGAACCAAACTTTCAGCAAAGTTTGACCCAAAACCAGGTTCTCCCGTTTTGGTTCTCTCAACACTAGCCATATGTACATCAAAAGATTGTCCTTTTGGAATACAGTTACCTGTATGGCTTTTGGTCAATTATATTAAGAAGCCTAGCTGACCACAGTACAAATACCCAGCACAAAACAACATATACTGCACTTTATTTTATAAAATGGGAGTTAATGATTCTCACAGTCATCTGTATAGAAATTGCATACAGTTGAATATGTCTGGGCCATATGTCCATTGGCATTCTTCAAGTATGCATGCCAAACATATTGCAGTACCATAAAATGTTGTGCACAGAGTTTAAGTGCGGCATGTTGGACATAAGTTGATGACTTGATAGGCATTAGGCACACAGTTAGAAGCATTACTTCTTGGAAATAATATAAGAAACATACTGTGCTCCATAGGACTTCATACAGAGGCACATAAAGTCTTGCCATGTGCATGAGACTGAGAAGTTATAACTCAACCAGGGCCATTTTTGTGAAGGCCTCTGTAGAATAAGCAGCTCTCTGACTAACAAAGCACGATGCAAAATTATACACATTTTTTAGTACTGTACACTTGGTAACAGATCCTCTATAAATTCTATAGCCACGACACTTTTAATATTATAATATATACATAAATAATAGAGATGAGCGAACGTACTTGTCCGAGCTTGATACTCGTTCGAGTATTAGCGTGTTCGAGATGCTCGTTACTCGTAACGAGTACCACGCGATGTTCAGGTTACTTTCACTTTCATCTCTGAGACAGCGCGCTTTTCTGGCCAATTGAAAGACAGGGAAGGCATTACAACTTCCCCCTGTGACGTTCAAGCCCTATACCACCCCCCTGCAGTGAGTGGCTGGTGAGATCAGGTGTCACCCGAGTATAAAAATCGGCCCCTCCCATGGCTCGCCACAGATGCGTTCTGACATAGCTGAGGGAAAGTGCTATCATGTTGGAGCTGCTATAGGGAGAGTGTTAGGAGTTATTGTAGGCTTCAAGAACCCCAACGGTCCTTCTTAGGGCCACATCTAACCGTGTGCAGTACTGTGGAGGCTGCTTTTTGCAGTGTTGCACATTTTTTTTTTTTTGTATATCGGCCGTGCAGAGCATTGCGCCCTGCAGTAATACTCCAGGGACAGAAGTGCTTAGGCAGGGAGAGCGTTAGGAGTATTTTAGGCTTCAAGAACCCCAACGGTCCTTCTTAGGGCCACATCTAACTGTGTGCAGTACTGTGGAGGCTGCTTTTTGCAGTGTTGCACTTTTTTTTTTTTTGGTATATCGGCCGTGCAGAGCATTGCGCCCTGCAGTAATACTCCAGGGACAGAAGTGTGGAGGCAGGGACAGAAGACATATTATTGATTGAATATAGGCAGTGGGCCTTTTCTAAAAAATATTGGGCAAAAAATCTATTTGGCCTGCCTGTCACTGTGCTCAGTGTTCTGGGTCTGTGTGTGCTGGGTGTAGTAGTTCTACAAAATCATACGCAGCCAGCTAAGTGTTACAGCAGGCTTGCGCCAAATAATTTCCTGGCTCTGTCTGGGCTCTGAAATCACCGCTGTGTTGCAGTTAACAGTGCAACACTCTGCAGTTCTGTGACATAGTCCAGGGACAGAAGTGTGGAGGCAGGGACAGAAGACATATTATTGATTGAATATAGGCAGTGGGCCTTTTTTTTAAAAATATTGGGCAAAAAATCTATTTGGCCTGCCTCTCACTGTGCTCAGTGTTCTGGGTCTGTGTGTGCTGGGTGTAGTAGTTCTACAAAATCATACGCAGCCAGCTAAGTGTTACAGCAGGCTTGCGCCAAATTATTTCCTGGTGTTCCGTAAGCGAAGTCAGCCTCCAACCACAGGCCAATAAGTGGCACATTTAATTACAGCGTTCTGTTTCTGCATTACTGGTAATACAGCATGCTGAGGGGTAGGGGTAGGCCTAGAGGACGTGGGCGCGGCCGAGGATGCGGAGGCCCTAGTCCGGGTGTGGGCACAGGCCGAGCTCCTGATCCAGGTGTATCGCAGCCGACTGCTGCGGGATTAGGAGAGAGGCACGTTTCTGGCGTCCCCACATTCATCGCACATTTAATGGGTCCACGCGGTAGACCTTTATTAGAAAATGAGCAGTGTGAGCAGGTCCTGTCGTGGATGGCAGAAAGTGCTTCCAGCAACCTATCGTCCACCCACAGTTCTGCGCCGTCCACTGCTGCAACTCAGAATCCTCTGGCTGCTGCTCCTCCTTCCTCCCAGCCTCCTCACTCCATGAAAATGAGACATTCTGAGGAGCAGGCAGACTCCCAGGAACTGTTCTCGGGCCCCTGCTCAGATTGGGCAGCAGTGGTTCCTCTCCCACCAGAGGAGTTTATCGTGACTGATGCCCAACCATTGGAAAGTTCCCGGGGTCCGGGGGATGAGGCTGGGGACTTCCGGCAACTGTCTCAAGACCTTTCAGTGGGTGAGGAGGCCGATGACGATGAGACACAGTTGTCTATCAGTGAGGTAGTAGTAAGGGCAGTAAGTCCGAGGGAGGAGCGCACAGAGGATTCAGAGGAAGAGCAGCAGGACAATGGGGTGATTGACCCCACCTGGTTTGCTATGCCTACTGAGGACAGGTCTTTAGAGGGGGAGGCAAGGGCAGCAGCAGGGCAGGTTGCAAGAGGCAGTGCAGTGGCCAGGGGTAGAAGCAGGGCCAGACCGAATAATCCACCAACTGTTTCCCAAAGCGCCCCCTCGTGCCATGCCACCCTGCAGAGGACGAGGTGCTCAAAGGTCTGGCAGTTTTTCACTGAGAGTGCAGACGACCGACGAACAGTGGTGTGCAACCTTTGTCGCGCCAAGATCAGCCGGGGAGCCACCACCACCAGCATGCGCAGACATATGATGGCCAAGCACCCCACAAGGTGGGACGAAGGCCGTTCACCGCCTCTGGTTTGCACTGCTGCCTCTCCCCCTGTGCCCCAACCTGCCACTGAGATCGAACCCCGCTCTGAGGACACAGGCACTACCATCTCCTGGCCTGCACCCACAGCCTCACCTCCGCTGTCCCCGGCCCCATCCACCAATGTCTGTCAGCGCAGCGTCCAGCCGTCGCTAGCGCAACTGTTTGAGCGCAAGCGCAAGTACGCCGCCACGCACCCGCATGCTCAAGCGTTAAACGTGCACGTAGCCAAATTTATCAGCCTGGAGATGCTGCCGTATAGGGTTGTGGAAACGGAGTCCTTCAAAAGTATGCCCCGCGCTACTCAGTTCCCAGTCGCCACTATTTTTCCCGATGTGCCGTCCCAGCCCTGCACGACCACGTCTCCCGCAACATTGTACGCGCCCTCACCAACGCGGTTACTGCCAAGGTCCACTTAACAACGGACACGTGGAAAAGTACAGGCGGGCAGGGCCACTATATCTCCCTGACGGCACATTGGGTGAATTTAGTGGAGGCTGGGACAGAGTCAGAGCCTGGGACTGCTCACGTCCTACCCACCCCCAGAATTGCGGGCCACAGCTCGGTGGTGGTATCTGCGGCGGTGTATGCTTCCTCCACTAAAGCACCCTCCTCCTCCTCCTCCAACGCAACCTCTGTCTCGCAATCAAGATGTGCCAGCAGCAGCACGTCACCAGCAGTCGGTGTCGCGCGGCGTGGCAGCACAGCGGTGGGCAAGCGTCAGCAGGCCGTGCTGAAACTACTCAGCTTAGGAGATAAGAGGCACACGGCCCACGGACTGCTGCAGGGTCTGACAGAGCAGACCGACCGCTGGCTTGCGCCACTGAGCCTCCAACCGGGCATGGTCGTGTGTGACAACGGCCGTAACCTGGTGGCGGCTCTTCAGCTCGGCAGCCTCACGCACGTGCCATGCCTGGCCCACGTCTTTAATTTGGTGGTTCAGCGCTTTCTGAAAAGCTACCCACGCTTGTCAGACCTGCTCGGAAAGGTGCGCCGGCTCTGCGCACGTTTCCGCAAGTCCCACACGGACGCTGCCACCCTGCGCACCCTGCAACATCGGTTTAATTTGCCAGTGCACCGACTGCTGTGCGACGTGCCCACACGGTGGAACTCTACGCTCCACATGTTGGCCAGGCTCTATGAGCAGCGTAGAGCTATAGTGGAATACCAACTCCAACATGGGCGGCACAGTGGGAGTCAGCCTCCTCAATTCTTTTCAGAAGAGTGGGCCTGGTTGGCAGACATGTGCCAGGTCCTTGGAAAGTTTGGGGAGTCTACCCAGGTGGTGAGCGGCGATGCTGCAATCATTAGCGTCACCATTCCTCTGCTATGCCTCTTGAGAAGTTCCCATCAAAGCATAAAGGCAGACGCTTTGCGCTCGGAAACAGAGCCGGGGGAAGACAGTATGTTGCTGGATAGTCAGAGCACCCTCCTGTCTATATCTCAGCGCGGTGAGGAGGAGGAGGAATATGAGGAGGAGGGGGAAGAGACAGCTTGGCCCACTGCTGAGGGTACACATGCTGCTGGCCTGTCATCCTTTCAGCGTGTATGGCCTGAGGAGGAGGAGGAGGATCCTGAAAGTGATCTTCCTAGTGAGGACAGCCATGTGTTGCGTACAGGTACCCTGGCACACATGGCTGACTTCATGTTAGGATGCCTTTCTCGTGACCCTCGCGTTACACGCATTCTGGCCACTACGGATTACTGGGTGTACACACTGCTTGACCCACGGTATAAGGAGAACCTTTCCACTCTCATACCCGAAAAGGAAAGGGGTTCGAGAGTGTTGCTATTCCACAGGACCCTGGCGGACAAACTGATGGTAAAATTCCCATACGACAGCGCTAGTGGCCGAAGGCGCAGTTCCGAGGGCCAGGTAGCAGGGGAGGCGCGGAGATCAGGCAGCATGTACAGCACAGGCAGGGCAACACTCTTTAAGGCCCTTGACAGCTTTATGGCTCCCCAGCAAGACTGTGTCACCGCTCCCCAGTCACGGCTGAGTCGGCGGGAGCACTGTAAAAGGATGGTGAGGGAGTACGTAGCCGATCGCACGACCGTCCTCCGTGACGCCTCTGCCCCCTACAACTACTGGGTGTCGAAGCTGGACACGTGGCCTGAACTCGTGCTGTATGCCCTGGAGGTGCTTGCTTTCCTGCGGCTAGCGTCTTGTCAGAGAGGGTGTTTAGTGCGGCTGGTGGAATCATCACAGATAAGCGTACCCGCCTGTCAACCGACAGTGCCGACAGGCTAACACTCATCAAGATGAACAAAGCCTGGATTTCCCCAGACTTCTCTTCTCCACCAGCGGACAGCAGCGATACCTAAGCAATACGTAGGCTGCACCCGCGGATGGAAGCATCGTTCTCTATCACCATCAAAAACGGGGACCTTTTCGCTCCATCAATCTGTGTATAATATTCCTCCTCCTCCTCCTGCTCCTCCTCCTGAAACCTCACATAATCACGCCGAACGGGCAATTTTCTTAGGCCCACAAGGCTCAGTCATATAATTTTTCTAAACAATTTGTATACGTTTCAATGCTCATTAAAGCGTTGAAACTTTCACCTGAACGAATTTTTATTTTAACTGGGCCGCCTCCAGGCCTAGTTACCAATTAAGCCACATTAACCAAAGCGATTAATGGATTTCACCTGCCCTCTTGGTTGGGCATGGGCAATTTTTCTGAGGTACATTAGTACTGTTGATACACCAATTTTTGGGGGCCCTCGCCTACAGTGTAATCAAATTAATTTTTAGCCCACCTGCATTACAGCTGACGTTACATCACCTGTGTTGGGCACTGCAATGGGATGTATTTATGTACCGCCAGTGGCTTCCTGGGACCCACCCATGCTGTGGGTCCACAGGGAGTTGTAACTGCATGTGTCCACTTCTAAAGAACCCCAGTCTGACTGGGGCATGTAGTGTGGGCCGAAGCCCACCTGCATTAAACATGAATTTATTACCTCAGCTGTGATATGCAATGGGATATATTTATGTACCGCCGGTGGATTCCAGGGAGCCACCCATGCTGTCGGTCCACAGGGAGTTGTAACTACATGTGTCCACTTCTAAAGAACCCCAGTCTGACTGCGGCATGCAGTGTGGGCCGAAGCCCACCTGCATTAAACATGAATTTATTACCTCAGCTGTGATGGGCAATGCAATGGGATATATTTATGTACCGCCGGTGGCTTCCTGGCACTCACCCATGCTGTCGGTCCACAGGGACTTCACAATAGCGAGTTGTACCTGCCTGTGTCTATGAATTAAAAACCCTGCTCTGGTTGGGGCATGCAGTGTGGGCTGAAGCCCACCTGCATTTAATCTGACGTTAGCTCTGCTGTCCAGGACACTGCAATGGGATACATTTATGTACAGCCGGTGGGTTCCAGGGAGCCACCCATGCCGTGGGTGCACACGGAATTCCCATTGCGGAGTTGTACCTGCCTGTGACTACTTATAAAAAACCGCGGTCTGACTGGGGCATGCAGACACCTTGACAGAATGAATAGTGTGTGGCACATAGGTTCCCCATTGCTATGCCCACGTGTGCAGCTCCAGATGGAGGTGGCACAGGATTGGATTTCTCATTGCTTATGTACAGCATTGTGGACTATCGCCCCGCCCCTTTTAAAGAGGGTCGCTGCCTAGCCGTGCCAACCCTCTGCAGTGTGTGCCTGCGGTTCCTCCTCATGGCAGACGCACTTATAAATAGACATGAGTGTGGCGTGGCATGAGGGCAGCTGAAGGCTGGGCAGGAACAGTTTGGTGTGCGCTGTGGACACTGGGTAGTGCGGGGGGAGGGGGGGTTGGTCAGCTTGTAACCCAGGAGAAGTGGCAGCGGAGTGTCATGCAGGCAGTGATTGTGCTTTGTTTGAGGTAGTGTGGTGCTTAGCAAAGTTATGCATTGCTAATGAGGGCTTTTCAGAAGTAAAAGTTGTTGGGAGGGGGGGGCACTCTTGCCGCTATTGTGGCTTAATAGTGGGACCTGGGAACTTGAGATGCAGTCCAACATGTAGCCCCTCGCCTGCCCTATCCGTTGCTGTGTCGTTCCCATCACTTTCTTGAATTGCCCCGATTTTCACAAACGAAAACCTTAGCGAGCATCGGCGATATACAAAAATGCTCGGGTCGCCCATTGACTTCAATGGGGTTCGTTATTCGAAACGAACCCTCGAGCATCGCAAAAAGTTCGTCTCGAGTAACGAGCACCCGAGCATTTTGGTGCTCGCTCATCTCTAATAAATAACAATTATAAATAACTAAATCCAAACAGTACATATCACTGAAAGTTATACATTTAGACTATTCCATCAAAGATTAGTTATACTAGAGTAGTAGATGTTTGGAACAAACTTTCAGCACATGTGGTTAGAAAATTAACAATTAATCAAATCAAGCATGCTTGGGATAAGCATAGATCTATCCTAAGGGCTTCTACCTACTAGAATTTTTTTAACGCTGCAATATCCCTACGTTTTTTTCTATGGGACTTTCTAATGTTAAAATCGCATTGCAAGTCCCGTTGAAAAAAAAACACTAGTGAGTAGAAGCCCTTAGGCCTCATGTCCACGGGGAACATAAGAATTAAAATCCGCAGCGTTTTTCCCGCACGCGGATCCGCGCCCCATAGGAATGCATTGACCACCCGCGGGTAGGTAAATACTCGCAGATGGTAATTAAAAAATTTCTGGAGCATGAAAAAAATGGACATGCTCCATTTTAGTTCAGATCACGCATGCGGGAGCTCATAGAGCACATAGCTCAATTGTTCTCCCACATGAAAAATAAAAGACAATTACAGTGCATCCGCACTGCATCCGCGGCCCAAATCCACGTTACAAATCCGCAGCGGATTTGATTTTCCCTGTGGACATGAGGCCTTAGAGAAAAAAAAGAGAACATATGAGTATAAAGGCAGACTGAGAAAAGTTTGTTACTGTTAGCCAGTAGAGCAAAATGTGATTGTTCTCAGCAACAGAAACCGAGTAATATTAATATTCTAGATATGATACCTTTTAATGGCTAACAAAATACATGAGGTTTCATTTAAGCCTGGAGCAGAACCCTGTGTAGTTTTGAAAGTTTGCAATAACATCCTGTATTTTTGTTAGCACTTAAAAGATATCATATCTACAAGATTACTTGGTTTCTCTTGCTGGGAACAATCGCATAAAGGCAGACTTGAATGACCATGTGCTCTTATTCTGCTGTCAAGTTTCTATGTTTTTATTTTCATTTTTATATATTCCTCAAATGAATTGTAGGTAACACAGGAATTTACCTCGGATCCATTTAGCTCATCAGGACAACAGTAAAGTGAATTATGAATGCACACAAGGACATTCATTTTTTACAACGTGATTTATTTTAGCAGTTTTTCAGTTACATAAAAGTCACCTTCATTGAAACACAGTACTAAACTTTTACATGGATACAAAGGCCTCAGACATTGGTAATCATTGGCCATGATCTCAGAGACATTTTTCATTTAGTAGTCAGAACACTGAACAATACAATAAAAAAGTATTCAGATTAATTACAGTTTATTATATGGATTTTACAGATTTATGAACCCAAACTTCACATTTTCTAACATTTTGCTGCTAATATAATTTTATTTTATTGAACATAATGTTTTATCTGTGACTGTCTCCTGTGTTTAAACAAATACTACAGAAAATAGCTTTTAAACCTTATTTAAGCAAGAGGTAAATGTGGTGTGTTTAAGTACTGCAAATAAGAAATTATATTGAATACCAGTTGAGCACACTGGTCAGATATTTAGTAACTGAAGAAACAAATGCATAAAAATTACACAACTTTATTAAAAATAGAAATGCAAGAAAATACATGCATATTAGAGGTAAGCTGTACAACAAAGCCCCATCTGCTGGCAATTATAATTTTGCCACAAGATAATATAGCTATACTGTATATCATGAACATACACTTAACCTGTTGGTGCAATCTGCCATACATATGCAGCAAATGTGTGATAGAACTCTATGAAGTGGGCCCGGGAGCCAAGTTTGCTCCATATGCTGCAAGTGTCAGCCATGATTGGAGATAACTCTAATTATGGCAATTAACTATGTGTCCTATTATTTATGTGTCCCAATTGATATTTACATGTATACACAATAAGATCCTGTGCTGCTCTTTGGGTGTCATGGCAGCCTGGGGTCATGTGAAGGCCCCAGGGCTGCAATTTATTTTTACCTATTAAGATATGCACATCTTAACCCTTTAGTGATGGCCCTATAGTGTTTTCATGTCCTGCAGATGCAGGACATGTATGAAGGGCGATCATGGTGCGACCTCCCTATATACATCTTGCACGGCTCATCAGGGATTTCTGACAGCGGCATTTAAATCCAATGAGATTGCAGAGAGCCTTCTGAAAGGACCCAGGGCTGTCATGGCAGAATGCCTAGCAAGCCTTTCCCGTGGGGTGGCTTCATAGACTGCCAGTGAGATCGCAGTATGATATAATACTATGACATTACATCATAGTGCAGGAGCAATCAAAGCAATACAAGTTGTGTTCCCCTAGGTGGACTAAAAAAAAACGGAAAAACAAGATCAATAAAGTTTTACTAATTGTAAAAAAATAATAATACAAGTTTAAATCACCCCTCCTTTTGCCATATTTATAGTAATAGATTCTAAATCATATAACAAAAAGACATATTTGCATCGTCATGATGAACGTCGTCAGAAAAAAAAATAAAGAACACCAGAAATGCACTTTTTAGTCATCCTGTCTTCAAGAAAAAATGCAATAAAAAATGATTAAAAAGTCGTATGTATTCCAAAATGGTACCAATGCAAACTACAGGATGTCCTGCAAAAAATGAGGCCTCGCACAACGTCGATGCAAAAATAAAAAAGCTATTGCGCACAGAAGATGGCAGAAATGATAGCAGAAAATGATTTTAAAAAATTAAATATCTTTGAAAAAAAATACAAGTAAGGCCTTAGTCAGACAGGCGTTTTTTCGCGTGATTTGCGCATGCGTCCGGCGATTTTTTAAAACCATTGCTTTGCAATGGTATCGGACACATGAGCGCTTTTTATGCGCTCGTCCGATAAATTATAGAACAGAAATCGCAGATCGCACCTATCTGCGATCTGCGATTCCTGTTCTCTTATCTATATGCACTCAAAGGGGCCGGCGGCAGCAGCGCCGACCACATTGAGAACATATAGAAGACAAATCATTCTTCTCTGCCACAGCTGTAACAGCTGTCGCAGAGAAGAACGATGTTTGCCCATTGAATTCAATGGAGTCGGCAATACAGCCAGCTCTATTGAAAGCAATGGGCTGCCGGCGATCGCGGGATGAATTGTCGGGAAGGGCTTAAATATATAAGCCCTTCCCTGCAATTCATCCAGAAATATGTAAAAATTAAAAAAATATACAGTATATACTCACCTTGTCCCAGCAGACGGAGTTCAGCGCGGCCGGCCTGCAGTGGGTGTGAGTGGGTGTGAGTGAGAGCTGCCTCTGATTGGCTCAGCGCTGAGCCAATCAGAGGCAGCTCTCACTCACACCCATACATGAATTCACTGTTCTAGTCATTTATGTTGTCCATATTTGCCAATATGACAACACAAGGAGCAGATATTGTATTTTGGTTATTTCTTTCGATTCAGCTTCTCAGCAACTAAAAACATTTATTTTGCTATTAATAGAATATGCTGACAAAATTAGTTTGTCTCCAGTTTCTGAGGACAGATCCCTTTAACAAACTTCTTTTCAGCTACTTAAAATGTGTGATACATATGAACAGTGTATTACTATGGAACATATAGTATAGCAATTCTGCTTTATGACATTTTTACTGTACAATTATGTATGTATAATTTTCTTACATTTCAGGTATGATGAAGAACTTTTTTCTATCCTGTGATGTGAAAATCAGTTTGGGATATCACAGATTGTAATTTGCTCGATATTACTAAATGGTGTTAAATGACAAACTGCCATCTAAAACAATTGCCAATTTGGCTAGAGTTTGTGAGCAAGCAGATTGGACTGGTTGAAAGTTTACATAATAATGACTCAATTCTAAAAGAAATAATAATGCAAATTGAATTTTTCCATCGATGGACATTCACACCTGGTGTAGCACAGAAAAGAATCTAGCACTGTAAAATGTGTATTTTATCTTCTTGCAGAGAAGAAATATGAATTGGAAAAAAGTTAATTAGGAAATGTTGATAAATTGATGAACTGAAGCAGCCAGGGAAATTTGTACAAATTACAAAATCATTTTCATTAGCAAGTCCTTGCTGCAATGAGTGAATATTACATTACATTAGCATGCAGTAAGAAAAGGCTTGTTAAGTAACAAAGTACATTGTATTCCTCTGTGGGTATGAAATGAATAAAGGTTTTTTGTGGATATACTTTTTATGGATGTGGGATATGATAGATGTGCAAGGCAGTGAATGTAGCACAGCTGGGAATAAAACAGTATTAAAAATGTGCAATTCAGCACGTGTGGGCTGCTATAGAAAGTGATAATAGCATCAAGTCTGGTCAGTGATGAATGTGATGAATGAATCATCACATAAATTCTCTTTGATTGGCATACTTGGCACTCGCCACCATTACAGTAATTTTACAATTATTTGACATTTTAAATATGGTTGCATTGAGAATATTTTATAAAGAAGTTAGTAATACCCTTTGAATAAATACAAAAAACTCAAACATGAAATAAATGTCACTATTTCCAACTATGCTAACTTCCAACATGGTTCAGAAACCAATATACAGTATGAACACGATTCACACACACGACATTTTGTAATGCTGCAAAGTAAACCACAGACACATTATTGTCCAACAATTTTACTACAGTGTGGGTGATATAGTGAGCATATTGGTGAGATGTGCATAAGATTTCTGAAAAAAAAAATCTATAAGGCCCCCCTCACACAAGCGCTTTTTACCTCGATTAGCATGGCACTTTCAGCACTGTGCTAATTGTTTTCAATGGGACTGCTCAGATAGCCTCAGACAGCCGCTTGATCGCAGCACTTTTCGTGTGGTGCATGTTCTATTTTTGAGCGTTTAGCAATCCTCATCAATGATGAGGAATGCTGAAAGCTGGCCTTCGCTGTAAATGAAAGCACAATGCGGCAAAGCGTCACAATTTAAATTGCAGTGCTTTCAGCAGCACCGCAGCAACGCCTCTGTAAGTGAGACCTAAGGGTTCCTTCACACACACTTTTTGGTAACATTTTTTTTATTTTAAAAAGCACATTTACATTTTTTAAATTGGTACCGTATATACCGGCGTATAAGGCGACGGGGCGTATAAGACGACCCCCCAACTTTCACCTTATACGCCGGTAATACAGTGGAGAAAAAAAAATCATTACTCACCTCCCCCGGCGTTCTGTCGCGCTCCGGCAGGATGTCGCTCGCTCCTCGTCCCCGGCGCAGCATTGCTTTCTGAATGCGGGGCTTGAATTCCCCGCCTCCAGAAAGCTAATACACACGCCGTCAGCCAGTTACAGCCATTCAATGACAGCATTGAATGGCTGTGATTGGCTGAAGGCGCACGTGGCTTCAGCCAATCACACTATTCAATGACCTTTTGTCATTACACTTTTTTTTTTGGTATTACCGGCGTATAAGGCGACCTCCGACTTCAGAGCAGATTTTTCGGAGTTCAAAAGTCGTCTTATACGCCGGTATATACGGTATATGTATTTTTTAAAGTTATTTTTTGGGTGGATTTTTTTATTTTTATTTAAACAATCTTATTTTATTGAGTATACCACAGAATGAAAATGCAGGTTACAATAAGGTTAATTCAGGTTGAAAGATCTGGAAGAGGCAGGAACACGCAGGTCCCAAACAGAAATTATAAATTTAATTACTTGGTAACATAAAGTTGCAATTAGATTTGTATTATTTCAGTATACAAGAAGTCATTACTTTCCTGCAATAATAATATTTTGGATTTACGATAAACAAAACAGAAAACAAATAAGATAATAATATAACCGATTAAGGCGATAGTGTCTAAAAGATTCTGTCGCAGTTATTCGGTAAATAAGAAAATTATCAGAATTTTCCAAACATGTTCAAGGTTTCAACTGAAGATGGATTTTTCGAAACATTGGGGGAGTAAGGTTTGTGGGGAATTTCTGACGTAGTAAAGGAAATTCCTGGACCCAAGCCAAAATTGTTTGAAGTGATGTATTCGTACCAAGGTTTCCAAATGCTTAAAAATTTGTGTCTTGTACCATTTTCCCAGTTTGCAATTTCTTTAAAGCGGCATAGTTATGAAACCCTCTCTGCCTATTGGGACAGAGAAGCTGCCTTAGAGTTGTGTCACATAAGCGGGATTAGGAGCAGCAGAAATCTGGAAAACTGGTAGGTTTTTGTTAGAGGGATGCAAATAGGCAGAAGGTTTCTGCAGGAAGATATTTACAGGGGATAATTTGATATGAGTTGAGCATATTTTGTTGATATGTTGTACTATTTGTGACCAATAAGATATAATCATAGGGCATTCCTACCAGATGCGTATCAGAGAGCTACTATTAAGGCCACAACGCTAACAGAAGTCTGAGGTAAGTAGTTTAAAGGAATTTTCCTAGATTTGAACACATTTACTAAATCTGTGGGAGTTGGTAAGTATTTTGAATGTGCCTACTTTAAAAAAAAAAATCTTTATTTATAAACAAGGAACACAATGTGGGTACACCCCCCCAACACTTTGGCAAAAAATCATGTTTATGAATATATACTCTGAACTAGGAAGTGATATAGGGACATAGGGTGAGGAAACATTGTGCTCAAATAAACAACCACAAGAGCACAAACAGTTGTGCTAAGGTAGATGTTAATACAATTCAAGTGTTCAAGATTTTTTTCAGTACCCCATACTGAATAACAATCATTAAAAATCATAGAAATGCTTTGTTCATTGATATTTCTTTAAGCAAAGGATAGCAAATATACAATAGTGTGTAAGTTTTCAAAGGGCTGCGAGGTAAGAATTTTTTTCAAAAATAGAAAGCATTAGAGATGAGCGAGCTGACTCGTTTAGGCAAATTACTCAAGCGAGTATGGACATTTTCAAATACATGCCTGTTCGTCCAAAAAGATACGGGGGTCGGTGGGAATGAGTGGTGAGTTGCGGGAGTGAGCATGCGGCAGTGAGGGGGGGAGAGACAGAGAGAGATCTCTGCCTGTTCCCCCCCGCTCCCTCCCCCCCGCCGGCCACCAAATCTTTTCGGGCAAGCAGGCATGTACTCGAAAATGCCCATACTCAAGTAATCTCCCTTAATGAGTACGCTCGCTCATCTCTAGAAAGTATCTGAGAGACAGGAAATTTATTCTGCAGCAGGACAACAACTTGAGCAGGACCTCAAACATAAAACAATATTATTAACAACTAAGGGCCCGTTCAGACGAGCATGTTTTCGCGCGCATATACGCGCGCACAAAACTGCGCTCCTATATAAAACTATGGAGTTCCTATGAAGTGTTCACATGGGCGTGTTTTTAGTGCGTGCGAACGTGCGCAGCAACGAAGAAAGGACATGCGTGGCTGTTTGGTCCGTACTGCGCTGCTCTTAACATTGGCTCCTATGGGACACGCTGCACACGAGTCCGCTCGTGTGAACGACCCAATAGACAGCAATGTAAATTTTATTTTTTTTTGCTAAAGCTAAATGCTTTTGTGTCTTTCCCTTTGCATAAAGCACTCCATGACGTGTTCCGGATGTGTTTGGTTGCAAACACCAATAAACGATGTGCAGCCTGTTATATAAAGGAAGAAACTTAGTAATCCAAAATTCGCTGGGGCGCAAAAAATCGTGTGTCTCACAACTATCAATACTTAAAATACTGGCGCCGTGTATATTGGCTGGGATGCTGATACAGCTCAAGGTATGAACATCACATTTGCTAACACGGATATGTAAAGCATGGACCTTCGTTCACGTGCATTTTTGCGCGCACGTTCCAACGCGCGCATGTGCGCGCGCATTAGCGCATACGCTCGTCTGAACGGGCCCTAAGGGTGGGTTCACATGAGCGTGTTTTGGTGCGTGCATACTTGTATTTACAACAATGCATTCCCTATGGTGTGTGCACATGTCCGTGTGTTATAGGTGCGTGCCTGCAAAGATAGGACATGCGTGCACCATAGGGAATGCACACATTGTTTTCAATGGAGCCACGGCTGCTGCCAGCGGCTCCATTGAAAACAATGGTCTGACGGCTCCCTGCATTCTTATCAGGGAAGGGCTTTCATATAAGCCCTTCCCTGAAAAAAAAAAAGATTTTAGTGTAAAAAAAAAAAAAAAATGCAGGCATTCTCTTATAAAGCCCTTCCCTGAAAAGCCATAGACGGGATGCCGGCAGCAGGATTCTCTACCGCAGCTGTCATATATGACAGCTGCGGTGGAGAATTGAAGAATACCCTTTGCTGCATCTGCCACAGATGTGGCAAATGTAGCTGCAGGGGATTATTTTAACTAAAATTAGAGATGAGCGAGCATACTCGTCCGAGCTTGATGCTCGTTTGAGTATTAGGGTGACTTCTTAGTACAATGTGGGCTGATTTTATTCAAAAGAGTGCCATATAATCAGGACATAAAATAGGAGAACGCATTTCGGACTTCAAACGAGTCCTTGTTCACCTCCTGGAAGCCGGAAACGCGTTCTCCAATTTTATGTCCTGATTTTATGGCACTGTTTTGAATAGAAGCAGCACACATTATCCTAAGAAGTCAATCACATTTTTTCTGTGGACTGCTTTAAATATAAGCCATTCCCTGAAAATCATCCCTAGAATGTGTAAAAAATAAAATAAATATATACTCACCTCTCCGCAGCTGCCGGGGCTCAGGCGAGTCCAGCCTGATTTCTCCCTGCAATGCTCTAACTGCGCATGCGCAGACCTAAGCCGGCGGCCGGGGAGTGAGATTTCTGCGAGCCCTGCAAAGAAAACACGAGCGTGTTTTGGTGCGTACTTAGGTGCGTACTTACGTCCGCACCTAGGTACGGGCAAAAACACGCGTGAAGACAACTGCGTGCTTGTTGTCAACGGAGCCGCTGCTGCCGGAGGCTCCATTGAAAACAATGCTCTGCCGGTCCCCTGCATTCTTTTCCAGGCAAGGGCTTTACATATAAGCCCTTCAGGGAAAAAGAAACATTTTAGTGCAAAACAAAAAAAAAAATTTTTAAATGTACCTCTCCGCCGCTGCTGTGACCCCCGCGGGCATGAAGAACACGCAGATGTATCCTTCCACCATGCTAGTTAAAAGAATTCCCTGCTGCTACATTTGCCACATCTGTGGCAGATGCAGCAAAAGGAATTCTTCAATTCTCAACCGCAGCTGTCACACATGACAGCTGCGGTAGAGAATCCTGCTGCAGGCATCCTGTCAATGGCTTTTCAGGGAAGGGCTTCATAAGCCCTTCCCTGAAAAGCCATTTAAAATAGTGCAAAAAAAAAATAAAATTCTGACCTCCCTTCAGCTGCCAGGGCTCAGCTGCGACTTCTAGCACTGTCCCAGGCTCTGTAGGAATTGCTTCAGCCAATCACAATCAGAGATACTGGCAGGCGGGGATTTTAAATCCCCAGCTGCTGCTAGCTCAGCAGCGTTACAGAGCCGGGGACAGCGGCAGAAGTCCTCGCTGAGCCCCGGCAGCTGTTAGTGGCTTTTCAGGGAAGGGCTTCATAAGCCCTTCCCTGAAAAGCCTTTTAAAATAGTAAAAAAATATTTAAAAAATAGATACTCACCTCCCTTCAGCTGCCGGGGCACAGCTGCGTCTTCTCCTGCTATCTCCTACACTGTGGTGCTGAACTGCTGATCTATCAGCAGTCGGGGATTTAAAATCCCCGCCTGCTGAAAGAGCTGAATGTAATTAGCTGAGGTGCTCAGCCAATCACAGGCAGCTCTCACCTGTTATTCATTCGGGGAGAGCTGCCTGTGATTGGCTGAGCATCTCAGCCAATCACATTCAGCTCTTTCAGCAGGCGGGGATTTTAAATCCCCGGCTGTTGATAGATCAGCAGTTCAGCACCACAGTGCAGGGGACAGCAGGAGAAGACGCGGCTGTGCCCCGGCAGCTGAAGGGAGGTGAATATCTATTTTTTTTGTTTTTTAAATCCCTTTTAATTGATTTCCAGGGAAAGGCTTATATATAAAGCCCTTCCCTGAAAAACAATTCAGGTGTGCCACAGACCATTGTCTTCAATGGAGCCGCCGCCAACAGCAGCGGCTCCATTGAAGTGAATGGCTGCATTTTTTTTTTCACCAAAATTTTCCTTTTCAATTAAGCGCCTATATGTAAAGCTCTTCCCTGAAAAACAATGTAGTGGTGCCAGCAGACCGTTGTCTTCAATGGAGCCGCTGGCAGCAGCAGCAGCTTCATTGAAGAAAATGCCTGCATTTTTATTTTTTTGACACTAAAATCTTTCTTTTTCAGGGAAGGGCTTATATGTAAAGTCCTTCCCTGAAAAGGAATGCAGGGAGCCAACAAGCCATTGTTTTCAATGGAGCCGCCGCCAGCAGCCGCGGCTCCATTGAAAACAATGCGTGCATTCCCTATGGTGCGCGCATGTCCTATCTTTGCAGGCATGCACCTGCAAAGTACGGACATGTGCACACACCATAGGGAATGCAGTGTTGTAAATGCAAGCATGTTTTTGTACGTTTTTGCACGCACCAAAACACGCTCGTGTGAACCCATCCTAAATGCACGTCCATTGTGCACTTTTCGTGCAGAATGGACTGATCATGAAATTCAGGCCAAACTAAAAATCGGCATTCGCCTTATTAGGAGTTCTCCACAGATAGTGCTGATAGCGCTGTTCACTGATGGAGAACAAAGGAGCTGAATGGAGATAAGAGCCCTCGGGCTATTAACTGCTTTCAGCTAAAGGCTTTATTTGCATACTAAATTGCTATTAAAAAGTTAAGTATACAAATTGATTGCTCAGTGTAAATGTGCCTTTACAGTAGTCCAAAACAAATTTAAGTTTTTTTCTACTTTGTTCAATTTTTTAAATAAATATTTTATTATATAATTTCAGTGTGGAAATAAAGACATTCATTTTTTAATAAGCGATGTTTCCTAATACAGTTAGAGACTTGATACATGTTAGATGGTTCATCCCATGCGAAAACTCTATAAGGGCTTTTACCCACTAGGGTTTTTTTTAATGCTGCGATATCGCTGCATTTTTTTTTCAATGGGACTTTCTAATGTTAAAATTGCATCGCACAAAAATCACAAAAGCACAAACATGCGATTTTTGTGCGATGTAATTTTAACATTTGAAAGTCCCATTAAAAAAATGCAGCAATATTGCAGCGTTAAAAAAAAACGCTAGTGGGTAAAAGCCCTTAGGGTGCCTGCACACGAACGGAATTTCCAGCGCGTTATTTTAGGCACATTATCTGCCCCAGACCGCAGCCAATATACTCCTATGAGGATCCGCAGTTGTCCCCAGACGGACGGATTTGTATCGCGTTTTTTCACGCGCGTGAAAAAATCTGCGACCTGTTCTAATTTGGGTCGGATTCTACGCGTGAAGCCTCCAATACAAGTGAATGGGTGCGTTTTTTCACGCAGTACATCCGGAGTGCAGCTGCAGATGGAGTCACTGGTTGCTATGACTACAGGAAGTAGGCATGGTAGGAGGCGTCCCAGCACACAGCACAGAGCTTCACAGGCAAATTTGTAGAGGGAGATAGGTAGTATTTCTTGCCAATGCAGGATCTAAGAATGCAAAATCTGTAGTAATGAATTCGTCCGCCTGCAGACGAGCGGGTCGGATCCGGCGGCGAGAATTCTCGCTGCGGGACCCAACCCGAGAGCCTGCAGTGACGAGCGCGTACTCACCTGCGCCTGGCGGCCCCGGCTCTTTCATGTGCCGGCTGCCGCGCAGCCGGCGGCTGGGTGAGTGCGAGCCCCGCACAAAAATAGGACATGCCGCGGTTTGTTTGCCGCGCAAGATTTAACGCGGCCAAACCGCGGCCATCTGCATAGGAGTGCGTATTGTAATGCACTCCTATGCAGACTTTCAGCGGCGGAAATCCCGTGTGCAGGCGGCGTTCCTCTTGTCAATTTTTTTGCAGTGACTGAAATAAAGTCACGCTGGAGAAGCGCCTGAAAAAAGTTACATGGATCAACCATGCCCACAAAGACATCTGCTCCCCGGGTGAAAGCATGTTGCCAGAATAATTTAACGGTGCTCGCACAAGCAAGAGGGACAAAACGGAGTCTGGGTGTTGGTTTTTAAGCTGTTTTCCAAGGAATGGGCAGTTCTCTAGGGGTTGGGTTTACAATAAGGGGTGTCTGCTGGTTTTTCTGCGCGTTTTTTTCCGCAACACATCTGCGTATATCCGCGCGTGATTTTTCACGCATCTGCACCTATCCGCAAGCACATTTAGGTACCATATGCACGTGAAAATCCGCTAGCGGAATCCGGAACGCTCGTGTGCAGGCGGCCTTACTTAGTAGTTGCTAATATAAGATATTATCGCTTCCCTACTTGAAATGTTTAATGGAAAATAATAACTCTACTATTATTGTGTTTAATCAGTCATTAAATGTTATTCATACATTATTTGTTGTTGTATACCTGCTAAGTAGTAACAAGTCTATCAAAATGTAATAACAATAATATTGTAATAGTTTCATTTTATATTACATTTATATTTAAACCTCTACTAAATCAATTGTTTATACATAAAATGCAACTATTTATCTGCAGATTGTATTTCTTAAAAGCATATTACATATGTGCATAAACTACATAAACTACATGAGCAAAAGCTCAAGCCCTACCTGACTAAAGTTTAATGAATATAAATAAACTTAATCTATTGTTTAACAAATTCAACCTGACAAGTAAGTATATGTAATGTTGCTCTGTATTTAAAAATAACAGAAGACATGTAAATGTGCAAAGACATATGACAATACCAATTAATGTTTCTTTATTGTAATTTTAATAGTCTAGCACTCTATTTGTATAATTTATCTCTTATCTAAAGTTAGTAAAGTAAAAGATGAAAAGAGATATAAGTAGACAAGACATTAAGGATTCATGGAGGAAAGGGCAGAAATATTACTTGGAGTAACAGCTCCAAGAAGACTCCAAGGTAACAGCTCACAGTCCTCCTTGCCTCCAGCTTTGCAATTGCCCTCAGCCCTAATCGTATGGAGGTACAGTAAGTCACACTATGTAAATGGAATTTGACAAACATTTAACAATTACTTGACATTGTGAGCATACGCTTAGAGGTCAATAAGATAAAGTAACTTGAGTATGTTTTGCAAGAAGATATATTGTAAAACTGGAATGTATTTGTATATGAGTACAGCACAAGTAAAAAATTTTGACACATCTACTTATGATTTTACAAATCTCCTTCACATGGTTTGTACTGTAAATGCTGGGAAATTTCCACTGCTGGAAATGCCACACTTTCCCCTGAGGGATATCCCCATAAAGCTGATAAAGGGGGTGGTGCTAGAGAGGGGGGTAGGGTTATAGGGCTTCTCACAGAGATTCGCCATAGAAAATATAGAGGAAGTATTGCTAGAGGGCGGATCCCTCTAGCCCCGCCCCTCATCCCATGCTCTCGGAGAAGCCCTCAGGGAAAGCCCTGTAATCCCGCCCCCCTCTCTTCGCTATAGAAACATCCCTTGGGGAGGGAGGTGGAGGGAGTCCCCTACTGCCTCCCACTGCTGGGGAATTGCCCAGCACTGGGGCTGAAGGAATACCCCGCTGCTTACAGCAGGACATTTAAAATGTACTACACAGAAGCCTATTTTACATGTCCCACTGTAAATTCCTGTTAGTTTCCACAGGGATGAGAGGACTTGCTGAGGGTTCCTTTAATCCCTGCAGGACTTACAGGAATTTACAACTGGACATTTAAAATGTGCTTTCTGGGCAGCAGGTTTTTTTTAATCAATACGTTTTTTTTATTGGTCAGCATATAAATATGTTACATTTAGACATTTAGAGATGATGCAAATATCAAGGCATAAAGGTATATATATTCATTCCAATCCTTTGATGTATGTTTCCTGTAGGTTATACGGTGACCAAAACATTTCTTTAATTGGAGAACAACAGTTATTGAAATATCAAGATTATTTCCAATTCAGGAAATATGTAGAAAGAGGAAAGGAAGGACGGGCGGGTGGGAGGGAGTGGACATAGGGGGGGGGGGGGGGGTTGTGAAGAGCAGAGAATATTTTTTAAGAAATGAAGAGAACATGAGGCCTGTAGAACTAGGCCTATAACCTAACATTAACCAAGCCTTAAGTCAGGTCTACAGAAAAATTTCCTAATCCGGGAAGAGGCATGACCATGGGTTCCAAGTCTCGTTGAATTTCAGAATTGTATTGTTTCGCAGGGCTATTATTTTTTCATATAAGCTATGTTCATCAGATGTACAAGTTCTAGGCGGTTAGGTGGAGTTTCAGAGTTCCATTTTTTAGTTATTAAGTATTTTGCTCCCAATAGGATATGGCCTATGAGCCTCTTTAACGGGGGATATATGTTATTAGGTTCAAGTAGTAATAAGGCTTGTTCTGGATTGAATGGGAGGTGTATCCCAGATATTTCGTGTATAATTCTATAACTCTCTTTTCAAAAGGGTTGCAGGTGTGGACATGACCAGAAGATGTGTAATAAAGATCCTTGACCCCCACAGTTTCTCCAGCATAGGTCGTTTGTAGATAAGTTTCTGCTTTTTAACAAGATTGGAGTGAAGTACCATCTAGTTAGTAGTTTTATGTGGATTTCTATTAGGTTGGCCCCTTGAGAGGCTTGTCCCACCCAATTAAAGGCTTTCAGCCATTGATCTATTGGTACTTCTTGATCCAGGTCTCTTTCCCAGTTTAATAAGTGGCATTTTTTCGCTGGTCTTAATAGGCCTGTGAAAATGTCATAGAAAGTCTGGGTTGTCAATTTGATTTGAGTATTGTTTAGTATGGAGAGAGCTATTTTTGGAGTTTCTATAGCTTGTAAGTCTTGTGTCTGTAAGAGGGAGGATAATTGTGTATGTTTGAAAACTTCAGTTGCTGTTATGTGGAATTTATTTTTGAGATCTCGGAAAGAGAGGAGGTGCCCCTTTAGGCCTCAGTCACACGGGCGCATCAGCACCAGTACACCGGCGCCGATGCGCCCGTGTGACTGACACCAGCAGACGTACGTACCTGCAGACGGCCATCTCTCTGCAGCGCTGGAGGAAAGAACATGTGACCGGCTTCATTGCCGGTCATGTGTTCTTTCCTCCAGCGCTGCAGAGAGACGGCCGTCTGCAGGTACATCCGTCTCCTTCCTGCAGTCACACGGGCGCATTGGCGCCGGTGTACAGGTGCTGATGCGCCCGCGTGACTGAGGTCTTAAAGTTAGATCTAAAATATGGGTTATTCCTTTATCTGTCCATGAGCTGAGCTGCAGGTTGGGTATGAAGTATTCTAGGGTTCTAAGAGGTATGTTATGGAAGGTTTGGAGCGAGCTTTTGTCGGCTTTGTATATTGGATCTCTCCAAGCTTCCAGCAAGGCCAGCATGGGAGGGGATAAATTAGGGAGGTTAAAGTGTTTCCCTATATTGGGGGCACGTATGGCCATGGCTTGAGTGTGAAGAAGGAGATTCAGTGGTCTTTGTCTGTTGTGTTCTAGCTCCAATGTAGGCCAGGCTGTATTTGGGTTATGCCGTGTCCAAGCAGGTATTTGACTTTATATGGTGGATTTGCGGTAGGACTCCAGGTTGGGGAGGCCCAAACCTCCTTGATGTCTATTGAGTGATAAAATGGAGAGCGCTACTCTTGGTTTTTTTTTATTTTGCAAGACATACCAAGATAGTTGTTTTTGAAATTCTGCAATAGTTTGTTTCGGGACTTGGATGGGGAGAGTTCGGAAAAAATGGAGAATCTTGGGCAAAATTATCATCTTGTATGCCACGACTCTTTCCATCCACGACAGAGGACGTGAGCTGAAAGAATCCAGTTCTTTTTGTATGTCAATGAGAAGAGGAGGATAGTTAATAGAGATCAAGTCGGAAATAGGGAAGCATAGGTTTATCCCTAGATATGGGATACTTTTAGTTTGCCAATGAAATGCAAATTCTTTTTTAATGTCTTGTTTTAAATTTTCTGTTATATACATGCCTAGAATTTGTGATTTGGTAATATTTAATTTGTAAAAGGATGCTTCCGCAAATTTTGTAAGGGTTTGTTGAACTTTCCTGAGGGATTGGAGTGGGTTTGTAAGTGTGAGTAGGATATCATCCGCAAATAGGCTAATTTTGTGTTGTCGGAATCCGACGTGTATACCCTGTATTTCTAAATTGTTTCTTATGTGTTCAGCCAAGGGTTCCATAACTAGGAATCACAGTGGTATTGAAATCTATATAATTAGTCAGTAGCCCTTCACAGATATAGATATAAAACTTAATAAACTTTATTATGTAAATTATTAAAATTAGTGGGCCAACAGAGAACACTCACAAACAAAGGACTAACAAATAATAAAATCATAAACTGACCCTGGCGGGTGGGTCGTTGGAGATAGCTGATCCCCTATTATCAGGGAAGCTATATCGTTAGCTTGATGAAGCGTTACACTTTGAGATGTTCTCAGAAAATTACGAGGCTCTTGGGTACCGCTACTCAATAGTAGATGAAAAATATTGAGTAGTTTATTAAACACTAATCTGGTTTAATAATCTCAAAGTATTCACGCAATCCTTTATTTAGGACATTGGGTGATGATGTTGAAGTGTTAGTGCGGTACAGTAGGTGGTCTAAGAGTGCTCGACGCGTTTCTCTGTCCTGGTCGGGGACAGTTCTTCAGGAGCGGGGGTGGTGATCACCCCAAAC
This sequence comes from Eleutherodactylus coqui, assembly GCF_035609145.1. NCBI lineage: Eukaryota > Metazoa > Chordata > Amphibia > Anura > Eleutherodactylidae > Eleutherodactylus > Eleutherodactylus coqui. Next base: position 406,006,785 of record NC_089837.1, read on the forward strand.
AAGTGTATTTCACCGTACTTATAGATACCAGTCACCAAGGTTAATGAATAGAGTAATGATCAATAGTCCCTATTACTATAAGGTGGGACCCAATAACGGGTAATTCCACCTTAGTTTAACTCATACTAGTCACTGACTACCACTTACATCGTCAATTCACAAAGTGGTGTCTGGCCACTATTAGCTAACTCCTATTAATGTAAATCCATGCGGAGGACTTGCTTCATGAATACGCAGTGAAGTGCTCGACTCCAGTAGTTGTCTCCTAGCTATACAGTGCGGTACATTTTATGTTGTCGGAATCCGACGTGTATACCCTGTATTTCTAAATTGTTTCTTATGTGTTCTTATGTCCAATGTAGACGGTCGAATGCTTTTTCAGCATCAAGTGCTACTAGAATTGAACGGGAATGTGTGTGAGCTGTTTTATGGAGCAAATTTAATATTCTTCTGGTTGCATCTGAAGCTTGTCTCCCACTTGTGAAACCCACCTGGTCAGAGTGTACGATGTCGGGTAAAATTTTTAGGAGTCTGTGAGCTATGGTTTTTGCGTAGATTTTTATATCACAATTTAGAAGGGATATGGGCCTGAAGTTAGCTGGTGAGGTGGGATCTTTCCCAGGTTTTGGGATAGTCACTATTGTGGCCTCTAACATATCTCAAGGGAAAGAGCGTTGTTTGATGCCTTGGTTGAAGGCTAGGGACATGTGGGGGATAAGAGGCGTGTAGAAGAGTTTATAGGAATCGTTGGAGAATCCATCAGGTCCAGGGGCCTTCTGGGCTTTTAGAGAGTGGATAGTGTTGATGATTTCCATGGGTATGATTGGAGTATTTAGATATTCCAGATGTTTTTTTTGTAAGAGTTGGGAGTTTTATTTCTTTTTAAAAAATTTCTATTATTTGAGGTGAAGGTTGAGGCGTGTTTCTATCATCTTTTAGATTATAAAGTTTGTCGGAAGGCCTCTGTTATTTGAGAGGGATGATATACTTTTGTTTTTTGGTTGTATGGATCTGTAATATAGGGAATTAAGGATTTTAGTGTTTTTTTGACTATTCTGGCTAGCATGCGTGAGGGTTTGTTGTTTGAAATATAGAACGTTGAACGGGAGGACTTCATATCTCTATCAAAATTATCAAGCAATGTGTTTCTTAGTTTTTGTCTTAGCTCAAAAAGCTTTTTATGTAGGTTTTCAGACGGGGATTCACGCAAGTTTTGTTCTGTGGTAGAAATTTGTGTTATAAGTGTGTTTAATTGTTTTGTTTTTCCTTTTTTATGTTGTGAGCTAATTTTAATTAATACTCCTCTTATGTATGCTTTGTGGGCATTCCATATGGTGATTGGGGATATTTCAGGGTTGACATTGTTTTAGAAGTATTCTTCAAGCTCTTTTAGGATCTTTTTATGATATTTTGGAAGTTTCATAAGATAGACATTATTTCTCCAAGATTTAATTTTTTCCCGTGAGTTTTCTAGTGTGATGGAGATTGTTGTAGGGGCATGATCAGACCAGGTTATTGTGCCGTAATAGAGGGGAGCACATTTTTATTGACTAAGATAAGATCTATTCTTGAAAAGAATTTATATGTGGCCGAGTAGAAAGAAAATTCTTTAGATGAAGCATTTAAACATTTGAATGTGTCAAACAGTGCTTTTTTTTTTGCATCCATGGTAGCAAGGAAGGAGTAGATCTTAGGAGACCTCTTGATGAGTCGAGCAATTTCTCTGGCACAGCATTAAAATCACCACAAATGATTAGGGTACCCACCTTGCATTTCCTTATTTTCCTCACAAGTTTGTTTAGAAAGCGTAAGGGGGCTTGATTTGGCGCATATAGATTTACCAGGGTAAATGGCTTGGAGTTAACTGTACCTGTCAAAATGAGGTATCTGCCCCCAGGGTCAGAGAATTGTGATAAAATTTCAGTTTGTATGGTCTCTCTGAAGGCAATTGGGATCCCTGCATGTTTTTTTTGAGGAACATGCAGAGAAGATCTTTGGGAATTTTTTATGAGTTATTGTTGGGTCTGTGGAAGCTGCGAGGTGAGTTTCCTGCATGCACACAATGTCCGCATTAGAGGAAATCGCTTCTTTCCATAAAGAGGATCTTTTGAAGGGGGAGTTTAGCCCATTGGCGTTTATAGAGAATATTTTGATTGACATGTTTATATTAGTTTATAGGAGGTAGAGAGAACAAGATGTGGCAAGTCCAAGTTTAAGCAAACCTGAGAGATAAACTTTTAAGGTTTAACAATACAAATTGAGGTAAAAACTATTTCTGTTACATGAAAATTAAATATAATTTTCTAAGTACAGTTGAAATTAATATCGGAGCGGTAAGATACATAAAATTGCATTAATGTATAACAAGCAGGAAATGTTGAAATTTTTAAGTAAGGCCTTAGTCACACGGGCGTAAATACGCACGTATATACACGCGTATATACTCGTGTATATACGCGCGTAAAAAAAACACGTGACCATGTCCATTGCCACCAATATGTTCTATCTTTTGTAGGTGCGTTTTTACGCGCGTATATACGCGCGTAAAAACGCCCGTGGGTTTTAACGCGCGTATCTACGCGCGTATTTACGCCCGTGTGACTAAGGCCTTAGAGAAAGAGGTGAGAGTTGTTTCAGGCTATGGAGCCTGTACAATAGTGATGGGGGGAAAGTTCGCCTGAAACCGGAAAGCCAGGTTGGACCACCTAATTTAGTGGAATAAGGCTTCCTCTAGATGATAGGCGTTCATTTGTAGATCAGTTCTTGGTCTTTCTTCTGAGGTTTCTTCGGAGAGGGATATTGACGTTGTGGGAGGGGTACATTTACACCCCATTTTTTGCATAGTTGGATAGCATCTTCAGGATTGAGGATTGCATGTGTCGTGTCATCCTTTCTGATTAAAATTTTAGTTGGGAAGCCCCATCTATATAGAATTTTTGCTTGGCGCAGGGCTGCGATGATCGTTGAAAATGTTTTCCTTTCCATCATAGTAGCTTTAGATAAGTTTGTGAGTAGACGGATATTCTCGAAAGGAGCTGGAAGTTGGTTTGATTTTCGTGCAGCTGACAGAAGAGCTTCTTTTGTTTGAAAGAAATGAATTCTTGCAATAATATCCCTTGGGATGGAGTCAGCAAGAAAGCTAGGCTTAGGTAGCCTGTGGGCTCTGTCAATTGATAAGTCTAATGTGGAAGCATTAGGAAGCAGAGTGGCCATTAAGCGATTTAAATATTCGGGAATTTCAGATGTTATAATAGACTCTGGAACTCCATGAGTTTTAATATTATTTCTTCTGTTTCTGTCTTCCATATCAGCGATTTTTGTTTTGAGTTGTACTACTTCATCTACTAGCTCATAATGCACGTCTATCAATGCATTATGGGATTGTGAAAATTCTCCCATTTTATTTTCTGTATGTGTCACTCTTGTGCCTATATCTTCTATTGAGGTTTTCAAAGAATTTTTAAAAGAATTAAAATTTGATTGTAGGGAGTCGCTTAAAGCGATCACTATATTCTTAATAAACAATTCCGAAGCTGGTTGTGAGGATGATGGGAGAGCTGTGATGTAATCTTTTAGTGAAGACGTTTGAAATTCTGTGTTTATTGTGTCATCTATTCTGGGCCTCTGCTTTAGCGGGCTTACTGAGGGAGAGTGGTCTTGTATTGTATGCAGAAATGTGGCCGGCGCCATTTTGTGGGCAGAATGTGAGGCCATATCGTGTCTTTTTTCTGCAGTTTTGTAATGTGCAGGAGATTAAGGGGTTTCACTCACCGCTCCTTTGTGATGAGCACTCCGGAGGGGATCCCTCATGTGCCACTGGAGATGCAGAGCTCTTCTGCTCCCTGTGCTTGATGAGGGAGAGGTTGGAGTGCTTGCTGCAGGGGCACGCTGAGCCGCTGGCGCTGTGAAGAATTCGTCAAGCCGCTTGGGTTGAGGACGCGGAATCCTGCGACATGACATCTCGGGGTGAGTGCTTTCTGCAGGAAAGGTTGCCGGGGTAGAGTACCGGGCGAGGAAGCTTCTGAGTTAGCTGGGAAGTCGCTTTTAGGTGATATACCGAGTGGAGCTCCAGGATTACGCTGCCATTTTGAGCTCGTCCAGGCCACGCCCCCCTGGGCAGAAGGTTTTAAATGTCCTGCTGTAAGCAGTGGGGAATCTTCTTTTCCTGCCCAGGAGTTTTCATAGACTCCTGCTCCAATAAGAGTCAATGGAGACTCCTGTGCAGCCCATACAAAAGATAGGACAGGTTCTATCTTCGGTGCGCACCGTGGAGTGACCTGCAGCATGTCCTATCTTTGTTAGGTACGCGCTGTTTCGTGCACCTAGCATTTTCTCATGTGAGTGCTTCTATAGGAACCCATTGGTTGTTTTAGAAGTGCTCTTTTTGCATGCCTATTCGTGCGCGAAAAAAAAAATGCTCATGTGTCTGAGGCCTAAGGTGTTAAATACTTCCTAATTTACTGAAGTCTATATAATGCCTAAAACAGCTGGTTAAACATAATATTACAATACTGATTTTTTTCTTGCAATTGAATTAGCTGAATTAAATTTTTTTTGTAGTAATGAATAACAAGAATTGGGCAGTAGTTTCCTAGCTTGTTATTTTATTCTTCTCAAGTGTTATGTGTGGAAGAGCAGTGAATCAAGTCATGCAATATAGATCATATAAACCTGTTCCTAAAGGCAAAGCATGTGAATGGATGTTTCATTATAATTTGAATGCTCATTACTTTATGTCAGCAGTTATATGACGTCTCACGTTACTATACTGTTCAAATGCATAGAGTATTAGCAACTAATGAGGGCTGAGCAGGCTCTCACATGCAGGTGCATCTAGATAGACAATGTATTACACTGGTGATAGTGACGAGAGTAAGGACCATAAAGACAATGTGAACGTTAGTATAGTCTTTATTGTAGCTGTAGAGGTTTCTACCAGTAATAAGATTGATATTGCTCCATGTAACTTTAACGCTGGCAGGTGAGTTCCTTGAAAAACATGGGAGCATCAGGTTAAATCCCACAACTCTGTAAGAGAACCTGAGGTGATGTTGAGGTCCTTATTGAATATTTATTAGGACTTTTTTGCCACCTAACTTTCCCTCCACTTCTTTTTCTCAACTTTTCATTTTTAACTCAGTTTTTTTTTCTCAGCACATGTCAAATAATTTCAAGTAAGCAAGTTGAGCAGAGATTTTTTTAACATTTTTTAGAAATTCACATTGAGTGTTTTTGCATGCTTTTATGCAAAATTTTTAGTGCTTGAACATGTAGGACACATTTTTAACCCCTAAAAGACTATAGATCATATTTTAACCCCTTTGGGACCACCAATTCCCTCGTTTGATCTGTGTCAGCGGTCTATTTATGAAGGGAGAATAGAAAAGTTTTACTATTAAAAAAAAGGAATCCAAGTTTTTTTTTTTTTGTTTTTTTTTTAAAAAAAACCCTTTTGCCATATTTATAATGAAATAACTACATCTGTAAAAGTCTGATCTATCAAAGTAATGCATTATTTACACCGCACGGTGAACATTGTCCGAAAAAAAAAAAGAATGCCAGATATGTGCTTTTTTTGGTCACCCTGTCTCCAAGAAAAACTGCAATAAAAAGTGTTAAAAAAATCATATGTATTCCAAAATACCAACGCAAATTACAGGACATCCCACAAAAAATGAGCCCTTGCACAACCGTGTGAACGGAAAAATTTAAAAATTATTGCGCGCAGTATATGACCGCAGAAAATAATTAAAAAAAAATGTAATGTCTTTGAAAAAAAATAAAAGTAGTACAGCCCCCCAAAAAACTATATATGTTTGTTACCGTAGTAATCGTACTGACTAGAGATGAGCGAACGTACTCGGTAAGGCCGACTTCGCAATCGAGCACCGCGATTTTCGAGTACTTCACTACTCGGGTGAAAAGTACTCGGGGGCGCTGTGGGGCAGGGCGTGGCGTGGTGGAGCGGGGGGTAGCAGCGCGAAACAGGTGGGAGCTCTCTCTCTCTCCCTCTCCCCCCCACTCCCCTCTGCAATCCCCCCCCCCCCGCTCACCCACAGCGCCCCCGAGTACTTTTCACCCGAGTAGTGAAGTACTCGAAAATCGCGGTGCTCAATTGCGAAATCGGCCTTACCGAGTACGTTTGCTCATCTCTAGTACTGACCCATAGAATAAAGCTATCATGTCATTTTTGTTGCAGTTTGTGTACTGTAGAAACAAGACGCACCGAAAGTGTGGAATTTCATTTATTTTTTTCATTTTACTCCACTTAATTTTTTAAAGGTTTTTTAGTACAATATATGGTACATTAAATAGCACTATTGGAAAATACAACTTGTCCCGCAAAAAACAAGGCCTCATAAAGCGATTGATAAATAAAGTTTTTTTTTAAACGGGGGAGGAAAAAACGAAAATGGAAAAATGAAAAAAAAACTTGGTCACTAAGGGCTTAAGATGGCTGTAAGCAACCTCATTTAGCAACTGTTTAAATATATGGAAAAACACATCTACAGGTTGGATTTTCTTCAGCTGTTCTAGCCAAGCAGATTATGGCAAAGGGTAGAAAGCTGCATAACAGCAGTTCTTAAACAGTACAACTTTACTTGAGGCTGTAGGCTTTTCTGGCACCAGGCTTTTCTGCTGCAATGGGCTCATTTGTTAATAATGTTGCTTAGAAGCACTGAAGTTGTAGGTTCAAATCTGACCAAGGGCAACATCTGAATGTGGGTTTTATTTTATCTTTGTGTTTATTCTTTTTGCTCTTCTTCTACTTTGGAGCAAAACAGTCAACCAAGGGCAACATCTGGATGGAGTTTTTTAATGTCTATGCATATGTTATCATTGATGGGATTAGAACCTGGGACCTAGCACTGACAGGCAACAATGATAACAACCGAGCCACATCCATAGAAAAAAAACAACCACAACACTATTGTAATGGTTTTCACTTTGCTACTCTCCCATAAATGGGTTTAGTTTGGGTACTGTAGCTATTAATTGACCTTGGCTCTAGTACTGTATTATGTCCAGAACTTGGTTTTGGTGCAATATTTGTGTATTGAACTTTGTTCTGGTGCTGTATTTGTGTGATAAAATTAATTATGGTGATATTTTTTTATGCACTGAGCTTTATTCTGGTACTGTATGCACCAAGCTTAGTTCTAGTACCGTGTTTATTTGGCTGTGCTTGGTTCTGATACCATATTTATGCAATGAGTTTAATTTTCATACCATCTATATATAAAAAGAAGAAAGCCCTCACTGACTCACTCACTCACTGATTGACTCGCCACTAATTCTCCAACTTCCCGATGTCGTAGAAACATGAAATTTGACACGAGCATAGATTATGTCCAAAATAGAAAGAGTAAATCAGTCCCAACTCGATTATTCAATTCTAGCGCAAAAGAATTAGTGTCCAATTTTACGTACAGAATCTAATTCTCTCACTTCTCGATGTCGTAGAAACATGAAATTTGGCACGAGCATTGATTATGTCATAAATAGGAAAAGGTAATGTGCCCCAACTCGATTATTCAATTCTAAGCGCAAAAGAATTAGTGTTCAAATTTTACGTACGGAATCTAATTCTCTCACTTGAAATTTGGCACGAGCATTGATTATTATGTCATGAATAGGAAAATTTATTGGGTCCCAACTCGATTATTCAATTCTAAGCGCAAAAGAATTAGTATCCAAATTTTACGTACGTAATCTAATTCTCTCACTTCCTGATGTCATAGAAACTTAAAATTTGGCAAAAGCATTGACTATGTCATAAATAGGAAAAGCTAATGGGTCCCAACTCGATTATTCAATTCTAAGCGCAAAAGAATTAGCGTCCAAATTTTACGTACAAAATCTAATTCTCTCACTTCCCGATGTCATAGAAATATGAAATTTGGCACGAGCATTGATTGTGTCATAAATAGGAAATGCTAATGGGTCCCAACTCGATTATTCAATTTTAAGCGCAAAAGAATTAGCATCCAAATTTTACATACGTAATCTAATTCTCTCACTTCCTGATGTCATTTTAAATAAAGGAAACGTCGCATGGTTACCTCCACATGGTGTTTCCCGGGTAACGCAAAGAACCATGCAAAATGGTGAACATATTTTTTTCCTCAGTATCTCTAAAGTAACCATGACTTCATAAGATCTTCCGTGTGAACACCAGATAAACACCAGTACCAAATTAACTCGGGCGAAGCCGGGTATAACAGCTAGTCCTTATATAAAGGCTTGTTTCTGCAACAGTATTTATGCACTGTGCTCGGTTCTACGACCATATGTATTTACTAACCCTGGCTCTGCTATAGTATTAATGTACTGTTCTTAGTTTTAGTACCATATTTATTCACTGTGCTTAGTTCTGATACTATATATCTAGTTTGCTCAGTTTTACCACTGTATTTATGTTTTGTCCTTTGCACTTGCACTGTTTTTATATACTGGGCCTGGTTCTCACACTATATTTACTGTTTTTAGTTATGATACTGTATAGACCATACTTTCTGTTACAGCATTCATATAATGAGGTCAGTTGTGGCGCTCTATTTATGTAACAAGCCTGGTTCTGATGTAGTAACATATTTATGGCTTGATACTGTCAAAGCTGATACTGGCATGGATATCACACAACTGAAAAAAGCAGTGCAAAACCGAAAAGCATGGAGGGAGCACACCTTTAGGCCTTGGTCAGACGGGCATTTTTTCATGCGATTTGCGCAATGCGTATGCGATCTGCGCATATATACAACCATTGCTTCGCAATGGGATTGGACACATGGCTGCTTTTTATGCGGCTGTCCGATAAATTATAGGACACGAGGAATCGCAGATCGCGCCAATCTGCGTTCTGCGATTCCTTGTGTTCTATATATTCGCTCAATGGGGCCGGCGGCAGTAGCGCCGACCCCATTGAGAACATATACAACACAAATCATTCTCCTCTGCCACAGCTGTAACAGCTGTGGCAGAGAACAACGATATCCGCCCATTGAATTCAATGGAGCCGGCAATGCAGCCGTCTCCATTGAAAGCAATGGGCTGCCGGCGAGCGCGGGATGAATTTTCGGGAAGGGCTTAAAAATATAAGCCCTTCCCTGAAAATCATCCTAAAATGTGTAAAAGTAAAAAAAAATATATATATATACTCACCTTGTCCCTGCAGCCAGAGTTCAGCCACGGCCGTCCGGCAGTTCTCCTGAACTGCTCTGTATAGTATTTAGCAGGCGGGGATTTAAAATCCCCGCCTGCTGAATGGGCTGCCTCTGATTGGTCACAGCCCTCACCAATCAGAGGCAGCTCTCACTCACCCATTCATGAATTCCTGAATGGGTGAGTGCTGCCTCTGATTGGTTGAGCGCAGGGACCAATCAGGGGCAGCTCTCAGCTGTCATTCAATAGCGAGGTGAGTATATATTTTTTTAATTATTTTTACACATTTTAGGATGATTTTCAGAGAAGGGCTTATATTTTTAAGCCCTTCCCGAAAATTCATCCCGCGCTCGCCGGCAGCCTATTACTTTCAATGGGCTGGACAGCGCTCCTTTGATCGGGCCCGTTTCGCTGAAAATGCTGCTAGCTGCAGATTTTTCGGCGAATCGTCGGCCCCGGTCACGCGATTTGCGGATGCGCATCCGACATGCGATCCACAAATTGCGGCAAAAAACGGTCATCTGACCGAGGCCTTAGGGTCGCCGAGGGTGTTGAACGACTAAACGGCTAACAACAACAACATATTTATGAACTTTGCTTGGTTCTGGTACTGTATTTATCTTATGAGCTTGACTCTGACATAGCATTTAGTTACTGTGCTTGCTTATTCTACAGTATTTGTGCTCCACTCTTGTTTTATAATTATGAACTAAGTTTGACTCGTCTGAGAAAAAAAAATGTAGGAAACTTTCTACACACTCTCTCTCTCCTCCCAGTGCACACACTACTGAACTGACAATGTCTATGATGCTAAATGGGGATACAATTGTGGTCAATATTATTGACACTATTGATTGTTTACTATAAAAAGCTAATATCTTCAGAAATTAGTGAATATGTACTAATTTTGTATAATTAGAATATTTTAATAGCATGTTCAAATATATTCAACAGAAAAGTTTTCCTGTGAAAAAGAAATAAAGAATAAACCTAATGTATCTTATGACGAAGATTAACCTCTTTGGGACACAGCCTATTTTGCAGTTGACGCCTTCCCGACAAGCGCTGTACATGCATGGCGTTCATTGTGTGTCACTGACTAGAGCTTTATACTTAGAGAATGTTGGCTGTCTTTGTCACTTAACATCCGGCTGCAATTGCAAGGATTAGAGATAACTCAGATTTTGGCAGTTAACCCTTCAGATGCTTTGGTCAGTTCTGACAGCAGCATTTGAAATATCTATCAAAAGAAGGAAGGGGGTTTCCTCTTTCACCCAACTAGCTTGCCCACAACAAGATCGCAGACTTCTGTTCAGTAACATAATAAATTTATTCATTGGGTCACTACAATTACAGCAATACCAAATGTATATATTTTTTATATTTTCTACTTTTAAACATTAAAGAGATTTTTCATTAAAAAATGCTTTGCCTCTACATATTCAAGGAGTCATAACAGTTTTACTTTTCTATTGCTGGAGCTGTATGGTGGCTTATTTTTTTTTCGCAAGGCAAGCTTTAATTGGTATCATATTACAATACACTCAATTTCGTTGTTGGAGGGGACCATTGGAGTCATCGGGTCCAACTTCTCATTTTATGTCATTCTTTTGTGGCAGGTTAACCAGAAAACAACCATTCTAGCATTGTTTATTTTTACATTTTTTTTCACTGCATTCAGTGTGAAGAATAAATAAAGCACATTTATTTTATAGCATGGGTTTTTACAAACATGGAGATACCAATTACTGTATGTGTACTTTTTTATTGTTTTATTTTCTGGAACATAATAAAGTTACACATAAAAAGGTAATGCTTTTCTTCTTTTTATCTTTTTAAATGTTTTATTCCATGTTTTTCCATTTTTCTTGTCTCACTATAGAAGTTGAGCATGCAATCATTTGATTGTATGTATACTACATTGTAATACTTCTATATTGCAGTGTATACAGTTACACTGACAGTGTAGCCTATTAGGCTCTGTCTCTGTTAAAGTATATTAGCTTTATGTAAATGGCAGACCTGGAGGCTTTTGTAAGGCCTGTGGCTGCCATAGCAAAAATCAGCACTTTATTCATATCATGGGGAACCAATGAGCTGATTGAGGCTACCCCTTCCCTCTTTCAATCACTTAGAAGCAATGGTCAGCATTGACTGCGACATCTAAAGGGTTAAACTGCAGTATCTGGTAGTTCTGGCAGGGGCCCAGCAATATTTTTCAGCCAGGCTCCTACTGCTGATCTCCTAAGGACAGCGGCAATACATGATGCTAATATCCTCCATGGAGAGAGAATTAAACTTTGCTCATAATGGACATATGGTAAGGGGTTAAAGGCATCGCTTCTTAATACTTTTTTGCACAACCTTTGGCAACAGTGACAACATCCAAACATTTGTTGTAGCCATCCGTGAGCTTTTTACACCTTTTTTTTAGTAGTTTCATCTTTCCTTTCAGTACAATTCTCTCAAGCTCTTGAATGTTTGCAGAATTCCTTTTCACAATACCGGATTTCAGCTCTCTCAAAACATTTTCAATTGAATTGATATTATGAGTTATTCCTGGCCAATTTAAAATATTCCATTTTTATTTCATCAACCATTCTTGTAAGCTTTTGGATGTGTGCTTTGGGTCATTATCTTTTTGTAGGACCAATTGTGTTCTAGTGAAACCTAGTTTTTTTTATACTTTGGAGCACATTTTGCTTTAAAATGCTCTGATAATCCTATGATTTCATTGTTTCTGTTACACGTTCAAATCCTCCAATCCTAGAGGCAGCAAAGTAGGGTCACAATATTATGGATCCTACACCAGGTTTCCTTGTAGGTATGGTACACTTTACTTTTAAGTCTTCATTTTGTCGTCATAAATAGAGATGAGGGAGCACGCTCGGATAAGCCAGTTACTCGAGCGAGCCTCGCTCTTCGCGAGTAACTGCATTCTTGTCCGAGCGTGCTGGGGGGGGGGGGGCAGCGGGGATGAGCGGGAGGCGATGGGGGCTAGCGGGGGGGATAGAGAAGATCTCTCTCACTCTTTCCCCCGCTATCCCTCGCTGCCCCCCTTGAGCATGCTCAGACAAGAATGCAGTTACTCGAGAAGAGCGAGTTTCGTTCCAGTAACTGGCTTATCCGAGCATGCTCGCTCATCTCTAGTCATAAACATAACACTGGTATGCAAAGAGCTCTAGTCTGGTTTTCTTTCCACAAAGAACATTTTCCCAGAAGTATTGTGGCTTGCCTGTGTAACTATTGACAAAGTTCAGCAGTTCTTTTGTATGCCTTTCTTTTAGCAGCGGGGTCCTCCTTGGCCGTCACCCATAGAGACTTCTTTTGTTCAATGTGGGGTACAGTTTGAAACTATCACTCCAAATGTCTCTAGCCTGAAGTTCTTTGGATGTTGTATATTATTTCTTTCCAACATTTTGAACCAACTCCTGAAGAGTTTTCTCATCAATTTGTCCTGGAAGGGTTTTGACTGTTCCATGAGTAGCAAACATCTTGATAACATTTTGAACTGTTAAAGTAAGGATGCCAATAATATTTTAGTCTTATAACTTTTAGCTTGATCATGCTTGGTGATAATAAGCATTTCTGGTCAGCTCAGACATCCCCCGCCTTTTTTTTGTTATATTGAACAAGGAAAAAAATGAATACAATTAACTCTTGTAAGCATCAAAGCCAGCATTAATAGGCTAATGTACTGCATAGTGATGAGTGATTAGTGTAATAAATATGGTTTATGTTGGTATTAGCCTGACTTCAAGAAAATCATTATGAATTGGGACGGTCAATTCTGACTCCCATTAAAGTCAATGAGAGTAAAAGTTGGGTTCACTACAGAACAGTGTGGTACAGAAGGCCCCCAATGAAGCCAAAGCTCCACAAATTGCATGGGAATGCAGCCACATATCTGGGAACACTGTGTTGTTCCTAAAGATTGGTGAAAAAAGTGTACAATGGTGTAGGGTGCAATTGTAGCACAGAGGTGTCACTAAAAACAAAAGAAAGCCCACATGGGGTCTCCTAGATCAAACGTTATGTCAAGGAAGACAGCAGGTGTGTTGCTAGTTTTAAAAGGATTGTCATAAATTTTATAAGGACAAATTCTGCCAGGTGAAGACAACACTCAAACACAGGCCTACTCCAAAGAATAGCTGTAGAGCTATCAAAAAATTAGCTATGCAAGACACCACGTATGGTGCTTATTTTAAAAGCAATGCCATAAAGTTTCAAAGAACAAATTCTTCCAGGTGAACAGAATAGCCAAGCACAGGCCTTCTCCAGGGAAAAGCTGTAGAGCTACTGCTGTTTCTTGTGCTGTAGAAAATTTTCATTTTGGGAAAAGTAGTAGTAGGAGGAAACATGGTGGAAGCAGAAGAAGAAGAGCAGCAGCAGTTCCAGCACCACCAGCAATAGCACCTTGAGGATAAAGTGTGGTCTTTGATATAAATCTATGCTCAGTCATGTACGGAGGCCGGATTTTGTCATATATGAATATGAATGGTGGTATAAGCTGGTATTCAGAGGTGGAGGAAGAAAAGAAGGAGGAGAGGAATGAGGGCGGGACAGACAAGGATGAATTTCTCACAACTCTTGAATGAAATGCAGGCCACCACTTTCAACCTCATGATACACCTGCAGGACATTGACCCAGTATGATGTTAAGGATATGTAATGTTCCTGCCGATGCTTGATGGACTCCATGTCTGAGGTGAAGTGGACCCTGCAACTGACAATGTTTTTCAATGCCAGGGCCATGTTATCACCCACATGGCAATGCAGAGCAGGGACAGCTATTTGTGCAAAGAAATGGCAGCTGGGTATCTGGTACTGTGAGTTAACGTGGAGCATTATGTTTTGGAATTCTTCTGTAAACACTAGTCTGCAGGGCAGCATTTCCATTGCAAGCAGCTATACAATACTTGCATTCAGGTTTTGTGCTTGTGGATGGTTGGGATGGTATTTATTTCTACATTCCCATAGCTGGGGGATGGAGGAATGCCTGTTGACCTGCAACATGCTGAAATATAGGGGTTACATATCAATGCTCTCTATTGCCCACTCCTACCTCTGAAGCCCGGTCGTCAGTTGCACAGAAGTGGCCTTAAATAGGCATGCTACTGCCTCTTCGCAAAATTGCCTTTTCTCAGAGAATACTGCATGAAAAGGGAGGGAGATGGAGGAAAAGACAGTAATAGCAGCGGAAGTGTGGGAAGGTTAAGGCTCTTTGCCCTCTTTCCTAGGTGGACTCTCCAAGGCAACAAGTAGTTACAGTTCATGTGACTGCTCATACACATTGTTACATGTTTTGCCTTAGTTGTTATTGCCCTGTTTGTTGTTCACCCTGAGAATGCCGCAAGGTGAAACATGCATGGGTGGCTATAGATTAGATTTAAAAGGGTCTTGGTGGTGCTGATTTACTAATCTCTACATAGGCATGGATGGCCAATTCCAAAAGCTTATGTCTTAGGCCTTAGTCAGATGGGCGTTTTTTCGCGCGATTTGCGCATGCGTCCGGCGATTTTTTAAAACCATTGCTTTGCAATGGTATCAGACACATGAGCGCTTTTTATGCGCTCGTCCGATAAATTATAGAACAGAAATCGCAGATCGCACCTATCTACGATCTGCGATTCCTGTTCTCTTCTCTATATGCGCTCAATGGGGTCGGCGGCAGCAGCGCCGACCCCATTGAGAACATATAGAAGACAAATCATTCTTCTCTGCCACAGCTGTAACAGCTGTGGTAGAGAAGAACGATGTTTGCTCATTGAATTCAATGGAGCCGGCAATACAGCCGGCTCCATTGAAAGCAATGGGCTGCCGGCGTGCGCGGGATGAATTGTCGGGAAGGGCTTAAATATATAAGCCCTTCCCTGCAATTCATCCAGAAATGTGTTAAAATAAAAAAAATATATATACTGACCTTGTCCCGGCAGACGGAGTTCAGCGCGGCCGGCCTGCAGTGGGTGTGAAGGGGGTGTGAGTCAAACCTGCCCCTGATTGGCTCATTTCTGGATGAATTGCAGGGAAGGGCTTATATATTTAAGCCCTTCCCGAAAATTCATCCCACACTCGCCCGCAGCGCATTGCTTTCAATGGAGCCGGCTGTATTGCCGGCTCCATTGAATGCAATGCGCTGGACAGCTCCGGCCCGTTTCTAATGAAACGCGGCTAGGAGCAGATTTTCGGGCCCCGGTCACGCGATTTGCGGATGCGCATCCGTCATGCGATCCGCAAATCGCGCGAAAAAACGCCCGTCTGACTAAGGCCTTAGTGTGTATATGCACAATTACACACATGATACTAAATGATGATTGCTGATCACATTTCATTGCTACCACCATTTACCCCTTTATTTTAAACATTATTCAATGTTGTCTTTTGTCTTTTTTAATAATAAAGTATTTAGATGATATTTTAGGGGATACTACTGTAGGGGGTTAATTTAGTTGCTAGGCTATCAAAATACGAATAAATAGTTTAAATACAAAATGTGTTTTGGTTAGGGAAACAGGTGGTTGAGAACGGACTTCTCTGAAGCTGTTCAAGGTCTCTCTTATCTAGTGAACAAGAACATCCTGTGTTCTAAACTAACAAGATGTACTGTCTCTAAGTCTCCTTTTGCTTTACAATAGCTCATTAAGAAGGAATGTATCCTTGCAATTATTTGCTGACCACAAGATAAAGTCCTTCCTGCCTGGGCCGTGGTCTATGGTCTATATAATCCAATGTATTTGTTTCAATAAACTAGAAGCCATTTTGATCACACTCTGTGTTGTCAGCGTGTCTTCTCCAAGCGCTCGTTGATTGCTTATACTAATTTGGACCTAGGCAACATTAGCATCTGGTCTCCTTTGAAAGGACCCCTGACAGTTACTTGGCGCCAGAAACGTGGGGCGGAGTTTATTCTTTACCTGCAGCCGATATCTGACGACGACAACTGTCAACACTACGGGACCAGGATCACGGGACCCCAGACTCCAAAAATCACCGGTAAAAGGTAGGCCCTTGTCTTGCCACTTTGATTCTGGGCTTCCCTGATTTTGGGCTCATCGTTGACAGAAGGTCAGTCGCTGCATGTATTTATAAGAATACTCCGCCATATTTTTAACGTATGTGTTCATAAAACTGTAATAGACGGAAGAACTCATACCCTGTTTTATGCCATGTTGCCTGAGGAAATTCTTGAAGTTTCTGTACTGATTGTTTGTATCACGTTGGCAATTATCTGTTTTTGTTGGATTTGTTATAACATCACCAAACGTTCCCTGAGAGGCGAAGTGTGGTCTCCCCTTAACCCTCCGAGGTAATCTGTGTGATTACTGGAAGTCGCTGTAAAACTATTCCGGGACAAGGACGACTGTGTGTCCTCCTATAACGTACTGTGTGAAAATAGTGTCCTGTTTACTTCGTGAAGAATAGTGGGCATATTGAGATGGGGGCAGGAATGAGAGAGAGGGAAGGGGAAGATATCAGTAAATGTGGTCTCCCCTCAACCCTCCGAAGTAATCTGTGTGATTGCTGGAAGATTTTACCCCTATTGAGATAATAAGAGAGAGGGAAAGGGGAAGATATCAATAAACAAGCCTATAAGACTTAAAAAGGCGGGAACCTTTAATTATGAATTTTGGTCCTAATTAGAAGATAAAAATGCTACGTGACTTAAAGCCTATAACATATCAGAGACGCCGGTTTAGAAAATAGAACAGACAATATGAGAAACGTTCAAGGCAAGGAGTATGCCTATATGGGAACAACTAGAGAAATAGCAAAGGTCAGACAAAGCAATTTAGCCATGGGGAGAGAATGTAGCGAATTGTTGAGAAAAGCAGGTGTTTTAGAATTCTGGGAGTCTTCAACTAGCAAGTTTGGGAAAGATTCAGAGATAGTCAAA
Organism: Eleutherodactylus coqui; assembly: GCF_035609145.1. Taxonomy (NCBI): domain Eukaryota; kingdom Metazoa; phylum Chordata; class Amphibia; order Anura; family Eleutherodactylidae; genus Eleutherodactylus; species Eleutherodactylus coqui. Next base: position 406,023,841 of record NC_089837.1, read on the forward strand.
GGTTGAATAAAAGTATGTTAGATAGATAGATTGAGGCAAGTGTAGATACGGCAGTTAACAGAGAAAGGGAATCCTTTATAGTTTGTGTTCCTTTGGGACATAAAAGCAAGTTCATGCAGAGTCTGTGGATAATTATGTGACAAATAACCAATATTGTTTGTCTCGTATGTTTTGATGTCATGTAATCTAATCTTTGTTATACGTCTTAGTCTTCTTTGTCCTTTTTTTATGTGTTTAACTATTCCCCTGCCGTCTGTGTTTGATAGTCTGTGCAGAGAAATATACCTCTTATAATTACTATGGGTTAATGTTGTTAAAGTCTGAATGTTCTGGCTGCTTTCCAAAAATCTGTTTCTTAGAGAGGTAAAATTCAAAGTCATAGAAGAAAGACAGACGCTGATACTTGTAATGAATTACGTGAATTATATGGTTTTAAAAATAGAAAATATACAGGGATTTTAAGATATATTTTTGCTTTTTATGTAAATGTCAGTTCTGTGATTGGTTGGACGTGTGCATGATTGCAAAATGTGTGTTCCTTTTTTTTTTGGAAAATATCAGTGATGAAGTGGTTGTTGTAGGATCTGGTATACTTCTCTAGTGTTACAAAAAGTTAAAGTTTGACTGATTCCAGGGGGAGGTGGGAGTGATTGAATGCATTTGTTTGCAAGATGAGGACAGTTGCATCATACGCGTTACGTCCTGTGTGAACTCTTACTAACATTTGAATGAGACTTGACCGCATGAACGGATGAGAGTTAATGACCTGTGTTCAGGCTGTAATAAATGTAAAATGTGTGATGCAGATATTGACTGGGAATAAAAGCCCCCCCCCCCCCCCCCATGCATAAGACTTTACTTGGTTGTGATGTGGATGCTTAGACTGTGGAGTTTAAATGAAGGTGTGTAGAAAGAAGCAAGCAGCCAGTATCGAAGGGGTGGAGCTAGATGATGTAAAAGTACGTAATGTGGGTCATCCCTCTTGTCCACAAGTTAGGAGGTGGGAATCTTGAGCAGCTAGTAAAAGTTTTTTTTTTTTTTTTTTCTTTTCTCTCTCTCTCTCAAATTTGATGAGACATTGCAGGCAGGATCAGATTAATAATGAATTTGCTTAAAGGATATCACATTTCAAATATTAATAGGTGTTTGTAGATTATTCTGCCCTGATGTAACTCATGTCTCTGTTATTGGCGCTAACATCTTACAGGCCTTATCTGCATCCATCAAATCTTTTTAAAATGTTGTACTACCTTAAACCCGGCTACTCTTCTTACAATTGAGTACCCTAGTTCAAAGGGGGGGAGGAGAAGACATAGGTGATCTAGGTGTTGCAGGTCAGCTATTTTTAAATTTTTTTTTTTACAAGGTTTTGATCTTTTTGAAATAGAATACCAGCCTGATTGTCTAGCAGTAATCGGTGCAAGGGGTTTCAGGAGTGCCAATTCAGCTGGCAGAAACTGAACCGCTTGAGGTAATGTTTAAAGGGCCACGATGCCTCACGCGCGTTTCCTTGTGCTGGAAGGTCCTAAAAGCATATTGGGAACTGATGTAATGGGACCCTTGGGATGTTGTATCAAACTTCACCCGTCCGGTGAGGCTCGTATACACCCCGGGTCTGAAAGCCACCCGACCCTCTGTCGGATGGCAGCAGACCAAGCGACACCTCTCCCTGTCCTTACTCTTACGCACGCAGAGGAACAAGCTCTTAGCCCCATGGTCCGCCAGTACCCCCCGGCACATGTCCAGGAAGATGCAATTGCAGACACTGTCTCTTCTTTATGTTAACTTAAAGCCCTTAAGGAATGTGTCTTCCCAGCCAATACCCCTTTTGTTCCCCATTAACAGAAAGAGTATAAAGGGCCAGCCAGACTGTCAGTAATTGTTTGCATTAATTTTCAGAGGGAAGCAGTACTGTTGGACAGTGCTGCCGTAAGGGGCACAGAATAGCCCAGAACCAGTTCACCAGATGCATGAAGCTGGTATTGGACGCCTGGCCAATTCCCGAGGGCACCGCCCTCTTGTAATATGTTGATGACTTACTTTTTGTGTGCTCCTGACCCAAATAGTTGCCTCAATGCATCACTAAGCCTTTTGTGTTTCCTCCATCAGAGTAGAATGGCTGCAAAGCTAGCAAGACAAATTTCAGTTCTGCAAATCTCACGTAGTGTTCCTGGGCCACTGCCTAGGTCCAGGTACTAGACACCTGACGCCGGAACGCACGAAGGTGGTAAGTGACATGCAACTTCCCACCTCCCATGCTCAGTTGCGTACCTTTTTGGGACTGGACTCATACTGGCGGCCATGGACACGCTCTGCCTCCATGACCATGCAGCCTCTGTACGACTGTTTGGGTTCACGGCCATTTGCCCTGACCCCGTGGGGGAAAGTACAGACAACCAGTGCACCCGCACTGGAGCTGCCAGACTATGACAAACCTTTCCAGATATAAGTCACTGAGATGGCGGGACACGCCACCACTGTACTGACACAAATGCATGGTGACAAAAAGCGACCTGTAGCATACTACAGTGCCTATCTTGACGCGGTGACTAGAGGGTCTCTATCATGCGTCCGAGCAGTTCTAGCAGTCCAGGCACTACTGGACAAAAATTCTGACGTTGTCCTAGATCACACCATGGTAATCTACACCCCACATGACATACATGGCATCCTGACTCAGGTAAGCTGCAGACATCTGTCTCTTGTCAGACAGATACAATGGAACTCGCAGTGCATTCCTCCTCGAACATCTCAAGCCAAAGGTGAACCACCTTGAATCCAGCCACCTTACTTCCATTAGGTGACGTAGATTCAAAATGGGGGAGTAAGTACAGGGGATCAGTTGTTTTACAACTCCCTGACTGACGAACAGGAGGCATTTGACATCGGAAACCAGCATGACTGTGTGGCCCTCATGGCCCAGGAAACGGCTGGGTTTGCGCTTGTCACAGACAAGCCCCTGCAGAACCCCCAGTTTGAGCTGTTTGTGGATGGATCTAGATGACGAGGGAAGGTTTGTAACAGGTTTTGCAGTGGTCACACAACAAGATGTTCTAAAAGCAGAATGCCCCCGCATGTCTCAGCACAAGAAGCGGAATTGAAGGCCCTCACTGAGGCGTGTAGAGTGGCAAAAGGCAAGACGGCAAACATTTACACTGACTCCCGGTATGCATTTGGCATAGCTCATGATTACGGCCCAACATGGAAGGCCAGACAGTTTTTTTTACCTCAGTAGGACAGCCAATTAAAAATGGTGTAGCTGTGCAGAGTCTCACGGAGGCCCTACTTACTTCTATCTGACAAAGTGGAAAGCTCACACCAATTCCTACACCAGAGAAACAAGAGGCAACGCCATCACAGACCACACAGCAAAGGCAGCGGCCCTCAAGCCATGGAAGAAAAGAAGAAAAGAAGAATTTAACAATAACTTTGGACTTTGACTAAACTTTGGACTTTGATAAAAACTTTGGACTTTGATATAAACTTGGACTTTGATATAAACTTGGACTTTGATATAAACTTGGACTTTGATATAAACTTGGACTTTGATATAAACTTGGACTTCAAAACAACAACAAAAACAACAATGACGTCGACACTGAACAAGAATGGGTGACACCTGGGTTCTCTGTAGCTGCTGCATCATCTGTCCAATTTTGCATGATCTTTGCCGTAAGCAACAGGGCAGAAGTAAATTTGCCACATAACACTTGCCTAGACCACTCTACCCATTTCAGGGATTGCAAATTGGCTACACTCAGCTCCCACTTGTTGGGAAGTATGAATATGTGCTTGTTGTTGTTGATTTCTTTTCAGGTTGGAGACCTACCCCGTTACTAAAGTAAATAAGCAGGTAACCGCACGGACGCTCATGAATGAGGTAATCCGCAGAGACGGGGTACTAGAAACAATTGAGAGTGACAGAGGTACACATTTTACAGGTAAAGTGATGCGAGAGGTGATGTCAGCCCTTGGAGTGGAACAAGCGTTTCACACCCCATACCACCCGCAGAGTTTAGGCAAAGTTAAAAGACTAAATGGTACGCTTAAGTTAAAAGAAGGGTTGCTTGGTTCTATGCCAAGATTGGGGCTGTATCATCCACAGGCCCTACAGCAGGGCTATGACATAGTAGCCGGACATGTAAAGCACCTGTGTGACCAACTAACAGTAACACAGAATCTAGTCTTCTTCTTCCATTCCAGACCCAGACAACCTAGGGGGATCTCACTCCCTACAACCTGGAGACTGGGTGGTTGTAAAGAGGTGTGTCCGGAAATCCCTAGGGCCCAGATTCAAGGGGCCCTATCAAGTCCTGCTGACCACACCTACTTCAGTAAAGTTGAAGGAACTGTTGCTTGTCTTGAGACTAATGGGACTTTTCACACCCTACTTTGCCCCCCCCCCCCCATGAGAAGGAAAATGAAGGACATTTTGTCTATTGATGGACTTTTGGACTCCTCACTAAGGACATTTTGTTTATTGATGGACTTTTGGACTCCTCACTCCATGCTTCGCCCTTATGAGAGGGTGCAAAAAGACAATGCCCAGAACCACTTTGTTAGACACCACCAAATACTGGTAGATGGACTGAACACCTCACAGGTGAAAGACTGTTGGACTTGTCCCCACACCTGATGCCACTAGTTTTCCTTTCTTGGCTGTTCCTGTTCCGTCAAAAGAACTGTTTGCATGGACAAATGAAAACTCAGAAACCAGGGATAGCTGGTGGGGTTTTCTGGTTTAGGAGGTTGGTTCATGGGGACTCTACAAAGTATATTACAAATTGTGATGATTTTATTATGCATATATATAGCTATAAAAATAGTAATCTCATGTGTTAACAAATGTAGTGAAAAGGCTTTTGCTAAACAATTAACCCAGATGGACTTTGGGACCACCACATGACTTTAGGGAATCAGGCAGGAGCCGGCACCACTCGGGTGGAGTGCCTCGCATGATGGTGGACCCTATGTCCAGAATGGGGGATATGTAGGGGGTTAATTTAGATGCTAGGCTATCAAAATACAAATAAATAGTTTAAATACAAAATGTGTTTTGGTTAGGGAAACAGGTGGTTGAGAACAGACTTCTCTGAAGCTGTTCAAGGTCTCTCTTATCTAGTGAACAAGAACATCCTGTGTTCTAAACTAACAAGATGTACTGTCTCTAAGTCTCCTTTTGCTTTACAATAGCTCATTAAGAAGGAATGTATCATTGCAATTATTTGCTGACCACAAGATAAAGTCCTTCCTGCCTGGGCAGTGGTCTATGGTCTATATAATCCAATGTATTTGTTTCAATAAACTAGAAGCCATTTTGATCACACTCTGTGTTGTCAGCGTGTCTTCTCCGAGCGCTCGTTGATTGCTTATACTAATTTGGACCTAGGCAACATTAGCATCTGGTCTCCTTTGAAAGGACCCCCGACACTACCAATGGGTATTTTTTGCCTTTGGCAATTAGAATTGTGAATGTACTTTTGTCAACGTCATTTTGCGTATATTATACAATCTTGTATTGCGCACGTAATATACAACAAAAATATGATCGTGTGAATCTGGCCCTAGTTGTGTGTTTTTTTTTTTGAACAATCTCATTTTTATTAGTATGATGATAAAAATGGAAATAAAAGTATACAAATAAACAATTGATGTTTGCTGCTTGACATTAGATTTCACAGTTCTTATGTATAAGATGAACATGCAATATTAGTGTGGTTAGGAGTCCAATGCAGTTGTAGAACTATAGAATATAAGTTCAGAGATTTGAACAATCAGCAGTTTTAGCTGCGAAGGGTCTATCTATAAAAACCTCACTAGTGAAAAGTAGCTGCGATCCCCGAAGTCCCCTTTCTATGCATAGTCTTTTAAAATGCAGTATGGATGGATCTCTAGATGCCTCCAGGAAACGTCTTTTTAAGCCAGCTGTATTATTTGATATATTAAGTATAGAATGAGACCCATTTCTCATCGCTGAGTCGAGTTAGAAGTCGACACTGACCTATCAGATTGGATTCCAGGATTCCAGCACCCACGCACTTGAAACAGTTTAAGCAAATACCTCAACCTCTAGTGAGGAATAAATCTTCAGAGTTTCAAAAAAATTCAAGTAATTACCTGGCAACAGTGACTCAATGTGAGAAAGGTTATCAATCTTGTCTCCTTTAATAATATCATGAACTGCCAAAGAGTTGAGTTTTGTGAGTCCGGCCTTAGTTTGATCTTTTCCTTTGTTTTAAACTCAACAGCAGGTGCCATTTATTGTGTTCTGCATGGTTTTCTATTTTGTATGCAGACTTTAGGGATATGCTAAGTCAATATAGAAACACTGAAACGAGTTGATTTTCAAAGGACAATCAGAGAAAGATAATAAACAGTAAAACTTACAATACACAGCATGGCAACCCGCAAAACAGCCTATATCACAGCTGTCTAGATAAGACTAACATATTTCAAACCTTTGTTCTATTGTTGCCTTACCTGAACATTACAGGTATTTTATATACTACTGTGAATTCTGTATAATCATGGACCATTTGATGAATTTCCCCATAAATATTATGCTGTAGGGCTGCATATAACTTACTGCTCTTCTTTAATTAGTTCATCCAGACTTAGAATTGATGCCAGTCTGTCTTTGTTGTCTTTTACCTTTCCATACCTGACAGCTGTATATAATATAGAATAAGCTGGGTTTCTTTGTTGAAACAACCATAAAGACACCACAAAAGGTATTATTTTAAGTGCAATTTAACAAGAACATTCCAAAAGTGCCATTTGCAAATATTTCCTCAGAGAATATTATAACTTTAAAATTAATGGATAAATATCCATAAAGAAGGTTTTTACTGGAATAAAACTACATTGTCTGGGATTGTTTTAAATGCATTTTATTTGTACAACGTACAATACTATTGGACCAATAGATGCACAAAAAAAAAATTGCCGCTCGCATGTGTAAAAATCGCATGAAGAGGCAATGTTTCATGCGCATGAAAATCGCCCATTTACTGGAGCAGCTGCGCTTTTAAAAGTGCAGCTGCTCCAGGGGGAGAGAGAGAAGAAGCCCCGCATGGCGTCAGGATTTCCCCATAGCAGGGAAAGAAAGCAGAGCCATGGGGGATTTACCCATAGCAGGAAGAGACAGAGCGGGGCTATAGGTTAATCCCCCATAGCTCCGCTCTCTGTAACTGAACATCAATATACTCATTGGCTTTTTATATGTGTAAAGTAAATTACGCTAAGGGACCTTACACACGGGCGGAATGTTTTCCGCAATCCACTCCAAAAATCTGCACTTGAGTGTTTACTTAGACAAACAAATTTTGTTCCCGTTATTCTCGCATAACAAAACACACTTCTATGGTTTCATTTTCCCTTTTGGGATTCTTGCACGTTAATTGTACGAGCGAGAAAAGATAAGACTTGCCCTATCTTTCACACATGTAATATTAACTATGTACAGGAAAGATAGGGCAGCACATCTTCCCGCTATTTTTTTTTTTCAATCTCCTGCACTATGCCGTGGAGTTTAAATGGCCGGCAAGGCAAAAAAAAACCTTGTTCAGGTGCAACTATACTCCAGGCTGGCGAGCATAGTTGAGCATACGGTCATCTGAAACTGCCCTTAATCCGATACTGCAAATTCCGCACTACAATCTGCAAGTCTCATTGTGGATTTTGATGTTCAGTTGCCAGCAGTAGCTATTTTCATTCTGCATCAAAATCCACATGAATGGTTTTTTGTGCGGAACTTACTGCAGAGTGCAATGCGGGATATTGAAAAAAGTTCTACCGATATGAAAGGTACCCTAGAACATATCTTAACATTTGTGTCTGAAAAAATTTAGAAAATTTGGAAATAATTTTATCTGGACATTTTGCGTTAGGGAACTTCCACATTTAGCGGAATCGAAGTGGGCATTCCACAATGGAAAACCTTCAGCAATTATGCTGGAAAAACACAACGCACCTAGAAGGTGGATTTTGCCATATTTTAATGGTAGATCTGCTGCAGGATTTAACCCATGTATTTCAAGGGGTTCATTCCGCAGCATAAATAGACATACTGCAGATTGAGAATCCGCTGCATTTTTCAAAATCACTACAGATTCTTTACAGAAAGTTTCTTCACCATGTGAAGGGAGATTCCTCTACATGTCTTGTATGTACATGCTGCAGAATTTCCATGCAAAATTCAATGCAGTGATTTTGCAGTGTTCAGAATTACCTTCATGTGAAGGCGCCCTTAAAGTTTGATTGGTTTTAGGATATGTTCACACAATTGGCTGGAGCAGATTTCTGGTGCAGTTTCCACCTCTTCAAATAAGTGGGTAAATTTCACACCAAAATCCATGTTAAAATCTAAAGGCCCATTCCCACAGGACGAGTAAATGGGTCTTAAGTCAAAATCCACACCAAATGATGCATATTGGCAAAGCTTTTGCACTGTAGATCTGCTGCTGAATGTCCATACTCTGCAGCAACTTTTATCCCATGTGGACAAACCCTTAAAAAATACAACCGTAAGCTCACAATATCAAAAGTTAATAAAATTGCTACAGTATATTCATTATTAGAGATGAGCGAGCACCAAAATGCTCGAGTGCTCGTTACTCGAGTCGAACTTTCATTGATGCTCGAGAGTTCGTTTCGAGTAACGAACCCCATTGAAGTCAATGGGCGACTCGAGCATTTTTGTATATGACTGGTGCTCCGCTAAGGTTTTCATTTGTGAAAATCTTAGCAAATCACCAAAGTCATGTAAAAAACACAGAAATGGATAGGGCAGGCGAGGAGCAACATGCAGGGCTGCATTTTGGGCTCCGAGGTCTCACTATTAAGCCACAATAGTGGCAAGAGTGAGACCCCCCCCCCCCCCCTGTCAGCATAACGATGGGCTGCCGGCGATCTCAGGATGAACTTTCGGGAAGGGCTTAAAAATATAAGCCCTTACCTGAAAAAGAAAGATTTTAGTGTAAAAAAGAATAGAAATGCAGGCATTCTCTTCAATGGAGCCGCTGCTGCTGCCAGCGACTCCATTGAGGACAATGGTCAGCTGGCACACCTGAATTCTTTTTCAGGGAAGGGCTTTACATATAAGCCATTCCCTGGAAATGAATTAAAAGTGATTTAAAAAACAAAAAAAAATAGATACTCACCTCCCTTCAGCTGCCGGGGCACAGCCGCGTCTTCTCCTGCTGTCCCCTGCACTGTGGTGCTGAACTGCTGTCATTCAGCTGAGAGCTGCTCTGAGCCAATCAGAGGCAGCATTCACTCACCCATTCATGAATTCATGAATGGGTGTGAGTGAGATCTGCCTCTGATTGGTCAGGCTGTCACCAATCAGAGGCAGCTCATTCAGCATACTACAGAGAGCAGTTCAGGAGAACTGCCAGCTGGCCGCAGCTGAACTCCGTCTGCCGGGAGCAAGTGAGTATATATATATTTTTTTTTTTATTTTTACACATTTCTGGATGAATTGCAGGGAAGGGCTTATATATTTAAGCCCTTCCCGAAAATTCATTGTGCGATCGCTGGCAGCCCATTGCTTTCAATGGAGCCGGCTGTATTGCCGGCTCCATTGAATTCAATGGTCAGTGCTCGTTTATTCGAGACGAGCACCGCGTGGTGCTCGTCTCGAGTAACGAGCATCTCGAGCACCCTAATACTCGAACGAGCATCAAGCTCGGACAAGTATGCTCGCTCATCTCTATTCATTATGTTCTGAAATGACAGTTCTGTGTAACTTTGTGTGGCTATGTTATATGCTTAGGATCAGTTAATGGTAGCAGCTGTACTATGCAATTAGCCTAGTGTGGCTTAAAGATGCACTGCAGATATATATTTCCACTGTATATTTATACAGTGGAAACTTCAACAATGAAGGATAAAGATGTGCTAGATTTGCACAGTGCTTTATGTTGGATGATAAATTCAGTGCAACTTTATGCTTCATTCACACCAGCGCATAAACAGCGATGTTTTTACGCCCGACCGATATACGCGACCACCTGAGCCATTGTTTTCCAATGCATCCGTTCACATGGACAAATATACGACGTGTAGAAACATTGAACCAGCCAAAATGGCACATACGCGACTGAAATACGCGCCGACACATATATGCTGGGCAAAAAGATAGTCCTGGAACTATCATTTGCCTGATATACATCGGCGGTTCCCATGGACTCCTAAGGAGCTGGACAAAGAAAGGGAGTGGGAAGCATTTTACCAGTGTCCAACACTGAAAAGCTTACAGGTGCCTCTATATAGGTATTGGAAGGCATCCAGAGGATTTTGCAGAGCGAGGGTTTTTCAGGGTAAAATTTATTTTTTCGGTGAAAACAACACTCATGTCCATGTGAATGGGCAAATAAACGCTAACCGTGATCGAAGAAAGACGTCCATTGATGACAATAAACAGCGTGGATTAGAAAACGTAAAAACACCTAGTCTTGTGTGAAACAGCCCTTAGAGACTTTAGTCTAACTCTACATCACCTACTGGTTGGCTAATTGTGCATCAAAATTTTGTGTCACAATTTGGTGCACATTTTTGCATCTTAAATAGAGATGAGCGAGCGTACTCGTCCGAGCTTGATGCTCGTTCGAGTATTAGGGTGTTCGAGATGCTCGTTACTCGAGACGAGCACCACGCGATGTTCGAGTTACTTTCACTTTCATCTCTGAGAAATTTGCGCACTTTTCTGGCCAATAGAAAGGCAGGGAAGGCATTACAACTTCCTTCTGTGACATTTCAGTCCTATACCACCCCCCTGCAGTGAGTGGCTGGGGAGATCAGATGACACCCCAGTATTTAAATCTGCCCCGCCCGCGGCTCGCCACAGATGCATGCTGACATAGATCAGGGACAGTGCTGCTAATGCTGCTGCTATAGGGAGAGGGTTAGGTGTTATTTTAGTCTTCAAGAACCCCAACGGTCCTTCTTAGGGCTACATCTGACCGTGTGCAGTACTGTTGAGGCTGCTTTTAGCAGTGTTGCACAATTTTTTTTATTTTTTGTATATTGGGCGTGCAGACCATAGCGTCCTTAGTCTGCAGTCATTTTACAGAGTATAGGGGCAGTACTGGTGAGGCAGGGAAAGAGGTATACTGGCTATATAGGCAGTGGGCTTTTTCCCAAAAAGTTCAAAAAAATACTGTATTTGGCCTGCCTGTCACTGCCTTCAGTTTACTGCGTCTCTGCGTCTCTGCTGGGGGTAGTAGTTGTTGAATTAATACCCAGCCTTGCGCATAATTGTTTCCTGCCTCTGCAGTGCGTTACGTACGTGAAGTCAGCCTCCAACAGGGAAATCGAAATACAGTGTATATCACAGGCAGTGTGGTTGTTCCCAAAAACTTCAAAAAAATACAATATTAGGCCTGCCTGTCACTGCCTTCAGTTTACTGCGTCTCTGCTGGGGGTAGTAGTTGTTGAATTAATACCCAGCCTTGCGCATAATTGTTGCCTGCCTCTGCAGTGCGTTACGTACGCGAAGTCAGCCTCCAACAGGGAAATCGAAATACAGTGTATATCACAGGCACTGTGGTTGTTCCCAAAAAGTTCAAAAAAATACTGTATTTGGCCTGCCTGTCACTGCCTTCAGTTTACTGTGTCTCTGCTGGGGGTAGTAGATGGTGAAATAATACCCAGCCTTGCGCATAATTATTGCCTGCCTCTGCAGTGCGTTACGTACGCGAAGTCAGCCTCCAACCACAGGCCAATAAGCGGCACATTTAATTACAGCGTTCTGTTTCTGCTAATCTCGTAATACACCATGCTGAGGGGTAGGGGTAAAACAATGTTTATACGTTTCAATTCTCATTAAAGCGTTGAAACTTGCACCTGAACCAATTTTTATTTTAACTGGGCTGCCTCCAGGCCTAGTTACAAATTAAGCCACATTAACCAAAGCGATTAATGGGTTTCACCTGCCCTCTTGGTTGGGCATGGGCAACTTTTCTGCGGTACATTAGTACTGTTGGTACACCAATTTTTTTGGGCCCTCGCCTACAGTGTAATCCTAGTAATTTTTATGGGCTTCGCCTGCACTCATGCTACAGCAAGGTGTGTGGGGTTGGCCTACACTTTTGCTACATAAATGTAACTGTCTATACTGCAACTACTGAAATGTGAAAGAGACTGTTATCTCCCTAAACTGCTGCAACGGGAATGTTACTGTGGCCTGTCTTGACTGCTACTACTACTGAAATGGAACTAATACTGTGCTCCCCCTATACTGCTGCTTCGGAATTGTTACTGTGGCCTGTCTTGACTGCTACTACTACTGAAATGGAACTAATACTGTGCTCCCCCTATACTACTGCTTCAGAATTGTTACTGGGGCCTGTCTTGACTGCTACTATTACTGAAATGGAACTAAGACTGTGCTCCCCCTATACTGCTGCTTCGGAATTGTTACTGGGGCCTGTCTGGACTGCTACTATTACTGAAATGGAACTAATACTGTGCTCCCCTATAATGCTGCTAGTGATATGTTACTGGGGCCTGTCGCTAATGCTACCGCTGAAATGTTAATAATTCTGGGCTCTGCCTATACCGCTGCTAATGCTATGTCACTGGGGTGTGGAAACGGAGGCTTCCCAAACACATGATGGTGGCGAAGCCATTTCCCACCAACGCGGTTACTGTTAAGGTGCATATAACCACGGACACGTGGAGAGGACACGTAGTGCCTCAAAAACATCCCCCTCCTCCTCTAACAATGAAAACATTCTTGGCAAATACCTTTGCATTGGTCCGTCTGGTGGCAGTCCAAGAATTTTACCTTTACTGACACAACAAGAGAGCCCCCCCACCATCCCCCTGCCACGGCCCACTTAATCCTGGCCACATTCCAAAAACCAACTAAATAAAACCTCGCTACTAGGTCCGCAGTCGCCACAACATTCCCACCGGTTACTGTTAAGGTACATATTACCACTCTGACTGGGGCATGCCCTGTGGGCCGAAGCACACCTGTATTGTATGTGACGTTAGCTCTGCTGAGCAGGGCACTGCAAGGGGATTTATTTATGTACCGCCTGTGGGTTCCAGGGAGCCACCCATGCTGTGGGTCCACAGGGACTTCACATTAGGGATTTGTACCTGCCAGTGTTTATGTATTAAAAACCCCGGTCAGACTGGGGCATGCAGTGTGGGCCGAAGCCAACCTGCATTTAATCGGATGTAACCTCAGCTATGCTGGGCAATGCAATGGGATATATTTATGTACCGCCGGTGGCTTCCTGGGACCCACCTATGCTGTCGGTCCACACGGAGTTGTAACTGCATGTGTCTACTTATAAAGAACCCCAGTCTAACTGGGGCATGCAGTGTGGGCCGAAGCCCACCTGCATTAAACCTGACGTTACCTCAGCTGTGCTGGGCACTGCAATGGGATATATTTATGTACCACCGGTGGGTTCCAGGGAGCCACCCATGCTGTCGGTCCACACGAACTTCACATTAGTGAGTTGTACCTGCCTGTGTCTATGTATTAAAAACCCCAGTCTGACTGGGGAATGCAGTGTGGGCTGAAGCCCACCTGTATTTAATCTGATGTTAGCTCTACTATCCGTGGCACTGCATTGGGACAAACTAGAGGAGCAATACAGCGCTAATGAGACGTGCACAGCTACGCTAGCATAGGAGTCCGCTGTAGGCCCGCGATTGCTGAGGGTTTGTGCAGAGTCCTATGTTCTGGGTGCAGTGAAAGTCCACTTCCAGCCTAGGATTGCTGAATCTGTGGGCCGAGGCCTATGTCGTGGGCGCGGTGCAAGTCTGCCATTGGCCGCTCAGATCAATTTTTGGTTCATGTCTTGGGCTTCCTAGGACCCCCCTATGCTGTTGGTGCAAACTTATTTCCCATCGCGGTGTTTGACCTGTCTGGCACAAAGGCACTGACTGACTTGGGTAGAGGTCAGAGCGCTGACGGCTTTCCCCTTGCAGTGTGGATTGAGCTATGCGACACCTTGACAGAATGAATACTGTGTGGCACATGGATTCTCCATTGCTATGCCCACGTTTGCAGCTCCTGATGGAGGTGGCACAGGATTGGAGTTCTCATTGCTTCTGTACAGCATTGTGGGCTAAAGAGGGTCGCTGCCTGGCCCTGCCAACCCTTTGCAGTGTGTGCCTGCGGTTCCTCCTCATGGCAGACGCACTTATAAATAGAAATGAGGGTGGTGTGGCTGTGAAGCCAGCGTGTGGCATGAGGGCAGCTGAAGGCTGCGCAGGGACACTTTGGTGTGCGCTGTGGACACTGGGTCATGCGCGCGGGGGGGGTTGGTCAGCATGTAACCCAAGAGAAGAGGCAGGGGTGTGTCCCGCAGGCAGTGCTTGTGCTTTGTTGGAGGTAGTGTGGTGCTTAGCTAAGGTGTGCCTTGCTAATGAGGGTTTGTCCACAGTAAAAATTGGTAGGGGGGGCACTCTTGCCGCTATTGTGGCTGAATAGTGGGACCTGGGAACCTGAAATGCAGCCCAATATGTTGGCCCTCGCCTGCCCTATCCGTTTCTGTGTCGTTTCCAGCACTTTCTTGGGTTTTGCAGATTTTCACAAATGAAAACCTTAGCGAGCATCAGCGATATACAAAAATGCTCGGGTCGCCCATTGACTTCAAGCATCGTGAAAAGTTCGACTCGAGTAACGAGCACCCGAGCATTTTAGTGCTCGCTTATCTCTAATCTTAAATTATGCTCCTTCCCAGCAAACCACATTCCATTTCTCTGTAAAATATTTCTCTTAAAAAGTAAATAAATGTGGTACAAATCATGTGCCAGTCTTTCACCGCAATTTGCACCAGATGCCGATGCATTTTGATTATTAATCACTCCCAATCCGTCTCACTACACAATTTTGAATGTACTAGTTAGGCTGCCTGCACATGACCAGGTTTCAATTGCGGAATCCATGATAGTCTCCCACGTGGATGATCCACGGCATTCTGCACCAATTCAAACCAATAGAGCATCCGCATGTCTACTCATACGAGCTGACAGCAACTGCGATTTTCCGCTCGTGAAAAAAAAATTGTAGCATGCTTTATTTTTGAGCGGATTCCGAAATTGCACAAAGGTGGCGGATTCCGCATCAATAATAGGCGATGATGCGGGAAAAGCAGGAGTTTAAAAAAAAAATCTGTACTGCACATGTCCAATGGCAAGCCATCTGGATAAACCACAGTACAGAAGAAAAGACAAAATGAGAGGTATGCGCGGACGCCAAGCGGACACAGGGCCGGATTCCGCTGCGGCCTCCCGCATGCAAACCCCAACCCCATCCGTGTACAGGCGGTCTTACTTTGTACCACACATAGCTACGGTAAGTTACACAAAACATGGCAACTTGTCGGCTGTCCTGCACAGCAGTTCCATGAACATTACTATTTAGTATAATATTCCTATTGCAGTGCAAGAAGATTCATTATCGTGGTTTATTTTGCTATGCTTAAACACTTCTAGAAAACACTTGATACACCTACCAAATCTAAATTAAAATGGATTTAATCTAATCTAAATATTTGTATTAAATCCTCGCTTTATGATATCGTAAACAAACATTTCAGTAAGAGAGTGGTAACTAATAAAAGCACAAGATATTTTTGCTACATGGCTAATCTTCCTAGTTGATATTTCTTAGTGAATTTAATTTTGAATATAGAGTGTTCTTGAACATTAAATGTGTTTTATTCAGAAACAGCTTTCCACCTGGTGTGATGCAATCAGCAAAATATAAACACATTATTTGAGTGCAATGGAAACTGAAAAACATATTGCAACTACATGTAATTTGCAGTTGAAGGGTTTTTTTTTTCTCTCGAAGGAGCTTATTACTTACTGTTATACTCAATAGTGTATTGATTCTTCTACATGGAAAAAAATCTAAACTAGAACACAGATTAAAATGGGCTAGTGGGAACTGCATTATGAACTGGAGCATGAATTGTACCTGACTTTTCTTTTATTTCACAGGATCAATTCAGTTGTTCATCAAAGTCAATTAGGAAAAGTACTATGATATGACATGAAGTACAATATGCAAATATTACATGATATGGTAAAAAGAATTTTCATATAATTTTAAATGAATAGTATTGATGCAACAAAGTTGCAGTTATTATTGTTATTGTTAGTTGACTTGGTATTTTTCCTCTCCTTTTATATGAAAAATATTAGATTGTAAACTACTACTTTTGTCAGAAAATATCATTGGCTAGATATTGATTAAAACTTGAAATGTGAGTACTTGAAATCGCTGTTCTTCATTTCGCACCAACTTATTCCAAACATAGTTCAGTATCCAATAATCAAGCAATCTTCTTCAGTTCATCCTTAATGTTTAAAAAAAATCAATACTTTAGATATGTATCTGGGTCTACATAAAAGAAAACACAACATAATGTGAAATCCTGCACATAATGATAACTCATGACCCATGATTTGTACATTTTATCTAGAATAAATCCCTTTCAAAATGAAACACAGATTTTAATTCATATTCACAGACGTGACTTGGTTAAAAGTAATAAATTTTATTAAGTTTTATCTAAAAAAACACGATTGGGCACAACAAAGGACACAACACAAAATCTAAGTTGTAATGGAAAGGCGTTAACCCACCAAATAGTGGATAGAAAAATGATTGGTGGGTTTCAAAATTACAACTTGGTATTACTTCTGATACTCCGTATTTCTTAATGTCGCACGTCACTTAGGAATACAGTCTGCATGGGGGCTGTTCATGGATTTCCCAAAAACCGGAACCCCAATTAGATATCTGTAGTTTTATTAATATAATGACAGAATTCGACCAGAGATACTCAGGTTGCGGAAACGTGATGTTCAACCTGAGGAAGTGAATATCTCTGTCAAAAATACTGCCTAGTGGGCTGAAAAGTTTTTAACAGCTCAAAAGGACAGTATGTCAAGGAAATTGATTTTAGTCAATTTTCATTCCTTATGGCCAGTACTCCTACTCATGGCGACAATGTTTGAGCAGAAACTTTCAGATTGCAAGAAAGTGATATTCAACCTAAGAAGATAGTTATCTCTGTCAGAGCTTGTTGCCTAGTGAGCTGAGACTTGTGAACGGCTCAAAAGGACAGTGTGTCAGAGATTTTAATTTTGTCAATGTTTTTTACTCATTATAAACAGTACTCCCACTCTACGCGTTTCACCACTGAGTGTACGTGGATCCTCAGGAGACTTAGTACTTAGAGAGTAATAATAACAACAATAATGTTTACAGAGTTATGATGATAAACAATTAGGGTATCACTCCATAGATAGAGTATCACTAAAATATTTAATCCTCAATCAGGAAATGAGCTCTTAGCGTTCAATTTGAGCTAGTAGGGTTTAACCTCGGTGAGGGGATAGATAAAGATTGTAGGTACGAGGTTCATTTCTTTCAAATGTTAAACCCTTCTTCTCTATCAATCCTACTTTCAATAGTCCCATGCCAGGTGTAATGGTCAATAGGATCTCCTTACAATGAGAGTAGGGATAAAGAGTACTACATGCATGAGATTACTGGGTTTGGAATTTTGGTCTGGAGGTAATAACTCTAACAGATCCAAATCCCCTATAAATGAGTGAAGGAGGTTTCAAGTCCTAAAGTCCTTAACTACTCATGCAAATACAAGCAATGAGGCCGTTAGCATAGCAGGACAAGGAGTCAATCCTCCCTAGGTACAGAGGAGTATTTTTCCCTACACCCTCCTTTCTTTTTTCTATCTTTTTTCCCCCTTTTCCTCTCTCCCAGTAAGCTCAAGGTTACTGCATGGACAGCAATCCCTACAGAAAGATAGAGTGCTCAAGAGGTCAGAGCATGACATAGGTTAGTTCTCATCGCCTTGATGGTAGCCTACCATCAAGGCGATGGGAACTAACCTATGTCATGCTCTGACCTCTTGAGCACTCTATCTTTCTGTAGGGATTGCTGTCCATGCAGTAACCTTGAGCTTACTGGGAGAGAGGAAAAGGGGGAAAAAAGATAGAAAAAAGAAAGGAGGGTGTAGGGAAAAATACTCCTCTGTACCTAGGGAGGATTGACTCCTTGTCCTGCTATGCTAACGGCCTCATTGCTTGTATTTGCATGAGTAGTTAAGGACTTTAGGACTTGAAACCTCCTTCACTCATTTATAGGGGATTTGGATCTGTTAGAGTTATTACCTCCAGACCAAAATTCCAAACCCAGTAATCTCATGCATGTAGTACTCTTTATCCCTACTCTCATTGTAAGGAGATCCTATTGACCATTACACCTGGCATGGGACTATTGAAAGTAGGATTGATAGAGAAGAAGGGTTTAACATTTGAAAGAAATGAACCTCGTACCTACAATCTTTATCTATCCCCTCACCGAGGTTAAACCCTACTAGCTCAAATTGAACGCTAAGAGCTCATTTCCTGATTGAGGATTAAATATTTTAGTGATACTCTATCTATGGAGTGATACCCTAATTGTTTATCATCATAACTCTGTAAACATTATTGTTGTTATTATTACTCTCTAAGTACTAAGTCTCCTGAGGATCCACGTACACTCAGTGGTGAAACGCGTAGAGTGGGAGTACTGTTTATAATGAGTAAAAAACATTGACAAAATTAAAATCTCTGACACACTGTCCTTTTGAGCCGTTCACAAGTCTCAGCTCACTAGGCAACAAGCTCTGACAGAGATAACTATCTTCTTAGGTTGAATATCACTTTCTTGCAATCTGAAAGTTTCTGCTCAAACATTGTCGCCATGAGTAGGAGTACTGGCCATAAGGAATGAAAATTGACTAAAATCAATTTCCTTGACATACTGTCCTTTTGAGCTGTTAAAAACTTTTCAGCCCACTAGGCAGTATTTTTGACAGAGATATTCACTTCCTCAGGTTGAACATCACGTTTCCGCAACCTGAGTATCTCTGGTCGAATTCTGTCATTATATTAATAAAACTACAGATATCTAATTGGGGTTCCGGTTTTTGGGAAATCCATGAACAGCCCCCATGCAGACTGTATTCCTAAGTGACGTGCGACATTAAGAAATACGGAGTATCAGAAGTAATACCAAGTTGTAATTTTGAAACCCACCAATCATTTTTCTATCCACTATTTGGTGGGTTAACGCCTTTCCATTACAACTTAGATTTTGTGTTGTGTCCTTTGTTGTGCCCAATCGTGTTTTTTTAGATAAAACTTAATAAAATTTATTACTTTTAACCAAGTCACGTCTGTGAATAGGGCTTTTTCAAATTTTCAGTCGACTTGTGCTGCCCTCTCTGTGAATACAGATTTTAATTCAGATGCGTATTTCCCAGCATATAATAAAAAAACATAATAATAATAATTAATGATAATTCTTTATACAGCACCAAAATATTCCACAACACTTTATAAATCAGTGGGTACATATAAGACAAAGCCAGGCATTACATAAAGTGTAAAAGTAATCAAAAAGAACAGTAGAGGTGAGGGCCCTGCCCATGAGGGTATGCAATCTATGAGGGAAGGGTATGAAACTTGAAATACAAGTGCTTGTACAACTGGACATTTAAAAATATCACTGAAAGTGGCATACATCTACTCATTTATCGGACACTTTAGAGACAGCCATCTAGTAGAATGTTGGATCTCTTTTGGTAGTCAGAACTGTATCAGTTCATCATGGCATAGTTTCAACAAGGTGATTAGCTCATTCTGTAGGAATATTGGACTTAGAGTGTGCCAGGAAAACATATTCACTACCATTAGTCCACCTCCTTCAGCTTGAATTGTTGACACCTGACACTGAGGGCTCATTGATTAATGTTGTTTGTGCCAAATTCTTCCTCTACCATCAGCGTGGCGCAACAAAAATCTACATTGATCTGACCAGGCAATATCAGTTAACAGGGGGATAAAAGTTGGTAAATATAATTTCAGAATATTATAAAATGCTTGGATGGAAACCTACTGTTGTGGCTGTTCTGGGATCTGTTTCTATTAATCTGGTTCAGGTCTCGTATTTGGTTCTCCTCACCTTTTGGTTCTGGTAGGAGTGGTTTTTGGTGAGTCTTTCTTGGTCTCACCTATGGGTAATTTGGGAAGACTATTTAACCTCGCCTTGCACTTACCTCATGGCTGTTTAGTATGTCATGTCTAGAGATGAGTGAGCACCAAAATGCTCGGGTGCTCGTTACTAGAGTCGAACTTCCCGCGATGCTCGAGGGCTCGTTTCGAGTAACGAACCCCATTGAAGTTAATGGGCGACCTGAGCATTTTTGTATATTGTCGATGCTCGCTAAGGTTTTCATTTGTGAAAATCTGGGAAATTCAAGAAAGTGATGGGAACGACACAGAAACGGATAGGGCGGGCGAGGGGCTACATGTTGGGCTGCATCTCAAGTTCCCAGGTCCCACTATTAAGCCACAATAGTGGCAAGAGTGCCCCCCCCCCCAACAATTTTTACTTCTGAAAAACCCTCATTAGCAAGGCATACCTTAGCTAAGCACCACACTACCTCCAACAAAGCACAATCACTGCCTGCATGACACTCCGCTGCCACTTCTCCTGGGTAACATGCTGCCCAACCACCCCACACGACCCAGATTCTGCTGCACACACAAAAGTGTCACTGCGCTCCCTTCAGCTGCCCGCATGCCACACGCTCACTTCATAGCCACACCACCCTCATGTCAATTTATAATTGCCTCTGTGATGAGGAGGATGACTGTGGTTATTGAAAGCACAGTGCAGACAGAAAAAATTATGCGCAAGGCTGGGTTTTAGCTTAGCGACTACTACGCCCAGCAGACATGCAGTAAACTGAAGACGGTCACAGGCAGCCCAAATACAGTATTTTTTCCCAATTTTTTTGAAAAAGCCCACTGCCTATATAGCCTGTATATGGATTTCCCTGTTGGAGGATGACTGTGGTTATTGAAAGCACAGTGCAGCCAGAAAAAATTATGCGCAAGGCTGGGTATTAATGTGCGACTACTACCCTCAGCAGACACGCAGTAAACTGAAGACGGTCACAGGCAGCCCAAATACAGTATTTTTTCCCAATTTTTTTGAAAAAGCCCACTGCCTATATAGCCAGTATATCTCTTTCCCTGTATCACTGTCCCTGCCTCCCCAGTACTGCCCCTATACTCAGTAAAATGACTGCAGACTGAGGACGCTATGGTCTGCACGCCCGATATACAAAAAAAAAAAAAAAGTGCAAAACTGCTAAAAGCAGCCTCAACAGTACTGCACACGGTCAGATGTGGCCCTAAAAAGGACCGTTGGGGTTCTTGAAGACGAAGATAACAGGCTAACGCTCTCCCTATAGCAGCTACAGCAGGACGGCACTTTCCCTAAAGTCTCTCAGCGTGCATCTGTGGTGAGCTGCAGGCGGGGCAGATTTAAATACTCAGGTGTCACCTGATCTCCCCAGCCACTCACTGCAGGGGGGTGGGATAGGGCTGGAACTGCACAGGAGGAAGTTGTAATGCCTTCCCTGTGTTTCTATTGGCCAGAAAACGGCGCAACATTTTCTGGGAAGAAATTGAAGTGACTCAAACACCGCGTGGTGCTCGTCTCGAGTAACGAGCATCTCGAGTACCCTAATATTCGAACGAGCATCAAGCTCGGATGAGTACGCTCGCTCATCTCTAGTCATGTCCAATCTGGACGCACTGGATCCGAAAACCTGAAAGACTTATAGGCTGTGAATAAACAGATCACAAGTGAGCACAAAATAGTGGTAAACAATAAAGAAAACAGACACTAGAGAAACACCGTCCCTATAAATCCTTTACCCAGGAAAGAGAACTGCCTATATGCCAATAACCCGCCCTAACAATGGCAAACCTGACCTCGTACTTAGTGACAGCATTTTTGGACTATCATAAATTAGCAGTCTATATGTGGGAGAGGAGAAAACAATAGATAACAAGATATTAACAGCAGTAACCTCAATACTTAGCTTTGTGAAGAATCAGGAAACTAGGAGATCCAGCACCAAACTCTTATTTCCACCACAGTTGGAGGGAGACTAAATTAAACAGCAATGAGCTAAGTGCAAGGCCAGGGTAAATAGTCCTCCCAAGTTACCCACAGGTGATACCATGCAAGTCCCACCTAAAACCACTCCCACCAGAACCAGAAGATGAAGAGAACCAAATACAAGACCTAATCTGGATTACTAGAGATGAACAGATCCTAGAACCGCTGCAACACCTACAATACTAACGAACCCTGCTAAGTGCAGACATAAAGGCTTGCATAGGAGTAATCCCAAGTTTCAAAGCAATTTATTTAAATCATTATATCAAAGTCAAGTAAAAAACATCCCATTAGATGGTTTGATAATGCAAGAAAATAATCTATTACAAGTTGCTTCCCCAATGTACCTGGTTCATCAGGGGACAATATACCACAATATATACAACCTTATCTTCAAAATCACCAATATATGTACAATATATAGACAAATGAATACCGAAACACTGGGAATTAGCCATTCCGGGTCTAACAAATATGCTTAGCTGAAGTGTTCATTAGAAGATTCTCCTGATGTCCTGGTGCAGAACACTACAATCTACATCTCCAACATTTAAATTCTAAACATAAACAGAGCAATGCCTGGAAATGTCTTTTTTATGCAAACTAACAAGTCCCGTCGCTTTTGATGTCAGGTTCATGGTGGCATTCCATGAAAAACAGGACTTTTGATAAATAAGCAAGTCATTTAGGGATATATAAAGTCTACAGAGGTATGTTGAGAGAACTAACACCTGAACAGAAACTTGTCTCTTCCCTGTGTAAAAAAAACAAAGAAAGAAATTCTTATTACCCCCAACTGCTCTAGGGGGTTACTGTTTATCTTTGTGCATAGCATGTTTTTAGCAACAGTATTAGGTTTGGGTGCATTTGCTCATCTTAGAACTCATTTGAGACTGTGTATTAGGCTGCATTCCCACGAACGTATATCGGCTTGGTTTTCACGCCGAGCCGATATACGTCGTCCTCATCTGCAGAGGGGGGAGGATGGAAGAGCCAGGAGCAGGAACTGAGCTCCCGCCCCCTCTCTGCCTCCTCTCCGCCCCTCTGCACTATTTGCAATGGGGAGAGGCGGGACAGGGGCACGGCTAATTCTCAGCACTTAGCCCCACCCCGTCCTGCCTCATTTCATTGCAAATAGTGCACAGGGGCGGAGAGGAGGCAGAGAGGGGGCGGGAGCTCAGTTCCTGCTCCTGGCTCTTCCACCCCCCCCCCCCCCCGCAGAGGAGGACGACGTATATCGGCGTAAAAACCGAACCGATATACGTTCGTGGGAATGCAGCCTTAGTAATACTAGTGTCCTTGGCTATCTTAATAAATAGTATGCAGGGCAGTGGCACAATGATAAAAGTTTATGAAACCAGACAAAAGTGTAAATAAAGTACGAGAAAAGCATTAACTCAGTTCATTGAAAACGGAAGTAGATGAAAGATAATGCTAGAGATGTCAGTGATATAAGTCTGCAGGTAAGACTGGCACTTGCTGTTTATTTGGACACTAAATGACAGTTTTTCTTGGATTGCGTTGTGGGTATTTGGTGACAGCATTTTTGGACTATTATTACATGACTGTACACAGTATGACATGGCACCGTTATCTGGCACACATGACTATTTGATCACTGTGAGTGAAGAAGGCAGGTGGTACGTGATCGCACAGTGGTGACAGATGGAGACGGAGACAGCACATTTTTCTGAAAAAAAACAAAACAAACTTCAATGAACAAAAAAATATATTTATGATGTATCGCTCTATAGGAGGGTTTTTGTACCTAAAGATTACATAATAGCATGGCATGATGTATTATTTCTTCCTCCTAAAATGACAGTTCTAAAATATTGTTCACATCATGGACTGGTGCATATATAGCCTCTCAAACTGTCCCCCTTGGTAGCAGCAAGGCATGTGACAATATG
This sequence comes from Eleutherodactylus coqui, assembly GCF_035609145.1. Lineage (NCBI taxonomy): Eukaryota > Metazoa > Chordata > Amphibia > Anura > Eleutherodactylidae > Eleutherodactylus > Eleutherodactylus coqui. The sequence continues at coordinate 406,047,784 of NC_089837.1, forward strand.
GGCCTCTCTCTCTGCTAAACCAGTTACTGGTCTTACTCGAGTGCAGCACAAATGTTATACCAAGCCTCACATTGCAGGCTGACCTCTCACTCTGCATAGGAGCAAAATCCATAGCACACAGGATGCACGACATTGTAGACGCCCTTTTGACTGAGGTCTCACGAATTTAGCATCAGAACTGCTGCCCTCTCTGGAGTGCCTTGCTGTACATTACAAATGTCAGAAATATCAGATTACATTTTCATAACATTAAATATCCTACAACTAACTGTACAAGGCCTTGTGCTAACACATAGCACCATATTTAACTCTGTACGCTAGAGTTTAACAGTCCCCATAGGTGCATGACCTCCCACCCTAGCCAGGGGTAAAAATAACACAATACTAGGAGAATTATCACTCACATTTTCAGGGATCATATTTTGCAGTTTGCTTCCACTTTTGTCTTCACCTGTGCAGCATCAACTTTGCAGATTTTTGATAGTATCTGTTGCATCTCTGCATCTAGGTAATAAAGGGGAAGGAGTCTCCTCCCATGTGCTGCGGGATCTTTCACCCCAGTGATCCAGCAGTGTCTTTGTCTCTTGTTGCCCCTAGACTATATGCTGCTCTCTGTTATGGAGCCATGGCCTCCATAGCCCCTTTAACACAGCCTCTGCCATCTCTTTAACATATCCTCCGCCACTTTCTCTGTGGTTACCCTGTTGTGCTATATTCTGTCTGCTGTGTCAATACTCTCTTCTACCGGTAATCTTTACTGCTGCGTCACACCCCTGTAGTTTAGCCCCTCCCTAATAAAAGGTGCCTGAGGTGCCAAGAAAGCTCTTGATTGTTTCCCTATGTGGAAGCTGTCTCTGTTCGGTGACTTCACAGCTGACATCATAGGGGTGGATCCTCCTCATCCGGTGCTCAAATGGGACTTCTCTCTCCTCTCTTTCCCTGCTTGGCCATATCACAGACCATACATGGCTTAACCCTGGGCTTAGAGTGTCAGGTTAGCTCACTCCCCTGCTGTTTCCCTGGTAGGGGGCAGAGCTTAGCGCTGCTGATAGAGCCACTGTAGTAAGAGAGAGGGACACTCTTTCCCTCTCTCACATAAACACTAATATTTAAATTAATTGTCTAAAAATATAGATGCAACAAAGTTGAGCTTGACTTGATAGATTTTTGCAACAAGTACCTTACCCAAAACCATTAAAAACTATTGTCCTTTTAACATAACAGAACCCATTGCAAACCTATTAAAACTTATAAATAAACTGTGATACAGAAAGATATCATAAGATGTTAAGAGTCATATTAAACTCTGTTACATCTGTAGGCTATGGCAACACACTTCATCACCAACTGGAATTGTCTCTGATGTTACATTCCTATTTAAACTGAAATCCTAGAATAGGAAACGGATACACCCTTAATTACCAGTGGCAGCATAGTTTGTAAAACTGAAAAATATATAGTTCAGCCCGTTATCATGCAATGTTGGTCTAGTGGAGCACAAAAAAACCCATGAGATAGAAGCAAATTTTTCTAATTTACAGGTCGTTCAGATGAGCGTGTTTTACACGCTGCTACAGCAGCATGTAAACCACCCCTCTATAGCAAACAATAGTTTCTTATGGAAGTGCTCACACAGACCCTTTTTGGAAGCACAGATTCTGGACTTTTAAAAAAGAACGGACAGTGAGTGCTGACTCACCTGTCAGCTCTGTGGTGCACGCTGTCCAGGGTGCTTACCATAGGCTCCTATGGGAGCCGTAGAAAAGCAGGCTGCCTGTATCACGGACGTGTGAACAGACTGCGCCACAGAGCTAGAGACAGCCCATTCACGTCATAATCCCTGCATGTCAGCAGCGTGGTTTGCACACTGCTTAGCAGCGTGTAAAGCACACTTGCTTGACCAAGCTCTAATGAGAAAAGAAATTCCTTCCTGACTTCAAATCTGGCTTTCAGAATAATCCCCGAATCAGCAACCTGCTATTGCTGTAGTACTTAGATACTTTATAATACTTTTATTATAGTAGTGTTATCTGGACACTTGTTGGTGGTATTATTAGGCACTGCATGGTTGTCATTTTATTTGAATATTGTATATCAGCATTACTGAACAGTCTATTACAGTTTAATTTGAGTACTGTACAGCGGCGCCATTTGGATACTTTTGAGGTGTGTCAATGGTGATTGCACTCTTTCTTAATAACACTGTATAGTATTGCTATTTGAATACTTAAAGTGACCCTATAATCAGTATTATTCCTACAGGGGATTATTACCTGCTATTTATTTTTTCCCAGATTTTGCTTGTTGGCTTATTTTCTGCTTAGCTCTATTAGAACAGAGCTGTGATATGTGACAATATTTTAGCTACAGTGACTGCTTTGAGGTGGTCTGTGACATACCACTCGTCTAATCATCGGTTCATTCTGCATAGGAGGCAGCTAGAACCAATTATGAGCCAGGGTGTATTTCAGACCTCATATTAGGCACTGTTGGTAAACTATTGTCACAGATCACAGCTCCATCCTAATAGAGCTATGCTAAAAAGCAGCAAAGGAGTGAGATCAGAGGAAAAATAAATAGCAGGTAATCATCCACTTTATACTTGCATATCAATTTTGAGCTCCAGACTGGAGGGTTACTTTAATTGGAGTATTATTTAGCCACTTTATATTGTTGCTGGGTTGGATGTTATGCAGAGTTTGCTGTATAGCTTTTTCTGGTTCCTAATTCTCAGAAATGAAACACTTACAAATTGAATGAGATGGTCATAAGAAAGAGGCGAGAGCGATGGTACAATACCATGAGTTTGTGAATACTAAATGTATGTTACAGCATGCTAATACTACATATATACACACATCTCATATATAAGGCAATATGTACCCTTGAATAAATGGATACTCCAGTATCTGAAAATTCAAAATTATATGGCATATGAGACTGTAATCCCACACGTTAAAAATGCACATTTATATCACGTGTTTTTCTCTCCTATTCTTGGTCCTTCTTTTATCTGGTTCCCATAGTAACCTGTGTTAAAAAATGCATTGCACTCACAGGAAAAAAAAAAAAAATCGCTTGGCAAGTGATTATGATGCATATTTTTAACGGTCCCATAGAAAATAATGGGTGATTCTTGAAGAAGAATCATACAAAAATAGGACATGTAGCAATTTTTTCTAAGGGCTCCTTCACACGGGTGATGCAATTTTTGGCCACAACCCAGAATACCATTGGGCCAGGGGATACAGTTTAGCTCTGTTAAACTCCCTCCCCCTCTCCGCCCCTTGCCATCTGTCGGCAAAGAAGGGGAGTGGGATGGGACAGGAGCTAGTGTGTTAAACTCCGCCCCTTGCCATCTGCCGGCAAGGGGCAGGACGGGGCAGGAGCTGGTGTACTAATCTTACACCCCATCCTGCTCCCTTCCTTTGCAGGAAGACGGCAAGGGGCAGAGAGGGGGAAGGATGCTTAGCAAAGCTGCTGCTAAACTCCCTCCCACTTCCCTTTGCTGGTAGCTCTCATAGGCTCACATAGGAGTTTAGGGGACCGGCCGACAGATTCCGGTCAAAAGATAGGTCCAGCCCTATCTTTTGCGATCAGCATAAAAGCGGCAGACTGAAATGCGCACTGTGTGCACTATCTTTTCTGGCCAGCCGATTTTGCACTTCAAAAAATTGCCCAGCTGAACTAATGCATTGGTATCCAATGCTTCAGGTAGTCACGATTTTTGGCCAACGTTTTATAATGGCAAAATTGCTGCAATAAAACACTCATGTGAATACAGCCTAAGGAGAGAGCTCATAGCAAAATCTACCATGTGAATACACTCTGAATCAACGTTGGGGCGGTTACAGACGGTCGTAGGGACAATTACGCTCACTGCATTGGAGCGTAGTTGCATCTCAACTTTGTTTTTGTTCAGCCGTTCAAACTCAACAGGAGGTTGAAAAAAAATGCAGGACGACAGGTAATGCCCGATCTTTCCTGCATGTAGTATTAACTTGCAGGGCCTTTTAACATGGGTGACACATGTCACACCTCAATTTAGGATGCTATTTATAATTAGCTCCAGATGTGTTCTTTTCCCCGCAAAATTGAGTGCACCTCCCATAGACTTCTACAGGGCCTTTGGTGCAAAAAAGCACACTAAAATATAGCATGCTGCAAAAACGACTAATGGGAACGAACCCATTGAAATTAATTAGTTCTATTCTCTGCGTATTGCGTGCGCAAATTTAGTGCCCAAACGCCTGTGTGAGTCCACTGTATATCTTACTTTATATAACTACTCTTTATATAGTCATTATGTAACCTCATTTATAATTGCATAGTCTTGCTATAACCGTTAATGTGAATATATACTGTATTCCGCACGTGATGAAGCTCATTTCCTGTTTTGAGACTAATTAGTGTAATTCTTTCAACCCCAGCTGTGCTTTTAAATTCTCTGGTGAAGCTAACACTCTTCCTTTTTTTTGGTGATCTGTCAACATATCCCTAACTTTTTGTCAAATTAGTCATAATTCATTAGGGAGCTCTCCACTTCAGTGTTTTGTATCCAAGTTATTGGTATCTTGCCAAAGATTTGTGTATAAAAATATAGTATAATTGCTGTGTGATCCTCTGAATTCATTCATTGCTAAGTAAACTAAAAAGTACACTCCTGTCTCCCTTTGTATCAGTGAGTTAGTTATTTAGTGGGTGTTTAACATTCCTGCTTGTATTCCATTTCCCTTATATGTAACGTAGTGATGGACGTAGTAGTATTTGCTGCTTATATGTAATGCAATGTAATTTAACCCTATTCTCCAATTGTACAGTGACATGTAAGATAAAAACACTAAGGTCCAATCTCATTTAGCTTTATTGAATCCAGTTATTTAAAATAGTTTCTTATAAATTGAAATGCTGAATATTTTACCCTCATATTTTAACTTAACCACTTAGTGATGAGCCCATTGCCTTTTTACGTCCTAACTTGCTGGGCCTTAATCCATGAGGATGTAGAAACATGTTTCCTGCAGGGATTAAGGCCCTGCAAGCTGAGGACATGACAGTTCCATGCTGCCAGCTCCCGGAGGTAGCCAGCAACCTGGAGCTGCCATTTTGGGCTGCGGGACCCCTTCCCCCAGTCACTTGATTGCCGGCAACCATATAAAAGTCAACAAAAAATTAAAATAAGTTAAAAATTCAGCTGCCCTGATGGATCCGATCCATCAGAGCAGCTGAAAGTACTCACTCGACTTCTCTGCGATGTCCCGTACTGTCCTGGCCTCCTGGTTCTCGCCGGCACCTTCTGCACATGCGCGCCGGACGTCATACGTCGGGCACGTGCTCAGAAGGGCGCGCGGCCCGGGAAATTTTAAAAACTCTCTGGCTTACGGCTCCCATATGTAGCCGAGAGCAGAGAGATGTCACCCGGAGCCGCTGTATGCGGCTTCCGGTCACATGATCACTGCTATCCAATGGATAACAGTGATCATGTAAAGTAAAAAAAAAGTTTTGAAAAAGTTAAAACAAAAAGAAAAAAGTTTAAGTTTCATCTCCCCTCACGGATCATATCCGTGGTAGGAGATGAAATTACGTACCAAAGGCCCCGGATTTATCATGCACCACGGCTTCTGCACACGCACCCACTGCCAAGATGGTGGACGCATGTGCAAAATCCGCAGATTTCCAGGGTAATTTAAAATCTCCCTGCTCCTGGCTACTAAAGGTAGCCGAGAGCCTGGAGCAGTGACTGAGGGCTGCAGTGAGTGGTCCCCAGTCACGTGATTGCCGTTATTTAATGAATAATGGCGTTTACGTAAAAGTTAAGACACAGTTCAAGTTTGATGCGCCATTTGGTTTGAGCCCAGTTGTGCATACGGACATAGTATTAGGGCCACAATGGGTATCTTTCTGAACGCAGGACAAACGGGGGATCCATTTTGAGGTGAAAGTCTGTGCTGTACAAAAAAAATGTTTTTAAAATGACACAATTGCCAAAAAAATGAAAATCCTAATTTTTTTCCTCCTGCTTTGCTTAGATTCATTTAAAAATGGTGGGGTCAAAATGCCCAGTACACACCTAGATGAATTTGTTAAGGGGTCTAGTTTTCAAAATGGGGTCATTTGTGGGGGTTCTCTATCGTTTTGGCCACTCAATGGCTCTACAAGTGGGCAATAGGGCCTAAATCACCTTCAAGCAAAATGTCTGTTCTGGAAACCACCTGCTGCTCCTCTTGGTTTCGGCCCCCGTTGTGCATATGGACACAAGATTAGGGCCACAATGGGTATGCCTCTGAACATAGGACAAACATGGGTATCCAATTTGGGTGTAAATCCTCATTTTTATGTGCACTATAGAAAAAAGTTCCTGTCTTTTAAATACATATTTGCAAAAAAATTACATTTTATTTTTTCTCCCCTAAATTGCATTAATTCCTGAAAAAAAAAACTGGGGTAAAAATACTCCTGACCCCCCTCAGTGAATACATTAAGGTGTGTAGTTTATAAAATGGGGTCTTTTGTGGGTGTATCTATCATTCTGACACCTATGAGCCTTTGCAATCTTGGCTTGGTGTAGGAAGAGAAAATGTTCCTCAAAATGTTAAAAATCAATGTTAAATTTGCACGTCTCTTAAATGGTTAAAAAAAACTGAAGTTTTTCCAATGTATGTCCAGAATAAAGTCAGCAGAAGGAAATATATGTCTTATCAAAAATGTGTACGCTATGTTTGCACATATTTGAGATATTGCAGTTGGAAATGTGAAAAAAATATAATTTTTTCAAAATTTTCCCAATTTCGGCTCTTTTAATAAATATACGCAAATTCTATCAGCCTATTTTTACCACCCTAATAAAGTACAATATGTGATGAAAAAAATGTCAGAATCACTGGGATAAGCAAAACCTTTGCGAAGTTATTCTATGTCAAAGTGACACATGTCAGATTTCTAAAATTTGGCCTGGTCATTAAGACGCAAACAGGTTTGGTCACTAAGGGGTTAATGTACTTTAGATACAAATTAAATACACACATTTATCATAGCAAGAATTTTTCAATGTTTAATATTTGAAGTAATGTTAAATAATAATATAATCTACCTATTCTATAGATGGAAAGCTTGTCAAAAGTCTTGCTTTCCTTAGAATATTTTTTACCATACACTGAAACCTTGTTTTGTGTTCTTGTATGAAAATATTTGTTACATTATCATAAATGATTAAATCTTTTACTATTGAAGAAGATTATAATCAGACATTGCCAGAGGTGCTCTCTCTATAGCATATCCTGAAAACATGACCTGTTGGGGTCAGTGAGGACTGGAGTTTGGCAAACACTGCTTTTAGATAGTGGCATCCAGAGGGTTTGGAGAGGGTTCTCTCCTTCACCCCATCAGCACTTCCGCAACCCAATAGTTGCCATGGCACCGGAAGTCAAATCAGAACCACTGGATTTGCCAAAAATGGTGGTCTGAGGGTCATTGTCAGTAATTAACTTTACTGTCAGTGAGGAACATAATGAAAGATAATACATTGTATGTAAGCAGGCTTACAAAAAATGAAATAAAAAGCGATCGAAAAATTGTATACACCCAAAATGGTACAAATGAAAACATGAACTCTTTTCACAAAAATCAAATCCTCCAGCAGCTCTATAGATTAAAAAAATAAATAAAAGTGATGATTCTGAATACGGCAATACAATTTTTTTTTTTTAAATGTAAACTCCTTTTATTGCCGCAAACTATTACCATATATACTCGAGTATAAGCCTAGTTTTGCAGCACATTTTTTGCTGTTGAAAAAACCCCCGTTGGTTTATACTCGAGTCAGGGAAGGCATTAAAAAAAAAAAAAACATCCATACTCCCCTCCCAGCCAGCGTCTGTGTCCCCAGCGGTGGTGTGGCAAGCTGCTTGAATTCCTGTGTTTTCAGCAGCGATGAGGCAAGCTGCTTGAATTCTCCCCACTGTCATCCTCTGCCCTCCTCTCTGCTCGGCTCTGTCATCCCCCGCCCTCAACGCTGTGATTGGATCTAGCGCCAGCCAATCACAGCCAGCGCTCGATCATTCACAGCCAATCAGTGAATGACATTCACTGATTGGCTGTGAATGATCGAGCGTCGGCTGTGATTGGCTGGAGCTCGATCCAATCACAGCACTTACTTACACAGCATTTACGGCGAGGGATTTGAAAGCCGAGCAGGAAGATGACAGCGGGGAGAATTCTAAAAGCAGCTTGCCGCACGCAAGCGGCTTTAGAATTCTCCCCGCTGTCATCTCCCTGCTCAGCTTTCAAATCCCCCGTCGTAAACACTGTGTAAGTAAGTGCTGTGATTGGATCAAGTGCCAACTGTGATTGGCTGGCGCTCAATCCAATCACAGCGCTTACTTACACAGCGCTGACGAAGATGACAGAGCCAAGCAGAGAGGATGGCGAGGATGACAGCGGGGAGAATTCAAGCAGCTTGCCACATAGACTCCGGCTGGGAAGTGAGTATGGAGGGTTATTTCTTTATCTCACAAAAGGTTCGTGGCAGCATCCAGGGCGTAGTGCAAAAACATATACTTTATTCCTCCAAAAACATGCTACGTTTCGACCCTCATGGGGTCTTTATCAAGCATAATAAAGACCCCATGAGGGTTGAAACGTAGCATGTTTTTGGAGGAATAAAGTATATGTTTTTGCACTACGCCCTGGATGCTGCCATGAACCTTTTGTGAGATATCGTGATATACCTTGGGGGGCCTTTTGAGGCTCTGACCCCCACACTGTTGGCGTGCACCCGTTGGACTTATCAGTCCCCTTTTCTGTTTGGTTTGAAGAACCCTGAGGTGTGCTGCGAGTTAAACCTGAGGGTTATTTCTTTACCCAGTATATACTCAAGTATGGCTCAGCTTCTACTCGAGTTAATAAGTTTTCCACGTTTTTTGTAATAAAACTTATTTACTCGGCTTATACTCGGGTCGGCTAATAAGCGAGTATATACGGTAAATTAAATAAATAAATACATTTGGTGTTGCCAAAGTCATAATGGCCCACAGGATAACATGCCACTTATACCATATGGTCAATTGCATGCAAAAAAAAACCAAGAACAACAGCAAACAATGTCAGAGTTGCGCTTTTTGTACACCTTAGCTCCAAAAACATGCAATTAAAAAATTGTCAAAAAGTCACATGCACCCAAAAATGGCACCAATAAACATGTAAATTCATCCTGCAAAAAATGTATAAATTTGATGCAACTGCACTGACCAGTAGAATAAGAATAACATCACTTATTCTGCATGTTTAGCAATTTTAGAATTGCTGTTTTGTACAGCTGGTCTCCTAAAAATTTATTAACACCAAAAAATGTTATCCACTTCCCAAATCAGTACTAATGAAAACCTCAACTTGTCCTGCAAAAAATAGTGCCTCCCACAGCATTGTAGATGGAAAATATGTAAGTAATGGTACTCTGAATATAACAATATGCAAAATTGTCCCAATTACAGGCTGGTCCCAAAGTCCACAAGATGCTTCTGAGGCCACATGGGGGATATTTATAAAACTGGCTGCAGGAGAAAGGGGTTAAATGAAAATATTAGGTCCATTTAACTGAACTTATTATGAACATTTGTCTACTATTTACAGCTCCTGTAGAGTCATAATACTCTCAAGTGAAGCCTGCCTTATTTGTTCATTAAGTATGTCTATTTTTGGAATTTTCTTCTCATCTATTTTCTGAATCATCTTCGTATGTACTGTACATATACTCTCAGATGAAGGGGTTCCAAGTTATTCATTTTTTAAAATATTTCTTTAAACTGCAGGCAAAAGTGAAAAACAATTTAAAAGAAACCTATATACGGTAGTAACTGGATCCCGCTATCCAGCACCACATCCCCTGCTCTCCCCAATGTCTTTTTCTCAAGCTACAGTCGGTGACATTCTATATACAGACTGACCACTTCAACTAATAGTAGGCTCCAGTGGTGCACAGTGGTTGTGGCAATGAGTCTATATACAGAATGTAACAGACTGCAGAGCTGGCAGGAAGAACAAGCGATGCAGTGCTGGAGCAGTGGGTGTCCAGAGCAGGTGAATATAGGTTCTTTTACTGTTTTTCACCATAGCCTTGGAGAATCCCTATTAATGTTTCTTGTCAAATTTATTTTTTTGACACAATAATTTATGTTTATCATTTGTGAATACTTCTGGAAAAACAATGTTTATTTGGGTTTTTTTTTAACAGCAAATATATAATATTTACATTTTTAAATCTATAAAAGATTTCAGAAGTTGTATTTTTTATATCTGATATACAGAAACGGACGATTCACAACTATTTTCTAAGTAATGACACATTTGCAGCAAAAATTCTATTGTACTTCAAAGATTTTTCAGGGACATTTGCGACTTGTACAATAGGCCACTGAGAGCATGTGTTTTATAAGACAATAGTTTTCTTTAAGGAGAAATCAGGTGAAGACTTTTTTTTTTACTGTACTATACATTGCTGATTGACTGGTCAAAAGAGATCAGAAATTCACAGTCATTTCTATGTGGGTCAGTGCTCCTAGCAATTGTTTCCCACTGTTTTGACAGATTGTATGTGCCAGAAAAAATAGCAATAATCAAGTGATGTACACAGAGAACAACAATGCAGAAATCTTAAATATCTGAAGGCAATTCAGCTGTGCATTCTTCCAATACGAAGAAATGTAGGTATTATTATGTGATTTTTTTTTTCAAACTGGAGTTGTCTAGGATAATTCATACCAGCGTAATAAATATTTCTTCATAGAATATTACTAGATAAGAATGAAATAAATAGAATTTTTATAATACACATTTACCACGTACTTGAAAGTATGCCAAAAATATAGAGAGCACTCATTCTAAGAAGAATAAAGATGTAATATAAACATAATGGAATACAGCAATTGAAAACATGCTTTTTTTAACTGACACAAAAGAGCACACATGAGGCTGGAAAAGCATATATTTTTCTTCATGCAGTTCTCAAAAACTATAATAATAATAAAAACGTATTCATCTGATATTATGGAGCTTCTGTGTAGAGACTGCAGGGCTTGCATTACTAATGATTAGGGTACAACAGTGCAGCACCACTCATTTTTTATTGCTGTGCCAAGGGAATGTTTTCCCATGTCCAGCAATGTGCTTGAGGCCTCAGTCACATGGGCACATCGGCACCCGTACACCAGCGCCAATGCGCCCGTGTGACTGACACCAGCAGACGGACGTACCTGCAGTCGGCCGTCTCTCTGCAGCGCTGGAGGAAAGAACATGTGCCGATGCGCCCGTGTGACTGAGGCCTTAGGCTGCAGTCAGACGAGCATTTTTTTTCATGCATGTCCTATCTTTTCAGATGCAATTTTTTAGCGCATGTAAAAATCGGACATGTTACCGCTTTCATTGGAAAGCATTGGTTCTATTAGAGACGATTTTAAAAAGCTGCCTATACGTGCATGAAAGAAAAAAAAAAAAAAGCTTGTCTGACTGAACATTATCAGTGCACATTCCCACAATTCCCAAAGAGGCATTCCCACAATCTTATGGGGGATTCATATGAGCTGGGGAGTAACTATGCACGTCTAAATGAGGGAGATCTCTTCTTCCTCGCTGGAACTTCAAAAGAGGTGAAAACGAAACCACTGAAATCCCACAGAAATAGTAGTTTCGTTTTGTCCCGTTATAGTGCCATGATTATCACAATCATAAGGTGACAAAACTACGCTCATTTGAATTCGCCCTGAGGGCTTATTCAGACTGCCATGGATACAACTAGGCACGTCAGTACGGAGTATAGCTGTGCCTGAATGAGGGAGATTTCTTCTCCTACACCGAAAGTTCACACTCTGCACCAGAGTACAGGAGTTTGAATAAAGATGAGGGAAGACAGTGGCTGCCTGATCTTTCCTGCACATGGTGTTCATTTTGTGCAGGAAAGATAGGGCAATATATATTTTTTTTAGATATACCTGATAGATAATGCTGTGATATCCTTTGAGTATCACATAAATTAAGTGATTACTTTACCACCTGTTTATGCCATATCTTTTTTTAATGATAAATGTTTGCAATTAAAACCAATTATCAATGTTTTTAGTTTTAGCGTGAGCATTCACAGCTTTTGGCCCCTATTTTGCTATAATGGTGCACTTTGTTTCTCTGTGCAGGGTTACAGTACCAGCACTGTTCTGCCATCCTCACTGCACAGTCTACACCACAGCTCAGCTGACAGAAGAGTTAATACAATAGAGGTTAAAGTGGATCAGTCACCAGTGTAGTGTACAAAAAGTTGATGTGCATACGTTCTGGAAGTTTCTGGATGGTCTACGTTGTCTGGTGCTTATATGTATTTACACTGTCTTCTATATGTGTGAATATGATGAGTATTGCATAGCTGCAGCACTGAATGGGTTACGGTCTGGGTTATGTCTGGAAAAGTAGTTGTCTGTCATGTGACCTTGTGTTATATATGTGGATGCAAGGTGCATAAAAGTGGTTGTTGTTGAGTTTAGTTTGTAGAGAGAGGAGTCAGTAGGTAATGAGAGTGAGCTAGGACTGGACTGGGCCTGTACTCAGACACCTTCAGCCTGAGTACTAGAAAAGATGGAAAAAGGCTGAACAGATAGACTGATAATGCCGTGAATCCCTTCTTCTTTCTCCAAGTGGAGTGGAGTATATGAGGAGTGCTGCAATAAGTGCAAGTTTCCCGCCGTGCAGTGTAAAGTGCAATTCTTCAAAATTCAGTGAGAGTGTACCGGTAGAGTGTTGGTGGAGTTGTTCAAGAGATGGTGTCCGGGACCAGAGAACCACAGATAACTAGGCCTGTGTAAGTCCCTCTGTTCCCCTGTGTTTTCCTCCCTCTCGCAACACATGTTCCTCTGCACTATTGTACTGCTGGTTTGAACGGTTACCAGTTGATTTACATTAAACAGCTTCTCCAATTGTTCTCGGTTTGGCCTTTAAACTCTACCCTGTGTGTGCATACTCTTATTTGTTTCCTTGAGAGATCACCGCAGAGGAAGGAGTGATGGCATCACCCGTGACAAAAAGGACTGGGTTTCCCTATTTGATATAGTCTACCCGTGCCCTTTGGGCGTATCCCTGGTTACCCTCCGGGAGGGACATGCTAGACCCACTGTGACAAGTGAACTACTCTACCCCCGCTGTCTTCTAGACTGGAACCCACTCCTCGTACGCTGCACCAGATTGTAGTATCCTAGATAAGGGCAGCATATAATAATGCCAAGTCCTCTGTGGATGTGTGTGGGGTTTGCATGGAAGAGTATTTGGAACCAAGGCCACTCCATACACAGTCAACACCTATGCAACATGCATAGACCAATTGTTAGAGTTCCCCTATTGTGGATTATACTACCTCTTCCCAGCATATATCCACTATTTTACTATAATAATTTATCCATATGGCACTTCTGTGAGCTATGAACTCCATGTGTATTGCCAGTAATGGCTTCACAGGAGTATTAAATGATTTCTGATCCTCTTATGACCCTCTTCATGTCCCAGGGAAGGGGTGACATTAACTTTTGTTCACATTACCACCCATCAATCAGAAAACATATTTCAACTCTAAATGTTACATGAGTTTTTTCCCCCCAAAAAGAGTGTAAAAATTAGAACTAATCATTCTTCTACACAAGTTAATCCTGTAGATGCTGCAGTCATTGCTGACCATGGCACCTAAATTAAAGTGTATTTTTTCCATACACAAGACTTTAAATATTGAAAAATAAAAAAAACTGCACATAATTGGCATCACCACATTCATAACAACCCATACTATGAAATGAACAATGGTGGAATAGCTTTTTTCCCCATTGCCCCGAAACCAAAAATTAATAAAAGTTCTTCAATACATTGTATAAACCCAAAATTGCTTCCTATGAAAGCAAGAGCTTGTCCCACAAACTACAAGGTGTCATACAGCTACACTGACATAAAATGAGAGTTATAATTGGTTGTTAAGTCTTAAATTAGTTATGTCATTAAGAGGTTAGAAATGCACGTACTGCAACTAAGTTCTGCGTTAAATATATTTTTGATGATGATTATGCGTTCAGTCGCATCCGACCTTCGGTTACTCTATGGATTAATGTTCTCCACGTATTCCTGTTTTTCAACACTTCTTTCAGTTCGGCAATTGACATGTTCGTGGTGGCCTTGATTGTATCTAGTCATCTTGTTGTTTGTCATCCTGATCTTATCTTTCCACTGACCAAGCATCAGTACTGTTTCCAGTGAGTTAGCACGCAAAAAAAAAAAAAAGAGAGCCGCTGTTTGATGATTTTGCCCTCTAGGGATATTTTCGGTGTGACTCGATCTAACACTACCTTGTTTGTTGTCATGGTGGTCCAAGGTATCTGTAGCATTCTCCTCCAGCACCATAGTTCAAACACATCAATTTTCCTTCGGTCTGTTTTTCTGAGTATCCAACTTTCGCAACCATACGCTGTTTTGGGAAAGAAGATTGCATTGACCAGTTTGGTTTTTGTGGCAATGCTAATATACTTGTTTTTCCAGATCCTTTCCATTCCTTGCATTGCATTCTTACCAAGTGTAATTCGTCTCTTTATCTCAGATCCAGATTGCCCATTACAATCGATTTTGGATCCAAGGAAGATGAAATCTTGTACCCTCTTGACTTCTTCGTTGTTAATTTCTTATGTTCACTGTACTGTTGCCTACTGTGGTCATGACTTTCGCTTTCTTGCTGTTGAGGTACAGTCCCATGCGTTTGCGTTCCTTCTGCACTCGTTGCATAAGGTATTCCACGTGTGTTTCACCTTCCACAAGCAGGGGGGTGTCATCTGCATATCGAGCTTGTTGACATTTCTGACGTGATTTTGACTTCAATTTCTGATTCGTCAAGATTGCATTGCCTCATGATTGTTTCTGCGTACAGATTGAAAAGAACTGGTGATAGAATGCAGCCTTGCTGTACGCCTTTCTCGATTCCGAATCAATTCATGTTTCCATAAGCTGTCCTGACTGCTGCTTCTTGGTTGTTGTAAAGTGACCTTATAAGCTGTACAATATGTTCTCGAATGCACATTTGCTTCAGACACTTCCAAAGCTTGTCGTGGGGGTCAAGGATAGGCCCGCTTTTTTCCTTTTTTATTTTTAGTTCCTAGTCCCCACTTTCAAAAAATCAAAACTAATTTTTCCACCAACATAGCTGTCTGAGGGCTTGCGTCTTTTTTTTTTTTTGCTGGATGATGTACTGTCCCGTCTGGTACAATTAGTTTACAGAGCTGAAGATGACGTAATTGTACAACCGAATATAACTAGAAACAGGGAACTACAGAAGATTACATGTGAGCCAATTTTCATTAATGCTAGAGCTGGGAATTTCTAAACTGTATAAACAACCAAAGAAGACAAACTAAACACAATGTCTCAGTAATGTTGGAGAAAAGGGCAGCTCTACAATTTATGTACAAGCATTCTCCTTTTGACACAATTCCTCCAGCAGTCAGCCAAGTAATTAGGGTGCATTTGAGCTAAACGTACGGCTGTATAATAACATCAGTGTCATCTTCATTAATGTCTTGACATGCGTGCTACATTTAAGTGCTTTCAGTGTCAGAGATAGAGCTTGCTTCCCCTCTTTATCACTAAATTTTCGGGCCAATTCACTCTTCCACTCTTAATGGATACGTTTTTAAAAAAGTTATGATCATGTGATAAAGTATATATAGACTTTAACCCTTTTATTCCTTTAGAGAATATTGTGAATATAGTTGAGTTACCCTGAATAATAAAGGTTTATGCATATGTAGAAAATGCTGTACTTGTAGTAGTCTCCTAGAGTCAAAGAATATTGAGATCTTAGTTGTTCAAATGGGATAAGAAAGTTCTATTGCGATTAATGTGTGAGGTTAGACATACACATCAAGTTCAATTTTGATATATTCAAGTATGACATAGCACATTGAAGCAAGTCCAAAGAAATGTAATCCCTCATGTCATCTATGTATATTAATATATCTATAATATATCTATTAAAAAAGTTTTTTTTCTGCAAGCTAGGTTGTCTGCTGTCATTTATTATGTTTGTTTAAGGCCTTTCATTTTATCAAGTAGCTCATTTAGAATTTTAGTCCTTTTTTCACAGTGTCCTATCTGATAAAAGAGCCTCTTATGTACGCCTTATGGACGTTCCACAGAATATGAGAGTTGATATCAGGAGATACATTGAGAGTAATATATTCCTTAAACCTTTTAGAGACCAGCCTATTTTGTGCCATAAGGTCTAAGTGATTTTCATCATCACATTGTGTAGTGGCGCAGAGTTAATAGGGCCCCTCAATAATGTTAAATGTCTATCTCGTGCCATTGTCTTGTCAGTATCTTGTTTGTGGAATGCATCAGATTTAAGTGGATTGAATGGTTGCAGGACTGAGAGAGTTAATATCTGGTATGTCTAGTCCTTCTGAGGATGGGTAATTCAAGGAGCCATAGACCCGGTTCTTCCAAAGCATATAGGCGTTTATTTAAAGCAGTCCATCTTTACATGGCAAACAGAAAAATCCATAAGTCCACAGACATGTTCTGCACACAGTCCTGGCTCAACTAACAAAAGAACTGCACTGAACTCCACACTAATTGCCCAGGAGAGCCTTTATAGCAGTGAAAGGCTCCCACAATCCTTTTCAGGATTCCTATAAAGTCATTCATTTGCTGCTGGTCTGCCTCCATATCCTCAGAGCAGACACCCTGCTGTAGCTCCACCAGTGCAGGTAAGTGCACACAAAACATAATGGATTTTACTCAGGCATGTCCCTTAGCTGTAGTACATGGTTCCCAGGAAAAGAAAGGAATAGATCAAGCATTAGGTGGCCAGTCTAAGGAGTGAAGCAAAGAAGCATTCACACCCATTCACACAAATGTTTTGTATAAGTAAAGGAACGCATGCGTCACAACTAATGTTATACATGTAATGCTAATAACAAAACAAAGAAAACCTTATACATCTTCACAGTCCTGTCTGGAAAATGTAACGTTTTGTGTGTATTGTTTGTGGTCATGTGATTGTGCCATGAATATGAAGGTTGTTGAAGTTGAAATTGGAGAAAGTCTGACACCCACACACCGGACAAGTCGGTCTATTGTTGGAGCATGCAAAAAAGAAGAAAACGATCCAGCGCTCCAAAGCAAAGGAAAGGAAACCTTAATAACTAGTAAAACTAGAAAGTTCCTTAAATATCAAAACATAAAATGTCTTTTTATTCGCAGATATGTCCGACGCGTTTCGTCGCCTATAGCGACTTTTTCAAGTGACATATGAAACAATTACAAACATTATATACACTCATACAACATACCTTGCCCATGTAACAACTGTTGCATATTCCCTACTCAGGGACCCGAGTCGCCGTTTCGTAACTTCAGGCGCACGGTAAGGCTAGTGGAGGACTTCCGGTTTGCTGTCAATACTTCCGGGTTCACTCCACATAGCTAGATCTTCATAATACAACAAATCACTGTGCCGATCATGTGACTATATCGGTCACATGATTCCCCAGCGTCCTGACATCATGACGCCCTCGTCAGGTCCTTTAGACCTTTAATAGAAGGATGCGTTTAACATAAATCTGGAACGCTGACCTTCCAGTATACAACGGATTCCTCTTTTAATGGTCACAACCTAAGTAATAAAAAAGCTGATTAATATCTGTATTTTTTAGCAATATGTAATTTTATAAGTCTCATACTAACCCAGCATCCTGACGTCATGACGCACATGATAGGTCCTTGCAACCTCTATATGGAGGGGGCGTTACCATGGTGAAATTCATATATCCTATCATCTAACCACTCAAACCACTTGGTAAATACTCAATAGGTGCCTATATACACACCAGAATGTATTCCGGTGTGTATATATATGTAAATATATATGCGCATGGAATGTAAACATGCATAAATTCATGTAGTTTTTTGTGACAAATTCACAATACAAACTACCAGCCTGAAAATGAGAAAAAAGAGAAAGGGGGGAGAAAGAAAATTAGGGACCCTAACTAAAGTTTCTCCAACACCTCGTAAATGAATTTTATAAAATTATATAATATGATACTATAAGGAAAATTTTTTTTATTATTTATTGGGTTTATATATATTCTTAATTGAATTTGATAGAAAATATCATAATGGGTTACTCAATGCTATACACGAGAATAGTACAAAGAGTAAATGTATTTTTTTGTATGTTTATTGTAAGGATTTTAACAAATGAATATGTTATATGAATGCTGATAAGATGTGTAATAACATGTTAGATCAATAAGGATATAAGAGTTATACATCAGTATATAGGTTATGTTGCAAACGTATGATGATAGATCTGAGGTATACTGGAGGGTAGCGTTCCATTACCATGGTAACACTCCCTCCGTATTAGCTTTGCATACGTAAGAGTAAAGATCCGGGGTATATTGGAGGGTAGCGTTCCATCACCATGGTAACGCCCCCTCCATATAGAGGTTGCAAGGACCTATCATGTGCGTCATGACGTCAGGATGCTGGGTTAGTATGAGACTTATAAAATTACATATTGCTAAAAAACACAGATATTAATCAGCTTTTTTATTACTTAGGTTGTGACCATTAAAAGAGGAATCCGTTGTATACTGGAAGGTCAGCGTTCCAGATTTATGTTAAACGCATCCTTCTATTAAAGGTCTAAAGGACCTGACGAGGGCGTCATGACGTCAGGACGCTGGGGAATCATGTGACCAATATAGTCACATGATCGGCACAGTGATTTGTTGTATTATGAAGATCTGGCTATGTGGAGTGAACCCGGAAGTATTGACAGCAAACCGGAAGTCCTCCACTAGCCTTACCGTGCGCCTGAAGTTACAAAACGGCGACTCGGGTCCCTGAGTAGGGAATATGCAACAGTTGTTACATGGGCAAGGTATGTTGTATGAGTGTATATAATGTTTGTAATTGTTTCATATGTCACTTGAAAAAGTCGCTATAGGCGACGAAACGCGTCGGACATATCTGCGAATAAAAAGACATTTTATGTTTTGATACTTAAGGAACTTTCTAGTTTTACTAGTTAATAAGGTTTCCTTTCCTTTGCTTTGGAGCGCTGGATCGTTTTCTTCTTTTTTGCATACTGTTTTATCAGTCGCACCCCTGTCCAGGGGATGTGACAGATCCCTGCTTGCTCTTTTTGCATCATCACCTTATTTCCGGATGGGAGAAAGGAGGGTGTACCTTTTATACAACGCCTACCAGGACGTGGAGGTGTTAGGTGGTGGGTCCCTTGTTTAGAGGCCCATCCACCTTCACCGGGTAAGTCCCCAGCTTTCTGTTTCATTTTATTGTGATATAAATATTGCATTCCAGTGGGTGGAGCGCCGTCTCTCATCAGTATTTTATTGTTGGAGCATGGTGGAGGCCGTGCGATGGTCTGATGCTCATCCTGGGCCTAACCAACCCAGGAATCCTTAGCGCTTCTGGTGAGCACTGGGAGTGAAACTGACCACTGCATAGCGAGAAGACGATGAAACAGCAGAGTGAGTGTTGACTGGTAGATAGAGAGAGAGAGTTTGCCGGGAGTGGGAATCACATAGGTAACTTGGACTGTGGATTGTCGGAATACCCTGAGAATCCTCCCTGTTGCACCTCTTTAGCTTGTTGTTTCTGTGCCAACGCTGTTGGTCTGCAATTAAAGGGGTTGTCCCGCGAAAGCAAGTGGGGGTATACACTTCTGTATGGCCATATTAATGCACTTTGTAATATACATCGTGCATTAAATATGAGCCAAACAGAAGTTATTCACTTACCTGCTCCGTTGCTAGCGTCCCCGTCTCCATGGTGCCGTCTAATCTTCAGTGTCTAATCGCCCGATTAGACGCGCTTGCGCAGTCCGGTCTTCTCCGTTTTGAATTGGGCTGCTCGTGCTGGAGAGCTGCCCTCGTAGCTCCGCCCCGTCACGTGTGCCGATTCCAGCCAATCAGGAGGCTGGAATCGGCAATGGACCGCACAGAAGCCCTGCGGTCCACCGAGGGTGAAGATCCCGGCGGCCATCTTCACAAGGTAAGTAAGAAGTCACCGGAGCGCGGGGATTCGGGTAAGTACTGTGCGGGTTTTTTTTAAGCCCCTGCATCGGGTTTGTCTCGCGCCGAACAGGGGGCTATTGAAAAAAAAAAAAACCGTTTCGGCGCGGGACAACCCCTTTAAGTTCAAGAGTTTACAGTAAACGGACGGAACCGACCCTTTCCGATTCTTGTTCAGAAAGTTACCATGTGTGGACTACTTTTATTACATCTGGGAGTTCTGCTGCAGAGGACGAAACAGTGGTGTCATGAGTGACAACTGGACTTAAGTTAATCTCTTGTTACAACCCCTGTGAACTCCCCCAGCATTAACATGGTCGGGTCCTGAGCTACCCCCAGGAGAGGAGATGGTAGTGCCTCGTGACAAGGCCTTTCACTTACCTGCTGTCTTCTTGGCCGTGGGCCTGCACCTCAGATGTTGCAATTGCAAGAGGCATAACTTGATAAAATAACCATATGAGGGCTTGTTTTAATGGGACAGCTTGTATTTGTTAATAGCACTACTCTGGGGTACATATAAGAGGTTGTTTAACTTTTATTACATATTTTTGGGGGAAGATGGAAAAAAAACATCCAGAAATTCTGCCATTTTTGGAGGTTTTGTTTTTACAGCATTCACCATTCAGTTAAAATAAAAAGATTATTTTTTCCTGGATCAGCACGATTGCTGTGATACCAAGTTTATATTGATTTTTTTAATTTTTTTTTACTAGTTTTGCACAATAAAAACAGGATTTTAAAGAAAAGCAATTTAAACTGCATCAACGCATTCTAAGACCCACGGTATTTTTATTGTAACAGAGGTATGTGAGGGCTTCTTTTTTATGAGATGAGTTGTAGTTTTTATTATACCTCAACATATGACTTTTGGATTGCCTTTTAATGCATTTTTTGGGAAGCAAACAAAAGAAAAATAAAATTTCCAGCATTACTTTTTAAAACTATTGTGGCAATGTCTGTGTGTGGGTAGGGGGCAGCAACAACACAGAGGCTCACTCAATCCTTGTGAAAGTCAGAATAATTTTTATTTTCTTGAAACACTCAGCAATAACAACCCAGTCGAAAACAAATAGCCACTGGCAGCACATATACTTTGTTCAACAAACAAAACAAACACTTGCACATCAAGGCGCTAACTGAACAGTCGTACTCTCACTTACTACTAAGGTGTAGCAATGGTCAGCAAACAGCAGAGGTCCTCAATCCAGGCTCTCACACTGACTGCCTGAACTTGCAGCTTTTTATGTCCAAGTGATGAGCTTAGTGGAGCCAGCTGAGCTCACTGAGACCCAGGAGAAAGACCAGTACTGGAGTTTTATCTCACCTAGGCTAAGCATTTGGGTGAAATGTACACTCCCTTCAGTACTTTCCTTGCAAATGTCTACACTATTTTTACGACATTCCCCATGTGCAATAAATAACAAAATATTTTAATTGTCTTGGTTGTTACAAATGCAATTATACCTATTATGTGTTGCTTTTTTATGTTCAATAAGTATATTATTGGGATATCAGTAACTTTACATGTCGATAACTTTACCTAACTGTTCACAGTTACAATAAATCAGTCAGTTCAAGCAAGTAAACCGGTGAAGGCACATTAACTTGTTAAATGTTATCATCTTGTAACCAAATAAAGAAACTTAAGTAAACTTATAAGCAGCGGCGAGAGTATAGTGCGTAACTCGCCTCTGTGCTGTAGATCGTATCAGCGTTGTCTAAACAAAGCGTTAGTTTTAGCTGGTGAAGAGAAGAATGGAAAGTAGACAGTAGAGGAGAAGCAGTCAGGAGGGAAGAATGAGAGGGTGGAGAGGGATTAGAGACAGGGTGAGAAAGGGCTGGGAAGGCTATATAAGGATACTGGGGGGGGGGGAACTTACCCATCCGGCAGCTGCCATCTAAGTGTTGTTGTTATTGTTTATCGCTGTCCTTTGTAGCTATATTTAGGGTTGTAGCACATCATTAGTTATTCAAGAGTTAAATTTAGCAGAGGAGCGAAAACTTAACCAGGTCGCCCATACGGTATAATGACTCGAGAATTTGGTTTCATCTCTGGCCCTTAATTCCTCCATATGCATAATATCGTCTAGTGCCTTTACCCACATTGTGCGTGTGGGGGTTGTTGTGGTATTCCACAATTGTGGTATCACTTGCCTTGCTGCAAGAAGAAAAAACCTGAGGACCCCTTTCTTAATTGTCTTGATGGGGCCTGGAATAATAGATAGGAGTGCCATCTCGGGTGAGAAGGTAACTCTTCCTGCAGTAAGGGTGTTGTATAAAGTGTTTATGTCGTTCCAGAAGGGGGACACCCCTGGACAGGTCCACCATATGTGTGTCATCGACCCTGGGCTATTTTGACATCTCCAACAGCTGTCACTGGTATTCGGGTACATCCTAACTAAACGGGTTGGTGTACGATACCATCTAGATAAAATTTTGTAGTTCAGTTCATGGTGTCTGCCTGAGACAGACATTTTATGGGTCATGATTAGCGCTTTTGACCAGTCGCTGTCTTTGATTTGTTGACCTAGCTCTCTCTCCCATCTACCTCTGAATCTCATACCCATGTCTCGCGTGTCCCCGGCCGCCAGCACGCCGTACAACACGGAGATCTCTCCCTTCCGTTTGGGGGGTCCCCCACACATCTCCTCAAAAGGGGTGGACTGTCGCAGATCCTCTGAGACCTGGCCCTGTGCTCGGATATAGTGATTCAGTTGTAGGTGTTGGAGCCATGCACCGGCCACTGGGCCTCCCTCTCCTAGTAGTGTTTCCATTGACTTGATTCCAGACTCTGTCAAAACATCCCGGATTCGAGGGAGTGTTGTCCCCATCCTGTCCAATAGTGGTAGGCGCCTCATTCCCATCGGGAAGTCTGGGTTGCCCACTAGGGGTGTCCAGGGGCCAGGCACCGACACCAGACCCGTCCTCGTTGCAAACCCATCCCATTGTTTCAATATGAGTCCCAGTAATGGGGGCACTGTCATTCCCCTGCGTCCTAGGGCCCCTTTTAGCCAGAACAGGCCTTGTGCGTTAAATGGGACTGCGTCCTGCTCGAGCTCGACCCAACGTTTTGACGTTCTCTGGAGCATTAGGTCTAGTACGCATTTGCATATTGCCGCTTTGTGATATCTTGCAAGGTCTGGAAGCCCCACTCCACCCACCTCTTTTCTTTGCGTTAAAATTTTGTAGCTCAGCCTTGGCCTAGCGCCATTCCAGACAAATTTTATCAAGG
This sequence comes from Eleutherodactylus coqui, assembly GCF_035609145.1. NCBI lineage: Eukaryota > Metazoa > Chordata > Amphibia > Anura > Eleutherodactylidae > Eleutherodactylus > Eleutherodactylus coqui. The sequence continues at coordinate 406,071,121 of NC_089837.1, forward strand.
CTCTTCTAATTCGCATGAAAAATTTTTTGGGTACCAGGATTGGTAGGGTCTGGAAAAGGTAGAGGAACCTGGGGAGTGCGTTTATTTTTATTGTGTTGATCCTGCCAAACCATGACAGGTTCAAAGATCGCCACCTCTCCTGGTCCCTCTCCAGTGAGGCACCAAGGGGCCCGTGGTTGAGGTCAAACAGGTCTTCTAGTTTAGAGGGAATTTGGACTCCCAGATATTTGATATAATCGTCTTTCCACCTCAGCGGGAATCGAGATTTCAGTTGGGCGACTTCCGTGGGGGAGATGGTTATGTTTAAAATTTCGGACTTGTGGATATTTACTTTAAAATTACTAAGCTTACTGTATCTTTTGAACTCTTTTAGTATCACTGGGAGACTAGTTTGAGGACTGGTCAGGTAGATGAGCAGATCATCCGCAAATGAGGCCAGTTTATGCTCAGCTTGTGGGGTTTGGTAACCTCTTATGTGTGGGTTTCGTCTTATTGCATTTGCAAGGGATTCTGTAACTAATACGTAGAGGGTAGGTGACAGGGGGCAGCCCTGCCTCGTGCCATTACAGATGTCCACTGGGGAAGAGAGCCTGCCATTAACTCTTACTCATGCAGTGGGGCCCTTGTATAGAGCCATGATCCAGCTACACAGCCTGGGACCGAGTCCTATTTTTTGTAAGGTGGCTTCCAGGAAACCCCAATCCACCCAGTCGAATGCCTTTTCGGCATCCACCGAGAGGAGGCATAGGGGTCTCTTTTCTTGCTGGGCCCTTCCAATCAGGGATAAGGTCCGTATGGTGTTATCCCTTGCCTCTCGGTTTGGGACAAACCCCACCTGATCCCCGTGGATCAGTCCCGGCACAAGGGGCTGCAGCCGAGACGCGATTGTTTTGGCAAATATCTTTGTATCAACATTTAGGAGGGAAATAGGTCTATAGTTTCTGCAATAGAGTGGATCTTTTCCTGGTTTTGGGATCACAGTTATTGTCGCTTGTAATGCTTGAGGGGGAAATGGGCATGACCTGAGTAGAGGGGTCAGTAGGTCTCCACATGTCTTGTAAAATCTGGGGGAGAAGCCGTCAGGGCCCGGGCTTTTGCCAATTTTTAGTTTCTTGATCCCCTCTAATATTTCCTGTTCTGTTATGTCAGTCTCTAGTGCCCTCGATTCCTCCGCAGAGACAGGGCCCGGTGCATAATCCTCACGAATGACACATTTCAAAGCCTCCCACTTGATAGGTGGGGCTGTGTCGTCTGTTTCGTGGATTTCTATGAAGTTTTTGATGGTTTGGCGTATATCGTTTAGGCAACAGGAATCTCCTAGGAGATTGTCGTTCAGGTGCCAGCATCGCTGCCCAGCCTCCGCAGCCCCTCCTGTTAGTGACCCGTAGACCGGTGCGTGGTCGGACCAGACTATCCTACCTATTGAGCTTTTGGGCGCTAGATCTAGTAGGTTGTGCGATATAAATAAGTAGTCCAGTCTGCTGTAGCTGTTGTGTGGGAGAGAGTAGTGGCTAAAGTCCTTGACCTCCGGGTGCAAAATCCTCCAAAGGTCAACGAGTTTAAGGGAGGCTAACTGTCTCCGTAGTCTGCGTATGGCGGCCAGGGACACGCCAGACCTACCTGATGATGAGTCGAGGCGTGGGTCCATGTGAAGATTTTGGTCCCCTCCAAGGACGATCGAGGATCCAGCTGCAAATCGGGCTAGTTCTCCCAGCACTTGAATCCCGAAGGTAGTCTGGCCTGTATTAGTGAAATAAACATTGGCTATAGTAAATATGTTTGTTCCAATTTCCACTTTTAAGAAAAGGTATCTGCCCTCTGTGTCCGCCTCGGAAGAGATAAAATTGTGGGGGAGATTTTTATGTATAGCTATGGATACTCCGCATACTTTTTTGTCGGGGTGGGCACTGTGGTACCATTGGGAGTAGTGTCTATTGCTACATTTCGGGATTTGGCCACTTTTGAAGTGGGTTTCCTGGAACATGACGATAAGTATGTGTTTTTTATGCATATGCGACAGGATCTGGCCTCTTTTGGAGGGGCAATTTAATCCTCTGGCGTTATAGGTGCAAAAGGATGTGCTTGTCATTTTGGTGTGTTGTTGGTGTTGGTCACCGCCAGATGGGGTAAGGGAGTTAAGGGATAGGATAGAAAGATGGACATAAAGGAGTCAGTAAGGTGACAAATGTTTGGAAGTCTGTCGGTCAGGGAATAGCGTCCCAGACCCTTTGGGGTAGGTGCTCTTCTGGTGTACACCAGAGATTAGACGGCACTACGTGGCATCTAGGCCTAGTGGAGGAAATAGGAAGGGACACCACCGCGTGCCTCCCGCTTCGCCCACCAGTTAACTTAATGCGAAAAAGAACAAATAAAAAAGATGCCCCAACAGGGCAACTCTGTTAAACCCTCAACTCTTGAGTATGAAAAGTTCAGTGTGCAGACAATTTTCTTGTAACTTGGACCGAACCAACATCTTGTTCTGGCTTACTTAAATCAGATCACAAATCAAAGTCTGGTGAAAAAACATGTATAGCCATTAAAGTCATACCACATATGTTAGGGTAAGGGAGGGAAAAGTGAGGAGAGAGAGGGGAGATTGGAGGACAGGACAAAAACAAAGAGAGAGGAGAGAGAAGAAAAAGAGAGAAATAAAAAAAAATAATATATATATATATATATATATAAAAGAAAAAAATAATAATAAAATAAACACACTACAGCAAGGGGGGGAGGGGCGGTAGAGCTGGGAAGAAGGATTAAAGTCGTTCGTTCTTCAGTTGGGTTCTTTAGGTAGGGTACAGGTATTCAGGAGGCTCCCTCAGGGCTCGCTTGGTCGGAGCTTGGCCTTGTCTTTCAGGTGGGAGGAGCGTTTCTAGTATGACCCATGCTCCTTCTCTTTCCGGGTCGAGCTTCTCGCCAGGTCTCTCTGGGGGTTGTTACTGGTAGTGAAGCTTGAGCAGGCCAGTCCGGTAGCGCTATCATGGGGAGCTCTAAGGCTCCCAGGAATCTTGCTAGATTTGCTGGACTTTTAAATATTGCCGTTTTGCCGTTCTTGGTGGCTGTCAGTTGAAATGGGTAGCCCCACCTGTACAGTATATTTCTTTCGCGTAAAGCTTGAAGCAGTGGTCTCGCTGCCCTGCGTAATTGCAGGGTGCGCCTGGCTAGGTCTGGATAAATTGTAATAGGGGATCCGTTGTGAGTGAGCGCTGGGTTGTTGTCTCGCGCTTGTTTCAGGATAGCTTCTTTGTCCTTATAGAAATGGATACGGCATATTACATCGCACGGTTTTTCGGGGTCCTCGGGTCTGGGTCCTAGACTTCTGTGAATGCGGTCAATTTCTATCGGGCTGAACATGTTGCGTGCCCAATTTTCTAATTGTTGAGGGGTCACTTCTTCGGATAGGCCTCGTAGGCGGATATTGTTGCGTCGATGTCTGTTCTCCAGATCATCCAGATGGGACAAAATTTCCATTATCTGTAAGCTCTGGGCATTGATAACTTGACTATGCTCTTCTAGGCGTGAAAAAAACTTCTTCTTGAGATTCTTCTACTGTTTGCAGCCTGTGACCCACGTGTTTCAGCTCCTGCTGCAATAGGGAAAGAGCTTGTTTGTGCGAGTCTTCCAATCTCTGAAAGTCTCTTTTCGTGGGTAGCGCACACAGGTGTTCCTTCCAATCCCACGAATCGTCCTGCGCTGAGTCGTCTGACAATTCGTGCTCATATGAGGGGCTTGCGTGGAGCTGCCCGCATGTCCCCAAGCATGTGTGTGGCTTGTCACTTCCTTTGGGTCATAGTCCCTGTTGCTGGGGGTTCTTTGACGCTGGAGCGTTGTGGTTGCAAAGTTTCCCGCCGCTTGGCCCCTGTGCGGAGATGTGTTAGGGCCCCCTTCTTGACATGCGTTACTTCTGCGTGAGAGTCCTTTTGTTGGGGCCTGTTTATTTGGGGGGGTCTGCTTGTCCTTGTTAGGGCTTCCCCTGGGGTCCCTGTCCGGGGTCTGTGACATTTTTTATTATTTTCCTCCTTGCTTATGGGTGGCTGGAGAGGGTTAATACTGCTTGTAGCAGCCTTATTTGTTTGCCCTGCATCTGGGAGACAGTCTGCTCTGTGTGAGGTCTCATTTCTCTCCCTGCTTGAGCTGCTCTCAGGGGATGTGGGAGGCTGGGGGAGGTTTATCTCGTCTTCTGCCGGCATGCTTTGGCTGCCGTGATCTGTGACCTCCTGTTCTTCTCCCTCTGAAGAGCTGGCTTGTCGGCTGTCACCCTCGCGACCTGCAGGTCTGGATGCCTTCTTACCGCGCTCCGATGGTGCAGGGGAGCTGCACGTGGGATCCAGCGCCATCTTGGATCTGGCGCCCGCGGCATTAGGAGTCTTTAGGAAGCGCTGTATGCCCGCCGGGCCGGCTTCTGGAGGTGCCAACAAGCGGCTAGGGATCCTTCTCCTTCCCATGTGAGTGCCTGGGGTCTTTTTTGCCTGCAGTTCTGGCATTTGTGCAGGTTATGCCGGCGGGGTCAGCGGGAGCTCAGGGCATTAGATGCTCACGCCGCCATGTCCAAGCCACGCCCCCCCGTGTTGCTTTTTTAACCTTTTCTTTTTTTGTATTTTATCTATTTAAAATGTGGGGTTTTTTTAGTGTGGAAAATGTATATTTTTTTAAAACTAGATTTTTCACTTTAAAATAAGCTCTTTCTACCAAGCCTGCAGTGTGTTAGACTGTGCAGGAGGTGGGGTCTAATAGGCTGAGATAGGCCTTATTCACATGACCGTATATACACAGCTATTGTAGCTGCATCCAAAAATTGCAAGCATATGAAGCATAGGATTCCAATGTATTCATTCAGATGAGCAATTTTTGGATGAATATAAAAATCGCATCAGGAAAAATAGCACAATTGCAGCAGAAAACGGTGACTGATTTTATACAGTGCGTGAAAAGATAGGTCTTGCCCTATCTTTTGCCGAGATATGCTGGCAGCTCCTATAGTCTTCTATGGGAGCTTAAAAAAGAGGGAGGGAGTTTAGCTGCATCCAACACTGGTAAAAGAAGACAGCTGGCTCTATTTAAGCATTAGAAGTCATTCTGAGGATTTCTGCTGACTGAGGGATTTCCACGCTCCAGGGTATTTTTTCGCCGATACGCCGCAGCCGCCCATGTGAATGAACAAGAAAATACTAATTAAAAATGTGACTGCATCGCAGCTATTCATTCATCTGATTTTTAGCCATGATTGGCTGAGCATAAACAGGCATAAGGCTGTGTGAAAGAGGCCTTACATGGCAGACATGAAAGCCTTCGTCAGGCTTCCTTCTGCCATGGGAACCTATTGGTACTTTAGAATTGTATTATGGGATGCTGATGGGTGACAGAAGAAGCCCCCTCCCACTGTTATCTTCTTACATTCTGCAGTTGCTATTGATTGTGGTATGTAAGGGGTTAAACTGCAGTTTCCCCTCTACTGTTAGAGCAGTAGTCTGTATGCTACTAATCAGCCAAGCCACTGCCTTAAAAAGAAAATAATCACTTCACCATAAGTATGTTGGAGATTGGTTATATTCTGCTAGAGTCAGTGATATCGCGGCATGGTCAGACCACATGGTCTTGACTGTCAACTCTTGAGAATTCAAAAGTATGTTTCTGTCTACTATGAACATGTCAATTCACAAGTAGCTGTTGTCAACATTTGAATAGAAGGAATAGTTCCTCTCTGAATAAGCATTGTTAGCCAGACAACAAAAAACTTCCTTTTCACCATAGGACGCTCAAGGATTGAGCATGACTATGCAAGTCAGACGTGGTGTCCATGCCTTCACCTGAATTGGCGGGAATCACAATGGTATATGAATCTATATATACTAGGTCTGAGGCCCTTCACAGATATAGATAATAAAACTTAATAACTTTTATTAGATAAGTATTAAAAACGTGGGCTCACATATAACAATCACAAACATCAGACGATACACAAAAATTTAACACACATAGTCGACCCTGGTAGATTGGTCGTATAAAGTAGCGCGTCTCCTATGAAATTCAAGGAGAGTGCTGCAGTATGGTTTGTTCACTTAAAGATGTTGTTAGGACGTCGTAGTTGTATAGGTACGAGTCTTAGAGGTACCGCTGTTAGATATAGATGATAGAGGATTTAAGGTGGTAATTGGACCAGAAGTCAGGTCCAATATTTATCAGGATATATATCCAGACCAAGATGGAATGATGGGTATTTTATCTTTAGATAATTATGCGGTACATAGATGGTTTGGAAGTACCCGATTGTGACAGGGTACCAATTAGGCGTCAATGGTACTGTAAGAGAGTGCTCGACGTCAATGGTACTATAAGAGCGTGCTTGACGCGTTTCCCTGTCCTGGTAAGGGACAGTTCCTCAGGAGCAAAGGTGAGTATCACCATAAGCTAGTAAACAGTAGTTATAGAACGAACCGAAGGTCACCAGGGTTCAGTGACTAGTAGGATCATTGAAATCCCTACTAATACTACGGTGGGGTCCAATGTTGGATGAAACCACCTTGCTAATATTAAATATAAATCAAAATTTCCACTTCAATATTTAGTTCTCCGGCATGGTATATGGGCAGTCACCAATGTCGGATTCCAGAGTATGCACACCCTTAAGGGAGACTTGGTTGGTAATGCGCTGTAACCCAGTTAGCTCCAACACAAATGTGGATCCGTGCGATGAGACCCCAGATGTGTGATGTGGGGAGCCGCACACATCCAAGTTAATACAGGTCACTCCGTGTATCATCCAGGTGACTAGATTGATACTAGGTAGTAACTCCCTGGGGTATACCAATACACCCTTAGTGAAGTAGTAAGGTGTTTGGTAAATCTCGGAGTTACCCGTGGTCTGATAGTTTCACTCTCGACACGGGTTGGTGTAGCAACCGTTTGTTTAAGTCAGAGGGTGATACCGGCACAGGCCTAGTAGGGCCATATAATAAATGGCATATAACAGTGTGCTCCGCGATCTAATAGTATCAGCCGCAGCACAGATTGATATCGTGTCAGTATGTGGGGGTGATACCTCGTATGGCGGACGACTGAGGGCATAAAGCAATGTGCCCCTCAGTAAGCAGCAAAACAATGTGCTCCGCGATCTGAGGGCATAAAGCAATGTGCCCCTCAGTGAGCAGCAACACAATGTGCTCCGCGATCTAGTGGTAGCAGCCGCAGCACAGATTGATATCATGTCAGTTTGTGCAAATCAGGGGGTGGTACCCCGTATAGCGGACCACTGAGGGCATAAAGCAATGTGCCCCTCAGTAAGCAGCAACAACCTCAGACAAGACTGGTAGTACACCAGTCTTGTTTAAATGAAGGGATAATACCCCATAGAGTGTGGATGCCTGAAAGCGGAGGAGAAGTTAAGAGGCCCCTTCACTGTCTGTCCATAGCTGGATTAGACTGGGGTGTGCAAAAGATAGAGAGGGAGAGAAGTGGTGCCTGCGGCTCTGATGGTGAGCGGCCGGCCTTCACCTGAATTGGCATTAAAGTTAACATAGGTAAGTAATTTGCCTTGTCTGCATTTAGAAATTATACAAAAAAGTTTATGAACAAAACATCTTTGGTTTTTTTTTTTTTGGGGGGGGGGGGGGGGATAAATGGAAGCCAATGTATTTACAGCATTATTTATAGAACAGACTACACTACCATATTTCCTATGTTGATCTATTTTCTCCTGAATAAGCTGGAATGCTATGAATGCAATGAGATTTTTTTTGCGAGATTTCACCACCTGTCTTTCTTCTTGTACTTGTTGGATGGACTGTTTAGGGTCTTTAGTAGGCAAGAAGACATTTAAGTTTCATTGCTGCAGAAGGTTAATCCCGTGATCTTGTCATTTTACCAGAAAAGTAGTGTGGCTAGAGGAAATCAGAAGACCCACAGGGAAGCCCCAATTATATGTGATTAAGCTGTAACAAAGCGTTGTAATGACAGGAAGCAGTTGTAATCTTTGAACCACATATGTCCATCCAGTTCAGCCTATAACCCACCACCACCACCACACACAAACACACACACACACACACACTTCAGCAATGTTGATCCAGAGAAAAGCAAAAAAAAAACCAATAAACTGGAAGCCAAATTTCCTCATTTAAGAAAAAAAAAATTCCTTCCTGACTCCAGTCTGGCAATCAGAATAATCCCTGGATCAACAACCCTTCTAAAGTAATCAGTGACTATGAAATGTAAAATTGTAATGCTCAAGAAAGGTTTTAAGGTATCTTTTAGAAATGACATCAGCATTTAAAGAGATAACTGTCAAAATTGATATGAAACCTGATTGTGGCTCTTGTGGCTTTGTGTGAGCTATCAGAGACAGACGAAATTATCTATGTTCAGGTTCAGCTGCCAAGTTCCAGCAAGTTATCCCCTGTCCTCCCGAATCTTTGGCACTCTCATTGAAATAAAAGGAGCGCAGTGCACTTGCCTGACCTGTGCTTTCTTCATTCGGGGGCTAACCGGACCCAGTTCTTGTGATCAGTGGGGGTTTCAGTGGTTGGATCCCCACCGATCAGCTGGTTAATCCCTATACCGTGGACAGAGGACGATTTGTTGGAACCAAAATACCCATATACCATGACATTTTTACCAACCCCCCCCCCCCCCAAAAAAAATATGAAGCAATTGTGTTTACTTCCCTTTCACGCTGGTTATAAATATTAAAACATTTTTCAGTACATTGAATCGTACATTAAATAGTATCATGGAAAAGTAAGACTTATCCTGATAAAAACAAGCCCTTATATGGCTATGTAAACAAAAAAATAAAGTTACAATTTTTTTGAAAGTGGGGAGGAAAAGACAAAGGGATTAAATCTCATGGCTTAAAAATATTGTTTTTTGTTTAATAGTAGCCAGCAAAGAATACAGCAGACTTAAGGCCCGTTTACATGCAACAATTGTTGAACAAACAAAAGAGTTAACGACTTTTTTGCTTTCAAATGCTGAACGTTTACTTGTGAAGATAATTTTTTGAAATCCTCTCCATTTCCCTCCATAGCTCAGTTAAAACAGTATATGTTGTTTGCTCAGGTTGGTGGGTGTTTACTCAAAGAATCTCTTGCCACAAGGTGCAAAGAAAAAGCCATTGTTTATTGCCACATGAGTCAATGTGACTCCTGGGAAAACAATGAGTCGTCCCCTCAAGTCATTTAAAAGACTGAATGAATGCCATTTAAACCTAATGACAAGCGAACAAATTAATTTTTATGTAGGCTGAAACTCAGCAATAAACGACATGTGAATGATTGCTTCGCATTTACACTTAACAATTATTGCTCAAATTTGTTTGAATGAACTTTGAGCAATAATCGTTGCATGTAAATAGGCCTTTCAAGATGATGAGTCTGCTGTATTCAAGAGCTATACCAAACTACTAAGTCTAACGCACAAGACACAGGAGTATAGGAAATAGAATTTTATTTTAACTTCAGAGTACTAAAAACATTAAACAAAAAATAGTACTCAGTGTCTTTACAAACAGGCTCACACAATCTGGTAATATTAATATTCACAGTGTTCAGTGATGAGGGGACTTCCCGCGAAGATGAAGAAATCCTCTGCCACAGCTGTCACAGCTGTGGCAGAGGATCGCAATCTTCTCTGTTTGTGGTCATTGGGGCCGCCACTGTTGTGACAGTATCCAGGGGTTTCACATCCAAAGAATCCTGATGCCGCAGTTAGTTGCGTTTTACAATTCACTGTCCTATTTTTTACTGGTGCAAATTTTTTGCACTGCTAAAAATCGGACATGTGACCACTGCCATTAAAAAGCATTGGTTCTAATAGATGCGAAGCAGAAGCAGAAGTAATGGCAAATCTAAGATAAGATGGATGCAGTCAGGGAGGAATTCCAATTCCAAGTCAGGCACAAGACTTCTACTGCAGTGTGGTTTCCCAGAAATAGGGGCTTCAGTTTCATTAAAATGGATGGATCTGAATGAGAAATATACCCTTCACAGTTTAGACTCAATTGAAAAATAATATTTATTGTTTTTTTCTAAAAACATATACCACTGTAGAGCACACCAAACAAAAATTGCACAAAGGCAAACAGACAAACAAAGAGTAGCACACTGGGTACAATTGGCCCCTAAGATGCAGGTTGCCAGTAGGAAATGGGTATCCTTTTCATAGACGTTGGGGATATAGTGATGATGGTGAATATAGGATGTTCCTACTGGTGCTCTTCAGAAAATCAGAGCGACCTTAATCTTATGATTTAGTAGGATCTATAGTATTAACACTGTTATTGTACTACTTGGATACTCTAGAATCAATTATGAAGGAAAACATCTACTATAGTTATCAGTTATTAGCTATCAGCAAATAATGAAAATATTAGAAAAAATGAATTTCACTATCTGGTTTTAATTAGTAAAACAAATAGACATTATGGTCTTCAGAAACTGTAGGGCAAGTGTCAGAAAAGCTAACGCTAATAATGAGTTGAGGCTTGCAACAGAGGCCAAAAGCAATAAAAAAGGATTTGGGGGTATGTCAAAAACAAAACAAGAGTCAAAGATGCTATTGGATGCTTAAAAGATGAAAATGATGAATTAGTTGGGAATGATGTTGAGAAGGCCAAACTTTTAAATTTTATTTTGTATCTGTTTTCTCTCAAAAAGTAGATGGAACATCAACTGATTTTCCTTGTGTTATTGGGGGAATAAACGAATGCAGGCTATCAATAAGCAGAGAGATGGCGAGGGAACACGTAGCTAATTTAAATGAATTCAAGTCTCCAGGTTCAGATGAATTACATCCTAGAATAATAAAGGAAGCAGCGAAGGTAATTGCTTAACCACTGGCCATAATCTTTGAAAATTCCTGGAGAGCAGAAGTCCCAGAAGATTAGAAAAGGGCAAATGTTCTCCCTATCTTCAAAAAAGGGAAGAAGGTGGATCCAGGAAACTACAGGCCTGTGAGCGTGACTTCTACACCAGGAAAGATCTTTGAACAAATTATTAAACAGCATGTTTGCAAGTACCTGGATGAAAATGGAGTAATTAGCCAGAGCCAGCATGGGTTTGTAACAAACAATTCATTCCAGACAAATCTAATTTCCTTCTATGACAGAATCACTGACTCAGTATATCAGGGAAATGCGGTGGATATAGTATATCTTGATTTTGGTAAAGCATTTGACAAAGTATCCTATACCATACTTATTAAAAAATGACCAAATATGAGTTTGACAAGGCAATTGTTAGGTGGCTTTACAATTGGCTGAGTGATCGTAGTCAAAGAGTGGTCAGAAATGACTGCACATCCAAGGGGAAGAATTTATCAATTGGGGTACCGCAAGGCTCTATCCTAGGCCCTGTGTTGTTCAACATTTTTATAAATGATCTGGAGGAGGAAATTGAGGGGAAACGGATCAAATTTGCCAACGACACAAAGCTAGGAGGGAAGAGAGAGAGAGAGAGAGTATTCAAAAAGATCTAAAAAAGCTTGAATAGTGGGCGGCAACTAACAGAATGGTATTTAATAAGGAGAAATGCAAAGTCCTACATCTGGGCAAGAAAAATGATAAAGCGCACATACACATGGGAGGAATTGGGCTAAGCAGCACATGTGAAAAAGACTCGGGTATACTAATAGATCATAGACTGAACATGAGTCAACAATGTGAAGCAGCCAAAAAGGCAAACACAACTCTGGGATGTGTTAAGAGAAGCATAGAGTCTAGATCATGTGGCATAATTATCCCCCTCTACTCTTACTTAGTCAGACCTCATCTGGAATTCTGTGTCCAGTTCTGGGTACCTCACTTTAAAAAGACATAGACAAACTGGAGCAAGTTCAGAGAAGAGTTACCAAGATGGTGAGTGGTCTGCAAATCCTGTCCTAGAAGAAACAGTTAAAGGATCTTGGAATGTTTAGCTTGCAAAAACGAAGGCTGAAAGGAGACTTAATAGCTGTCTACAAATATCTGAAGAGTTGTCACAGTGCAGAGGGATCAGTCATATTCTCATTTACACAAGGCAAGACTAGAAACAATGGGATGAAACTGAAAGGCTGGAGACACAAATTAGATATTAGAAAAAACTTTTTGACAGTGAGGGTGATCAATGAGTGGAACAAGCTACCACTAGGGGTGGTGAGTTCTCCTTCAATAGAAGTCTTCAAACAAAGGCTGGACAAATATCTGTCTGGACTGATTTAGTGAATTCTGCACTGAGCAGGGGGTTAGACCCGATGACCCTGGAAGTCCCTTCCAACTCTACCATTCTATGATTCTATGATTCCTTTAAATAATAGGCTGTTTGCTGATGATGCATTCTCTTTAAAGAGAGTGTGTCAAGATATTAATTTTGTCCTATATTCACATGGATAACATCAATATAAATAAAACATCTTGATAACAGAACCACATGACATTATTTTATGATAACCTAGTGTAGATACAGGATTCTTAAGGACCAGAGGTGAATGGAGAGGCAGGCGAAAATACGCTGCGGGGCTGCGGGAGGCTAGACACAGGTTACAATGGCATCTCCTCAGCAAGCAGTGTTAGATTTAATCAGGAGCTTCAGACGGCAATGGTCCCTTGTGTGTGACTGTGAGAGGACCACCATATGTGGGGCAGATAACATGCTGCTGATGTTGCAGTTGGCCATGGCGGACGTCCATAGGAGTATATAGCAGTGCAAAAATGTGCACCCGTGTGCACAGAATCATGCTTGTAACTGTGCGATTTTGCGATGTTAATTATTAACACTGGCAACTACTTAGGCTAGCTCGCCTACTCATTAGACAGCTTCGCCTGTTTAAATATGGCGTCGGTGTGTTCCACACTGATGTGAACAGGGCTGAGAGTGGGGCAAAGCTCAGTAATGAAAATGAATCCCCTCACAATAGGATATGATCAGGCTCCATTGACAGTGCAATCACATCCTCCTCTCGCGAGCATGAATATGCTTACTCTTGTGTGAAGGAGCCCTAAATTGAAAATCCACAACCAAATGTATTTCTGGATTTCAGTGCAGAATTGTTGCATTTCAGACAAGGACATCATGTGATTAATCAACTGATGTGAAAGGAAAACAGCAAGATTATATTGTATTGCAAAGACAACTGTGCTTACAGATGAAATGCAAATGAGGAAGATGAAACAATACCTTTGCAGCACCACCTATTTAATGTGGGGCAAACAGTCTGAAACAGCTGTTTATGTATGTATTCTGGCTTAGTTTCAAATTCCCAATCTTTGTTAAGACCCATATAAAAGGTCGGACATTGATTTGACGGAATGCTGCCATCCAAAAGGTGGTGCTGCAAAGGTATTGCTCCATCTTTCTTATTTGCATATATCTTCTAGGAGAAGCTTGCATGGCCTTATAAGTGTCCTCATTCACCTTCTAGATGCTCTCCTTAAGGAGTGACAGAACCCCTCCCAACTCATGTCATAGGTGTCTTACTCACACAATTCTAATTGCCAAAGACAAAAAATACCCATAGGTAATATCCCCTAAAATATAATCTAAATACTTTATTATTCAAAAAGACAAAGTCTTCATTCATATGTGTGCTGTACAAAGAAAACCTGTTTTAAAAATTGACACAATTGCCAAAAAATGAAAATCATAATGTTTTCCTTCTGTTTTGCTTAGATTAATTTAAAAACTGTGGGATCAAAATATGCAGGACACCCCTAGATGTATTCATTAAGGGGTCTAGTTTTCAAAATAAGGTCATTTGTGGTGTTCTCCATCGTTTTAGGTGCTAAAGGGCTCTACAAGTGTGATATGGGGCCTAAAGGTGGATGAGGAGGAAAGAAGGGGGTGGAGCAAAACCCGTACGGTCGAGTTTGTTGTGGACAAAATCCCCGCCTGCTGAAAGAGCTAAATGTGATTGGCTGAGGTGCTCAGCCAATCACAGGCAGCTCTCCCCGAATGAATGGAGGCCTCTGGTAAGAAGTTTCATCTCTTCTCACTGATCGCATCGTTGAGGGCAGATAAAACTTTAACTTTTTAAAAACTTTTATGTGATTGCCATTATCTATTGGATAACAGCAATCACATAACTAGGAGCTGCTCACTGTGGCCCCGCATGACATTTCCAGGCTCCTGGCATGCACCGAAGCTGGGAAAGGTCAACAGATAAAGATCCAATCGGGGGACAAATCTGGGGACCTTAGATATGTGATAATTTCATGTCCCCTCATGGATACAATCTGTAAAGAGGAGATGAAACTTTAACTTTTTCAACTTTTTTTTTAACTTTGTATAATGGCGATCACGTGACCCGGAACCACATACAGCAGTCCCCGGTGACATTTCCCTGTACTCGGCTATCTTTGACACCTGGGTGAAGGGAACAATTTAAATTTGCTGTGCCCTCCAGCCTTCAGCGCATGCAAGACACATTGGTGCATGCCTAGAAGCCCGCGGTAAGTACAGATCACCGCAGGACATCACGGAGGATGCAGGTGAGTATTTTCAGCTTACCTCATGGATTGGATCCTGAAACTTTAACTTTATTTGACTTTTTTTAACTTTCCGCGATTGCCATATCCATTGGATAATGGCGATCGTTTGACCGAGGGTCGCCTATCGTGGCCCCCCATGACCACTTCAGGTTGTCAGCTACCTCCAGCAGCCGACAGCAGAGAGCAATCATGTCCATAGCCCATTTGGCTTTAATCCCCAGAGGCAGTATGATTTTACATCCCTGGGCATTAAAGCCCATTTAGGCAGGAAGTAAAAACACTATTGGGTGGTCACTTAGGGGTTAATCTTCCTGCTTATTCATATAGGCTTAGAAAATTTTAATTTCTCAGTTACAAACATAACTGAATAAAAAAGGCATGTGACATAATTTTTCTATGACCTATTATACCTGCAGAACTGATGAGGACCAGAGTTGAGTTGTGAAGCAGGACAGAAAGCATATTCTTTGGAAATAAATATAAATTGTTCATGTGTAGAGATGAGCGAGCGTACTCGTCCGAGCTTGATACTCGTTCGAGTATTAGGGTGTTCGAGATGCTCTTTACTCGAGACGAGCACCACGCGATGTTCGAGTTACTTTCACTTTCATCTCTGAAACATTTGCGCGCTTTTCTGGCCAACAGAAAGACATGGAAGGCATTACAACTTCCTCCTGTGATGTTCCAGCCCTATACCACCCCCCTGCAGTGAGTGGCTGGGGAGATCAGGTGACACCCGAGTATTAAAATCTGCCCCGCCCGCGGCTCGCCACAGATGCATTCTGACAGAGATCAGGGAAAGTGCTGCTGATGCTGCTGCTGCTATAAGTAGAGCGTTAGGAGTTATATTAGGCTTCAAGAACCCCAACGGTCCTTCTTAGGGGCACATCTGACCATGTGCAGTACTGTTGAGGCTGCTGTGAGCAGTGTTGCACAATTTTTTTTTTGTATATCGGGCGTGCAGAGCATTGCATCCTCAGTCTGCAGTCATTGTACAGAGTATAGGGCCAGTACTGGTGAGGCAGGGACAGTGATACAGGGAAAGAGATATACAGGCTATATAGGCAGTGGGCTTTTTCAAAAAAATTGGGGAAAAATAGTATATTTGGGCTGCCTGTGACCGTCTTCAGTGTACTGTGTGTCTGCTGGGGGTAGTAGTCCTAAGTAATACGCAGCTAAGCGTTACAGCAGGCTTGCGCAAAATTGTTTCCTGGCTCTGCTGTCTCCGTTACATCACCGCCGTCATCCCGCCAGAGGGAAACAGTATACATAATATACGCTGCCTACAGTATCTGTCTGCTGTATCAGCTCAGCATTTAAAAAAATAGAAGTAAAATACTTAAGGCCTATTAGTGGCCTTTGGCCACTTGACTGCTTCTGCGCTGTGAATTCCAATAGCTCAGTCGTACGCACCTACATCTCACTGCAGGCGTGCGCAAAATTGTTTCCTGGCTCTGCTGTGCGTTCCGTAAGCGAAGTCAGCCTCCAACCACAGGCCAATAAGCGGCACATTTAATTACAGCATTCTGTTTCTGCTCTACTCGTAATACACCATGCTGAGGGGTAGGGGTAGGCCTAGAGGACGTGGACGCGGGCGAGGACGCGAAGGCCCAAGTCAGGATGTGGGCACAGGCCGAGCTCCTGATCCAGGTGTATCGCAGCCGACTGCTGCGGGATTAGGAGAGAGGCAAATTTCAGGGGTCCCCAGATTCATCTCACAATTAATGGGTCCACGCGGTAGACCTTTATTAGAAAATGAGCAGTGTGAGCAGGTCCTGTCGTGGATGGCAGAAAGTGCATCCAGCAATCTATCGACCACACAGACGTCTACGCCGTCCACTGCTGCAACTCTGAATCCTCTGGCTGCTGCTCCTCCTTCCTCCCAGCCTCCTCACTCCATTACAATGACACATTCTGAGGAGCAGGCAGACTCCCAGGAACTGTTCTCGGGCCCCTGCCCAGAATGGGCAGCAATGGTTCCTCTCCCTCTGGAGGAGTTTGTTGTGACCGATGCCCAACCTTTGGAAAGTTCCCGGGGTCCGGGGGATGAGGCTGGGGACTTCCGGCAACAGTCTCAAGAGCTTTCAGTGGGTGAGGAGGACGATGACGATGAGACACAGTTGTCTATCACTCAGGTAGTAGTAATTGCAGTAAGTCCGAGGGAGAAGCGCACAGAGGATTCGGAGGAAGAGCAGCTGGACGATGAGGTGACTGACCCCACCTGGTTTGCTAAGCCTACTGAGGACAGGTCTTCAGAGGGGGGGGCAAGTGCAGCAGCAGGGCAGGTTGGAAGAGGCAGTGCGGTGGCCAGGGGTAGAGGCAGGGCCAGACGGAATAATCCACCAACTGTTTCCCAAAGCGCCCCCTCGCGCCATGCCACCCTGCAGAGGCCGAGGTGCTCAAAGTTGTGGCAGTTTTTCACTGAGAGTGCAGACGACCGACGAACAGTGGTGTGCAACCTTTGTCGCGCCAAGATCAGCCGTGGAGCCACCACCACCAGCATGCGCAGACATATGATGGCCAAGCACCCCACAAGGTGGGACGTAGGCCGTTCACCGCCTCCGGTTTGCACCACTGCCTCTCCCCCTGTGCCCCAACCTGCCACTGAGATCTAACCCCCCTCTCAGGACACAGGCACTACCGTCTCCCGGCCTGCACCCACACCCTCACCTCCACTGTCCTCGGCCCCATCCAGCAATGTCTCTCAGCACAGCGTCCAGCCGTCGCTAGCGCAACTGATTAAGCGCAAGCGGAAGTACGCCGCCATGCACCCGCACGCTCAAGCGTTAAACGTGCACATAGCCAAATTGATCAGCCTGGAGATGCTGCCGTATAGGCTTGTGGAAACGGAGGCTTTCAAAAACATGATGGCGGCGGCCCCGCACTCTCGGTTCCCAGTCGCCACTACTTTTCCCGATGTGCCGTCCCAGCCCTGCACGACCACGTCTCCCGCAACATTGTACGCGCCCTCACCAACGCGGTTACTGGCAAGTTCGACTTAACAACGGACACGTGGACAAGCACAGGCGGGCAGGGCCACTATGTCTCCCTGACGGCACATTGGGTGAATTTAGTGGAGGCTGGGACCGAGTCAGAGCCTGGGACCGCTCACGTCCTACCCAGCCCCAGAATTGCGGGCCCCAGCTCGGTGCTGGTATCTGCGGCGGTGTATGCTTCCTCCACTAAACCACCCTCCTCCTCCTCCTACGCAACCTCTGTCTCGCAATCAGGATGTGTCAGCAGCAGCACGTCACCAGCAGTCGGTGTCGCGCGGCGTGGCAGCACAGCGGTGGGCAAGCGTCAGCAGGCCGTGCTGAGACTACTCAGCTTAGGAGATAAGAGGCACACGGCCCACGAACTGCTGCAGGGTCTGACAGAGCAGACGGACTGCTGGCTTTCGCTGCTAAGCCTCCAACCGGGCATGGTCGTGTGTGACAACGGCCGTAACCTGGTGGCGGCTCTGCAGCTCGGCAGAGCCGCCACCAGGTGGTTCAGCGCTTTCTGAAAAGCTACCCACGCTTGTCAGACCTGCTCGGAAAGGTGCGCCGGCTCTGCGCACATTTCCGCAAGTTCAAGACGGACGCTGCCACGCTGCGGACCCTGCAACATCGGTTTAATCTGCCAGTGCACCGACTGCTGTGCGACGTGCCCACACGGTGGAACTCTACGCTCCACATGTTGGCCAGGCTCTATGAGCAGCGTAGAGCTATAGTGGAATACCAACTCCAACATGGGCGGCGTAGTGGGAGTCAGCCTCCTCAATTCTTTACAGAAGAGTGGGCCTGGTTGGCAGACATCTGCCAGGTCCTTGGAAACTTTGAGGAGTCTACACAGATGGTGAGCGGCGATGCTGCAATCATTAGCATCACCATTCCTCTGCTATGCCTCTTGAGAAGTTCCCTGCAAAGCATAAAGGCAGACGCTTTGCGCTCGGAAACGGAGGCGGGGGAAGACAGTATGTCGCTGGATAGTCAGAGCACCCTCATGTCTATTTCTCAGCGCGTTGAGGAGGAGGAGGAGGGGGAGGAGCATGAGGAGGAGGGGGAAGAGACAGCTGCGGGTACCCATGCTGCTTGCCTGTCATCCTTTCAGCGTGTATGGCCTGAGGAGGAGGAGGATCCTGAAAGTGATCTTCCTAGTGAGGACAGCCATGTGTTGCGTACAGGTACCCTGGCACACATGGCGGACTTCATGTTAGGATGCCTTTCTCGTGACCCTCGCGTTACATGCATTCTGGCCACTACGGATTACTGGGTGTACACACTGCTCGACCCACGGTATAAGGAGAACCTTTCCACTCTCATACCCGAAGAGGAAAGAGAAAGGGGTTCGAGAGTGATGCTATACCACAGGACCCTGGCGGACAAACTGATGGTAAAATTCCCATCCGACAGCGGTAGTGGCAGAAGGCGCAGTTCCGAGGGCCAGGTAGCAGGGGAGGCGCGGAGATCAGGCAGCATGTACAGCACAGGCAGGGGAACACTCTCTAAGGCCTTTGCCAGCTTTATGCCTCCCCAGCAAGACTGTGTCACCGCTCCCCAGTCATGGGTGAGTCGGCGGGAGCACTGTAAAAGGATGGTGAGGGAGTACTAGCCGATCGCACGACTGTCCTCCGTGACGCCTCTGCCCCCTACAACTACTGGGTGTCGAAGCTGGACACGTGGCCTGAACTTGCGCTGTATGCCCTGGAGGTGCTTGCTTGTCCTGTGGCTAGCGTCTTGTCAGAGAGGGTGTTTAGTGCGGCTGGGGGAGTCATCACAGATAAGCGTACCCGCCTGTCAACCGACAGTGCCGACAGGCTTACACTCATAAAGATGAACAAAGCCTGGATTTCCCCAGACTTCTCTTCTCCACCATTGGACAGCAGCGGTACCTAAACAATACGTAGGCTGCACCCGCGGATGGAAGCATCGTTCTCTATCACCATCAAAAACGGGGACCTTTTAGCTTCAAAATTTGTGTATTATATTCATCCTCCTCCTCCTGCTCCTCCTCCTGAAACCTCACATAATCACGCCGAATGGGCAATTTTTCTTAGGCCTCCAAGGCTCAGTCATATTACTTTAGTAAACAATGTTTATACGTTTCAATTCTCATTAAAGCGTTGAAACTTGCACCTGAACCAATTTTTATTTTAACTGGGCTGCCTCCAGGCCTAGTTACAAATTAAGCCACAATAACCAAAGCGATTAATGGGTTTCACCTGCCCTCTTGGTTGGGCATGGGCAATTTTTCTGAGGTACATTAGTACTGTTGGTACACCAATTTTTTTGGGCCCTCGCCTACAGTGTAATCTTAGTAATTTTTATGGGCTTCGCCTTCACTCATGGTACAGCAAGGTGTGTGGGGTTGGCCTACACTTTTGCTACATAAACATATTACCAGTCTGACTGGGGCATGCACTGTGGGCCGAAGCACACCTGTATTGTATGTGACGTTAGCTCTGCTGAGCAGGGCACTGAAATGGGATATATTTATGTATCGCCGGTGGGTTCCAGGGAGCCACCCATGCTGTGGGTCCACAGGGACTTCACATTAGGGATTTGTACCTGCCAGTGTCTATGTATTTTAAACCCCGGTCAGACTGGGGCATGCAGTGTGGGCCGAAGACCACCTGCATTTAATCGGACGTTACCTCAGCTGTGATGGGCAATGCAATGGGATATATTTATGTACCGCCGGTGGCTTCCTGGGACCCACCCATGCTGTCGGTCCACACGGAGTTGTAACTGCATGTGTCCACTTCTAAAGAACCCCAGTCTGACTGGGGCATGCAGTGTGGGCCGAAGCCCACCTGCATTAAACCTGGCGTTACCTCAGCTGTGAAGGGCAATGCAGTGGGATTTATTTATGTACCGCCGATGGGTTCCAGGGAGCCACCCATGCTGTGGGTCCACAGGGACTTCACATTAGGGATTTGTACCTGCCAATGTCTATGTATTAAAAACCCCGGTCAGACTGGGGCATGCAGTGTGGGCCGAAGACCACCTGCATTTAATCGGACGTTACCTCAGCTGTGATGGGCAATGCAATGGGATATATTTATGTACTGCCGGTGGCTTCCTGGGACCCACCCATGCTGTCGGTCCACCCGGAGTTGTAACAGCATGTGTCCACTTCTAAAGAACCCCAGTCTGACTGGGGCATGCAGTGTGGGCCGAAGCCCACCTGCATTAAACCAGACGTTACCTCAGCTGTGATGGGCAATGCAATGGGATATATTTATGTACCGCCGGTGGGTTCCAGGGAGCCACCCATGCTGTGGATGCACACGGAATTCCCATTGCAGAGTTGTACCTGCCTGTGACTATTTATAAAAAACCCCGGTCTGACTGGGGCATGCAGACACCTTGACAGAATGAATAGTGTGTGGCACATGGGTTCCCCATTGCTATGTCCACGTGTGCAGCTCCTGATTGAGGTGGCACAGGATTGGATTTCTCATTGCTTCAGTACAGCATTGTGGGCTATCGCCCCGCCACTTTTAAAGAGGGTCGCTGCCTGGCCGTGCCAACCCTCTGCAGTGTGTGCCTGTGGTTCCTCCTCATGGCAGATGCACTTATAAATAGACATGAGGGTGGTGTGGCTATGAGGCCAGCGTGTGGCATGAGTGCAGCTGAAGGCTGCGCAGGGACACTTTGGTGTGCGCTTTGGACAATGGGTCGTGCGGGGGGGTTGGGCAGCATGTTACCCAGGAGAAGTGGCAGCGGATTGTCATGCAGGCAGTGATTGTGCTTTGTTGGAGGTAGTGTGGTGCTTAGCTAAGGTGTGCCTTGCTAATGAGGGTTTTTCAGAAGTAAAAATTGTTGGGGGGGGGGGGCACTCTTGCCGCTATTTTGGCTTAATAGTGGGACCTGGGAACTTGAGATGCAGCCCAACATGTAGCCCCTCGCCTGTCCTATCCGTTTTTGTGTCGTTCTCATCACTTTCTTGAATTGCCCAGATTTTCACAAATGAAAACCTTAGCGAGCATCGGCGAAATACAAAAATGCTCAGGTCGCCCATTGACTTCAATGGGGTTTGTTACTCAAAATGAACCCTCGAGCATCGCGAAAAGTTCGTCTCGAGTAACGAGCACCCGAGCATTTTGGTGCTCGCTCATCTCTATTCATGTGTTTTCATCAAAGGCAGTTAACAAAACACTAAGTACTAGTAAATTTAAGAAAACAAAACGAACACACACACACTATGTTTTTTACTATTTGACAAATGGTTTACTTTTATTGTTGCTTTAATCTTCCTACTTATTCATATAGGCTTAGAATATTTTAGTTATTCAATTACAGACTTAAGATACTTAGTTTAATTCAAATTAAGCTTCCAAAAACCATTAAATCACAAACTCTAAATGCTATCAAATACATGTCACTAAAAGAGATTCAAATTTTAATCTTTAACCATTCTGCAATTGTAATGAATGCAAATCTCTAAAGGAATGAAAAATGATTCTGAATCAGCTACAGCACATTATGTCAGTCAGACCAAAGTTTATCTCCTCAATTTACCCTTCAGGAAGGCTAAATATTTCACAGTTTAAATGGAATTTCATAACTTGAGGGGACTTGTTATTGGTCGTGTGTTCCAATGGATACAGCTCATAGCATACACAAAACATATGTGACTTTTCATGTTAAATGCATGTTTCTGCTGCGCTTTCACAGGTCATTGCATATATTAAGAGTGCTTTCCTTTCGTATCATTGATATTGGCATAAACTGTACTTAAGCATTCTAAGTGTATATTTTCCATTATATATTATGCTATTGGCTGAATTTTTGACCTATTTTTTCCAGTTCTTAGCAATATTTTACTAACAAAGAACAAAAATAAATTAGTTCCTTTGAATTCATTCAAAGTTAGCCTAAAATGTAATTGTCTATGACACATCTTATCATCTATTGTTAATGTAGTTGTTTGCTTGCATTTATTTCCTCTCATGTTTAAAAGCAGTTCTTTCATTAATAACATTCAAACCAGTTTCTTTGCATAAATCAGTTATTTAATTGTGCATAATAATTAAATAACGTACTGAAATGGTTTCAAGTCATTTCATGCACTTTTCTTATAAATTTAGACTTCCACTTAAATACAGTGGAATCTTACAGCTGATAAATTATTTGCCCAGTTTCAGGTGAGCGGTTTACAACATGTATGGATCCATAACACAGCCAATATTGCACCGAATGTCATAAGTAATTCATCATTGTTTGATCTGTATTTGGCTCCATACTTGCTGTCATGGATTTTATTTCCTACAAAAATGGCTCATATTGTGTTTTTAAAACATGGCCATAAAAAATATTAATAGAAAGATTCACATTAGCTCTGTATTATGATCCGCAAAACATGGACCAATATGGAGATAAAAGTCACCATTCTGAAACTGGCCTTTATCAGTTATTAAAACTCCATTTAAAGGCAGAAACATGATATGAAGAATTAAAGTTGAGAACTGTTTCATACCATTTGATCTATTCATATGTAATAAAATAATTAAGAATATGCAATATAGTTGAACTATAGAATTTCATTGCCCATACTATCAAAAACATACAAATTTGACACATATTTTGTGACGTGTCTTCACATGGATGTAGGCTTAATGCATTCTAGAGATACTTTTAAAAGTTTACATATATATATATATATATATATATATATATATATATAATGATGATGAACAGTATAGAAAAAGGATGAATGGGAATTAGTTAGAATAGGAGATATGATAGCATCCCCAAAGAGATGTGTTTTTGGGGCACAATTAAAGTTGAGTTCATTCGGGGTTAACCTGTTTTCTGGGGTAGCACATTGCAAGAAACTGAAGTGTCTCATGAAAAGTTTTGGAGACAAGAGTGGGAGGTTCAATAGTTAACCTAAAGTCATTAGAAGAATGGAGAGCACAAGTATGGTGGTAGACAGATGAGGGAGGAGATATAGGGCCATGTAGCACCATGGGGAGCTTTATGTATGAAGGTGATGAGTTTAAATCAAATCCTTTAGTGCATGGACAACCATTGAAAGGACTGGCGCAGGCTGGAGGCATCAGTGAAGCAGTTAGACAAAAAGATGATCCTGGCTGCTACATTCAGGATAGATTGGAGAAGAGAGAGTTTAGTGAGGGGAAAACCAATTAGTAGTGAGTTGCAGTAACCAAGCCTATAATGGATCAGGACAAAAATAAAGTTTTGGCTGTTTCTGCTGTGAGATAAGAGCAGATTTTGGAGATGTTTTTGAGATGTAGGTGACATGAGCATGCAAGTAGTTGAATATAAGGAACAAAAGAGAGATCAGAGTCAAATATGACCCTACGACAGCAGGCATGTTGATGTGGAGTTATGGTGGTGCTACACACAGAGATGGTGATATCAGGATTTAATACGTTATAGGGTGAAAACACAAGAAGTTTAGTTTTAGAATGATTTAGTTTCAGATAGAGAGAGGACATGATGCTAGAAACAGTGGGCAGACAATCACTGTGTTTTGTAGTAATGAAGAGGTGATGTCTTGGGAAGAAGTATGTAATTGGGTGTCATCGGGGTAGAGATGGTACTGAAAGCCAAATCTGCTAATATTTTGTCCAATAGGGATGTGTGAATGGAAAAAAGGAGGAGGCCTAAGACTAAACCCTTAGGAACCCCAACAGCAAGTATAAGAGAAGAGGAAGAGCTGGAAAATTATTCACTGAATGAGCAGCCAGAGAGGTAGGAAAGGTCAGAGGTAAGACATTAATATAATATATTATGTACAAATATTCATTATTAATACTCCATGAAAATAAATTGTTTAACTATTAAAATACGATCAACAAAAATATAGTATACACTTCCTCTTACTAAGATTTTATTTGACCATAGATATTTAATAGCACTGATAATAATAAGGAATAAACAATATGACAAGTCAAAATACTGTTTTTTGTTTTAAATTTAATGAATAGGACAAAATTGTACAGTCAATGAGTTCCTTTTTACATACAGTATTATTGCCAAAACTGTAAGTATCTATTTGTGAGGAGAAAAACAATAAAACTGGGACAGCTGCTAAATCACTCTGGTTAGAACAAAGAAGTCAAAATGTTAATTAGAGAATTAATTGAAATGGTTTTTGTACATACACTGGAATCCCAGCCTCAATGGAAATTATCATTGCTTATTTTCAGAAAACAGATCAATATTGTAATGGGAACACTGAGATAATATATTCACTTAAAAATAAACTATGCAGTATTGTTGCACTAATTATTTCTCTAGTAACATGTTTTTGTGTATACATACATGTTATTGATTTTAGATTTTTATATTACTAAAGTACAACTGATCATTGCATATATTACAGAAAAATAAACAGCATTCTTTACTGTAATGCTCTCATAATTATGCACGATTTCAATTGGGATGCCATTTTATTAAGCTATTTTACCATAGAAACAATGCTTCCAGGGAAAAATAATTCAATAGGCAATTCAAAAGAAAATGGCACAATTTGTTTACATTCCATTCCATTTCAAAACACCTCTGTATGTCTCCATTTGAAAATTAACTCCATAGAGTTCCATGACTCCATATTATGGCTCAGTACAACTTGAAAGGATGACTAATCCACAATACAGATATGTGGAAATCTTTATCGATGCATGTTGTGCTAAAATAATAGCTTACATTAATAAACTTTATGTCTACAACAAGAAATCAGTCAAGTCTACAAAAAGCAGATAAGGCAAGGGCTACATGTTCTCTTTTGGTGTTTGACAGGGGCTGCACAATCAAAAATTGCTGTGTAGCCCTGTGACCTTGTACTCACAGGTCTGTCAGATTGCACTGGGACATTGATCCCAGTGGATGTATGCATGTGTGTGTGTGATCACAGAGCAACTTTGGGCTTAACACCTATGACCCTAAGTAGCGAAACCACCACCATTGGTCTGACAAATTCAGTCAGTGAACAGGATAACTAATGAGGCAGCAGTGATACTTCAGGCTTACATCAATAGCCTTTAGTTGCTAAGTCACTATAGCTGAATTAGTATATCCAGCAGACATGCAGCAGCACTAGCTGTCCTTAATATAACTAACGAGGCAGCAGTGATACTTTAGGCATAACATCTATAGCCTTTAGTCACTGAGTTACTATAGCTGAATCATTATATTCAGCGGATCAGTAGCAATACTAGCTGCTTTCATTATCATTATTCACCTCTTAGCAGGGCATGACACTATATGTAAACCGGTATTAGAGTGAATGCCTTTGACCTAACATTGTGAATTTGTCTGACCTATACACTAAAAACAATTGGGGACTATAGTGACCATTATAAGTACATCCACATCCGCTAGCTATATAATTTGAGTATCTGTCGTGAATAAACCGCCCCGTACTTACTGATTAAACAACATAATACAAATGTGACAGTAAGCGCATAAGTTCCATTTCAAACCCTTTAAGGAACACGGAAATTCAGCTCTATGATCCTGATGAATCAAGTACAACTTGAGAGTAGTTGAGGAAACGCGTCGATTTCAGGAGTATCATAGCCGGGTATCAGGAATACGATATCCGGAGATATATACATTACTAACTGCCACTATAGCATTTATTAGATGGTGGGAGCTATACTTGGTTTGGTACTTTTCTTGCTGTAGTTACCAATTTACATCTGGTCTACAGACGAAATAAAAATCTATCCTCTTATGAGGATAAGACATGGCATCTTATCAGTGAACAGATCTAGAGATTTTTTTTTTTTGTGGAATCGGTTACGAAAAATTGAACCGATACTTAAGCTCGTGACAAACATACGGTCACATTAATTTCTGGCCCGTGAACGAGCAGTAATATTGTACTCAGACAGACTATTCCTCTCTTCATATGAGGATATGTCCTTTGAAGCAATAGGATTTATATACTTCTTTTTAATTACTCTCAAGACCATAGTTTTTGAGTATTGAACCCCAACTTTTGAGAACTAATTAGGATTCGATTAAGTAATTCTGTGTGACTAGTCTCCACAGTTCTAACTGTTTGACAGTGGAGTTACTGTTCTTCTCTCAGGGTAACAAGAATATTTGGCAGTGTTCACCTCAATCAGAGTTCTTATCAATTAAATCTAGAGATATACAGTTGCCAGAAAAATTTCTAATAACCCTTTTGGGATTACATATTACCTAAAAAATCTATCGTGGTCTGAGTTGTTGTGAAATCCCTAAGTACGCATATTTATCACTTAGGTTTTCCGTGACACTGTTAGTTTTGTGTTTGTAATAGTGGGTTCCACATTTTAAATATTTCTAATAAAAGTTAATTTTTAGTATAAAAATCTATATATTTCGCAAGTAAACTAAATTATATACTACAAATGTTAATTTTAATGCAGAACATACTTGAAGTAGTATAGGGTTGTTGTTTTTTTGCCCTGTTTTATTTCATGAATCTATACACAATAGGGACACAGACATGAAGAAAGATTATTTTAGAACAAATATATTAATGCAAATCATCTTAATCAGTGGTTCTCACAGGAAAGGTCTAATCACAATTGTTACTGGTAGTGTAATATTAATTTCAATTAGTGACAATAGAGTTAAACTAATGACCAATATAGTGGATATAATTTTCATAGTCATAGATTATCTCTAGAGATGAGCAAGCACTCAAATGCGGGGGCCCGCATTATTCGAGTCGAGCTTTTTGTAAAATTCAAGCTCTACAGAGTACATTTGCTCAACTCTAATTATCTCATAATTCAGTATGGAAAATGATAATTGTCAAAATAAGTAATAAGCTACAAATAAAAATATTCACACTTAGGCCTTAGTCAGACGGGCGTTTTTTTGCGCGATTTGCGGATCGCATGACGGATGCGCATCCGCAAATCGCGTGACCGGTGCCCGAAAATCACCCGAAAATCTGCTCCTAGCCGCGTTTCATTAGAAACGGGCCGGAGCTGTCCAGCGCATTGCATTCAAAGGAGCCGGCAATACAGCCCGCTCCATTGAAAGCAATGCGCTGCGGGCGAGTGTGGGATGAATTGTCGGGAAGGGCTTAAATATATAAGCCCTTCCCTGCAATTCATCCAGAAAAGTGTTAAAATAAAAATATATATATACTCACCTGCTCCCGGCAGCCGGAGTTCCGCGCGGCCGGCCTGCAGTGGGTGTGAAGGGGGTGTGAGTCAGACCTGCCCCCTGATTGGTTCAGTGCTGAGCCAATCAGGGGGCAGGTCTGACTCACACCCCCTTCACACCCACTGCAGGACCACCGCGCGGAACTCCGGCTGCCGGGAGCAGGTGAGTATATATATATTTTTTATTTTAACACTTTTCTGGATGAATTGCAGGGAAGGGCTTAGATATTTAAGCCCTTCCTGACAATTCATCCCGCGCATGCCGGCAGCCCATTGCTTTCAATGGAGTTGGCTGTATTGCCGGCTCCATTGAATTCAATGGGCAAACGTCGTTCTTTTCTGCCACAGCTGTTACAGCTGTGGCAGAGAACAATGATTTGTCTTCTATATGTTCTCAATGGGGTCGGCGCTGCTGCCGCCGGCCCCATTGAGCGCATATAGAGAAGAGAACAGGAATCGCAGATCGCAGATAGGTGCGATCTGCGATTTCTGTTCTATAATTTATCAGACGAGCGCATAAAAAGCGCTCATGTGTCCGATACCATTGCAAAGCAATGGTTTTAAAAAATCGCCAGACGCATGCGCATGCGCAAATCGCGCGAAAAAACGCCCGTCTAACTAAGGCCTTAATAGTCGTCAAATATTACTTTACCATCATCAGCGTATTTATTCTACTGTTTTTAATGCATTTACCCCGCAATATGGCAGGTTCAACAGTGAACCTCCAAGCAGTGTTTGACAAACCAGTTGGAAACAATCATTCATAGTCAAAATTGATCGTTTTCAGAAAATAAATTTACACCAACAAACACAGATCCCAAAATAGTTAAATCAGTTATATTAAATTTGTGTTGATTGATAATCAACCATGAATAAATATCAGAAGGCCATATAGCACTGATAAAACACCATATTGCTCCATTGGGTACATCATAAGTATCAGTTCTGAATGGCAATCACAAGCAAGGCAAGAGATATAAGCTGTATGATATCTTGATATAATTCCAATGCACTATATCAGCACAAAGTAAGATATGCATATCAGATCTGCCTTGGTATGAACATCAGATATATATCATATCTTGCTTGAGACAAACCTAAATATAAATGATCATGAATTTAGATTACATGTCCAATATCCAAGTATGTGCCATCATCGCACAAATAATATTGCCTGAAGCTCCCTGATTAACCTGCCATATTACAGGACCAATGTAACAGTAACATAAATATACTACAATAATGGCGGTAAAGTAATAAATCCATGCTGCATGTGAATGATAGATAATAAAAGCAAGGCATTAGTTGGATTTTGGCCAAGATACATCAGCCCACTAACCTCCTTACGTTTTCTTGTGTTGTAGTGTACATGCAGCATGGCTTTAAGACTCTAGGGGGAGCCCAGGGTGGCAGTGCCAATGTGGTTCACTGATGGATATGTAGGGCAACCTGCCGTATTATTATGGAGTCATCAATAGGTTTCTGGTCTGCATGGTGAACTACATATATCAGAATGGTCTGCCACTTTGTATCCACTCTGTGTGGGAGTATACGCCAAGCAGCCACCCCCCCTCTATATTAAGAGGCTGTGTGAGAGGCTGTTTCATCGGTGTCCCTCACAGGTATAATTAGCTCCCTCATTTGGTAGTCAGCTACCTGCATGGTGAGGGGATGCATCTATATGCACTTCTCACTCAGTAAGTAACGGCCATTTTCTGTGATTGCTTTTATATTTCTATATTCTCACTTTTTGAGATTAATATCACACTACCAGCAACAATTATGATTGAACCCTTCCTTTGAAAACCGTAATGTGAATGATAATAATTAGAGATGAGCGAACGTACTCGTCCGAGCTTGATACTCGTTCGAGTATTAGCGTGTTCGAGATGCTCGTTACTCGTGACGAGTACCACGCGATGTTCGAGTTACTTTCACTTTCATCTTTGAGACGTTAGCGCGCTTTTCTGGCCAATAGAAAGACAGGGAAGGCATTACAACTTCCCCCTGCGACGTTCAAGCCCTATACCACCCCCCTGCAGTGAGTGGCTGGCGAGATCAGGTGTCACCCGAGTATAACAATCGGCCCCTCCCGCGGCTCGCCACAGATGCATTCTGACATAGCTCAGGGAAAGTGCTGCTGGTGCCGGAGCTGCTATAGGTAGAGTGTTACGAGTATTTTAGGCTTCAAGAACCCCAACGGTCCTTCTTAGGGCCACATCTAACCGTGTGCAGTAGTGTGGAGGCTGCTTTTTGCAGTGTTGCACTTTTTTTTTTTGTATATCGGCCGTGCAGAGCATTGCGCCCTGCAGTAATTATACATAGTCCAGGGCCAGTAGTGGTGGTGAGGCAGGGACAGAAGACATATTTATTGAATATAGGCAGTGGGCCTTTCCAAAAACATTTCTGAAAGAAAATCTATTTGGGCTGCCTGTGACTGTCCTCAGTGTACTGGGTCTCTGCTGGGGGTAGTTGTCCTAATTCATACGCAGCCAGCTAAGTGTTACAGCAGGCTTGCGCAAAATTATTTCCTGGCTCTGTGTTGGCTGTTACATCACCGCTGTATTCCAGTCCGCAGTGCAACAGTCTGCAGTTATTTTACATACTCCAGGGCCAGTAGTGTTGAGGCAGGGACAGAAGACATATTTATTGAATATAGGCAGTGGGCCTTTCCAAAAACATTTGTGAAAAAAAATCTATTTGGGCTGCCTGTGACTGTCCTTAGTGTACTGGGTCTGTGCTGGGGGTAGTTGTCCTCCTAATTCATACGCAGCCAGCTAGGTGTTACAGCAGGCTTGCACAAAATTATTTCCTGGCTCTGTGTTGGCTGTTACATCACCGCTGTATTCCAGTCCACAGTGCAACAGTCTGCAGTTATTTTACATACTCCAGGGCCAGTAGTGGTGGTGAGGCAGGGACAGAAGACATATTTATTGAATATAGGCAGTGGGCCTTTCCAAAAACATTTGTGAAAAAAAAACTATTTGGGCTGCCTGTGACTGTCCTCAGTGTACTGGGTCTCTGCTGGGTGTAGTTGTCCTAATTCATACGCAGCCAGCTAAGTGTTACAGCAGGCTTGCGCAAAATTATTTCCTGGCTCTGTGTTGGCTGTTACATCACCGCTGTATTCCAGTCCACAGTGCAACAGTCTGCAGTTATTTTACATACTCCAGGGACAGTAGTGGTGAGGCAGGGACAGAAGACATATTTATTGAATATAGGCAGTGGGCCTTTCCAAAAACATTTGTGAAAAAAAATCTATTTGGACTGCCTGTGACTGTCCTCAGTGTACTGGGTCTGTGCTGGGGGTAGTTGTCCTCCTAATTCATACGCAGCCAGCTAAGTGTTACAGCAGGCTTGCGCAAAATTATTTCCTGGCTCTGCTGTGCGTTCCGTAAGCGAAGTCAGCCTCCAACCACAGGCCAATAAGTGGCACATTTAATTACAGCGTTCTGTTTTGCACTACTGGTAATACAGCATGCTGAGGGGTAGGCGAAGGCCTACAGGACGTGGACGCGGGCGAGGACGCGGAGGCCCAAGTCAGGGTGTGGGCACAGGCCGAGCCAGTGCGGTGGCCAGGGGTAGAGGCAGGGCCAGACCGAATAATCCACCAACTGTTTCCCAAAGCGCCCCCTCGCGCCATGCCACCCTGCAGAGGTCAAGGTGCTCTACGGTGTGGCAGTTTTTCACAGAGACGCCTGACGACCGACGAACAGTGGTGTGCAACCTTTGTCGCGCCAAGATCAGCTGGGGAGCCACCACCACCAGCATGCGCAGGCATATGATGGCCAAGCACCCCACAAGGTGGGACGAAGGCCGTTCACCGCCTCCGGTTTGCACCACTGCCTCTCCCCCTGTGCCCCAACCTGCCACTGAGATCCAACCTCCCTCTGAGGACACAGGCACTACCGTCTCCTGGCCTGCACCCACACCCTCACCTCCGCTGTCCTTGGCCACATCCAGCAATGTCTCTAAGCGCAGCGTCCAGACGTCGCTAGCGCCACTGTTTGAGCGCAAGCACAAGTACGCCGCCACGCACCCGCACGCTCAAGCGTTAAACGTGCACATTGCCAAATTGATCAGCCTGGAGATGCTGCCGTATAGGCTTGTGGAAACGGAGGCTTTCAAAAGCATGATGGCGGCGGCCCCGCGCTACTCGGTTCCCAGTTGCCACTACTTTTCCCGATGTGCCGTCCCAGCCCTGCACGACCACGTCTCCCGCAACATTGTACGCGCCCTCACCAACGCGGTTACTGCCAAGGTCCATTTAACAACGGACACGTGGACAAGCACAGGCGGGCAGGGCCACTATATCTCCCTGACGGCACATTGGGTGAATTTAGTGGAGGCTGGGACCAAGTCAGAGCCTGGGACCGCTCACGTCCTACCCACCCCCAGAATTGCAGGCCCCAGCTCGGTGCTGGTCTCTGCGGCGGTGTATGCTTCCTCCACTAAACCACCCTCCTCCTCCTCCAACGCAACCTCTGTCTCGCAATCAAGATGTGTCAGCAGCAGCACGTCGCCAGCAGTCGGTGTCGCGCGGCGTGGCAGCACAGCGGTGGGCAAGCGTCAGCAGGCCGTGCTGAAACTACTCAGCTTAGGAGAGAAGAGGCACACGGCCCACGAACTGCTGCAGGGTCTGACAGAGCAGACCGACCGCTGGCTTGCGCCGCTGAGCCTCCAACCGGGCATGGTCGTGTGTGACAACGGCCGTAACCTGGTGGCGGCTCTGCAGCTCGGCAGCCTCACGCACGTGCCATGCCTGGCCCATGTCTTTAATTTGGTGGTTCAGCGCTTTCTGAAAAGCTACTACCCCCACTTGTCATACCTGCTCGGAAAGGTGCGCCGGGTCAGCGCACATTTCCGCAAGTCCAAGACGGACGCTGCCACCCTGCGGACCCTGCAACATCGGTTTCATCTGCCAGTGCAGGCTCCATGAGCAGCGTAGAGCTATAGTGGAATACCAACTCCATCATGGGCGGCGCAGTGGGAGTCAGCCTCCTCAATTCTTTACAGAAGAGTGGGCCTGGTTGGCAGACATCTGCCAGGTCCTTGGAAACTTTGAGGAGTCTACCTAGATGGTGAGCGGGCATGCTGCAATCATTAGCGTCACCATTCCTCTGCTATGCTTCTTGAGAAGTTCCCTGCAAAGCATAAAGGCAGACGCTTTGCAAGCGGAAACGGAGGCGTGGGAAGACAGTATGTCGCTGGATAGTCAGAGCACCCTCATGTCTATATCTCAGCGCGTTGAGGAGGAGGAGGAGGGGGAGGAGCATGAGGAGGAGGGGGAAGAGACAGCTTGGCCCACTGCTGAGGGTACCCATGCTGCTTGCCTGTCATCCTTTCAGCGTGTATGGCCTGAGGAGGAGGAGGATCCTGAAAGTGATCTTCCTAGTGAGGACAGCCATGTGTTGCGTACAGGTACCCTGGCACACATGGCTGACTTCATGTTAGGATGCCTTTCTCGTGACCCTCGCGTTACACGCATTCTGGCCACTACGGATTACTGGGTGTACACACTGCTCGACCCACGGTATAAGGAGAACCTTTCCACTCTCATTCCCGAAGAGGAAAGGGGTTCGAGAATTATGCTATACCACAGGGCGCTGGTGGACAAACTGATGGTAAACTTCCCATCCGACAGCGCTAGTGGCAGAAGGCGCAGTTCCGAGGGCCAGGTAGCAGGGGAGGCGCAGAGATCAGGCAGCAGGGGAACACTCTCCAAGGCCTTTGCCAGCTTTATGGCTCCCCAGCAAGACTGTGTCACCGCTCCCCAGTCAAGGCTGAGTTGGCGGGAGCACTGTAAAAGGATGGTGAGGGAGTACGTAGCCGATCGCACGACCGTCCTCCGTGACGCCTCTGCCCCCTACAACTACTGGGTGTCGAAGCTGGACACGTGGCCTGAACTCGCGCTGTATGCCCTGGAGGTGCTAGCTTGTCCTGCGGCTAGCGTCTTGTCAGAGAGGGTGTTTAGTGCGGCTGGGGGAATCATCACGGATAAGCGTACCCGCCTGTCAACCGACAGTGCCGACAGGCTTACACTCATCAAGATGAACAAAGCCTGGATTTCCCCAGACTTCTCTTCTTCACCAGCGGACAGCAGCGATACGTAAGCAATACGTAGGCTGCACCCGCGGATGGAAGCATCGTTCTCTATCACCATCAAAAACGGGGACATTTTTGCTTCATCAATCTGTGTATAATATTCCTCCTCCTCCTCCTCCTGAAACCTTGCGTAATCACGCCGAACGGGCAATTTTTCTTAGGCCCACAAGGCTCAGTCATATAATTTTTCTAAAGAATTTTTATACGTTTCAATGCTCATTAAAACGTTGAAACTTGCACCTGAACCAATTTTTATTTTAAGTGGGCTGCCTCCAGGCCTAGTTACCAATTAAGCCACATTAACCAAAGCGATTAATGGGTTTCACCTGCCCTCTTGGTTGGGCATGGGCAATTTTTCGGACGTACATTAGTACTGTTGGTACACCAATTTTTTGGGGCCCTCGCCTACAGTGTAATCCAATTAATTTTTTGCCCACCTGCATTACAGCTGACGTTACATCAGCTGTGCTGGGCACTGCAATGGGATATATTTATGTACCGCCGGTGGGTTCCAGGGAGCCACCCATGCTGTCGGTCCACACGGAGTTGTAACTACATAAGTCCACTTCTAAAGAACCCCAGTCTGACTGGGGCATGCATTGTGGGCCGAAGCCCACCTACATTAAACATGACATTACCTCAGCTGTGATGGGCAATGCTATGGGATCTATTTATGTGCCGCCGGTGGCTTCCTCTCACCCACCCATGCTGTCGGTCCACAGGGACTTCACAATAGGGAGTTGTACCTGCCTGTGTCTATGAATTAAAAAGCCCGGTCAGGTTGGGGCATGCAGTGTGGGCCGAAGCCCACCTGCATTTAATCTGACGTTAGCTCTGCTGTCCAGGGCACTGCAATGGGATACATTTATGTACAGCCGGTGGGTTCCAGGGAGCCACCCATGCTGTAGGTGCACACGGAATTCCCATTGCGGAGTTGGGGATTCCCAGTTGTACCTGCCTGTGACTATTTATAAAAAACCGCGGTCTGACTGGGGCATGCAGATACCTTGACAGAATGAATAGTGTGTGGCACATAGGTTCCCCATTGCTATGCCCACGTGTGCAGCTCCTGATGGCGGTGGCACAGGATTATATTTCTCATTGCTTCTGTACAGCATTGTGGGCTATCGCCCCGCCCCTTTTAAAGAGGGTCGCTGCCTAGCCGTGCCAACCCTCTGCAGTGTGTGCCTGCGGTTCCTCCTCATGGCAGACGCACTTATAAATAGACATGAGTGTGGCGTGGCATGAGGGCAGCTGAAGGCTGCGCAGGGACAATTTGGTGTGCGCCGTGGACACTGGGTCGTGCAGGGGGGGGGGGGGGGTTGGTCAGCATGTAACCCAGGAGAAGTGGCAGCGGAGTGTCATGCAGGCAGTGATTGTGCTTTGTTGGAAGTAGTGTGGTGCTTAGCTAAGGTATGCATTGCTAATGAGGGCTTTTCAGAAGTAAAAATTGTTGGGAGGGGGGGCACTCTTGCCGCTATTGTGGCTTAATAGTGGGACCTGGGAACTTGAGATGCAGCCCAACATGTAGCCCCTCGCCTGCCCTATCCATTGCTGTGTCATTCCCATCACTTTCTTGAATTGCCCAGATTTTCACAAATGGAAACCTTAGCGAGCATCGGCGATATACAAAAATGCTCGGGTCGCCCATTGACTTCAATGGGGTTCGTTACTCGAAACGATCCCTCGAGCATCGCGAAAATTTCGTCCCGAGTAACGAGCACCCGAGCATTTTGGTGCTCGCTCATCTCTAATAATAATATATTTGTTCTTAAATAATCTTTCTCTCTTCCTGTGTCATTATTAGGTCTTGATAGGGTAAGGCACGAGATCTCAGCTGCCCTTATCAGGACGGCTACTCCATTATTAGGTAATTTTGTTAACAAGGCATTTGTAAGTCATTTTTGGAATAGTTTTTAAAGATATTTATTGAAAGTTAAGTTTTAAATTAATCATGCAACAAGGGTCTTGATATGTGTATAGATTCTTGTTAGTTTTGTTATACCCTTGAATTTTGCTATCTTGAGAACTCAGACTCTCTCTGTCTAGTCTGTCTAAGTAATTTTGCAATTTTTCAGAAAGTTAATACTGTGTCCATTGGGAAGTTTTCTGATATGTTTTTTTTTAAACCAGGTTCTATTAATATGAAATAGTGGAATGAGGAAGCTAAAGAAGTCTTCTGAAACAAGGAATTTAATCAGATCAGCAAATTTACACTTTTGGATGCTATATTAAAAGATTTATATAAATAATATTAAATCTTAGTGGGAAGTGAAATCCCTAGAGGGCTATATTAGCCAAAAGATTGTTTCTAAGGGACTATGCATTGGAATAGTACCCGCCTCTAGAATATGGTCTGGGCAGTTCATGCATAAATAGGAAAAAGAAGCCACAGTTGCCTCAATCCGTTTTATGCAACTTTTGCTAGACGAGAAGAAGCGTGTTCTAGAAACCTCTTCAAAGAAACTACAGGAATCTATTGATTTTGCATGGTGGTTAAAAAATGAAATGGATTTTACCAAGAAAAGGAGAGAACTACAAAACAGTGTAAAGTAATGCAATTATTTGAAAGAATGTGTAACAGTTCATAAAAGATGTAGCAGAATTTAAGAAGAATGTATATATATATATATTTGAATGTATTGCAGCAAAAAGAAATAGAAACAGAGATCTCCTCAGACACAATGTTTTACAGCCTCATGAAATCCCCTAAAGGTATAAATAAACTGAAATGTAGACCCATTGTTTCGGGGATAGTTAATTTGATGCAAAATTTAGGTGTGTGTTTAGACCAAACCATACAACCGTTCGTGCAGGCCTTACCTTCATACCTTAATGATAGGATTCTGTCCAAACTAGAAGGCATCATTATTGAAGAAAACATGTTGTTCTGTAGTATTGATGTAGAGGCACTCTAGAGTTCTATCCCCATCATTTTGGTATCCAGGCTGTTTCTTTTTCCTTGAACATAGGTGTATTAATGTCAGCACACAATATAATTTTATCGTACATCTGTTACAGTTCATCTTCAATCCCACTTATTTTCTGTTTGACTTTAAGATCTTTCACCAGCTCAAGGGCACGGCTATGGGTAGCAAGGTAGCGCCCACTTTGCCAGTCTGCTCCTGGGCTGGTGGGAAGAGACTATTGTGTTTTCAGATGACCTTGAACGTTTCTATCCTAAAGTTGATAGCACTGATGCATTGCAGTGCTGGAGATCTAGGTTCCAATCTGACAAAGGGCAACATCTGGATGGAGTCCATGCAGATGTTGTCCTTGATGAGATTTGAACATAGGACCCGAGCCCAGAAAGTTAACAGTGCTAACCACTGACACACGCACACACACATACAAACCTATTTCACTTTATTTGTTAACCAATTTTCAAAAATTCAAGTTGAGGAGACTCTAATTTTGCAAATATTGTCAAATTTTGTCACTCGACCAATTACGACGAATGACACTAGCCTTAGCATTGATTTCAGATAGCTTATTCTTTGCCACTGCAGTTTTTAATGCAACTTTTTGAGCCAAATCTAGAAGTGAATTCAACATGATGGAGAAGCATAGGTCCATTCTTTGACTCAAAAAACTGCATTCCAAAAAATGCTATACATAAAGGCTTCCTTCAGATACAGTTTTTCTTGCTGGCATTTTTTGCAAAAACAAAGTAGATAAATTGCATGTCATTCTTTTTATAATGCCTGTGTTTTTTACAGTCTTTTTGTGATGTTTCTGGTCACATATAGTTTTGTGTGTTTTCTTTCTATAGAGAAACCTATAGGGGAAACTTTAGAAAACATGCCAGACCCAGAGTATGCTACAAAGTAGAAACATTACCATGGACTAAAAAAACACAACAAAAAAGGAATAACACGACCAAAAGCACATTCTTTGTAATGTATTTCATATTTTTCTATTGATCTACAGCAAATATTTGGGCTTGGCTTTTCTGCCACAAAAAGTGCAACAAAAAAAGGCCTGCAGCAAAAACTCCAAGCATGCTTTGTTTCACAAAAAAGGTCTATCAGGCATGTTTATAAAGAGTTTTGCGACAGTTTCTGGTGTTAAAAAGTCTTCACATTTTTGCGCAAGTTGGTAGTTGCATAAAAATTTCAGACCTTTCGTCATTCTGCATGGCCACACTACTTTTTGAGAAGTAGGTGGAGTTCATTGGGAGGGACATGACAACCCCAGACCCACAGATTTACAACAGAAACAATAAACTATACCAGAAACATACGCCAGATTGGATATTTCACGTATTATGTGCACTGCGCGATGAAGGAAATCATACAAAAGGCGGCTTGCCATAGACATATTTGCAGATGTATCTGCAACATGCCCTATTTTAGGCCTTAGTCACACGGGCGTTTTTTGCCGCGATTTGCATCCGTAAATCGCGTGATCGGGGCCGAAAAATCGCCCGAAAATACTGCTCCTAGCCGCGTTTCAATAGAAACAGGCCGGAGCTGTCCAGTGCATTGAATTCAATGGAGCCGGCAATACAGCCGGCTCCATTGAAAGCAATGCGCTGCGGGCGAGCGCGGGATGAATTGTCGGGAAGGGCTTAAATATATAAGCCCTTCCCTGCAATTCATAAAGGAAATATGTAAAAATAAAAAATATATATATATACTCACCTTGTCCCGGCAGACGGAGTGCAGCCGCGGCTGGCGGCAGTTCTCCTGAACTGCTCTCTCTAGTATTCAGCAGCCGGGGATTTAAAATCCCCGCCTGCTGAATGAGCTGCCTCTGATTGGTCACAGTCTGACCAATCAGAGGCAGCTCTCACTCACACCCATTCATGAATTCATGAATGGGTGAGTGAGTGCTGCCTCTGATTGGCTCAGCTGAACTCCGTCTGCTGGGACAAGGTGAGTATATATATATATTTTTTATTTTTACACATTTCTGGAAGAATTGCAGGGAAGGGCTTATATATTTAAGCCCTTCCCGACAATTCATCCCGTGATCGCCGGCAGCCCATTGCTTTCAATGGAGCCGGCTGTATTGCCGGCTCCATTGAATTCAATGGGCAAACATCGTTCTTCTCTTCCACAGCTGTTACAGCTGTGGCAAAGAAGAATGATTTGTCTACTATATGTTCTCAATGGGGTCGGCACTGCTGCTGCCGGCCCCATTGAGCGCATATAGAGAAGAGAACAGGAATCGCAGATCGCAGATAGGTGCGATCTGCGATTTCTGTTCTATAATTTATCGGACGAGCGCATAAAAAGCGCTCATGTGTCTGATACCATTGCAAAGCAATGGTTTTATAAAATCGGCCGACGCATGCGCAAATCGCGGCAAAAAACACCCGTGTGACTAAGGCCGTAGTGTGCATTTGCCCTCCAAAGGCAGCATAGCAGTCTATGGCGGGTGCACAAAGGCACAATACGCTGCACAATTTAGTTGGGAAAAGAACACATCAGGAAATAATTAGGCTAAATTACCATTTAGTCTGGGGCGCGGCTGTGTCCTGAGCCCAAATGAAGTGGCCAAGTAAGTTCAAAGATTACACTAATATGCACAGAAACTTGCGTGAGTGCTTTTGAGCATATGCCCGTTGGAAGATGCTTTAAGTCCAGCATCAGCTTTCTCTTTAGGCGCTACACTAAGATTTAGGGCTTATTTACAGGACTGTGATTTTGTGCCATGTGCTGTCAGTGTATTTCATGGATAGCACACATAGCTCCGTTATATCCTATGTGGCTATGCACATGAGTGATTTTTCAAATGAACTGATGGCCCATGCAGAAATGAGTTGCAGCATATCCCATTCTGGTCTGCTTTCATGGACAAAAATAGGACATGCAATGTACACTGTTGGAGGAGATTGCACAGCACACAGACAGGTGTCCTTGTGCTATCCTGTGCAAGTTGCGCGCAAAATATTTAGGTGCAATTTACAACACTGACAGGGAGAAACAACCCACAATATGAATAGGTGTCCATATGCTGTCTGATACGAGCTGGGTGCAACCTGCAGTATGGCCACATAAATCTGGTCTAACAGTATATACACGTTGCCTTGAGAGTTCCTTTCATTTTAGTTTCTCTAATTTCCTTTAGAAACTTGTTCCCAAATTCATTATCATAATTTGCCACAGAAAATACGGAATACAAGTCCTTTTTCTTATTTCTAATAAAACAAAGCTTGCCAAATTCTCTAAATCACACTCAAACGCATCCAGGGAGCTGTGATAACAGCAAGCTGCTTGCTGGGGTCATCGTACTGTAGAGCTGCTTTTGCTCACCTCGGGCTGGTCTGTGACATGCAGCCATTTCTTAAACTGATTAAAACAATGGCTGTTCAGGTACAAGAAGAAAGGAGCAACTAGTTTGTCAGACAATGTAAGAAAATCACCAGAGTTTTTCTCTCCACTGCTAAAGCAGCTCTACAGCAGCAGGACTGCAGAAAGCAACTCCTTATTGCTCTACCTTTTGGAGCCTTGTGGGTATTTCACTATAGTTACAAAGAGCCCCTGTGCAAAAAAATGTAAATAGGTCCCTCTGCTGGGGTGGACTCATGCAGACTTATTTGTGCGTGCAATATGCAGAGAATAAAACCCATTTATTTAATTTAATAAGTTAATTCAGATTTTTCACTTTTGCAAGCACATTACACACGTGGAAAAAAAGCAGCATGCTCTATCTTAGTGCACATTTGTGCATCAAAGGCCCCATTAAGGTCTATGGGGGTTGCACAAATGCAAATCAAAACCAACAAGATTGCATGCTTGTGCAGAAAAAAAGAACACATCTGGAACTAATTAGGTTAATCAGAGACACGGGATACACACATCAGACAAGCACAGCTCTCATATTAGATACACAGCACACACAAAAAACATACATCTGTCACATGCAGTACATACATAGGATACATAAATCACACAAATCAGCCTGAGGGCTCTTTCACACAAGTGTATATCGGCCGCTGTTTTCACGGCTGGCCGATATGTGATATGATGTGTGGCATAAAAACTAGTGAACGGGTGCACAAATCTAACATTTGTGCGCCTGTTCAGATGGTATGGGCAGCACCGCATATACGCCGAGGCCGCCATACTATTGCCACTTCCCTCTCCTTCGCCGGCTCACATCCTCTCTCCTCTTCTCTATGTGCAATGGGAGGGGGCAGGATGGGGGTGGAGCTAAGCTCCCGCCCCATCCTCGCCCAATCTTCGCAGCCAGCAATGGGAGGGGGCAGGACAGGGTGGCACTTAGCTTGCCAAGCTTGCTAGCTGGAGACGGACTCAAAGCCTTTCTATTGAGCTCGTCTTCAGCTAGATAGAACAGAGGGCTATATTCTTTCTGCTGTCTCATTTTAGCAATAAGGTGGGATCTCAGTACCTAAACCACCATTGATCAAAACCTTTCACATGTCCCTATGATATGTCAAAAGTTTTTTGAAAAGTACAGTTACACTTTCAAATGACTGGACATGAGAAAATAATATTCTCAATTCCAGACTCGTTTCCTGCTTGGATTTTTATTGAGAAACTCAAATGATGTCTTAAGAAATGTGTGACATTTGGAAACGTTAAATTACATCAAAAACAAGAAAGTTCAAACAGTTTAGAGATTAGTGACCTTTTACTTTGGGTTTTACTGCTTTTTCATTTCACATCTATGCTAGTGCTTTGCTGTTCTTCAACATTTATCAGATGGGTAGTTTACCACACAAATGACATAGCTACAGTATAAAACGATGAGTAGCAAGATCAATCCTCAGCAGCTTTTAGAGATGACTAGAGAGGAAAGGCAAGATGAAATGTAACTATGGAAACAATATGAAAGAAAACCTTTTACTTACCTGCAATGTTTAGACAAAGTTTATTTTAAAAATACAGGAAGAATCAACATGGCTATCGTTTATTAAACACTTATGTTAGAGAGTTATCATAATAAAAAATATCCTGTAAACCAGAAATAGGAAAGCTGGCTTTACTTACATGCAAGCTTTAACAAATGTATGTTCTCTTTAAATCGAACCACTAGATTTGGATACCTCAGTACATGTGTCGCTGTTAGGTGAGGGCTGCATGGTGATTTTAGCTGTGACCGGTGTCACACAGCCAAAGCCATTGTGTAGTGCAGGGAAATCACACACACACACATACCTGCCAAAATCTTTGTGCAGCTTTAGGCTTGGTTCACACGTGGCGGATTTGCAGCGAAAATTCTGTGCGGAATTTCACCGCGGCAAATCCGCATGCGGCCGCTAATCCCGGGATTAGCCAGCCATGTGGACGAGATTTCTCAGAAATCTCGTCCACACAGGACAGCAAATCTGCTGCGGCTAAACAGGCAGAAGCCGCCACTGGGGCGCTGATTTGCCGACCGCAGCATGTCCATTTCTGTTTTTTTTCCCCCTGCGCCCGCGACCTCCTCTATGGGAGCAAGCGGCCGGGCCGATTCAAAACCGCCGCGGGTTTTGAAGCAGCGGATCTCCCGGCGGAAATCTCGCGGTTTTTCGCTGCGGAATCCGCCCAGTGAGAACCCAGCCTTAGTCTTATGCTTCATTTACACAGGATGACTGTTGTCTAAACAAGCGCATGCTCGGGTGACGTCACTGCTAGTTGTTTGCACCCATGCAGAATGTTTAGACAGGCATCGCTAAGAATCATTCACTTCTTGCTAACTTCTGTTTTAACGCTTTTTTGCATTATATTAGTTAGGGCTATGTGTTCATTATTCCATGTGGAAAAAAAATGTAGTACTTGTTCTCTAGTGGTGAGTATTACAAGTCTTACAATTTATGCTCCATCTGCTGGGTTTCCAGATTTACTGAAACACTGGTGAAAGGAATTTTCAAGGTTTTGTTCCTCATTGTTCATGATATTACACTCCTCATTGTCTAAATTGAAAAGATGCAGCCAGTCATTACAGTTATCTATGATATTCTCCTTTTCTTTTCCCTGTTCTTTACAATACCATAAGTCAAAGAATAAGAAGTCTTTGGTTAAAAGGAACGTGTAAGTAGATTCATGCTGCCCTACACATGAGCAGCATGAAATACTGTCAGGCTGTTCATTGAAGAGAACTGCTTTCTCTGAATTGCAGAGAAAATATAGTTTTAAACAGTTCTGGGCATGGAGAGAAATATTTACTGGGCAGTTCAGTTCCAGCTTCTCCCCACTTGGATTAACTTAATTGACAGGTCTCTCAATATTTGCATATTGGTGTATGTCTGTTAAAGGGGTTGTCCCGAGGCAGCAAGTGGGTCTATACACTTCTGTATGGCCATAATAATGCACTTTGTAATGTACATTGTGCATTAATTATGAGCCATACAGAAGTTATAAAAAGTTTTTTACTTACCTGCTCCGTTGCTAGCGTCCTCGTTCCCATGGAGCCGACTAATTTTTGGCCTCCGATGGCCAAATTAGCCGCGCTTGCGCAGTCCGGGTCTTCAGCAGTCTTCTATGGAGCCGCTCGTGCCAGAGAGCGGCTCCGTGTAGCTCCGCCCCGTCACGTGCCGATTCCAGCCAATCAGGAGGCTGGAATCGGCAGTGGACCGCACAGAAGAGCTGCGGTCCACGAAGACGGAGGATCCCGGCGGCCATCTTCAGCGGTAAGTATTGAAGTCACCGGACCGCCGGGATTCAGGTAAGCGCTGTGCGGGTGGTTTTTTTAACCCCTGCATCGGGGTTGTCTCGCGCCGAACGGGGGGGGGGTTTAAAAAAAAAAAAACCCGTTTCGGCGCGGGACATCTCCTTTAATCAAGCTGAGCTGTGCAAGGAGAAACTTGTATGACCTGCCCAGTGGACACTTCTCCCCATAACGGTTCTTCTGAAAATGATGTTTTCTTTGAACTGCTGTAGTATGTTTATAGTAAAACATAGTTGTCTGTAACTAGGGAGCTTTCAGTATTTAATGCTGCCCATGGTAGGACACAGCACAAATCTACTCACAGATTTGCTTTTAAACATTCGAAGATATTCATTATATCATTTTCCTTCTTCCTCCCCATTCATTTCAATGCCATTTTCTAAATAATGTAGGGCTTGGGCTGCGTTCTTGGGACTGGTAGGCAATTTTAAGAACAGATATTGCAGTGTGACAAATCATTGCGTTGTATTTTTCTTCAATGTTCTTTTGATATAATTTATAAATCACACATACTTCTTTTAATAAGGCTTTTCCAAATTTGCATGAATACATCTTGTAATCTATTTGTCAAATGAAGCACATATACAAACCTCGTGATAAGGCAATCTTCATTTGTGGAGGTTCAAAAGACAGAAGAGAGTGGCACAGTTTGCTCTCAGGCATTACAATAAAAGCTTATTTCTTTTATACCTATTTCTTAATTATTACATCACATGTGGTTTTGCATTTTTTCTTGTTTATTACATTTTACCACTTTGGAGGCTTTCCTGAGTTTTTATTGTATTATTTTCGGCTAAGTATAAATCAGACTACTGTTAATGTTTGTTACAAAGAGATTAATGGACTCAATATGAACTGCTAATTAGTGTTCTCACGGTTACCTACTGTTTGGCATTACATTAAAAAAAATGTATTTTACATGAACAAAATTGTAAATTTATGTAAACAATATAATGTACAGATATCAAACTATGGCATATGTTAAATAATGCAAAAATCTATAGTAGTTAAAATAGAAACCAAGTATTATATCAATAACATCAGTATTGGATACATTTAAATCCTATGCTTAGTGACAAAATATTTCACTTCAAATGATGCCTTCATGTCTGTATCTGTCAATCA
Organism: Eleutherodactylus coqui; assembly: GCF_035609145.1. Lineage (NCBI taxonomy): Eukaryota > Metazoa > Chordata > Amphibia > Anura > Eleutherodactylidae > Eleutherodactylus > Eleutherodactylus coqui. Next base: position 406,115,550 of record NC_089837.1, read on the forward strand.
AACTACATTACTTTCTGTCTCAGTGACCACATGGTTAAGTCTCCTAACACCTAGATTCTCACTTTGTGGCATATACCCAGGGGTACATCCCATAGCTGGAAGCAGACTCATACTGTATGCATGGCGGTTTTAATAAGCAGTTAATGTAATATATTCCCAATGGGGTTACTTCACTTAGAATCATTGAGGGGCACTGTCCTAACAGACCTAACAGCCATGGTAGTCACAGATAATAATGCAGATATGGGCCTGGGAAGGAACAGTGTTCCCTACTCTTGTCAAGTTTGTAGTTGGGCCATATTCTTTCTATTTTGTTATGATGGATTTAAAGGTGAAAGTTTGGGATATTTTTATAAAACTCAATCCTGATCTATCCTTCTCCATAATTTTGTGTCTGGCCTGTTTGGAGAACTACTTGGCCTTCATGTTGCTTGCTTAGTGTTAGGGACAGCGAGTGTGGACACACTGTGCAAACTAACCAGTTTGACTTTGGGTTTATCCTAAGGGTGTTATCCTGACGGTTCCCTGGTATTAACCCTTCAACCACTGAACAGGGATTTGGCCTTTGCTGCAGGAAACTAGGTAGGCTGCTACCTCTTGAAATAGTCCCAGTGCAGTTGGCAGCTGACCCTTGGGAGTCAGAGGCACCCTGCAAAGCACCGCAAAACAGTCCAAACTGCATTCAGAGCTTAGTTCAATGATGGAGCAGGCAGAGTACAGACATAATCCAAGTAAAGTCCAAGGATCAGGGCAGATACTGGAGTCAGAAGCTGGAGACCTTGCTAGGTGACTGAGGCAAACTCACACCAATACTTGGGCAGGGAAGAGAATCCCCAGCTCAGCTAAATAGGAGGGTAATAGCCTATTACCCTGCAGCTGCACTGAGAACACTGGGGAAGATTAACTCTTGCAGTGCTGATAGAAAGTACCAAGCTACAAGCCCATACAGAAGGAGCAGAGCATCACCAGCGTTTGCCCAAAACAGAAAGAGGGCGTCAGACACAGGTAGCCGCCCTAAAACTTAGTGATGTTTCAGACTCATAAGTCTTTCAGAACAGGTATATTTATGCTAGCAGCATGCAATATGTATATGCGATATGTATATGCACACTGTAGTTCTGCAGTACACATAACGGCCTGCAGAGGGCTATATACAGACATGCAGGCTGTAGAAATTAGAGAGAACACCTGTGGGTGTGGCAGGAAGTAACATAAAAGTATGAATTCCTGCCACACTTGAGCGGGAAGTTGACAGTGCAGCAGAGCTGAAAGGGCTGCAAACCTGAGGTGTAGTGTGGACTAGTAGATGCCTAGACTCTATTCCTGGTGGTGTACAGACAAATGAACTGTGTTGTTAATGTTATGGCATTGTGATATGGAATAAATGCTGGCAAGTCCTAGATTAACCAGACACTCTGAGTTTCCTAAGCAGTTTTATGTACATGTGGTGGCCAATCTGGACAGAAAGTATGGTGATCCTGTAGGCGAGTGACCCCAAATTACCACATATGGGAGAGGATGTGCAGGCAAGAGGAATGGTGCACAAAGCTGCAGAGGTAAAGTGGATGCCTGCTGTGAGCATTGCTGCTGACTGTGTTTAAAGGGCCACAAGGCTGAAATTATGGTTGCCGTGGGGCAACTAAAGCTGCAGGCTGTGGTTAAAAAGTCAGGAGGCCAAAAGTGCAGTTACCATGGGGCAGCAAAAGCTGCGGGCTGCAGTCAAAGGACCAGGAAGCCAAAACTGTAGTTACCCTGGGGCAATGAAGGTCCACACAGAGGAGAATGGTGAAACCAAGTTATTGGACTTGTTTTTTTGTCTTTGTGGGACTGTGCAGCCCAGATGGTCGAAGGAGACCACCTTAAAGGGTCCTGCTGGGGTTCTGTGTGATATAGACTTGAAAGAACTGACGCCAACGTATGGAAAATGCTGCATGATAGAATGCTTCCCTTGCAGGATGGCACAGTGAAAGCTGGAGTGTGTGCATTTGGTGAAAATATGTCCAAAAACTGTATTGCTAATCATGTGTTGCAGGAAAGGTTTCCCAATGACAAAACAAATCTCATGCAAGGGGGATTGTGGAATGTTTGCTGTATATGATATGCTTAGAGTCGGTAGAAATGCTCCCCAAATAAAGATAGAGCCTGAACAGGCTGTTACAGGGAGTTCAGCCACCACCCATGTAGAAGTTAGTTCAAATATATCTATCTAGTGGTAGAGAGGAGGAATAGTGAAAATAATGCATATAGTACTATCAGTGCGGCAATCCTAGAGAAAGGAGTTACCGCTGGAGTTTCCTGTGAAACTGAAATAGTAGCAACCAAAAGTCCACTGGGACTACAAACAGTAAAAGTGCAAAGAAGAAGAAAAAGTGAAAGAAGGCTGCATCTAGTAAAACAGAATGTGTAGTCAGTACAGACACCGAGGTCCAAAGTGAGACAGATAGTAAAGGCTTGCTCAGAGTTCAGGAGTAACTTGCTAAATGGGTGCTGTCCTGAATACTAGGGTGAAGCAAGGGTTACTGATAGAGGAGGAGACATAGATACTCCACAGAGAAAGAGAGGATGCTCTCCAAGAAGCAGCTCAGATGAAAACAGAAAGTACAACTGCCTTAAAGGGGTTGTCTTGCGAAACCAAGTGGGGTTATACACTTCTGTATGGCCATATCAATGCACTTTGTAATATACATCGTGCATTAAATATGAGCCATACAGAAGTTATTCACTTACCTGCTCCGTTGCTAGCGTCCACGTCTCCATGGCACCGTCTAATTTCGCTGTCTTCTTGCTTTTTTAGACGCTCTTGCGCAGTCCGGTCTTCTGCTCTGAGCATGAGCTGCTTCAGCGTGCTCACCGCTACAGCTCTTCTGCGCATGCGCAGACGAGCTGTAACTTCTTAGGAGCGCGCTGGAGCGGCCATTCTGCTACCATCCTCTCTTAGAGAAAGGTGCAGAAACTTGAGCAGCCCAGCAGCCCAGCCGAGCAGCCCTGCCGTGAAGCCGCCCAGCCCTGCCGTGAAGCCGCCCATGTAAGTGAGGGGTCGGGGGTGATGTGTGCGCAGGGGGGACTGTATAAGTCCCTGACTAACTGGCGTGGGCCCCTGCTTTACTCCGGGTGTCCTAACGCTGGGCCCCGGGGCCTACTGTTGGTACCAGGGGCCTACCGCTGGGCCCCGGAGACTACCGCTGTGGCCCGGGGCCTTTATCTGTTGTCAGGGGACTGCCGATGGGCTCCGGGGCCTACGGCTAGGCCCCGGGGCCTACCGCTGGGGCCAGGGGCCTAGCGCGTGGGAGCCGGGGCCTAGCGCCGGTTACCTGCTGCCTGGCGGTGGGTGACTGTGGCCCAAGAGCGTGTGCCGTGGTCGGCCGCGTTCAATCCCGAGGCCCGGTCGGTGGCTGTGGGGTCCGGTCAGCGGCCGCGGTGGGTCCGGTTGGCGGCTGCGGGGCGTCTGGTTGTCAGGGAGACACAGCTGGTAGCGTCTTGGGAACGCGCACGTCGGGCTACAGCAAGCGCGGTGCACCATGGGAGAAAACCGCAGTGCACCTTGGGAAAAGAACCGGCGGCCATCTTTGGGAAACTTTTATAAGTTGATGAAACACAAAAACTGTGAGTAGAAACCTGCTTTAAAAGCCATTTACACTGGTGCATAGTAATGTATGCTTAAGAAGGGGGACTGGGCAATAAAAAAATTTCACTGTTGCCTCGAGACAACCCCTTTAAAGTAGAATGAGCACCTTAGAAGATTAGCTAAAACTGAAGCTGATCATAGATTGTTGCTGGAAAAGCAAACCGTTCAGTGTGAACAAGACTTGGAAGAATTGAGAAGTGAGAAAAAGAAATATGAGGGATATCTTTCAAAAGCCCATGAAGAGATACAAGACCTCAGAAATGTAGCCAGGGATGAAGTTGATCACAGAATATGTCTGGAAATGTCAGCTTCGCAGTGTGAAGAGGACTTTAGGAAAATGCCCAGGACTTTAAGAGCCCAAGAGTTAGAGATGACATGTTGCAACTTATAGATTCTACAGATGCATATAATCAAGTTGCAGAGTTGAAAATGCAGTTAGCAAAGATAAATGGTGAATGGGATTTGCAGATAACTGAGCTCAGGGAAAGCGTGGAAATGAAGAAAGCTACTTGCAGCCAGGCAGAGAAGCAAACAAAGATCTTGAAATACATACTGGACTTCAAGGAAGCTCAGGAATCACTTCATGAGCAAGTGGTGATCCAGCTGCAGATGAGCTTGGATGAGGAAGCTGAAGTGTATGAAACCCAGATTCGGGAGCTTAAACTGAATCATGTTCTAGTTATGGGGACTGAACAGTTAGAACAAACTGAGAAATTGAAATAAACCTTGGAATAGGCCAAACAGGCTTTTGAAAGTGAGTGTACTGAGCTGACCCATGAGGTTAGGAGGCTATTAAAAGACAAGCATGAATCTGCAAGAGAAACACGGTAGAGACACAGCTTCTAGAGCTACAAGTAAAAATTACTGAAGGTGACAGAGTGCAGACAGAACTGTCTGAGAAGGTGAACAGACTGCAGCTGAAATTGGAAGCTCAGATTGAAGAGTCTCAAAAGCTGATGCAAGAAGAGATGCACCAGAAGCTTGGCCTTAGAGCACATCTGAAGAGAATGGAAGATGAGAAACATGTGGTCCTCCGGCAGTTAGAGGAAGATGCAGAAACAAAGAGAAACATGTCAAAGCAGATTTTAACACTTCAGGCGTAGCTGTCAGATTTGGCAAACAAAATGGAGAAGAATACTACATGCTTGAATTCTGTTGGAGAGCAGAAGAAAGAAATTCATAGAGAATTTAGAAGCTACAAGTCAATGGTATGAAGAAAAAGCAGCTGCTTATGATAAACTTGAGAAGTTTGAAACAAGTCTTCAGTGGGAATTAGAAGATGTTACTGTGGAGCTTGATCACCAACATCAGATTGTGTTTAAACTAGAGAAGAAAGAGAAGTTGTATGGACAGGGGCTTACTGAAGAGAGAATCAGGTCTGCAAGATATGCTATTGAATATGAATGTGCTGAGGAAAGGGCTCGTGAGAGAGAGACCAAAGTGCTAACCTTGACTCATACCCTCAAAATGGTGTCAGAGGAAAAGGCTGTGTTTAAAGGGTTCATCAATAAGTTAAGTGCAAAGATGAACCATATAGCCTGCAGGAGCGCCGCAGAACGTCAGAAGAAGTAAGTAATGATTTTTATTCTTTGCTCCACTGTATTGCCGGCGTATAAGGTGACAGTTGGGGGGTCGTCTTATACGCCCCGTCGCCTTATGCGCCGGTATATATTTTTATTGTAATACATTTCTGGATGAATTGCAGGGAAGGGGTTATATATTTAACCCCTTCCCGACAATTCATCCTGCGATCGCCGGCAGCCCATTGCTTTCAGTGGAACCTGCTGTATTGCTGGCTCCATTGAATTCAATGGACAAACATCGTTCTTCTCTGCCACAGCTGTTACAGCTGTGGCAGAGGAGAACGATCTTTACGCTGACAGTGCGGGGGGGGGGGGCACTCTTGCCGCTATTGTGGCTTAATAGTGAGAACTGGGAACTTGAGATGCAGCCCACCATGTAGCCCCTCGCCTGCCCTTATCGTTGCTGTGTCGTTCCCATCACTTTGTAGAATTGCCCAGATTTTCACAAACGAAAACCTTAGCGAGCATCGGCGATATACAAAAATGCTCGGGTCGCCCATTGACTTCAATGGGGTTCGTTACTCGAAACGAACCCTCGAGCATTGCGAAAATTTCATCCCGAGTAACGAGCACCCAAGCATTTTGGTGCTCGCTCATCTCTAATTAAGATCCCTACTGAAAAGCTCACTGACTTGCACCCTAATTTCATTGCCACCTATAACCCATGTCATACTCGGGTGCACACAATACTAGAGAAGTATTGGCCAGTATTGCTCCAGGACCCATTCCTTTCCAGTCACTTACCACCTAAACCACGCATTCTCCTTCATCCTATAACCTATATTGCCACATTGATTCCTTTCCCTCCCCCTCCCCCTTCCATCTTAGTAGGACTTTATCAGCCAAAAATTCCTCCAGTGCTCAGTTCAATTTACCCCCTCCCCCTGCACTTAATTACACTGCTGGAACCCTCTGCCATAGATCATCCATACATCCTCCCTATTCTGACAAATTTTCATTTTCAGGACCTCCGACACATCCAAAACACCTTTGGAATTGTGTCACCCCTAGGCATCCTGTTGGTGAGCCCCTTTTTATTCAATTTCTAATTAGTTTTATTCTCATTTTTGTTGGTTAGAAAAAGATGTGCCTAACTTTATCCCACACCATGAACCCAATGCTGTCAATGCACACAATTCTGATGTAGCTTTCCAATAGATGTCTTTTTTCTCATTTTCACATGCATATGCATATACACATTTATTTATGCACCCCATTGGGTGTAGCAATTATATCATGTTTTCCACTAGGCTGTACATGCATTTTAATTCTGTAGTCATTCTGATCAGCTGAAAGCAACCACATGATTTTCAGTCCATCCGCTTTCATATTGGCATTTTTAAGATTGGTATCTAACTCAGGATTGTCTTCATCCTATTTAAACATATTTGTTTTGTATAAATTTCATGTTATTTTACATATACAGATGTTCATATTCTCTTTTAGATATATGTTTTTAGTTTTTGTCTCATATATATTTTATCACTATTCAAATCGATGTTTCTATTATATATTTATCGTTTTTATTGACACATTTGTGAGATTTCATTATGTATATGAATTTTGCTTATTTTTTCCCCTCTTATCCCCCTTTTTTGCCTCCCCCTTCTTTGTTAATCACTCCTCCATTATCTATTTGTATTATCACCCAGTCCTATCCAGCCGAACTGACAAAGGGGTTCATCCCTGAAACGCGTATTCTATTGCTGGTTTTTAATTTGTGAAATAATAAAAAAGAAGTGCTTTCACCATCACATATTGGACCTTTATCTTCATCTTCCAGTAGCTTAGCGGGTTGCGCCTCCATACCAGTTTTTTTCACATCCTTTTCGCTACACTCACGCCCACACTGGTGGAGCGTCATCTGGTTGGCAGCACCTCCACCATTTGAAATACTCCATCATTGGAAACACTTTGTACTCCAGAAATATTCCACCACCCTCACTGGGTCTTGCTCCACCCTCCTTTTTCATTTCTTTTACTCACTGTGCATGAGAAGGCTAGAAATGATTCCATGCACATCTAACATGCGATAGGGAATTAAAAAGCTTGTACCCCTTGAAACTAGGAATAGAACTAAGGAACAATGCAGGCACACTAGATGAGAGGGAACAAAAAGTCAAAGGGGGAAAAGTCAATGAGGAGAAGAAAATAGGAGGTTGGCGGAGGGGCTTACGCCAACCACTAAACATAGAACACGGGAAGAGGAGAGGAGCAAGAAGATTGGCTAAGGATTGAATGCCATCTTCTGATAGTATTTTTACTCCCTGAGTGTTCCCTAGCATATTCCTTATTCATTATTTTCTAGGTTACGCTGAGACTTATAGTACCTTAGTTTGCCCTGTGTATGTTTACTTTTTATAGGTTTATTTTGTATATGTATATATTATTTTTATTTTTTTTAAATCACTCTTTACCTTTCCTTCATTCCGCAGCTCTTTTTCTGTCTCCCTACTTGGCTTTATAACAGAGTTGGTGGATGGATGACAGTGACGGATGTCATCAGCTGTGCTTGCTCATTTCATTTACACCATGCTGATATCAATTAACAGGTATGAGCACAGTGTAATGAGCTTCTCAAACCCCCACCCCTTCCATGTTGTAAGTGTAGGGAAGTAGTAGTAGAGAATTCCAGTGATATCAGTTATCTTGACTACTGTCAAGATGGAGATTAAAAGCTATGGACACCTTTTGGGTGGCAAATGTTTCACCTAAATGCATTTATTTTGAGGTGACAATCATTTTTGTCATATGGTAATATTAAAAATGTTGTAGCATTTGTCTTCTGCAGCTTATGTATATCATTGTATATACACTGCAATCTAATGGTTCTTTTACATGGGACGACATGTTAGGTAAACGATGCCTGACAGCACGTCCCAGTGATACTCGCTCCTGTGCTGTTACAGCACTGCCGGAATGAAGATGGAGCGTTTTCCTCCCGCCTGTCTTCATTTACTGTAAAAGTGAACAACTGCTGCCTACACTGAACAGCACATCGTTCAGTTTTCTGAATGATTCTGAACGATAAACGTCCCATTTAAAAGGGCCGTAAGTCTCAATTGGAGATCTGTTAGCGAGTCAGGACTGATAGCTTTCCCTCTGCTCTCTTCTTCCCTGCATGTTCTTATCAGCTAATTTATGATCACAGCAAAATGTATCTTTAGTTTACACTGCAAGATAAATTAAAAGGAGAATGCAACTAGCTGTGAATTAGCAATTGTATATCGTTTGCATGGCATGCATTTACACCTAAGAATAATAAGGTAGTTTTGATTGTTCATTGGATCATAATTACGTCTCTAGTCCCTCCTTCTGCCACTTCTTTCTATTCAGTAAATCTTTAAGATCCCTGTGTATACCAAAAGGTTTGTAGCACATGAGCAATGAATTGTAGGTCCACATGAAAGATCCAATCAGGGATAATCTAACAATTTCTCGCTAATTGCTCAGTCACTGCCCATGTTTACACCTAGCAATCATTGTGCAAACCAATCAAACAATTATTTGAACAATAATGAGCCATTTACATAGAACGAGTTGTTGGGCAAATGATGCCCGTAGGCTCGTCACAGTGATACTTGCTTCTGTGCTGCCGGCATGGAGGCGGAGCAGGTCCGGGATTGTTCTACCTTCCCACCTGCTTTCATTCACTGTAAGCAGGCAGTCATTCAGAAGCGATCGACTGCATAATTCTTATTCAATTGCTGCATGCATTCACATGGGACAATTATCATTCAAATTCCCACAATAGCGCAGAATTTGAACAATTGTGAACACTAATCATCTTGTGCAAATTGACCTTAATTGTACTGTGTGAAAGGGCCTTTTCTTGTGATCATTAATTAGCTGATAAGAACATGCAGATGAGAAGAGATAACGGCTAAAAATCAAACAACTTCTGCAGTCGTAGGGCCTTATTACATGGAACGATTATTGTTCAATTAATTGCCTTATTGTGCAAAACTGAATGATAATTGTTCAGTGTAAACACAGCCAATGACTGAATGGCAAATGACAATTCATTCAATTATCATTCGTTGTTCAGTTTTTATGCAGTCATAAAAACCTGCGATAATCGGCTTGTGTGAGGATGCTTCCACACGGGCTGTGATTAGCCTGTATGATGCACCAAATTCTTAGCTGCGGAATCCACACCAAAATCCGCAAGTCTACCTGTGGATTTTGATCCAGAATTGCAGGCAAGCTTTAAACCATTTTTAATTTCACATCAAAATCTGCAAACAGCCTGCAGATTTTGGTGCAGAATTTACTGCAGTTTGTGGCGCGTTCTATGGGATAATTTCATGCAATGTGAAAGCACTCCAAACAGGCAGTCATTCATCTATGAACAATATCATGTTGACTGAATTGAGGAAGAAGGCAGGAAGAGATATCTGATGTGCTCCTCCTCCATTTAGTAAGTGAATGATGATCATTGGGACGAATGTTGGGCACTTAATTGCTGGACAGCCACCTTGTGTAAAAGGGCTTTTACTAATAGGTCTCCTACTGAGACTTAGACTACATTCTAAGTAGAAAAAAGTAATCTAGTTCTGTAGTGAAATCCAAATGTTTACTCCATCCATATAGTGGACAAACAGACCTGAACATAGCACTGTAAACTACTGTCCTTCCAACTGTCAAGTTCTTTGTCATGGCATACAGACCATTAGGTGTGTGCTCAACAAATAAAATCATACTGAAACCATGAATCTAATTTTTTAAAATTATTCTTTATTTATTCAAGAAAGGCATGTACAAGTTCAACCGACAGGGTTGTAATAAACATTTGTTACAGAGAAAAATAGTTGAACATTGTTAATTGTTACAGAAGCAAAACGTTTCTTGATTTTTTTTTTTAACGGAGGTTGGGATGGTGAAAAAGGTGAAGGTAGGAAGGGTGTGTGGAAGGGAGGGGGGGGGGGAGAACATCTATTATTATATTATAACCTCTAACTCCAAAAGAAAATCATGAGACGAGTGAGATATGCAAGTTCTGTTTGAATTAAATTGTAGCTAAAGAGACTGTATGCCATTTAGTGGGATGTAGAGGAGGGGGTGCCTGGCCACTGGCCCCATATTTTTTTGAATTGTTTGTGTGTTCTACATGACCAGCTTGTCATTTCTTCGAAGCGGCGAATTTCGTTTACCTTCGCTATCCATTCCGTGTAGGTGGGAGCTGTTGGTTGAAGCCATGCTAGAGGGATTATAACTTTCGCTGCTGATATGAGGTGAGTAATCAGATTGGTTTTTGAGGGCTTATAGGTTGCTGACGGTTTTGCTAAGAACACATGTTCCGGGTGGAGAGTAAATGATCTGCGGGTTATTTCGCGTATTTTATTTTCGACTTGGCTCCAAAAGGGCCTAATTCGTGGACATGACCACCATATGTGTATAAAGGAGCCTACATGCTCATTACATCTCCAGCACAGATTTGTGTTAGAAAGTTTATATGTGTAAAGCCACTCAGGGGTTTTATACCATCTAGTGATAAGCTTATAGGGGTTCTCTTGTAATTTGCTGCATCTAGAATATCCGTGTGAGTTGTTCAATATGAATTTCACCTCTTTGTCTGATAAGTTAATTCCGAGCTCCATCTCCCAGGATCTGATGTATGCTGGTATAGATGTTTCTTGATGGGTTATGAATTTCTTTTTTAGGAGAGCTAATTTTCTACTTTGAGTGGTTCGAGTTTCGGCATTTTTCTCAAAATCTGTAAGAGGACGTGTCGATGGGAACTTTTTATTGAATTTGTTGAGGATTTTGGTTATGTGTAGGGTTTGAAGTTGGTTGAGTCGAAGGCCCGGTATTGAAGCTAGCAGTTTTTCAGTTAGATGCGTGTTTTTGAGGTCTCGTTGGGACCAAAGGTCTGCTATTGAAAGTTTGTCTAGGTTAGTCCAGACCTGTTTAGTGTGTTTGTCTAAGTCCATATCTAGGTACTCTGGCACAAGGGATAAAGGCGCTATGGGGGATGGATGGGGAGCTATTTCTTTTTGAAGCGAAGCCCAAGTTTTGCATATTCCTTTCAAGAGAAGGTCGTGGGGGGGTTTTAATGTGGGTTTTATGAGGGGGGCGCCATAGATCTCCTTTGAGGGATTTTCCATATGACGCTTGTGCTAGTGCACTTACAATTAGGTTTTTTGAGGGTTTGATTAATTCCAGCCATCTGTTGAGCTGTATTGCTTTATAATATTGTTCCACCATGAATCTAATTTAACCTCAGTTATGCTAGTGAAATAAGGAATTTATTCTTACCATATACCGTATCAAGAAATAGATATTATTGCTATTAAAATTCATCAGTAGTATATTTTACAGGTAACAAAACTGTAACAGTTTAGCTACAATTGCTAAATTATTAAAATATGAAAAGTCATATTTACTGTTCATGTGCTATGTAATTCTAGCATTACATTTCAAAATTCAGTGGGCTTCCTGCCTGTACAGAGCATTGCCAGAGCATTGGCAACTTTTTCAACCGCAAAGAAAGTAAAGGCCCATTTACATTCAAAGACAATCTTTCAAACAATTGAAAGATTGAAAGTTTTAGTGATTATTTTGCATAAAGTGTTAATGGACACTAATGTCCATTAACATGTTATTAGGTTCCTTTGCATGCAAAGGGGCCTCCAGGAGCTGTTTGCAGTGCACAGCATGTGGTCTGAGCACTGCACATAGCTCCTATGTTCTCGCACGAGCTGTTTGCAGAATACAATGTAATCTCTGACTCCCGTGCAGAGCACAGCTTTCGGTCTCTGTTATCTTTTCTCCGGCTAAACAATGTCTCACCTTAAAATCATTGTTCAGCCAAAAAGTAAACGATGGCAGACTTTACACGCAATGATGATCACTCATATTTTGAGCAATAATCGTTGCGTGTAAATGGGACTTAAGAGATTTAACATCCTAAGAATGCTCCTCCATAAAATATATAGCTACATCCAATGACTAGGGCATATTATTGGCAATATATGAGAGGTATTCAGATACATGTTTTCAACATATCAGAAGTATAATCTTATCTACTTGGACTGGTTATGGCACTAGATCTGGATACAGGTGATTAAAGGCCCATTTAGACACAACGATTATCGCTCACAATTCACTCAAAAGCTGTCTTTTGAGTGATAATTGTGCACTGACATTGTGCAGTTTTCGTTATGGTGTCGCTCATTGTTGTCTTTCAGCATGATGACGATGAGCCTTATCAGGGATTCACAGCAGGATACAGCTGATAGCATTGTTTCAGCTGTATCAGCTCCCTGATGACAGGCTGGGTATGAAGAACAGAGCGGTCCAGCTCTGTTCTCCATACTCCGCACAGAACACTCGGCTGTATAACAGCTGGGCGCTTCGTGCAGAAAACAGCTGGATGCTGTATAACAGCCGGGTGTTCGGAGTGGAGAACAGCTGGATGCAGAAGACAAGCGGGGACACCCCGCTTGTCTTCTGCATCCTTCGCTCGCAGTGCAACGTGATCGCTCATCTTGAGCGATCATCTTGCGGTGCAAATGATACAACAATTGTCCCTCAAAAGTCGCTCAAAAGGCATCTTTTGAGCGATAATCGTTGTGTGTAAATGGGCCTTACATGAGAAGTCTTTTACTTGTTATGCTTAAGGCCCATTTACATGGAACGATTACATTCAGAGCTGTTCAAATCCCCACGCTCTCGCAGGAGTTTGCATGATATTCATTCCATGTAAACACATGCAGAGACTGAGTAAGAGTTGCTTAGTCATTCGGTTTCTGCATGCAGAAAACTGAACAAGTAGCTTTTCAGTGTAAACAGCAGTCGTTCCGTGCAGTTCGGAAGCCCCCGCTCCCTCCGGCCGCTCTGACTCCATGCTGGCCACACTGTAAGGGCTCAGTCACACGGGTGTTTATACGCGCGTATATACGCTCATAAAAATGTTCATACTGCGTTCGTCAAAAAAAAAAAATTGCACCTACAAAAGATAGAACATATGGGTGGCAATGGACATGGTCACGCATTTTTTTTACGCGCGTAAAAACGCCCGTGTGACTGAACCCTACGGGATGTCAGCGATACTCGCGCCTGTGTAGCAGCAGAGGAGCGAGCTTCACTGGGATGTGCTGTCGGGCATTGTTTGCCCAACAGTTCGTCTCATGTAAATGGGGCTTTAGACTGCAGTGTCTATATACATTGATATGTAGAAGGTACAGAAAACAAATGATGCAAAATATAGTCCTATTAAGAAATGATTGTCAGCCCAAAACACATATTTAAGTGAAAAAATTGCCCCCCAAAGGTATTCATATCCTACAAAGCTAGGATAATTTTAAGCCCAAACATCCCAACAAGCAACGAAAAAGGCTTTATTCATGTGGCATATTTTGGTTAGCATTTTACATCAGTATGTATTAGCCTAAACTGGGAATGTATTCAAAACCTGGAAAAGGTACAAATCTTCCATTATTGTTTTTGCATATATTCAATGTTTTTGTTCCCTTTCTGGTTTAGGATATGACTTAATTGAATTGAGCTATCAGGGTGCACAAAAGAAAACTTGATTGAAAATTTGAGTTCTCAAATTCAATAAATCTTCAATTGTGGCACATATTGTCTAGCAAGCAAATAGTTAATGTATGACATAATAAAAATGTATGGGTTATTGAGTACCACTGTGCAATATTATGAGAAGACTGTCTCCCGTGACATATCCTTTTTAACTTCCCATTTTTTCTGAACATTATTTTTTCATTTGAAAAGCCTTTTGATTAGAATTTTTCAATCAGATATTTCGAAGCTAAGCTCAAGCCTTTATCTGTATTGCAAATCCCACATTGCTGATACATTTGACTTTTAAAAATGTATGTTTTAATGTGATAATATGATTATTAGGAACAAATCAGACAGAAATTTCATTTTTTGTTACAATATAAAGAAGAGACTAATATCTCAGAAAATATGCCATAAATATGCTGTAAATTGAACTGAACGCCTACACATTAGCATGTCTATAATGCTATTACTATATATTTCTTTAAATTAATTTATGTGAAGGCTTGACAGAATATAGTATTTTATAAAAATGAAAGGCTCCATAGAGGGTGTTAATTTTGAAATGTCATTATGTAGATATGTAAGTATAACCAGGCAATTTATCAATGCAGTTAAGCCAGTTTTCTGTCAAAATTACATTTAAAAGAATGATGTTCAAGCTGAACACCATATTTATTAATTTGTAAAGCCTTTTTTCAAACACTTTTAGTTGTCAGATAGAGGGGGCATTATCTTTGCAAAATTAGAAAAGGGACAATGAACTGTCGTAGGATAGGAAAAAATTGTATTTACCATCCATGAATGCTGCATTGAATATGAATGAATATAGAGAATGCTGCATAGAAATTAACAGGAGTAAACTGTACTATTCATTGGTACACCAATATAAGTAAATATTCTCTATTTTGCCGTACTCCATTTATACAGGACAATAAGAGTTATTTACTTAGACCGGCAATTCTTACACTCATCTAAGTAAACTATGCACAACCATTCCTGACACTATTGTATTAAGAAGCCTGCGTCTTTTTTTAAACATTTTTTGAATCTAGCTCCGCCCATTTTTAACCCCTTAGTGACCAGCCCATTGACTTTTTATGTCCTGCCTGCTGGGCTTGATTTCCAGAGGACGTAAAAACATGCTTCCTCGGGGGATTGACAGCCCTGCAGGTTCTGTACGTGACAGCTCCATACTGATGGTAACCGGAGGTAGCCGACAGCATGGAGCTGTCATCCAGGGCTGCGGGACCCCTCTCCCGGTCACTTGATCGCTGGTATCCACCGTTAAAGTCAATGGAAAGTAAAAAAAAAATTAAGTTTCAGCTCTCTTTACGGATCGGATCCGAAAGGGAAGCTGAGAATACTCACCCCCCATCCTCCGCGATATGCGGCATCTTCCTAGTGCTCCCCGGACTCGCCAGCGTTTGCACGCCAGATGCATTACTTCACGCGCATGTGCAGAGGGCCGGGGGGCCCGGGAAATTTAACAACTCCCTTCTCCCGGCTAGTATGAGTAGCCAAGAGCAGGGAGCTGTCATCGGGAGCCGCTGTATGTAGTTCCCAGTCACATGATGGCTGCTATCCAATGCATAACAGCGGTCATGTAAAAGTTTTAAAAAGTTGAAAAAAGTTTAAAAAAAAAGAAAAAAGTTTGTTTCATCTTCCCTCATGAATCATATCCATGAGGAGAGATGAAATTAAATACCTAAGGCCCCCGGATTTATCCACAGACTTTACCCTGGCTTATGTGCACGCGTCCATCGCCAAAATGGCGGACGCAGGCACAAAAGCTGCAGATTGCCGGGGTAATTTAAAATCTCCTCGCAGCTGGCTACTAAATGTAGCCAAGAGCCTGGAGATTTCATGGGGGACCACAGTATGTGGTTCCCAGTCATGTGATCACCATTATTCAATGGATAACTACGATCACGTAAATGTAAAAAAAAAAGTTTCACCTCCCGTCATGGATCCAATCCGTAAGAGGAGGTGAAATTGCTTAACCAAGGCCACTGGCGATGTCCCCCGATGGATTCCTTATCAGTGGACCTATCTCCAGCTTTGGCGCATGCGCCCGTTGACAAAATGGCAGACGCAAGTGCAGAAGCTAGGGAGGGCAAAATAAAATGTAAAATCTCCTTGCTCCAGGCTCCTAAAGGTTGCCGAGAGCTTGGAGATGTCACAGGGGGCCGCGGTGAGTGTTCTTTGGTCACGTGATCGCCATTATCCATGGATAATGTCGATCATGTAAAAGTTAAAAAACAGTTAAAATTTGATGCTCCATTCAGTTTGGGCCCTGTTGTGCATCCAGACAGAAGATTAGGGCCACAATGGGTATGTTTCTGAACATGGGAAAAATGGGGGTATCCATTTTGGGGTGAAAGTCTTCATTCCTATGTATGCTGTACAAAAACATCTATTTTTACATAATTGCTAAAAAAATAAAAATCGTAATTTATTACTTCTGCTTTGCTTAGATTCATTCAAAAACTGTGGGGTCAAAATACGCAGTACATCCCCAGATGAATTCGTTAAGGGGTTTAGTTTCCAAAAATGAGGTCATTTGTGGGAGTTCTTCATCATTTTGGCTGCTTAAGGGCTCTACACGTGTGCAATGGGGCCTAAAACGTCTTCAAGCAAAATGTCCGATCTGAAAGCCACCGGCTGCTCCTTTCGGTTTGTGCCCTGTTGTGCATCTGGACATAATATTAGGACCACAATGGGTATATTTCTGAACATAGGACAAATGGGGGAATCCATTTTGGGGTGCAAATCCTCATTTTCATTTGCACTATAGAAAAAAATCCTGTGTTTAAAATGACATATTTCCATAATATGAAATTTTAACTGTGGGGCCAACACCACTCAGTGAATACATTAAGGGGTGTAGTTTTGAAAATGGGATCATTTGTGGGGGAATCTATCATTCTGACACCTACAAGCCTTTACAATCTTGGCTTGGTGCAGGAAAACAAAGTGTTATATTAGTGTAATAATGAATGTTAAATTTGTATGTCTCTGGGGGCGTGGCCTAACCACCATACTGAGAAGTCGCACCGAGAGAGAGCCCGCTGGAGAACACCTTAAAAACTGAGTTTTTGACATCCTCTCCACTCATCTAAGGCTCCTCAAGCTATAAGAAGTCCTCCAAGAGACATCAGGAGCATTGAGACCGAAGCGGAGACCCCGCAGAAGCCGCATTGAGCTACGGCAGCTGAGGCCTAGCTGACAGGCCGGAGCCGGGAGCTCGATTTCCGGCTGCAAGATACCGCGGCCTATACGCTGACGGGCGGAGGTATCCGGAGCATACAGCAAAGGCAAAGGAAGCCTCCCTGCCCTGCCACATACATCGGTGGAGCCGGAGCTGACACATTAAGGGCATAAGGAGCTCCGTGACGGCGGCGAGCGCGGGAACCGTAACGGTAAGCCGGCACCTGCAAAATACACATAAGGCTGACAAATATAAGCCCCAAAGAGACAGGAGCCCCCGCTTACCTCTCCGCTTCCAGCAAAAGAGGCCGGTGCCTTCCCCAGGAGGAGACAGTGCTCATACATAAGCACAGCAGGTTCCCAGCCCAGAACTGAGGCAGACACTCAGCAGACAGTTACAACTAGAGAGCACACTGTACCACACACAAAGTGCTTCTCATAGACAGTGCTGACCTGCACAGGCTCTCCTACCTGCAGAGGTGGTCCACGTCCCCTACCTCTCAAAACCAACTACCTCCTCTGTACTCCCCTCCTCTATTAAAGAAACAGGAATGTGACCCAAGTACTCTTCCAAAAAAAAAAAAAAGGGGAAAGCAGAAGAACGACCATGTTCTAAAAAACCCACATTAAATCGTGCCCTACGCAAAAGTCTTAGCTTTAGCTATCTCCAAAATGGTAAAGACAAAAGATAAAGCAGTTCCTACGCCCGGACAGCAGATAAACTCCAAGAACCAACCCGATTTACAGCGCTTTTTAAAGAAACGTAGCGCTCACTCCCCAGCAGGTCCCTCCAAGAAAAACCCACTGCCGGTTACAGAAGCATCTGATATTGACAGCGACAATGATACAGAAGTTAGCAGTGCACATAGATCGAGTATAACCAAGAACTTCCTCAAAAAAGCGCTAGCACAGGCGCTACACCCTATACTGAAAGAACTGACAGAAATAAAAACAGAAATTCACCAAATAGGTAACAGAGTTGAAGATTTAGAGAATACGTGCACTGATCTCATCGCACAAACAAACGATCTGACCGACCATGTAGATACACAAAGAGACCAGATTGACAGAGCCCTAGTCTTAATTGAGGATCAAGAAAATAGAAGCCGTAGACGAAACATTAGACTTAAAGGTCTTCCGGAGTCTATCTCAACTGATGCCTTGAGAAGTACTGCCGCAATCATATTCACCGATCTCTTAGGCGAAGAACGAGCCAATCAGATCATCATTGAAAGAATTCACAGAGCCCTAAGACCCAAACCAAAAACCGGAGATCCTCCGAGAGACATAATTTGTGGCCTACTCTCTTTCAATGATACTCATGCAATACTAACAGCATCTAGAGACAGAAACCAATTAAAGTATCAGGACGTCGACTTTCAAATATACCAAGATCTGGCTCCTTCTACCCTCGCAAAGAGAAGGCAACTTAAACCCCTCCTTGAGGCACTTAGAGCCAAGAACTTACAGTACGCATGGCTCTTTCCTTTCGGCCTGGCGATTCAGAAAGATGGTAAACGGATTACCATACACACTCCGGCTGATCTGGAGAAAGCTTGGAGTGTGCTGGGGATCTCGCCAATCCAGATTACTTCATGGATGCCTCTGGGAGAGAGAGATGGAGACAGGAGACTAGAGAAGCAGACCCCTTGGAAGACTGTTTCACGCTCCAAATCCCCCAAAAATAGGAGATCCAGAGCCAGGCTCGACTTCCAGCAGGCACAGATTCCTGAGACCCCCATACCGCAAGATGGTTGAGAGACCGAATGGTGTCAGAGCTGAAGCAAAAGATGCAACTCCACTGACTGATATCGACCCGTCGACCTTTGGAACTACCATCTCCAGAATGTGTACGACTCAAACTAACTTTAATTTCTCTCTGGTTCCCCGGTCCCCTGTGCTTTTCTTTTCCTTCCTTTTTTTTCAACCCCTTATACGCAGCAGAGGACCCGTTCGAGACACACTTGCAGCGAACCCGAATTCGCCTTGGAGTGAAAGACAAAACTAGAACAAGAGACTTGATCTACCTCTGATAAGTACTGCCATGCACCATCACCTGTTTAATTACACTTAATTTTTGTGGCACCCTTTCGGAGACTAGTCACCACAAGACTATGCTATGGCATAAAGACGACGGTGTTGTCTGGTCTCAGAAATGTGACACTCTCCGATTGGCTCGTTTCTTATATTTGGGACAGGCCCGGCCCAGCCGGCGTTGGAGCCTTTCTTCTTCTTTTTTGCTCCTTTTCGCCTCCTGGCGACGCTGCGAGTCGAGGCCCCTCCGGCGACCCTTCGGAAGAATTGCCTTGTTGGTTTCATGTATGCATTGGTGGGTTGCGTCTGGCCTCCTTCCCGCCCCTCCTCCCCCGCGTCGTGTGTCTGGGGGGGCCGGGTGGTGGTCGCGCGCATACCTACAATGTTAGTTGGTATTTTGGAGATACTTGATACTTGACACGATGTTTTTATGCACAGACATAATTACGCTCGCTTCTTATATTTGAGACGGGCCCGGCCCAGCCGGCGTTGGAGCCTTTCTTCTTTTTTTGCTCCTTTTCGCCTCCTGGCGACGCTGCGAGTCGAGGTCCCTCCGGCGACCCTTCGGAAGAATTGCCTTGTTGGTTTCATGTATGCATTGGTGGGTTGCGTCTGGCCTCCTTCCCGCCCCTCCTCCCCCGCGTCGTGTGTCTGGGGGGGGCGGGTGGTGGTCACGCGCATACCTACAATGTTAGTTGGTATTTTGGAGATACTTAATACTTGACACGATGTTTTTATGCACAGACAAAATTAAGCAAGAATTTAGCATGCTAAGAAAATTTCATGTTGTTTATTAGCATTTCTATGCATTAAGTAGGGCACGTTCCACCTACAACACTTAATACACTTAGTTTTACGATCCTTTTCGTCGTTTTGAGAAGGATTGTTTTTCTTTCTTACTCCCGGACTCCACTGGGAACACTCTCATAGAATTCCTTGTTTTTTTCTTTTTTTTTATCTCTCTTTTTCCTCTCTTTCTTCCCTCAGACTCCTTCTTTTCCTCACCCCCTTCTATTACCTAACCCGAAACCCACACCTAACCCATCCAAAATAATACGTTTGGCTGCTTTGGTACTTGCAGCATAAACGTACTCACCCGCACCTCAACCCATAATGGCGGAAGAATACAAAATCACAACCCTAAACGTAAAGGGTATGAATTCACCTCAAAAGAGAAGCAGAATAAGGTGGCTCCTTAAAAAATTAAAATCCTCAATAGTCTTCTTACAGGAGACCCACATCAAAGGTGAAAATACCCCAAAACTTTCTAAAAAAGAATTTGATAAATGGCACTTTAACAATCACCCCTCAAGCGCGTCCAAAGGAGTTGCTATAGCACTTCACTCCTCGGTAGCGTTCATCCTTGAGAAAAAATTAACAGACACAGAAGGGAGAATGCTCTTCCTAAAGGGTAAAATACACTCTGAAACATATACTCTGGTAAATCTCTATACCCCTAATCAAAATCAGATTGCATGGCTGCTGGAAGCTTTAAACAAACTCAAATTATTCGCAGAGGGCAAGATAATAATAGGAGCTGATCTTAACCTAACCATAAACCCCCTCCTAGATTCATCCTCAGGAAAATCCCAGATACCTCAGAAAGCGCGGAAAAAATTAATTAGCTCACTCCAAAACCTTCAAGTCATCGATGTTTGGAGAACCCTTAACCCGACAGTTAAAGACTATTCATTCTATTCCCAAGTACATAAATCGCATCAAAGAATCGATTATATCTTTATCTCCTCAGCCTCAATGCACCAAATAAAAAACCCGAATATAGGAAACATAACAATCTCTGATCACGCACCTGTAACAGTCTCTCTTACCAAACCGAGCTCAGTGAGCAAAAACTGGTCATGGAGACTAAACGAATCTCTGCTGGAAAACCAGGAAATAGCGGAAAAAATAGCTAAAAATTTGGACCTTTTCTTTAAGGAAAACGTTCAAACTCAAGACAAACAACCGCTGGTCTGGGAGACTCACAAAGCGGTGATCAGAGGTATATTCATAGCCCTAGGAGCAACTCAGAAAAAACGTAATCAAAAGGAGATCGACGACATACTTTTACAGATTTCTACACTAGAACGGATAGCAAAACAAAAAAAAGCCCAAGAAGCCCAACCTAAATTAACAGCACTTAGAGAAAAACTCAAAGACATTTTAAATAATAAATTCGCTAAATCCCTACTCTACTTTAAACACCAGTTATATGCACACGGCAATAAGGGAGGTAGACTCATGACCTCATTCATTAAAAAAGCGAGGAGCAAAACATACATCCCCACAATTGCTGACGGAGCGGGAAACTTACATCACAGTTCCATAAAAATAGCTCAAGCTTTTCGAGAGTTCTACACAGACCTATATAATTTGAACAAACTAGACAACACGGAACTAGAAGATAAAAAGAAAAAAATAGAGGACCTACTTGCCCCATTAGCTCTCCCAAACCTGAATGAGGAAGAGGCCTGCGACTTAACAAAGCTAGTAACTTTAGAGGAACTCACATCTGTCTTGAACAGCTTCGCACAACATAAAAGCCCTGGGCCAGACGGCCTCCCACTGGCCTATTATAAAAAATATCAAGGAATTATCTTACCTCAATTGGTTTCCTCCTTCAACGCCCTGCTAGAGGGAGCACAACTACCAAAACAAGCCCAAGAAGCTTACGTTACCCTTATACATAAGGAGGGGAAAGACCCCCTTTTATGTAGTAGCTACCGACCCATTTCGCTCCTAAATTTAGACGTCAAAATATGGGCCAAATTAATTTCCAGAAGAATTAATAAAATAATACCGAGGCTAATTAACGAAGAACAATCTGGGTTTGTGGCTGGTCGAGAGGGGAAAGACAACTCTGCGCGCCTTCTTCACATTATGAGATATGCTAAGAATAAAAAATTACCCCTAGCCCTGCTAGGTATTGATGCTGAAAAAGCATTTGATAGAGTAAATTGGACCTTTATGCGAGCTGTATTAGATAAATTTAATTTCCCTCCCGCCCTCACACGAGCTATTTTCTCACTATATTCGAACCCGCACGCAAAAATAAAAGTCAATGACACATTCTCTCTACCTTTTTCAATCTCAAATGGAACAAGGCAAGGCTGCCCCCTATCCCCTACTCTTTTCATCCTCTCAATAGAAATTTTGTTGCAGATGGTTAGACAAAGCAAAGATATACAAGGCCTAAAATTAAACCAACATCAAATAAAAACTCTAGCTTTCGCAGACGACATATTATTTATTCTAACAAATCCCGAAAAGAGCCTGAACAAAATCAATGAATTACTACAAATGTATGGTACAGTCTCAAACTTCAAAATAAATGCCGCCAAATCTACCGTATTAAACATCACACTCCCTGCAACATCTGTAAAAACACTACAGGCATCCTCACCCTTCAGCTGGGCCAAAACTTACATTGACTATTTAGGGATACAGATCACAAAAAACTTAGAGAATCTGTATAACAAAAATTTTGTTCCTCTTCTAGAGGAAGTGATAACGTTACTTAAAACATACAATTTACCATTCGTAACCTGGTTTGGCAGGAAAAACCTGATCCAAACATATATCGTACCAAAAATTTTATATAAACTCCAAATGATCCCAATTCGCCTACCAAACTCATTCTTCAAATGCATTAAGTCAAACTTCTCTAAATTCCTCTGGAATAATAAGCGCCCTCGCCTATCACATAAATTACTAACACAGAAAAAGGAGAGAGGAGGAATAAACCTCCCAGATATTGAAAAATATTATAAAGCCATTCAGCTCAACAGATGGCTCGAACTAGTGAATCCTTCTAAAAACCCAGTCGTAAGCTCTCTAGCACATGCCTCATATGGAACAACTTTCCCAAAGGACTTATGGTGCCCTTCAAGCAAAATTTACAAAAAAGCTTCAAATGACCCACTTATAAGCGGCGCCTGTGAGATTTGGGACCTTCTGCAAGAAGAATTAGCTCCTTACCCCTCCCCTATAACACCCTTAACTCTTGTTCCAGAGATTTTAAACATAAAGCTGGACAAACATACAGAAAAACTTTGGACCCTTCTAAACAAACTTACAATAAATGACTTGTGGTTTCATCGGACATCCAGAGATACACAACTCACTGAAAAACTACTAGCTCTGGTCCCGCATCCTCCTCTCGACCATCTACAGACCTTGCATTTATCAAAAACCTTTGATATGTTCAATAGAACATTCACATCCTCCCGCCCGCTAACGGACTTTGAGAGAGTAGCCACAGCAAGACAGACACACAACAGGAAACTCTCAACTCTCAAAAAGAAATTCATCGACCGGCAGGACATTACCAGACCCACATTTATTAGATCCTGGGAAGCAGAGCTTAAGATTAACTTGTCAGATAAGGAGGTTAAAACTATCTTGGAAAACGCTCATGGACACTCCAGGTGCATCAGATTGCAAGAAAATCATTATAAGTTATTAACACGCTGGTACAAAACTCCAGAATGGCTCTTTGCCTACAAACTCGCGAATTCTAATACATGCTGGCGGTGTAGCGAACACATCGGCTCTCTGGTGCACATCTGGTGGTCCTGCCCGCGAATAAAACCCTTCTGGGATCAAGTTGAGTCCAAGTTACGAGACATAACTAGCAGCGACTTTAGCCTCCTTCCGGAGCATGTCTTTCTTGCTAAACCGTCAGCAAACTTCAAGCCCTCCAAAATAAACTTGATCACGCACCTTCTAGCAGCAGCAAAAACTCTTATTCCCTTAAACTGGCTTCAACCCCAAGCTCCCACCTTCTCGCAGTGGCTGTCAAAAGTCAACGAAATCCATAGATTTGAGGAATTGTCGAGCTGGGCAAACAGAACGCATATACAATTTAAGGAAACTTGGAGTTCCTGGACTAACTCTTAGACTTTACCGTAGTGTTTGGAATAGCCTATTATCTTAGGTTGACACAGCTGATTAAGACGTAAGCTGATTACTGACACGTTTCATACCTCCTTCTCATAAATGTTACACCGCCGGAGATGCAAGAGGTGCCTACCCCCTGTCCCCCCTCCCCTCCCCTACCTCTTCACCGCCCTCCAACCTCTCTCGCCCATCCCACCTCTCCTGCACCCCACAACCCTAACTCTATTATTATTTTCTCTCTTCTTTTTCTTGTTAAAAAATAAAGGAAAACCGACCTCGTCTCTAGATGTTGTTCAACTAAGATTGTATGCAACTATTATTACCTGTAATGTCACAAATTGTTGTTCATATTTGACTTCCTTCAATAAACAAAGAATAAACAAAAAAAAAATTTGTATGTCTCCTAAAGGGTTAAAAAAAATGAAAGGTTTTTCCAATATGCGCCCAAAATAAAGTAAACAGATGGAAATATATATCTTATCAAAATTTTCTATATTATGTTTGTACATATTTGAGATATTGCAGTTGGAAATGTGAAAAAATTATGATTTATTCTAAATTTTCTCAATTTTGGTGCTTTTAATAAATATACACAAATTCTATTGGTCTATTTTTTCCACTTAAATGAAGAACAATATATGGCAAAAAAACAATGTCAGAATCACTTGGGTATGCAAAATCTTTACGGTGTTATTCCATGTTAAAGTGACACATGTCAGATTTCCAAAATTTGGCCTGATCGTTAAGGCACCAACAGGCTTGGTCACTAAGGGGTTAAATTCACTAATGTGCGCAATAGCTGTAGTCACCTCCATTATGAATGGTACAATACGCCTGTGGATTGGCAGAAAGGAAAGGCAAGGAGGTTCGGGCAAAGTGAACACACAGTCAGGACAAGAGCAGTGTAAGGCCTTAGTCAGACGGGCGTTTTTTCTCGCGATTTGCGCATGCGTCCGGCGATTTTTTTAAAACCATTGCTTTGCAATGGTATCGGACACATGAGCGCTTTTTATGCGCTCGTCCGATAAATTATAGAACAGAAATCGCAGATCGCACCTATCTGCGATCTGCGATTCCTGTTCTCTTCTCTATATGCGCTTAATGGGGCCGGTGGCAGCAGCGCCGACCCCATTGAGAACATATAGAAGACAAATCATTCTTCTCTGCCACAGCAGTAACAGCTGTGGCAGAGAAGAACGATGTTTGCCCATTGAATTCAATGGAGCCGGCAATACAGCCAGCTCCATTGAAAGCAATGGGCTGCCGGCGAGCGCAGGATGAATTGTCGGGAAGGGCTTAAATATATAAGCCCTTCCCTGCAATTCATCCAGAAATGTGTAAAAATTAAAAATATATATATACTCACCTTGTCCCGGCAGACGGAGTTCAGAGCGGCCGGCCTGCAGTGGGTGTGAAGGGGGTGTGAGTCAGACTTGCCTCTGATTGGCTCACAATTCATCCTGCGCTCGCCCGCAGCGCATTGCTTTCAATAGAGCCGGCTGTATTGTCGGCTCCACTGAATTCAATGCGCTGGACAGCTCCAGCCCGTTTCTAATGAAACGCGGCTAGGAGCAGATTTTTCGGGCGATTTTTTTTTTTTTTGGCCCCGGTCACGCGATTTGCGGATGTGCATCCGTCATGCGATCCGCAAATCGCGCGAAAAAACGCCCGTGAGACTAAGGCCTCAATCAGTATACAGCAGCTTTATTACATGAGCAACATGTTTAAGCATTGGAAGAATGCTTTCAACTGGTAACACACAGCAGAACAAGAACAGTAGATAAAATTATATGAAAGTGGTGCCGGGAGAAAGTCCCGCCTCCTGACAACTAATTTCATGAATGAACTCACAGAGATACATTGTAATGTGTCATACAAATCAGTTTGCTAGCTGATTGCCGGAGAATGGGGAGAGAGTAACAAAGTATCTAGGAAGAATGGGGTAGTGGATTTGCAGTATAACAATACATGGTTGCAGCTTTTAGGATGAGAGGATTAGATCTATCTCATCTGTTTTATGATTACTGGACTAAGTGCAGAATATATGTAGAAATTTGATTGATTATAGTGTTTATCTGGCCATATTGCTGGATGAGACCTATTTTTATTATTTCACTGGACTAAGGGCGCCCACCCACTGGCGTTTTTTTTTCCCTGCGAAATTCGCAGCATTTTTTTCCTGCAGGGGTCTATGGGACTTGTAATGTTAAAATCACGATCGCGCAAAATCGCAATTTACCGCGATTCGCGGTAAATTGCGATTTTGCGCGATCACGATTTTAACATTACAAGTCCCATAGACCCCAGGAGAAAAAAAATGCTGCGAATTTCGCAGGGAAAAAAAAACGCCAGTGGGTGGGCGCCCTAAGGGTGGCTTCACACGAGCGTGTTTTTGTGCATACATACGGGTTCACAAAAACACGCTTCTATTAGAAACAATGCATTCCCTATGGTGTGTTCACATGTCCATGTTTTGCAGGTGCGTGCCTGTAAAGATAGGACATGCGTGCACAATAGGGAATGCACGCATTGTCCTCAATGGAGCCGCGGCTGCTGCCGGCGGCTCCATTAAAGACAATAGTCTGCCGTCACCCATGAATTATTTTTCAGGGAACAGCTTTACATATTAGCCTCTCCCTGAAAAAACAGAATTTTAGTGTAAAATAAATAAATAAATCAATACTTACCTGTCCGCTGCTGCCATGTCCCTGTGGGAATGAAAAATAAATCTGCCGCACGTGGCAAAAGTTTCCTTCATCCCCACAAGGAAAAAGAATTTCCTGCTGCACCTGCCGCATCTGTGACAGATGCAGCAAAGGAATTCTTTATCGCTACGGGGAATAAAGAATTCCCTACCACAGCTGTCATAGATGACAGCTGCGGTAGGGGATTCAGCTGCCGGCATTCTGTAGTTGTTTTTCAGGAAAGGGCTTTGAATATAAGCCCTTTCCTGAAAAACAACAAAAAATGTTGATAGAAATAAAAAAAAATCTATACTCACCTTCCTTCAGCTGCCGGAGCTCAGAGGCGTCCAGCTGGCTCTTCTCCTGCACTGCTGTGAGGAGTATTCAGCAGGCGGGGATTTTAAATCCCCGCCTGCCGAATGGGCTGCCTCTGATTGACTGAGCACTGTACACAATTAGAGGCAGCTCTCAGCTATTGAATGATAGCTGAGAGCTGCCTCTCAATGGTCATTGGCTCAGCCAATCAGAGACAGCACTCTTCCATTCATGAATTCATTAATGGGTGAGTGAGTGCTGCCTTTCATCAACTGAGTGCTGGAAGCAATTAGCTCTCCACTGTCATTCAATAGCTGAGAGCTGCCTCTGATTGGTCACAGTGCTCAACCAATGCATATGTTTATGCATATTGGTTGCTGCAACCAATCACAGCACAGCTTTCATTCTACCTCAGCAGTATAAGAAATAGCAACCAATCACAGCACAGCTTTCATGTGACCTGAGCAGTATAAGAAATAGCAACCAATCACAGCACAGCTTTCATGTGACCTGAGCAGTATAAGAAATAGCAACCAATCACAGCGCAGCTTTCATGTAACCTCAGTAGTATAAGATATAACAACCAATCACAGTACAGCTTTCATGTAACCTCAGTAGTATAAGATATAACAACCAATCACAGTGCAGCTTTCATGCTACCTCAGCAGTTTAGAAAGTAACAACCAATCACAGCGCAGCTTTTATGTTAACTTAGCAGTATAATATATAACAACCAATCACATCACAGCTTTCATGTTACTTCAGCAGTATAATATATAACCACCAATCACAGCACAGCTTTTATGTTACCTCAGCAGTATAATATATAACAACTAGAGATGAGCGAGCACCAAAATGCTCGAGTGCTCGTTACTCGAGTCGAACTTTCAGTGATGCTCGAGAGTTCGTTTCGAGTAACGAACCCCATTAAAGTCAATGGGCGACTCGAGCATTTTTGTATATGACTGGTGCTCCGCTAAGGTTTTCATTTGTGAAAATCTTAGTAAATCACCAAAGTCATGTAAAAAACACAGAAATGGATAGGGCAGGCGAGGAGCAACATTCAGGGCTGCGTTTCGGGCTCCGAGGTCTCACTATTAAGCCACAATAGTGGCAAGAGTGAGACACCCCCCCCCCCCCCCGCACTGTCAGCATAAAGATCATTCTCCTTTGCCTCAGCTGTAACAGCTGTGGCAGAGAAGAACAATGTTAGCCCATTGAATTCAATGGAGCCGGCAATACAGCCGACTCCATTGAAAGCAATGGGCTGCCGGCGAGCGCGGGATGAATTTTCGGGAAGGGCTTAAAAATATAAACCCTTACCTAAAAATCATCCTAAAATGTGTAAAAATAAAAAAAAAACATATATACTCACCTTGTTCCTGCAGCTGGAGTTCAGCCGCGTCTGGCCGGCAGTTCTCCTGAACTGCTGTGAGTAGTATTCAGCCCTGCGCTGAGCCAATCAGAGGCAGCACTCACCCATTCATGAATTCATGAATGGGTGAGTGAGACCTGCCTCTGATTGGTGAGGCTGTGACCAATCAGAGGCAGCTCATTCAGCAGGCGGGGATTTTAAATCCCAGGCTGCTGTATACTACTCACAGCAGTTCAGGAGAACTGCCGGCCAGACGCGGCTGAACTCCGGCTTCAGCGGAAAGGTGAGTATACATTTTTTTTTATTTTTACACATTTTAGGATGATTTTCAGGTAAGGGCTTATATTTTTAAGCCCTTCCCGAAAATTCATCCCGCGCTCGCCGGCAGCCCATTGCTTTCAATGGAGCCGGCTGTATTGCCGGCTCCACTGAATTCAATGGTCAGTGCTCGTTTAATCGAGACGAGTACCGCGTGGTGCTCGTCTCGAGTAACGAGCATCTCGAGCACCCTAATACTCGAACGAGCATCAAGCTCGGATGAGTATGCTCGCTCATCTCTAATAACAGCCAATCACAGCGCAGCTTTCATGTTACCTCAACAGTATAAGAAATAGCAACCAATCACAGCGCAGCATTCATTTTACCTCAGCGGTATAATATATAGCAACCAATCACAGCACAGCTTTCATGTTACCTCAGCAGTATAAGAAACAGCAACCAATCACAGCACAGCTTTCATGTAACCTCAGTAGTATAAGAAGCAGCAACCAATCACAGCGCAGCTTTCATGTTATCTCAGCAGTATAATATATAGCAACCAATCACAGCACAGCTTTCATTATACCTCAGCACTATAGGAAATAGCAACGAATCACAGCACAGGTTTCAGCATACCTCAGCAGTATAAGAAATAGCAACTAATCACAGCGCAGCTTTCATGTTACCTCAGCAGTATAAGAAAAAGCAAAAAATCATGGCACAGCTTTCATGTTACCTAAGCAGTATAAGAAAGAGCAACCAATCACAGCACAACTTTTATGTTCCCTCAGCAGTATAATATATAACAACCAATCACAGCGCAGCTTTCATGCTACCTCAGCAGTTTAGAAAGTAACAACCAATCACAGCGCAGCTTTCATGTTAACTTAGCAGTATAAGAAATAGCAACAAATCACATCACAGCTTTCATGTTACTTCAGCAGTATAATATATAACCACCAATCACAGCACAGCTTTCATGTAACCTCAGCAGTATAAAAAAATAGCAACCAATCACAGCTCAGCTTTCATTATACCTCAGCCGTATGAGAAATAACAAACAATCACAGCACAGCTTTCATGTTACCTCAGCAGTATAAGGAATAGCAACTGCAATTGTTTTGCGAAACGCTCAGTGGATGCATCATTTTGTAGATGAACACGCATCCCGTTGTTCGTCTGTTTCTGAAGCTCGTAATTAGAGATGAGCGAGCATACTCGTCCGAGCTTGATGCTCGTTCGAGTATTAGGGTGCTCGAGATGCTCGTTACTCGAGACGAGCACCATGCGGTACTCGTCTCGATTAAACGAGCACTCACCATTGAATTCAATGGAGCCGGCAATACAGCCGGCTCCATTGAAAGCAATGCGCTGCGGGCGATCGCGGGATGAATTGTCGGGAAGGGGTTAAATATATAAGCCCTTCCCTGCAATTCATTCTGAAATGTGTAAAAATAAAAAATATATATATACTCACCTTTCCGCTGCAGCGGGAGTTCAGCTGCGGCCGCCGGCAGTTCTCCTGAACTGCTTCTCTATACTATTCAGCAGCCAGGGCTTTAAAATCCCCGCCTGCTGAATGAGCTGCCTCTAATTGGTCACAGCCTGACCAATCAGAGGCAGGTCTCACTCACACACCCATTCATGAATTCATGAATGGGTGAGTGACTGCTGCCTCTCATTGGCTCAGCGCAGGGACCAATCTGATTGGTCCCTCAGAGGCAGATCATTCAGCAGGCGGGGTTTTAAAGCCCCGGCTGCTGAATACTACAGAGAGCAGTTCAGAGAACTACCGCCGTCGCCGCTGAACTCTGTCTATATATATTTAACCCCTTCCCGACAATTCATCCCGCGATCGCCCTCAGCGCATTGCTTTCAATGGAGCCGGCTACATGTTGGGCTGCATCTCAAGTTCCCAGGTCCCACTATTAAGCCACAATAGCGGCAAGAGTGCCCCGCCCCCCCAACAATTTTTACTTCTGAAAAACCCTCATTAGCAAGGCATACCCCTTAGCTAAGCACCACACTACCTCCAACAAAGCACAATCACTGCCTGCATGACACTCCGCTGCCACTTCTCCTGGGTAACATGCTGCCCAACCGCCCCACACGACCCAGCGCCTGCTGCACACACAAAAGTGTCACTGCACTCCCTTCAGCTGCCCCCATGCCACACGCTCACTTCATAGCCACACCACCCTCATGTCAATTTATAATTGCCTCTGTGATGAGGAGGAACCGGAGGCACACACTGCAGAGGGTTGGCAGGGCCAGGTAGTGACCCTATTTAAAAGGGGCGGGGCGATAGCCCACAATGCAGTTAAGAATCACTGACAAATCGACATTCGATCTTCATTCCAATCCTGTGCCACCTCCGTCAGGAGCTGCAAATGTCGCCAAGTGTTACGTAGCGATGGGGAATCCATGTGCCCACACAGTGTTCATTCTGTCTAGGTGTCAGGTGGCTCAATCGATACTGCAAAGGGAAAGCCATCTGCACTATGCCCCCTTTCCAAGTCTCTCAGTATCTTAGTGGCAGACAGGTAAAGCACCGCGATGAGAACTAAACTAAAACTAAAGCAGCATTATAGGGGGAGCACAGTCTTACTTCCATTTCAGTAATAGTAGCAGTCAAGACAGGCCTCGGTAACAATTCCGAAGCAGCAGTATAGGGGGAGCACAGTCTTAGTTCCATTTCAGTAGTAGTAGCAGTCTAGACAGGCCCCAGTAACATATCACTAGCAGCAGTATAGGGGGAGCACAGTCTTAGTTCCATTTCAGTAATAGTAGCAGTCAAGACAGGCCCCAGTAACAATTCCGAAGCAGCAGTATAGGGGGAGCACAGTCTTAGTTCCATTTCAGTAATAGTAGCAGTCAAGAAAGGCCCCAGTAACAATTCCAAAGCAGCAGTATAGGGGGAGCACAGTCTTAGTTCCATTTCAGTAGTAGTAGCAGTCTAGACAGGCCCCAGTAACATATCACAAGCAGCAGTATAGGGGGAGCACAGTATTAGTTCCATTTCAGTAGTAGTAGCAGTCTAGACAGGCCCCAGTAACATTCCCGTTGCAGCAGTTTCGGGAGATAACAGTCTCTTTCACATTTCAGTAGTTGCAGTATAGACAAGGCCCCAGTTACATTTATGTAGCAAAAGTGTAGGACAACCTCACACACCTTGCTGTACCATGAGTGCAGGCGAAGCCCATAAAAATTACTAGGATTACACTGTAGGCGAGGGTCCAAAAAAATTGGTGTACCAACAGTACTAATGTACCTCAGAAAAATTGCCCATGCCCAACCAAGAGGGCAGGTGAAACCCATTAATCGCTTTGGTTACTGTGGCTTAATTTGTAACTAGGCCTGGAGGCAGCCCAGTTAAAATAAAAATTGGTTCAGGTGCAAGTTTCAACGCTTTAATGAGAATTGAAACGTATAAACATTGTTTACAAAAGTAATATGACTGAGCCTTGTGGGCCTAAGAAAAATTGCCCATTCGGCGTGATTACGTGAGATTTCAGGAGGAGGAGGAGGATGAATATAATACACAGATTGATGAAGCTAAAAGGTCCCCGTTTTTTATGGTGATAGAGAACGATGCTTCCATCCGCGGGTGCAGCCTACGTATTGTTTAGGTACCGCTGCTGTCCGCTGGTGGAGAAGAGAAGTCTGGGGAAATCCAGGCTTTGTTCATCTTTATGAGTGTAACCCTGTCGGCACTGTCAGTTGACAGGCGGCTACGCTTATCCGTGATGATTCCCCCAGCCGCACTAAACACCCTCTGTGAGAAGACGCTAGCCGCAGGACAAGCAAGCACCTCCAGGGCATACAGCGCGAGTTCAGGCCACGTGTCCAGCTTCGACACCAAGTAGTTGTAGGGGGCAGAGGCGTCACGGAGGACGGTTGTGCGATCGGCTACGTACTCCCTCACCATCCTTTTGCAGTGCTCCCGCCGACTCAGCCTTGACTGGGGAGCGGTGACACAGTCTTGCTGGGGAGCCATAAAGCTGTCAAAGGCCTTGGAGAGTGTTCCCCTGCCTGCGCTGTACATGCTGCCTGATCTCCGCGCCTCCCCTGCTACCTGGCCCTCGGAACTGCGCCTTCGGCCACTAGCGCTGTCGGCTGGGAATTTTACCATCAGTTTGTCCACCAGGGTCCTGTGGTATAGCATCACTCTCGAACCCCTTTCCTCTTCGGGTATGAGAGTGGAAAGGTTCTCCTTATACCGTGGGTCGAGCAGTGCGTACACCCAGTAATCCGTAGTGGCCAGAATGCGTCTAACGCGAGGGTCCTGAGAAATGCATCCTATCATGAAGTCAGCCATGTGTGCCAGGGTACCTGTACGCAACACATGGCTGTCCTCACTAGGAAGATCACTTTCAGGATCCTCCTCCTCCTCCTCAAGCCATACACGCTGAAAGGATGACAGGCAAGCAGCATGGGTACCCTCAGCAGTGGGACCGGCTGTCTCTTCCCCCTGCTCCTCCTCAGGCTCCTCTCCCTCCACCTCCTCTTCCTCCTCCTCAACGCGCTGAGATATAGACATGAGGGTGCTCTGACTATCCGGCGACATACTGTCTTCCCCCGCCTCCGTTTCCGAGCGCAAAGCGTCTGCCTTTATGCTTTGCAGGGAACTTCTTAAGAGGCATAGCAGAGGAATGGTGACGCTAATGATTGCAGAATCCCCGCTCACCATCTGGGTAGACTCCTCAAAGTTTCCAAGGACCTGGCAGATGTCTGCCAACCAGGCCCACTCTTCTGTAAAGAATTGAGGAGGCTGACTCCCACTACGCCGCCCATGTTGGAGTTGGTATTCCACTATAGCTCTATGCTGCTCATAGAGCCTGACCAACATGTGGAGCGTAGAGTTCCACCGTGTGGGCACGTCGCACAGCAGTCGGTGCACTGGCAGATTAAACCGATGTTGCAGGGTGCGCAGGGTGGCAGCGTCCGTCTTGGACTTGCGGAAATGTGCGCTCACCCGGCGCACCTTTCCGAGCAGGTCTGACAAGTGTGGGTAGCTTTTCAGAAATCACTGAACCACCAAATTAAAGATGTGGGCCAAGCATGGCACGTGCGTGAGGCTGCCGAGCTGCAGAGCCGCCACCAGGTTACGGCCGTTGTCACACACGACCATGCCCGGTTGGAGGCTCAGCGGCGCAAGCCAGCGGTCGGTCTGCTCTGTCAGACCCTGCAGCAGTTCGTGGGCCATGTGCCTCTTCTCTCCTAAGCTTAGTAGTTTCAGCACGGCCTGCTGACGATTGCCCACCGCTGTGCTGCCACGCCGCACGACACCGACTGCTGGCGACGTGCTGCTGCTGACACATCTTGATTGCGAGGTAGAGGTTGCGTAGGAGGAGGAGGAGGGTGGTTTAGTGGAGGAAGCATACACCGCCGCAGATACCAGCACCGAGCTGGGGCCCGCAATTCTGGGGGTGGGTAGGACGTGAGCGATCCCAGGCTCTGACTCTGTCCCAGCCTCCACTAAATTCACCCAATGTGCCGTCAGGGAGATATAGTGGCCCTGTCCGCCTGTGCTTGTCCACGTGTCCGTTGTTAAGAGGACCTTGCCAGTAACCGGGTTGGTGAGGGCGCGTACAATGTTGCGGGAGATGTGGTCGTGTAGGGCTGGGACGGCACATCGGGAAAAGTAGTGGCGACTGGTAGCCGAGTAGCGCGGGGCCGCCGCCGCCATCATGTTTTTGAAAGCTTCGTTTCCACAAGCCTATACGGCAGCATCTCCAGGCTGATCAATTTGGCTATGTGCACGTTTAACGCTTGAGCGTGCGGGTGCGTGGCGGCGTACTTGCGCTTTCGCTCAAACAGTAGCGCTAGCGACGGCTGGACGCTGCGCTGAGAGACATTGCTGGATGGGGCCGAGGACAGCGGAGGTGAGGGTATGGGTGCAGGCCGGGAGACGGTCGGGCCTGTGTCCTGAGAGGGGGGTTGGATCTCAGTGGCAGGTTGGGGCACAGGGGGAGAGGCAGTGGTGCAAACCGGAGGCGGTGAATGGCTTTCGTCCCACCTTGTACGGTTCTTGGCCATCATATGCCTGCGCATGCTGGTGGTGGTGAGGCTGGTGGTGGTGGCTCCACGGCTGATCTTGGCGCGACAAACCTTGCACACCACAGTTCGTCGGTCGTCTGCACTCTCAGTGAAAAACTGCCACACCTTTGAGCACCTCGGCGCTCTGGGTAACAGTTGGTGGATTATTCGGTCTGGCCTTGCCTCTACCCCTGGCCACCGCACTGCCTCTTCCAACCTGCCCTGATGCTGCACTTGCCTCCCCCTCTGAAGACTTGTCCTCAGTAGGCTTAGCAAACCAGGTGGGGTCAGTCACCTCATCGTCCAGCTGCTCTTCCTCCGAATCCTCTGTGCGCTCCTCCCTCGGACTTACTGCCCTTACTACTACCTCCCTGATAGACAACTGTGTCTCATCGTCATCGTCCTCCTGACCCACTGAAAGCTCTTGAGACAGTTGCCGGAAGTCCCCAGTCTCCTCACCCGGATCCCGGGAACTTTCCAAAGGTTGGGCATCGGTCATGAGAAACTCCTCAGGTGATTGAGGATCCATTTTTGCCCATTCAAGGCTGGACCCGAGAACAGTTCCTGGGAGCCTGCCTGCTCTTCTGAATGTGTCATTTGCTGGGACGGAGGATGCTGGGAGAAGGGAGGAGCAGCAGCGAGAGGATTCAGGGATGCAGCAGTGGACGGCGTAGAAGACTGGGTGCTGACGGTGGATAGTTTGCTGGATGCACTTTCTGCCATCCACGACAGGACCTCACACTGCTCAGTTTCTAATAAAGGTCTACCGCGTGGACCCATTAATTGTGAGATGAATCTGGGGACCCCAGAAACTTGCCTCTCTCCTAATCCCGCAGCAGTCGGCTGCGATACACCTGGACCAGGAGCTTGGCCTGTGCCCACACCCTGACTTGGGCCTCCGCGTCCTTGCCCGCGTCCACGTCCTCCAGGCCTACCCCTACCCCTCAGCATGGTGTATTACGAGTAGAGCAGAAACAGAATGCTGTAATTAAATGTGCTGCTTATTGGCCTGTGGTTGGAGGCTGACTTCGCTTATGGAATGCACAGCAGAGCCAGGAAACAATTATGCGCAAGCCTGTAGTGAGACCTAGGTGCGTATAACTGAGCTACTGGAATTCACAGGGCAGAACCAGTCAAGTGGCCAAAGGCCAGTGGTAGGCCTTAAGTATTTTGCTACAATTTTTTAAAATGGTGAGGTGAAAAACCAGACAGACACCATATGCAGCGTATATATGTATACTCTTTCCCTCTGGCGGGATGACAGCGATCATGTAACGGACACAGCAGAGCCAGGAAACAATTATGCGCAAGCCTGTAGTCAGACCTAGGTGCGTATGACTGAGCTACTGGAATTCACAGGGCAGAACCAGTCAAGTGGCCAAAAGCCAGTGGTAGGCCTTAAGTATTTTGCTTCAATTTTTTTAAATAGTGAGGTGAAAAACCAGACAGTTACCGTATGCAGCGTATATATGTATACTCTTTCCCTCTGGCGGGATCATGTAACAGACACAGCAGAGCCAGGAAACAATTATGCGCAAGCCTGCTGTAACGCTTAGCTGGGTAATAATGAGCGACTACTACCCCCAGCAGACACGCAGTAAACTGTACACGGTCACAGGCTTGGCTGGGTAATAATGAGCGACTACTACCCCCAGCAGACACGCAGTAAACTGAAGACAGTCACAGGCAGCCCAAATATAGTATTTTTTTCCAATTTTTGGGAAAAAGCCCACTGCCTATATAGCCTGTATATGGATTTCCCTGTTGGAGGATGACTGTGGTTATTGAAAGCACAGTGCAGCCAGAAAAAATTATGCGCAAGGCTGGGTATTAATGAGCGACTACTACCCCCAGCAGACACGCAGTAAACTGTAGACGGTCACAGGCTTGGCTGGGTAATAATGAGCGACTACTACCCCCAGCACACACGCAATAAACTGAAGACGGTCATAGGCAGCCCAAATATAGTATTTTTTTCCAATTTTTGGGAAAAAGCCCACTGCCTATATAGCCTGTATATGGATTTCCCTGTTGGAGGATGACTGTGGTTATTGAAAGCACAGTGCAGCCAGAAAAAATTATGCGCAAGGCTGCAGTAACACCTAGCTGAGTAATAGTGAGGGACTACTACCCCCGGCAGACACGCAGTAAACTGAACACGGTCACAAGCAGCCCAAAGATTTCTTTTTCCAATTTTTTTGAAAAAGCCCACTGCCTATATAGCCAGTATATCTCTTTCCCTGTACCACTGTCCCTGCCTCACTAGTACTGCCCCTATACTCAGTAAAATGACTGCAGACTGAGGACGCTATGGTCTGCACGCCCGATATACAAAAAAAAATAAAAATTTGCAAAACTGCTAAAAACAGCCTCAACAGTACTGCACACAGTCAGATGTGGCCCTAAGAAGGACCATTGGGGTTCTTGAAGACGAAGATAACAGCCTAACACTCTCCCTATAGCAGCTACAGCAGGACGGCACTTTTCCTAATGTCTCTCAGCGTGCATCTGTTGCGAGCCGCGGCCGGCCCCAGTTTACATACTCGGGTGTCACCTGATCTCCCCAGCCACTCACTGCAGGGGGGTGGGATAGGGCTGGAACTTCACAGGAGGAAGTTGTAATGCCTTCCCTGGGTTTCTATTGGCCAGAAAACGGCGCAAACTTTTCTGGGAAGAAAATGGAAGTGACTCGAACAGCGCGTGGTGCTCGTCTCGAGTAACAAGCATCTCGAGTATCCTAATGCTCGAACGAGCATCAAGCTCGGACGAGTGCGCTCGCTCATCTCTAGTCACTACTACTTTCATGAGCTCTCGAGACTGTTTCTCATTTAGTACAGGGAACATTAGGAAAAGTTTGAGATCAGGCTCACCCTTCTCATGGTGGCTGCTCTGATTAGCTGTGAGAAACACTAGAGCAATTATTGGGCCCTCCTAACATTTTTTCTTTTTTAATTGTATTTATTAAAGGTTGATTCACACAAGCGTGTTTATGTGCGTACAATTGTGCGCACGAAAACTTGCATCTTTGAGATGCTGTGGCAGTGGACTCTTTACTCCCTGCGTGGAGTCCCCTTGTCACTGAACACTGTGACAGTACTATGACAATGTTCAGTGACAAGGGGACTCCCAGCGGAGAATATTTACAAGGCAGCGGTGGAGAGGTGAGTATATATATATATATATATATATATATATATATATATATAATTTTTTTTTTTTTTAACACAAACCATGGGTGATTTTGAGGGTAGGGCTTATATTTCAAGCCCTTCCCTGAAAATCATTGCAGGGGTTGCCGTCATTGACCCCAATTGAAAGCAATTCTCCACATACCTGCATTCACACGTGTTTGTGCACGTACGTAGGTGCGCGGTTTTGTACGCACCTATGTACGGTACACACTCGTGTGAAGTTTTAAGATATCATATGACAAGGGTTTTTCCATGTGGGCTTGTACTTCATTTGCTATGACCCTTGAGGTCATCTATGAATTAGGTTGTTTTATGGTCTAAAATAAAACACAGCAAAATGTGCTCTATTAGCCACCAATGAATAATGTACTAACGATTCAAAAATTTTGTAAATGGACATTGATTTATTTGTATAATTAAGTAACAGTAGTCAATCATGCAACTTGCCTATGTATTACATAAGGCTATATGAATAATGTAATAAACCGTGAAGCATAATTTAAGTATATTAAATCTACCATTTACTAACTACCTTACTAGTTCAAAATATTATAGCAATTATCAACATATCTGTCATTTTAATGTACAGTTTGATGATGTAATACATTTAGATGACTTGATAAAAAACAATTAGAATGCAACTTTCTTAGCTTCATCTGCTTTGTTATGTATAAACGATGGATTGTGCATTATGAGCACAGGAGAGTGTTTAACAGTATTTCTGATTTCAACCTATTATGGTATATAATGAGCTCTGAATACAAGGCACTTGTCAGATATTACCAGGGGTAATATGGCTTAGAATAAATCTCTCAAAAGAGGTCATATAGGAAAAATTGAAGCTTGTTGCCATTGTATTGGCTGATGTAGGTACTAGCTATACATTAAATTCATTCTTTGACATTTATATTTCTTGTATGTGCTAATGATAGGTGATTGCTTAACCCCTTCAATACTACAGATAGTTTGTTCTGTTTTTTTTTTTCTTTTGTTTTTTCATCTGTACCTTCGATAACGTTCATCATAAAAGGGTATTTTTAGAACTAAGTGTTTGTGGGAAACAATATTTCTTAGAATTTTGGGCATTTTTTTTTGTTTTGGCAAAACTATGCAATTAAAGATTGAATGTAAAATATTGTTCTTCTGTAGCAATCAGTGCAAATAATTAATTCTAACTAGAAATGTTTAATAATTAATAGAGATGAGCGAACGTACTCGTCCGAGCTTGATGCTCGGGCGAATATTAGGGTGTTCGGGATGTTCGTTATTCGTAACGAACACCACACGATGTTCGGATGTTCGGGTTACTTTAACTTTCTTCCCTGAGAAATCATTTCTATATGCGCTCAATGGGGCCGGCGGCAGCAGCGCCAACCCCATTGAGAACATATAGAAGACAAATCCTTCTTCTCTGCCACAGCTGTAACAGCTGTGACAGAGAAGAACGATGTTTGCCCATTGAATTCAATGGAGCCGTCAATACAGCCGACTCCACTGAATGCAATGGGCTGCCGGCGATCGCGGGATGAATTGTCGGAAAGGGGTTAAATATATAAGCCCTTTCCTGCAATTCATCCAGAAATGTGTAAAAATAAAAAATATATATATACTCACCTGGTGCCGACAGACGGAGTTCAGCGCGGCAGGCTGCAGTTCTCCTGAACTGCTCTGAACAGCTGTTAGTAGTATTCAGCAGCCGGGGATTTAAAATCCCCGCCTGCTGAATAAGATGCCTCTGAATGGTCACAGCCTGACCAATCAGAGGCCAGCCCTCACTCACACCCATTCATGAATTCATGAATGGGTGAGTGAGGGCTGCCTCTGATTGGCTCAGGGGCAGGAGAGCCAATGAATTCATGAATGGGTGTGAGTGAGGGCTGGCCTCTGATTGGTCAGGCTGTGACCATTCAGAGGCATCTTATTCAGCAGGCGGGGATTTTAAATCCCCGGCTGCTGAATACTACTAACAGCTGTTCAGAGCAGTTCAGGAGAACTGCAGCCTGCCGCGCTGAACTCCGTCTGTCGGCACCAGGTGAGTATATATATATTTTTTATTTTTACACATTTCTGGATGAATTGCAGGAAAGGGCTTATATATTTAACCCCTTTCCGACAATTCATCCCGCGATCGCCGGCAGCCCATTGCATTCAGTGGAGTCGGCTGTATTGCCGGTTCCATTGAATTCAATGGGCTAACATCGTTCTTCTCTGCCACAGCTGTTACAGCTGTGGCAGAGGAGAACTTGCTGTGTCGTTCCCATCATTTTCTTGAATTGCCAAGATTTTCACACATGAAAACCTTAGCGAGCATCGGCGAAATACAAAAATGTTCCGGTCGCCCATTGACTTCAATGGGGTTCGTTATTCGAAACGAACACCCGAACATCGCGGGAAGTTCGTTTCGAATAACGCGAACCCGAACATTTTGGTGTTCGCTCATCTTTAATAATTAACTATTATTATTAACACTTTATTGAGTATACTAAAGTCCATTTACTGCTCATTATAATAGTAGGTGGAAACTGGAATGACAGAATAATATCTTAATAGTAATCTTGATAGGCCTATATAAAGATAGCCTAGACACCACCAGCATAATTGCAATTTGGGGAGTGGGGGTTATTTTTAAAATTCCTTTTTCATAGAGATTACCATATTATTGATAGGTAAACATAATTCTGCTGTTCAATATGATTGCAGTTATATCAAATATATATAATTCTTTATGTTTTACTACTTTTGCGCAAAAACACTTGAAAATATTTTTTCTGTCGACATATTGTAAAAGCCATAACTCTTATAATTTTTTATTGATAACTATATGAGAGTATATTTCTTGCAGGATAAGTTGATGTTTTAAATAGGTTTTCTGGGCTAGTTCCACTGATGAACTATCCTCTGCCACTTGGGACTCCCATCCATCAGCTGATCATCTGGTTTACTGACCAATTCAGTGGGACAGACATTGTCATCAGGGGAGGAAGTGCAGGTGCTGGCTTCACTCACATTGAAACCAATGGGGGAGCTATGTTGCTACTTCACTTCCTACTTTTGTTATGGGACCAGGACAGTAAGTGCAGCAGCACATTTCATGATTTGATTTAGATTTCTCGTTTGTTCATTCATTTTACATTTTGTTAATTGACAAAAATAAACTATTAACAAGGCAAATAATTTTTCCCATGGATTGTGGTGCTTATTTGCTATACCTCATTGGCAAATCCTCATATGTCACTTGTGTTACATACAGATTTTGTCTTGGATTTCATCCTTTATATTAAAACATACATTTGTATTGTACTGTACTCTAAAATCCCATGTTGTTATTGATGGCATTGCTTTACTTCCCATTTACGTTTTTGTCAGTGACTGAGTTAGCTAGTTTAAAAACATGCACTTATAAAAATAAGTAAAACACTAGTAAAATAAGTAAAACAAGTGACAAAAAAATGTGCAATATGTTTCTTCTCATCTGTGCCAACATGTCACTCTTAATTTTTCATAAAATTGATTTAAAACTATTAGACTGCTTGTACAAATTTGATAAAAGAAACAGTGAAGTACAAAATTATGCATGGCTAGGGTGGTTTCATAAACTTCCATGGTTTTAGTGACAATTTTCCTGGTGATTTTTGCCATCTTTTTTTCTTAATGTTGCTGATAGATGTTAGCTGTAAGCCAAAAAAGAAATATTAAAGATGCCACTAACAGCATTTTGTGCTATTTCTTTAACTTGTGCATTTTTTGGAGTCAGTGGCAGGCTGTACCTTTGGCATAGGCATATCTCTAGGACATGATTGACGCCAGAAAAAAATGTTAAACATTTGTAAATAAAAAGAAAAAAGTCACAAAAAAAATATACTTAACATTTTAAAAATCCTGTCATTTTTACTTTTTTTTAAGGCCACAAAAAGTATATATTGAGGATGCCCTAGCAAAGTTTTATATCCATGTGCCTTCTCTTTTAAAGTGCCAATCTCAGCCCATTGCCTAAAAGCTATCTCAAGATACAGCTGACTGTGATGAAGAAACGCCTTCGGTAAATCCACAAATGTAGATTCATAGATAAAAAAGGCAAGAGACATCATTACACAAGATAAAACTCTAACAAGATATGCTACATGTCAGAGACTTTACCAATGCTGCAGGCAATTTGATTGTAAACAGCCAGTAATTCATATACTAAACCCTAAGGTAGAAACTGTAAGGAAGAAAAAAAACATACATTTCTGTTTAGTAATAAATGTACTGATAAACAACCTGTAAATCTACAACATATGCATGTATAACAATAAACAATTGTAGTGACCACATACTGTCATTACATGGGAAAATAAATAATTATGGGAGACTATGTATGAGCCTTTAAATATTCAATCATTATCTTAAAGAAGGTGGTTTAAGCAGAGTACA
The DNA here is from genome assembly GCF_035609145.1 of Eleutherodactylus coqui. Classification (NCBI taxonomy): domain Eukaryota; kingdom Metazoa; phylum Chordata; class Amphibia; order Anura; family Eleutherodactylidae; genus Eleutherodactylus; species Eleutherodactylus coqui. The sequence goes on from NC_089837.1 coordinate 406,157,702, forward strand.
GTTCAGAGAGGGATTAAGTATTCTTGTTTCCCACAATTAAGCCAATTAGCATCAAGCTGTGGGAGGAGCAAATTTTATAAACATTCCTGCAGTGATCTAAAAGTTTCAATCTAGAGGAACATAGTGTAGCCCAAACAGTTTAATCTGGTTCTAGAGTTCAGTCACTTACAGCAACCTCAAGAGTCGGGCCCCTGTGAGTCAGAAAATCAACTTCCTAAACCATCATCATCCCCATTTCAGCTTACCACAAAGAAAATGGCATCACAAACATGATTGTGCCTCTGTGTCCTTAGGAGACTGTGAAATTCTTAAGATGTGATATACTGACACAAAAAAAATTGATTATTGAAAACTGAATACTGGGGAATAATAATTGTTGAAAGGACTATGTAGCCATTGTTCTCTTTATTTGAGAGATTTGTACTGCATCTGATAGAAAAAATGGAGTGATTTGCGCAAGTAACACTAAAAGTGACTGTTGCTTTAAGAAAGGTGTACAGTGTCCCTGATATTTGAGCACCCTGAGACTGTTTGAGAAATGTGTACAGTGCTATATTACAAGGGCACAGAAAGACAATGTAATCAATTTCAGCTGTGTCACAGATTTCTAAAACAGTACTAAAGACCACTTGGTTAATTCTAGCTGTGCAATAGGTTATATAACGTTAGGGAGGAGACAATCCCTCCCAGGACTATCTACTTACATACAGGGGTGAGGTCCCACCCAGAGGCATATCAATCTTGTTTTGGTTCCCAGAGCCAGGGAGGAAGTATGTAGTTACTTGTGGAAGTGTAGAGAGGAAAGAGAACCTGCTGTTGTTGATTACTGAGATGGAAGAAGAAAGCTGACCCAGAGGCTATCCCCACCAGGAGCCTGAATGTTTCTTTGGTGATGAGGCGGATTTCCGTGAATATCTGCCGAACCCTTTGTCTGCTGTTCTGGCTAGAGCAGCAGACCTGCTGCCCCCTCCATGTCCAGAGTACTTGCGGCAACATGTTTATATGTTACCCACTCTTCAGGGGTCACAACCTCCACTACCATGGCCGAGACATCTGGCCCTGTCAGACAGAGGATTAGCCTACTTTTTACATAGTATTATGGTAATATAGTATGCTAGGCTACAGTTCAGCCTGTTTCCACCCCTTCCTTGTAGATTCAGAGGAAGGCGTAAAAAAAAACTGTGGGCAGATGCCAATTTACCCTCATTCTGGGGGAAAAAATTCCTTCCCGATGCATAATGGCAGTCAGAATAATCCCTGGATCAACATTTGAGATCAACAACCTTTCTGGTTATTTAATGTCTATCACTGGCTCCTCATCAGAGGCTGAGACCACCTCCATTCACACTGAGAGCGCAACTGCTGTAGCTGCCTCTTCAGCTTTGGCTTCTGCAATCACAAGCGGAATCCATTCCTGCTGAGCTGCCACAGTTGTAGAGGCCCCATCACCAGTTTGATGCAGGAGCCCAAAGCAGAGGAAGGATGTAATTGGGCTCAGCTGTGCCAAAAACTTTCTAAAACTGTTTAATTTCCTTTACCACTTGTTGGCCCTCAGGCCCTCAGACTTTGTGTTTTGGGCAATATTTTTGCTTATGTTGCACCTGTTGTGCCCCTCTATGTTGAAAAACACAGACCAGCACTACACTGAACGGCTGTGCGCTGCCTGTGATTGGCTGAGTGCTCAGCCAATCAGACAGCACTTTCTGGAGGCGGGGATTTTTAAATCCCTGTCCAGCAGAAAGTGCTTCAGAGCAGTCCCGGCATGGAAGAGAGAAGATGCGCAAAAGCCCCGACAGCGGAGGAAGGTGATGTATATATATATTTTTTTTTTTACACCAGCTAGGGATGATTTTCAGGGAAGGGCTTACATTTCCCCGAAAATCACTGTGGGGGTTGCCTGCATCCCATTGCTTTCAACTGGGCTGGCTGCAGTAGTGCCGGCCCCATTGAAAGCAATGGGCATGGAGCTTCAGTCAGGCGCATGTTTAACATGCATGGAGCTTTTTTTTATTTCGCACATAGGTGAGCAAAAAAAATGCTCGTCAGACTGAGCCCTTAGAGAAGAAAAAAGAAAAAACTGAAAAAACTCTTAAGCCTTGATTTGTGCCATATCTTTGGTGCACATTCAGCAGTAGCAAAAAGCACCAACATGCCCATAGATTTTACTGGTCAAACTTATGGAAAAATTGTTTCAACTATGCTTTTCACAAACAGAAAAATACATTCTAAAATTCCATGATATGTAAATTGTTTTAATGTCATGCAGAACAGTTACACTATAAACAAAAGTATAAGATTAAAATTGATTCAGCACCTGTCAAAAACATTTCTTCTCTTCACTTTTCCCTAGATGATAAACATGAACTACCCTTTTTGAGCATATAGAGCATTTTAAAAATCTGATACAGTTATTACGCTCTTTGGCAGGGATGCATATTTATTGTACTTTGTACAGTTCTGTTCATATTCTTTATGATGCAGATAAATGAAATAGCTTGGCTTCGATATATTGTGAGCATGAATATTTCAATTTGAGAACACAGAATTTCAATCAGCTTTAAATGCTGTAGAATGGATTTAGGAAACAAAACAGGATGATGTTCTTTTGCATTTTATAGATTACTTCTTGAATATAATTTGTTGAAATTTGATTTTTCAATTGACCTCATTTAAAGAAGACAGCAACACACAGAAATTAAATATAGTCAGTTGCCAGAACAAATTTTATATGTATTTTCAAATAATTAATAATGCAATGTTTTTTCTTGTAAATGGTAATTATGTTTAAAATTATATTAATCAATGCCAAAGATGTAGATATTTAAATTTTTTACTAGATAACTAGCAATATTCCCAGAACTATTATGCGTACCACAATATATTCTACATAGGAAGGTTTGTTTTTTAGAAGTGCCACACTAATTCCACAGGTACTCATTTTGCAAGGAAAGGCCTAGTAGGAGGTAGGAAGACTTTTAAGAGTGTTTTTTTTTACCAAAATAGACATTTGGCATTTATCCATATCAATGCTGAGAAACCCATTGATTCTGAGAATAGGGGTCCTGAGACCCTCTCTTCTTGTCACTTAGGATCATTAATATTAAAATCGAATGGAGCGGTGATCTCTGATGCAGAGTGCAACTCCATTCATTTCAATGCGACTAACAAAAATAGCCAAATACCAACGCTTGGCTATCTCCAGCAATCACATTAAAGATTAAATGAGCTGCACCATATATGCGTGAGTGCCTCTCCATTAAATTTCCTCACTACAGTGGGTGCAATGATCCCACAGTAAGGAGTACAATGGACATGGGACCACTATTCTGGAGCTCGGTTGGGGTTCTGAGCAGTGAGACTCCTACTGATCAGACTTGTATCAACTATTCTATGCCTAGTTTATAAAAAGTCTGTTTTGGTACAATCCCTTTAAGATTACGCCTTCTTGGTAAAATATAAAAAGTATCACTCCATTTAATAAAATATCTCTCCATTTGTGCTGATCTCCTTGAACGGTTTTGACATATCTCATGCATAAAGCCAGAGAAGCCTATCTGTAAACACAATATTTGACCAGTCGTGTTTTTTTCTTAGGCTCTGATTTGCTATCTGAGATGCCTTAGGCCTTAATCAGACGGGCGATTTTTTGCGCGATTTGCGCATGCGCATGCGTCCGGCGATTTTATAAAACCATTGCTTTGCAATGGTATCGGACACATGAGCGCTTTTTATGCGCTCGTCCGATAAATTATAGAACAAAAAATCGCAGATCGCACCTATCTGCGATCTGCGATTCCTGTTCTCTTCTCTATATGCGCTCAATGGGGCCGGCGGCAGCAGCGCCGACCCCATTGAGAACATATAGAAGACAAATCATTCTTCTCTGCCACAGCTGTAACAGCTGTGATAGAGAAGAACGATGTTTTCCATTGAATTCAATGGAGCGGCAATACAGCCGCTCCATTGAAAGCAATGGGCTGCCGGCGTGCGCGGGGTGAATTGTCGGGAAGGGGTTAAATATATAAACCCTTCCCTGCAATTCATTCTAAAATGTGTTAAAATAAAAAAAAATTGTATACTCACCTTTCCGCTGCAGCCGGAGTCCAGCCGCGGCCGCTGTCAGTTCTCCTGAACTGCTTCTTGGCACTATTCAGCCGGCGGGGCTTTAAAATCCCCGCCTGCTGAATGATCTGTCTCTGATTGGTCACAGCCCTGACCTATCAGAGGCTGAAAACACTCACACACCCATTCATGAATTCATGAATGGGTGAGTGACTGCTGCCTCTCAGCGCTGAGCCAATCAGGGGCAGGTCTGACTCACATCCATTCATGAATTCATGAATGGGTGTGTGAGGCATGCCTCTGATTGGCTCAGCGCTGAGCCAATCAGGGGGCAGGTCTGACTCACACCCCCTTCACACCCTCTGCAGGACGGCCACGCGGAGCTCCGGCTGCCGGGAGAAGGTGAGTATACAATTTTTTTTTATTTTAACACATTTTAGGATGGATTGCAGGGAAGGGCTTATATATTTAAGCCCTTACCGACAATTCATCCCGGGCTCGCCCGCAGCGCATTGCTTTCAATGGAGACGGCTGTATTGCCGGCTCCATTGAATGCAATGCTCTGGACAGCTCCGGCCCGTTTCTAATGAAACGCGGCTAGGAGCAGATTTTCAGGCGATTTGCGGGCGACTTGCGCGCACCGGTCATGCGATTTGCGGATGCGCATCCGTCATGCGATCCGCAAATCGCGCGAAAAATCGCCCGTCTGACTAAGGCCTTATGAACATAATCACTAAAGAATATTGTAAGATTTTAGAACAATTTGTGGTGTAATTTGTCTGCTAAGATTGCTGACCATTCTTTGTTTTATAAAAACTACAGCAATCCTATGAGTAAATGATTCAATGTTAAAAGTCTAATTTTGTCTTGTTCACTATATTTTATTGCCTAAAACTGTGTGCCTTTCTTCCCCCATACATACACAGTGAGTGAAAGATTTTTCCCTCACACTCCATTGTCAGGGCTATCCCATCCTGAGCTATCACTGATTCCTCTCCACTGCAGCACACACTTGTTATATGTGCCTTTACTGATACCTCTCCTGCTGCACCATTACTGATTTTTGAGACTGTGTCTTTCCTCTTCTAGTCATTTTGCCTTCCAACTTCTTAAACAGTCAATAATGCCAGTTCCTTTAACCACTCTCCAATGGCCAGCTGCTCAGGGTTTTTCGAAGGACTTTCCCTAATTGTTTTGGGCCTAAGCAATGGTATCCTTTTCAGTTCTGTACTGAGCTACTACTGTAGTTTTTGGCTTTGACTTGGCTTGTTTCTGACCGTGTCTTATTGTCTACTGCACATCCTGACCATTCTCTATTTACCATGTATGACTGAACTTTGCCTGCCCTGATCTGTGTATGTGGCTGATTTCTACTCAGTAGGAGCAGCAAATTGGAGATTCCCTGTGAAAAAGTCCAGACCTCCTTGCAGGAGTTAAAAGTGAATTGCTCACTATAACTTAGAGCCTGCTGCTTGGTTCAGCCTATATCAAATACATTAGCAAGCATGTGGGTCCGCACCATCACAGATAGACCTTGTGTCACACAAGATTATATGCAGGTTGATTGCTGTATGGGTTAAAGAAACAGAACTCACAGATTTTATTCCGAATTCTGTCAGCTATAGTTTTTACATTTTCATACTGATTTAAATAATAGGAAACTATATATCCTTGATATAATCATCTCTATGATAAAACCATCTCTCCTTTATCCTACGCTTCACTCTCATAGGGTAGCATAGAAGATGCGAACAAGCTGTTTTAAATTTAATTGACATATAAAGTGAATATGGCTGAGCTACAATGCCACACACATCCAACAGATATGTATTTCCTTATCTTTTCTTTTGGCTAAATGAGGCCACCCAATGGGGTTACAACATGCATTGCAGCCTCTGAGAGGTTTCCTTAATATGTTGCGATAATGTATTGAATTTGTATTGTGAAAAATTGGAGTCCTTAAATAAATTTCTTGAAATATTGTGTGGACACATCTCTATGAACAACAGTGGCGCTATTTGTGGAAAGAGTCATCATATACATGTCTTAGAACTTAATTATCCCCTTCTGGTCTGACTGAAGGAAAAAAGAAAATCTCTGAACCCATCTTCCATAAAAGGAGAAAAAAAAATCTTTCCTGATGTTACACATACACTTTTCCAGACAATACAATTTTCCAGACAGACGTTAATGCTACACTTTATTTCATAAAACTAGTTGTACAATAATTGCCAAGTATATCATCATACATATAAGAGATCAATACAGTTTTGTTGTAATAGAAAGAAATAAAATTAATAGTGCTCTGTTGGCACCAGTTTGAAAATTCTGAAAATTTGATAGATTTGATTTTCACCAGATAGTGTTTCACGGTTAAACAAAAGTTATTCCAGGGTTAGACAAAATGTTTATACATTTAAATATAAGCTTATATTATTTTGTATAAAAGGATCATTGGAGACTATCTTGAAGTGATCATTTTTTTTTTTGCAAATACCAGCTGCTAACAGTACTTTTACACAAGCTAAGGCTTCTTTCACATAAGCTCATATCGGCCGTCCGTTTTCACAGCCGGCCGATATACGCTACATTGTTAATAAACAATCTGGTGAATGGGTGCACAAATCAAATGTTTGTGCGCCCGTTCATATGGCCTGGTGAGGCCAGCACAAATGCGCCGACCTCACCAGGCCATCTACTATTTCCCCTCCCTCCTCATTGCAGGCTCACCTGTCTTCCTCCCCGCTCATTCTGTGCAATGGGAGGGGGCAAAGCCAAGTGCCGGTCCACCCCACCTCCTCCCATTGATGGCTATAGACAAGGGGCGGGGAGAGAGTGAGGACTTAGCTCTGCCCCCATCCCACCCCTTGCATATAGCATCAATGGGAGGGGCATACTGGCACTTGGCTCCGCCCAATCCACCCCCTCCCATTGCACAGAACGAGCGGGAGGAAGACAGGTGAGCCTGCATGGGGGGAGGAGAACAGAGGGAGGGAGTTTAGCAGCCACGCTGCTAAACTCCCTCCCACTTGCGGCTGCTGCCATGGGCTCCCATAGGAGTCCATGCAGCGGCCGACGTATTACAGCCCAAAACATAGTTCCAGAACTATGCTTTGGGTCCAACATAAAAACGCTCGGGCGTTTTTATATCCCGCAATTGGAATTCAATGCATCAGATCACAGCACATATCGTCCATCTGTGAAAAGAACGGCTGATATGTGCTCATGTGAAAGAAGCCTAATAGTCACTCAAACAGTTGCTCAAACAAGCAATTACAGGTGATTGTTGGCCCATACAAACACAACACCTAACATGGCACTGAGTGAATAGCCATCCAGTAGTTGCTATTCATTCAATTTTAGTTCACTGAAATGGAGAAACTAGTGAACAACGTATTGCTCAGTATGAATAGGCAATTGTCCATCATTGAACAACTACCTGTTCATGGTGAATGGAGCCGGGTGGTCGAAAAGATCTTCAGTGCACTCTGCCTCCAATCACTGAATAACTATTGCTCCTGTGTGAAAGCATAGAAGTGATATCTATTGGGAGGGCTGTCATGTTCTTGAGTGCCCGACAGTGATTGCATCTAAAACCACACTGAGGCCTTAGTCAGACGGGCGTTTTTAGCCGCGATTTGCGCATGCGCATGCGTCCGGCGATTTTATAAAACCATTACTTTGCAATGGTATCAGACACATGAGCGCTTTTTATGCGCTCGTCCGATAAATTATAGAACAAAAAATCGCAGATCGCACCTATCTGCGATTCCTGTTCTCTTCTGTATATGCGCTCAATGGGGCCGGCGGCAGCAGCGCCGACCCCATTGAGAACATAAAGAAGACAAATCATTCTTCTCTGCCACAGCTGTAACAGCTGTGGCAGAGAAGAACGATGTTTGCCCATTGAATTCAATGGAGCGGCAATACAGCCGCTCCATTGAAAGCAATGGGCTGCCGGCGTGCGCGGGGTGAATTGTCGGTAAGGGGTTAAATATATAAGCCCTTCCCTGCAATTCATCCTAAAATGTGTTAAAATAAAAAAAAATTGTATACTCACCTTTCCGCTGCAGCCGGAGTCCAGCCGCGGCCGCTGTCAGTTCTCCTGAACTGCTTCTCGGCACTATTCAGCGGGGCTTTAAAATCCCCGCCTGCTGAATGATCTGCCTCTGATTGGTCACAGCCCTGACCAATCAGAGACCGGTTTCACTCACACACCCATTCATGAATTCATGAATGGGTGAGTGACTGCTGCCTCTCAGCGCTGAGCCAATCAGGGGCAGGTCTGACTCACATCCATTCATGAATTCATGAATGGGTGTGAGTGAGGCATGCCTCTGATTGGCTCAGCGCTGAGCCAATCAGGGGGCAGGTCTGACTCACACCCCCTTCACACCCACTGCAGGACGGCCGCACAGAGCTCCGGCTGGCGGGAGAAGGTGAGTATACAATTTTTTTTTATTTTAACACATTTTAGGATGAATTGCAGGGAAGGGCTTATATATTTAAGCCCTTACCGACAATTCATCCCGGGCTCGCCCGCAGCGCATTGCTTTAAATGGAGGCGGCTCTATTGCCGTCTCTATTGAATGCAATGAGCTGGACAGCTCCGGCCCGTTTCTAATGAAACGCGGCTAGGAGCAGATTTTCGGGCGATTTGCGGGCGACTTGCGCGCACCGGTCACGCGATTTGCGGATGCGCATCCGTCATGCGATCCGCAAATCGCGTGAAAAAACGCCCGTCTGACTAAGGCCTAAGGTAGACTACTAATCCCTTAGGCTATTTTGCGCCTTAAGGGCCAAATGATTTTCATCATCACATTGCAAGAGACTTAACGCATTAACATAGCAGCATGAGGGCTTGTTTTTAGTGGGAACAGTTGTATTTTTAAATGGCACCACTCTATGGTAAATATAATGTGCTGTGTAACTTTTTTTACTTTTTTAGGGATAGGGAGAAGGAAAAAATTGAGGAGAGGGAGGCAGAAATTCCATCATTGTTTGGGGGTTTTCTTTTTACAGCATTCACGAATTGGTAAAAATAACATGATGATTTTCTTATGTGGATCAGCATGATTACAGCGTTACTAAGATTATATAGATCTTTTAATATTTTACTACTTTTGCATCTGTATTCTAATTCTGTAGCTGTTTCTCTGCACACAGATTGCCTGTTGGGGCAGTATATTAGGGTCCTTTATCTTAAGTCCTTTTATACAGCAGTCCCCACTTCGTCAACTAAGGCAGTATAGCACCTTTCATAAGAGGAAATAGCTGCATATTTTCCTTTGTTGTTTCTTTGACTGTTCGTTTGGGTCAGGCTATTGAGCAATCTCATTATTCAGTATGTTCTTTACTCGTATTGGTTCCTGATGAGCCGATACATAATCGGCCAAATGCGTTGAACCACGAACCACGAATTCAGTATCGCCAAATGAACTTTGAATTAACTTTCACCCAATCGTGACTTATAATAACACTCCAGGGGGACAAAAATTGGTTCCCTCCTGGATGTTTGTTTAAAAACTCTTTCTAAAGTCCTCTTATCATAAATATTTTTTGTGGGGCATTAAAGGGGGCACATTATTTTCCTTATTATAGGGGATACTTTAGGATTCTGAAATACAGTACCCGCTTTCTCTCCCCCCCTTCCAGTCCTTACCTTGTATCAGTGTCACATTTTTACGTGACATTTTATGTTGTATGTCGGTTGTGAGCCCTATTTTTAATCAATTGAATAAAAATTTTTAATTTTAATCACGTCTACTCTGTGAAGGGTTCAACATTACAATTAGGTTTACTCTGCATCTCTCACAAGGACCACAATACAAAATTGAAATCTATGTTCCGAGCCCCCAGAGACCCATGCCCCTATACCACTGTGTAGCGCGCCCATGCCTTCCTATTCAAGCATTCTATTGTTATTTTATATAGAACACTAGTATTGAAATATAACACTGGATCAGTTTTTTTGACTAGACCCTGTATAAATATCCCACATCATGTGTATCCCTTGCATTTTAGATGATGAAATCTCTATTTCAAAACATTTTTTTTCAAAAGTTTGCCTTGGGATGCTTGTCTAAAGTTCATAATGTTTTCTCCAAAACTCTTTATATGGCAACAAAATAGCTGTCAGGGGAAGTTAATGTTGATAAATGAGATCAAGAAAGTATACTAGTAATATGGTTGTCAAAAGCTAGGATCCATTTGAAATTGATGGAATATATGACTGATTAACTTACTTTCACTTTGATTGATCAAGTCAATGACACTTCACACGCAATCCATGCTGTGATGCCTGCCAAGTGTTTGAATCGTTTGGAGTAAATTCTGAAAGAATTTGAACCGTATGTCAATGACATACCTGTTTTTTTTTCTTCTAATTTCTATGCATCTACTGCATTGATCCACTAAAATCATGTTTAGCAAACTGCCTACTATATAAAATTAAAGGCAAATGCTGATAATAATCCCATGAAATAAAGTGATTGAAGGAATGTCAACTTTTTAAACATGTGTTCACTTTTGCAGAGTTTGTTCTGCTTTAAAAGAAAAACAGTATGAAAGTAGAATTACACTAAAAAAGTTAAATTATTATTTTTTCAACGTATTTTTATTGGTCATATTCAAAGCATACATGAAAACGAAGACTTACATATGCTGTATGTAGTTACAATTACTATACAAAGGCAATTAGGTATGATCGTTACATCTTCATATAATAAATCAGTATGCAGTAAAGTAATGTAGTAAAGGTAGGTGTTGGTCATTATCAAAGCATACTTGAACGAGGTCCTTCATATACAATATAGAATTATAGGTATCTGAACATAGGCTATTAGATATAATTGTAACAGCTTCGTACATTGAGCCAGTATAGAGTTAGTAATTAGAGATGAGCGAGCATACTCGTCCGAGCTTGATGCTCGTTCGAGTATTAGGGTGCTCGAGATGCTCGTTACTCGAGACGAGCACCACGCGGTACTCGTCTCGATTAAACGAGCACTGACCATTGAATTCAATGGAGCCGGCAATACAGCCGGCTCCATTGAAAGCAATGGGCTGCCGGCGATCGCGGGATGAATTGTCGCGAAGGGCTTAAATATATAAGCCCTTCCCTGCAATTCATCCAGAAATGTGTAAAAATAAAAAAAATATATATACTCACCTGGTCCCGGCAGACGGAGTTCAGCGCGGCCGGCGGCAGTCCTCCTGAACTGCTCTGAACAACTGTGAGTAGTATTCAGCATCCGGGGATTTTAAATCCCCGGCTGCTGAATGAGCTGCCTCTAATTGGTCACAGCCTGACCAATCAGAGGCAGATCTCACTCACACACCCATTCATGAATTCATGAATGGATGAGTGACTGCTGCCTCTCATTGGCTCAGCGCAGGGACCAATCTCACCATGTTGTAAAGTGTTATTCTACCGAACCAAGAGAGTTCTCTCTTTCCTAGGCCATCCAATTCTTTCTTAAGTGTAATTATTAAAGGATCTAAATTGGTCGAGACAACCCTTGTCGCGGTTTGACACAACTTAATTCCTAGATAAGGTATTACAGGTTGCCACTGGAAAGGGAACTCATTTTGGATATCTACTTTCAGTCTCCTATCTATGTTGATTCCTAAGATTTGTGATTTGTCTGTGTTCAGTTTGTAGTAGGAAGCTCTAGTAAATTGAGAAATGCATTTATGGACGCTTCTTAGAGAGTTAAAGGGATCAGTTAGAGATAGAATAACATCGTCAGCGAAGAGTCCAATTTTGTGTTGTCTCATGCCAGTTGAGACTCCCCTTATCTCTGGAGACATTCTAATTGACTCTGCCAGAGGTTCTATAATCATGACGAACAATAAAGGAGAAAGGGGGCACCCTTGACGGGTTCCATTGGTTATATGGAAGGGAGAGGATAGGGCTCCGTCCACTAAAACCCTGGCAGAAGGCTTCGCATATAAGGCCTGGACTGCTTAAAGGAAGCTATTGCCCACTCCAAACTTACGGAGGACAGCGAATGTAAATCCCCAGTGGACTCTATCAAACGCCTTCTCTGCATCCAGGGAAAGGAGGAGAGAAGGTGTCTGACTCGAGCTCACCAGTTCCACCAGATTCTGGGTCCTACGTGCACCGTTTGATGCGTTCCTGCCCCTCGTGAAGCCCACTTGATCATTATGAATGATCTTAGGTAGAACCTCTAGGAGTCTTGTGGTAAAATTTTTGATTATAATTTTATATCTGTGTTTAAAAGTGAGATGGGTCTGAAATTTTCTGGGGATGTAGGGGCCTTCCCCTGTTTGGGTATCGTAATTATTGTGGCTTGTAGCATTTCTTCTGGCATCGCGCCTTCCTTTGTTGAATCGTTAAACGTTGAGGTTAGGTGTGGGGACAGGATAGGGACAAATAATTTGTAATATTCATTTGATAGACCGTCTGGTCCAGGAGACTTGTGGTTTTTTGATCCGTTTATGGCTTTGTTTACTTCTAAGATAGAAATTGGTTTATTAAGGACTTCTCTTTGTGGGCCTAAGGTAGGGAGGGACACTCCGTCTAAAAATCTATTTATAGAGTCTGGAGTAGGTTGAGGAGTGTTTATGTTGTCAGTTAGTTTGTATAGATTAGTGTAGAAGGCTCTAAATTGTTCTGCTATGTGTTGGGGATGAGAGATTTTTGTCGCAAGGTCATTTATGTTGTTGATGTAGGCAATTTTTGCTTTTATTTGTCTTTTTTTGGCAAGTTTGGCCATTAGTTTTGAAGGTTTGTCTATATAAGAGTAGAGGTTAGCTATAGAGTATGTAAGATTTTTATTAAAGTTGTCTAGGAGGATTTTTCTCAATTCTCTTCTCAGAGATGTCAGTTCTGATTGGCAATTTCCTTGAGGAGTTTCCTGTTCTGCTTTTTCTTGTATTTTGATTTTTTCTAATAAGAGGTCAATCTTTGCTTGTTTGTTTTTTCGTTCTAGTGTTTAGAGTTTTATCAAAAAAACTCTTATCACCACCTTGTGGGCGTTCCACAGAGTAAAATTACTTATGTCAGGATTTGCGTTTATAGAGAAATACTCTGTCAGGGCTTTTTTGATCAGTTCTTGATTAGAAGGTGATTTGAACAAATTTACATCATTGTGCCATATTCTTGCTGGGTTAAAGGGGGCGCTAATGTTCAATTTCATGTATATGGGGGTGTGATAGGACCACGTAGTTGTGCCTATCGTGGAACTTTTGACTGAAGTGAGGGTCCATCTATGAACTATAAATAAGTCGATCCGCGAAAAGGTTTAGTGTCTCGGAGAATAATAAGTAAACTCTCTTGAGGAAGAATTAAGGCATCTAAAAGAGTCATATAGGCCCTCTTTTTGAAGCCAAGGTTGGAGTACTGCAAAGGTTCTCTTGCTCGCAGTTGAGTCTGCTCTTTTATCCAGAATGACATTGAAGTCTCCGCAAATTATTAGTTTACCTTTGTGAATTTTTTTTACTTTTCTTATTAACTTATTTAAGAAAGATATTTGAGCATTGTTGGGTGCATAGATATTAACTAAAGTTATTGGTATCTCGTTGAGCGTTCCTATCAAGATAAGATATCTACCTTTCAGATCACACGTTTATTCTTCCAAAGCAAAGCATTGGTTCTCTTTAAAGGCAATTAATACTCCCACATGTTTTTTTTGCGCATTGGCCGAGAAAATCTGGGGGAAAAGTTTGTTTGTGAATTTAGGGCAAGCAAGATGTGCGAAATGTGTTTCCTGAAGGCACAGCACATCCACATTTGACTTTTTTGCATCTTTCCAAAACATTGCCCTTTTGAAGGGGGAATTTAGTCCCTTAACATTTTGTGAGTATATATTAATGGACATGATAGATGTTAGAGGAAAGCTTTTTGTTTGATGTAAGTCTGGCAGCATAAATAACAAACAAAACAAGAATGGTGAAACTCAAAAAACCAAAAGTAGGTCTTCTACCAAGTGGAGACCAAGATAAATGTCCTCTGAAGTTGTAGCTGAAGACCTGTAAATTAGAACAAGTGAACCAGTTTAGAAAGACAGGTATTAATACCTGGTACATTTGGGGAGAAAGAAAAGTTCGCCTTGCAGTTATAGCCTTTTGTTTTTTATTTGCACAACTTGAGAAACCAGCAGGTTAGCACATTGGGTTCCATTCAAAGTTAGGTCATTCCTCTCAAGAGGGAGCGGTAGGTAGTGTGCGACGATTAGGAGCCTTTTGGGGTCTTTGCGGTTTGGCCAGTTGAGAATTTTCTGGAAGTGGGATGTTCCATTTTGATAAGATTTTCTCGCCGTCTTCTGGGGATGAGAAAAGGCTTTCCTGGCTTGAATAGTAGATTGAGAAAGATCTGTGTAGAGGCTGATATTAGCATATGGGGGTGCAAGAGGACGGGAATTTCTTGATGCCATCATTAAAGCTTCTTTTACGTGGAAAAAGTGAAGCCTTGTGATAATGTCACGTGGGATAGAGTCCTGTAGGAAGCTCGGTTTTACTAATCAGTGTGTTCTATCAATTGTACAGTCTAGTTCCGTAGAATTAAGGAGAATATTTTTTATTAGCTTAGCAAGAAAAATTTTTAATTCAGTTTGAGCTATGCTCTCCGGTATGCCTCTGAATTTAACGTTATTTCTTCTGCTCCTATCTTCTAAGTCAGTCAGCTTATTTTTAATGGACTCCATCTCTTCCTCCAGGGTGTTATGAGCAGCTATTAGTTTGTTATGGGACGTTGTAATTTCTCCAATTTTGTTCTCAATATGGTCGGGGCGCATTTCTAGCTCTTGCATGGAATTGTTAATTGTGTTTGAGAGAACTCTAATGTCCTTTTGTAATGATCCATGTAATGCTAGGATCATATTTTTGATAAAATCCTCCGAGGCTGGGAGGTTAGATGAGGGAACCTTATTGATCGGGTCTTCATCTGTTGCTAAAAGCAATTGGCACAGACTGGAAGAAGGGGAGAGATGAGGTCTCTGTTTTTCTGGGCTGGCAGATGGAGTAGAAGGAGTAGATGGGGAGGATGGGGAGTGTGAGCTCTCCGGCGCCATTTTAGTTATATCTGCAGCATTGGTGTCAGGCCTTTCGGCGCTGTCACTCACCCTTCCTTGAGAAAAGATCTCTGGTGGTACTCCTTGCAGCGGCTCCAGCCCGTCAGCATAAGCAGCTTTATCCCCGAAGGTAATAGCTGGAGCTCGTGTTCTCTCCGCGCACCGCTCTGGGGCTCGTGGGCAGAGGGGAGCCATCTTTGTTAGCAGACAGTGGTTGTCCCGGGCTGCGGGTGGAGAAGAAGTCCGAGACTTTTTGTAGAGGGGCTTTTGCGTTCCTCCTCTTCTGCATTTTACCTCCGCGGAGCTATAGGTACCTCTCAGAGAGGTATTGCAGTGCTGGGGTTGCTTTAGGTAGCTTAAAAGGCTAGGAAAGAGTAGAGCTCGGTTCTACATGTCCGTCTCTATTAGAGATGAGCGAACGTGCTCGGCCCCGCCCCTTTTTCGCCCGAATACCGCGATTTTTGAGTACTTCACTACTCGGGTGAAAAGTACTCGGGTGCGCCGGGGGGCGGGAAGAGGCGTGGCGGCGTGGGGGGTAGCAGCAGGGAACAGGGGGGAGCCCTCTCTCTCTCCCTCTCCCCCCCACTCCCCGCTGCAACCCCCCGCGCCGCCACGGCGACCCCCGAATTTTTTCGCCCGAGTACGGAAGTACTCGAAAATCGCGGTATTCGGGCGAAAAAGGGGCGTGGCCGAGCACGTTCGCTCATCTCTAGTCTCTATCTGCATCCAGGCCACGCCCTAAAAAAGTTAATTTATTTTTAATAGTGTTCTGCATGTGCAACTTTTTCAATTATCTCAGGTAACATGGAAACATGCAAGAATAAACTACTAATGAGAAAGGAGTGTCTGTGAGGAACTAGGAGCTCCATAAATATATTGAAAAGGGACACGGACCATGTGCCACTGACAATAATATTTTTTTCTGAGTGTCAAATGACAGATACAAAGTACAAGCAGCCAGCAGCACAACACACCAGAAAGCCTGTCAAAGAAAGAAGCAGCCACCCCAAACGATGCAAGGAAGGACCATACATAGAAATTCACCGGGAGCTTGAAAATAACAGGGGAGAGATGATGTGCTTGACAGGAGACCGAAGAATCTGAAAACATCTTTTATTGGACCAACATGTTTCGCCACCTCACTTGTGCCTTCATCTGGCTAATTGTACAGACCAACATACAAGCAGATACAATTTATTAATTGTAACAGAACATATGTAATCTGTTATATTGAATGTGCAGAATGTTGTTTGTAGAACAAGAAAATTAAAATAGATAATCTATAAATGTATTAGGGAATCTAACAATCCTTAAGTCCTTACTCTTTCTAAAGGCCGATTTACACGTAACGATTATCACTCAAAATTAGGTCAAATGAGTAAAGATGAGCGATCATCAATGCATATAAAGGGGAGCTTAAATTCCATCGTTCTGCCGGAGAGAGATAACAGGGACTGCATATTGTATTCTGAACAGGAGTCGGAGATTACATTATATTCTGCTGAAAGCCCATGCGAGAATGATGGAGCTGAATGCAGAGCTCATTACCACATGCTGGGCTTTGGGAGCATTTCACAGAGGACCTTTTACACATAAATGAAGCTAATAAAGTGTTAATGCTCACTAGTGTCCGTTAACACTTTATGCAAAATGATTGCTTAAACTGTCAGTCTTTCAATCGTTTGAAAGTTTGTCTTTGAGTGTAAATGGGCCTTTATACAATAAAACATATTTGTTCTGTTCTTATGAGTAATCTAACTGGCTTTGTTTTTTATGGCCTGGAAAGGATTAACTAATCAGAGAAGTAGATTTGAAACTAGTTTTTCTAAACCAAGAGGCCTATTGGGTTCTTATGTTGGGATGATTATTTCCAAAACACTGAAATCAGCAGCCAGATTTGATTCTGTATTATTAAAAGGTGCGTCCATCATGTGTAATGTTTTTATGCTATTTTCTTATATTAGCTATGTATGCTGGAAGTTTACAATTATGTGCACACATTTGGAAAGGTGTTCAATCATGTAGCATATAGCTATTCCCCACTGCATTCAGAATATGAGGCTATTCGTAAAGATGAAGTTGTCTGAAATGTATAAGCTGTTACCTGTTCCATTCCAGTGTATTACATGTTTATCTGTTTTGCTGCTATCCATTTTGACTGGGGGATTTTAATACAATTTCAAATAAAGTATCCACTTTTATCATAAGCGCTGGACTTTGTACTTGTTCTATCTAAGATAGAAAGCAGTTCAACAATTTTGTATTACATTGTACTTGACACTTTATGTATTACCTTGTTTTTCCCTATTGAAAAGATATGCCTACTATTTTATTTTTAATTAACTAATTAATTAATGCTTCTTTCATAAACAGGCTTTTCTGTGGAGGGGGCAATTTAAAAATACCATGAATTGTATGTGTTTGGTACAGGCGGTTTTTTGTGTGTTCTTGTTGATGTATCATGGTTCATTATTTGTGGATATTTGTTTATTTTTTCTACTGTGATTAGTAAGTAAACACAACGCAGTAAGGCCACTTTCAAACAGCAGTACCTTTCAGTAGTCTTCCATCTGTTTATTTCTGTTTGTAATACAAAGCTAATATTAAATTATCAGTCTATCAACACGAATGTATAAAATATGTGTGTATTTTAAAAACTCTGAACGCACCACTTTCCTCTGTTTTGTGGATAAAAATCAACCATTAAATTCTACGGAGAGTGATTAAAAAGCAGATGCATACCAATGTGATCTGTATTTATTCCGTATTGCATCACTGCCGTATCACAAGTATCAAATCCATAGTTTATCAATTTTTTGAAAGTGACAATCTTATGTAGTGTGATTTTCTGCCTAGAAGACAGTCCATCAGTATTAGGGCTCATGCCCATGGCTGTGACGGACTCAGCCAGCGGAATATCGCAGCGGAGTCCGTCACGGAGCCCTCCGCCAAAGACCTCATACTCACCCCTTGGATCCGCTGTGCACGTCCTCATGCGGCGGAAATCTGGCCATGGGCATTAGCCCTTAATCATAAGTAACAAGAATACAACGCTAAAGATGTATAGACAACACACTGATGCATCTTTATCTGTAATACATCTGTATTGGGGATTTAAATTAGGGCTCAGTCGCATAGAAATATTTTGGTCAGCATTTTGTGTTAGTATTTGTAAGTGAAAACCAAGAGTGGACCTAAAGAGCAAATATACAGATATGTGAAAGAGGCCTTAGGCTAAGTTTACACGTCAGATTTTCCTATGTTAAATCCATTGCTTTCTGTGTGGTATCTGCATAAAATAACATGCTATGGATTTTAATCTCTGTAGAGTTTTTGTTGTTCTTTATGGATTATTTCCATTGCATGGGGAAAAGGTATGTTCTATCTTCCTTCTTTACATGAAAACGGGGCTTTCATATGGTGGAAAGTGCAATATCGGACCGTGAATCACCCGCGTGAAATTAGCCTAAGACAATGATTATGAGATATTTTCAAATGCTCTCAATAGGTCCTGACAAACTTTTTCAAAGCAAACCAGTTTTAGTGAAATTTCAGATCTGGTAGTTTCACACTTTTCCTGCCCAGCATGTATCACATACTTTTTGCTCGGAGGCACTTCAGTAGCCAATAACATATTAGATATGATCTTGCTACAAATGGCTGTATCTCCGGTTGTAGGGTATCTAGAACATCAAATCTAGGTTTGTTTTAAAGCCAAGAACCTTTGCTTTTTAACATGAATAGAATTACAGTTCTAACCATGATACAGGTTGAAGTAAAAGATATACCTGCAGCTCTCACACCCAACTATATTTCTACAGACTATATCTCTTGCTATATTGATCCTAAAGTTTTGATCTTGATTTTGTTTTGAATTCAAAAATCTCAGCTTCAAACAGAAGACAAAAATTGATCCTCTGCTACACAGTCTGAAAGTTGAAGTGGTGGTGCTTCAGCCAGCTTCACCTTTTACTTCAGTGTGGAGGAGCGGGGAAGGGGGCTGCAGGGAGGAGTAGACACATAGATGAAATCCTCTTGCATAATTATAATATAAATAAACATTATATGATGAGTCAGGATAGGCTTCAATGTTGATATACCACTCATGTTTACATGTATTATTCTAGGATAGATTTTCTTAGTAAATGAAAATTGTCTGTCTAACAAGTGATACACTAAAACAGAGGCCATAACATGGTACATCCATAACCATAAAACCCTTTTACTACAAGAGAAATTCATTATTGTTATAATGAGATCAGTGTTAAAGAATGTAAGCCCTGGTTATTAGAGACTATGGTATATGCCTGGTTCCAAGCAATTTTGAACACTTTATTTTAGATAATTGGAAGTTGAAAATTTCTTCACAAAATATCCTAGACAGACTAATAACAGATCTTTTGGCTACAGTGCTTCAATGATATTCCTATTTACTTTTTCTTTTCTCTCTACGCCTTTTGCACTCATTACTTAGATAGTTTAAGTAGTGGTCAGTCTGCGATCTATTTACAGTCCAGATAGTCTCAGTCTTTAAACATATATTGCTTCTACCTAAGAATTACTGGTTGTCTAGTAAAGAATGTTTTATATTAGTATTTTATAAATTAATTTACTTTATGACTGTTCCCATTTATACCAAGGTTTTTTATTATTATCTTTTACTACCTACCCAGTATTGTCTGCTATATAGAAGATTATTAAATAGAGATTAGCGAGCACCAAAATGCTCGGGTGCTCGTTACTCGGGACAAAATTTTCGCGATGCTCGAGGGTTCGTTTCGAGTAACGAACCCCATTGAAGTCAATGGGCGACCCGAGCATTTTTGTATATCGCCGATGCTCGCTAAGGTTTCCATTTGTGAAAATCTGGGCAATTCAAGAAAGTGATGGGAACGACACAGCAACGGATAGGGCAGGCGAGGGGCTACATGTTGGGCTGCATCTCAAGTTCCCAGGTCCCACTATTAAGCCACAATAGCGGCAAGAGTGCCCCCCCCCTCCCAACAACTTTTACTTCTGAAAAGCCCTCATTAGCAATGCATACCTTAGCTAAGCACCACACTACCTCCAACAAAGCACAATCACTGCCTGCATGACATTCCGCTGCCACTTCTCCTGGGTTACATGCTGCCCAACCCCCCCCCCCCCCCCTGCACGACCCAGTGTCCACAGCGCACACCAAATTGTCCCTGCACAGCCTTCAGCTGCCCTCATGCCACACCACCCTCATGTCTATTTATAAGTGCATCTGCCATGAGGAGGAACCGCAGGCACACACTGCAGAGGGTTGGCACGGCTAGGCAGCGGCCCTCTTTAAAAGGGGCGGGGTGATAGCCCACAATGCTGTACAGAAGCAATGAGAAATTTAATCCTGTGCCACCGCCGTCAGGAGCTGCACACGTGGGCATAGCAATGGGGAACCTATGTGCCACACACTATTCATTCTGTCAAGGTGTCTGCATGCCCCAGTCAGACCGCGGTTTTTTATAAATAGTCACAGGCAGGTACAACTCCGCAATGGGAATTCCGTGTGCACCCACAGCATGGGTGGCTCCCTGGAACCCACCGGCTGTACATAAATGTATCCCATTGCAGTGCCCATCACAGCTGATGTAACGTCAGCTTTAATGCAGGTGGGCAAAAAATTAATTGGATTACACTGTAGGCGAGGGCCCCAAAAAATTGGTGTACCAACAGTACTAATGTACGTCAGAAAAATTGCCCATGCCCAACCAAGAGGGCAGGTGAAACCCATTAATCGCTTTGGTTAATGTGGCTTAATTTGTAACCAGGCCTGGAGGCAGCCCAGTTAAAATAAAAATTGGTTCAGGTGCAAGTTTCAACGCTTTAATGAGCATTGAAACGTATAAAAATTGTTTACAAAAATTATATGACTGAGCCTTGTGGGCCTAAGAAAAATTGCCCGTTCGGCGTGATTACGTCAGGTTTCAGGAGGAGGAGCAGGAGGAGGAAGATGAATATTATACACAGATTGATGAAGCTAAAAGGTCCAAGTTTTTGATGGTGATAGAGAAGAATGCTTCCATCCGCGGGTGCAGCCTACGTATTGTTTAGGTATCGCTGCTGTCCGCTGGTGGAGAAGAGAAGTCTGGGGAAATCCAGGCTTTGTTCATCTTGATGAGTGTAAGCCTGTCGGCACTGTAGGTTGACAGGCGGGTACGCTTATCTGTGATGATTCCCTCAGCCGCACTAAACACCCTCTCTGACAAGACGCTAGCCGCAGGACAAGGAAGCACCTCCAGGGCATACAGTGCGAGTTCAGGCCACGTGTCCAGCTTCGACACCCAGTAGTTGTAGGGGGCAAAGGCGTCACGGAGGACGGTCGTGCGATCGGCTACGTACTCCCTCACCATCCTTTTACAGTGCTCCCGCCGACTCAGCCTTGACTGGGGAGCGGTGACACAGTCTTGCTGGGGAGCCAGAAAGCTGTCAAAGGCCTTAGAGAGTGTTCCCCTGCCTGTGCTGAACATGCTACCTGATCTCTGCGCCTCCCCTGCTACCTGGCCCGCGGAACTGCGCCTTCGGCCACTAGCGCTGTCGGATGGGAATTTTACCATCAGTTTGTCCGCCAGGGTCCTGTGGTATAGCAGCACTCTCGAACCCCTTTCCTCTCCGGGTATGAGAGTGGAAAGGTTCTCCTTATACCGTGGGTCGAGCAGTGTGTACACTCAGTAATCCATAGTGGCAAGAATGCATGTAACGCGAAGGTCACGAGAAAGGCATCCTAACATGAAGTCAGCCATGTGTGCCAGGGTACCTGTACGCAACACATGGCTGTCCTCACTAGGAAGATCACTTTCAGGATCCTCCTCCTCCTCCTCCTCCTCCTCAGGCCATACACGCTGAAAGGATGACAGGCAAGCAGCATGGGTACCCTCACCAGTGGGCCAAGCTGTCTCTTCCCCCTCCTCCTCATCCTCCTCATGCTCCTCCTCCTCCTCCTCAATGCGCTGAGATATAGACAGGAGGGTGCTCTGACTATCCAGCGACATACTGTCTTCCCCCGCCTCTGTTTGCGAGCGCAAAGCGTCTGCCTTTATGCTTTGCAGGGAACTTCTCAAGAGGCATAGCAGAGGAATGGTGACGCTAATGATTGCAGCATCGCCGCTCACCATCTGGGTAGACTCCTCAAAGTTTCCAAGGACCTGGCAGATGTCTGCTAACCAGGCCCACTCTTCTGTAAAGAATTGCGGAGGCTGACTCCCACTGCGCCGCCCATGTTGGAGTTGGTATTTCCACTATAGCTCTACGCTGCTCATAGAGCCTGGCCAACATGTGGAGCGTAGAGTTCCACCGTGTGGGCACGTCGCACAGCAATCGGTGCACTGGCAGATGAAACCGATGTTGCAGGGTGCGCAGGGTGGCAGCGTCCGTGTGGGACTTGCGGAAATGTGCGCAGAGCCGGCGCACCTTTACGAGCAGGTCTGACAAGCGTGGGTAGCTTTTCAGAAAGCGCTGAACCACCAAATTAAAGATGTGGGCCAGGCATGGCACGTGCGTGAGGCTGCCGAGCTGCAGAGCCGCCACCAGGTTACGGCCGTTGTCACACACGACCATGCCTGGTGGGAGGCTCAGCGGCGCAAGCCAGCGGTCGGTCTGCTCTGTCAGACCCTGCAGCAGTTCGTGGGCCGTGTGCCTCTTCTCTCGTAAGCTGAGTAGTTTCAGCACGGCCTGCTGACGCTTGCCCTCTGCTGTGCTGCTACGACGCACGACACCGACTGCTGGCGACGTGCTGCTGCTGACACATCTTGATTGCGAGACAGAGGTTGCATAGGAGGAGGAGGAGGGTGGTTTAGTGGAGGAAGCATACACCGCCACAGATACCACCACCGAGCTGGGGCCCGCAATTCCGGGGGTGGGTAGGACGTGAGCGGTCCCAGGCTCTGTCTCTGTCCCAGCCTCCACTAAATTCACCCAATGTGCCGTCAGGGAGATATGGTGGCCCTGCCCGCCTGTGCTTGTCCACGTGTCCGTTGTTAAGTGGACCTTGCCAGTAACCGCGTTGGTGAGGACGCATACAATGTTGCGGGAGACGTGGTCGTGCAGGGCTGGGACGGCACATCGGGAAAAGTAGTGGCGACTGGGAACTGAGTAGCGCGAGGCCGCTGCCGCCATCATAGCTTTGAAAGCCTCCGTTTCCACAACCCTATACGGCAGCATCTCCAGGCTGATCTCAGTGGCAGGTTGGGGCACAGGGGGAGAGGCAGCGGTGCAAACCGGAGGCGGTGAACGGCCTTCGTCCCACCTTGTGGGGTTCTTGGCCATCATATGTCTGCGCATGCTGGTGGTGGTGAGGCTAGTGGTGGTGGCTCCCCGGCTGATCTTGGCGCGACAAAGGTTGCACACCATTGTTCGTCGGTCGTCTGCACTCTCAGTGAAAAACAGCCAGACCTTTGAGCACCTCGGCCTCTGCAGGGTGGCATGGCGCGAGGGGGCGCTTTGGGAAACAGTTGGTGGATTATTCGGTCTGGCCCTGCCTCTACCCCTGGCCACCGCACTGCCTCTTCCAACCTGCCCTGCTGCTGCACTTGCCTCCCCCTCTGAAGACCTGTCCTCAGTAGGCGTAGCAAACCAGGTGGGGTCAGTCACCTGATCATCCTGCTGCTCTTCCTCCGAATCCTCTGTGCGCTCCTCCCTCGGACTTACTCCAATTACTACTACCTGAGTGATAGACAACTGTGTCTCATCGCCATCGTCCTCCTCACCCACTGAAAGCTCTTGAGACAGTTGCCGGAAGTCCCCAGCCTCATCCCCCGGACCCCGGGAACTTTCCAAACGTTGGGCATCGGTCACGACAAACTCCTCCAGTGGGAGAGGATTCGGAACCATTGCTGCCCATTCTGGGCTGGGGCCCGAGAACAGTTCCTGGGAGTCTGCCTGCTCCTCAGAATGTGTCATTGTAATGGAGTGAGGAGGCTGGGAGGAAGGAGGAGCAGCAGCCAGAGGATTCAGAGTTGCAGCAGTGGACGGCACAGAATTCTGGGTGGTCGATAGATTGCTGGATGCACTTTCTGCCATCCACGACAGGACCTGCTCACACTGCTCATTTTCTAATAAAGGTCTTCCGCGTGGACCCATTAATTGTGAGATGAATGTGGGGACGCCAGAAACGTGCCTCTCTCCTCATCCCGCAGCAGTCGGCTGCCATAGACCTGGATCAGGAGCTCGGCCTGTGCCCACACCCTGACTTGGGCCTCCGCGTCCTCGTCCTCTAGGCCTACCCCTACCCCTCAGCATGGTGTATTACCAGTAGTGCAGAAACAGAACGCTGTAATTAAATGTGCCGCTTCTTGGCCTGTGGTTGGAGGCTGACTTCCCTTACGGAACGCACAGCAGATCCAGGAAACAATTTTGCGCCAGCCTGCTGTAACGCTTAGCTGTGTATTAATTAGGACTACTACCCCCAGCAGATAGATACTGTAGGCAGCGTATAATATTATGTATACTGTTTCCCTCGGACGGGATGACGGCGCTGATGTAACAGAGACAGCAGATCCAGGAAACAATTTTGCTTCAGCCTGCTGTAACGCTTAGCTGCGTATTAATTAGGACTACTACCCCCAGCAGATAGATACTGTAGGCAGCGTATAATATTATGTATACTGTTTCCCTCTGGCGGGATGACGGCGCTGATGTAACAGAGACAGCAGATCCAGGAAACAATTTTGCGCCAGCCTGCTGTAACGCTTAGCTGCGTATTAATTAGGACTACTACCCCCAGCAGATAGATACTGTAGGCAGCGTATAATATTATGTATACTGTTTCCCTCTGGCGGGATGACGGCGCTGATGTAACAGAGACAGCAGATTCAGGAAACAATTTTGCGCCAGCCTGCTGTAACACTTAGCTGCGTATTAATTAGGACTACTACCCCCAGCAGATAGATACTGTAGGCAGCGTATAATATTATGTATACTGTTTCCCTCTGGCGGGATGACGGCGCTGATGTAACAGAGACAGCAGATCCAGGAAACAATTTTGCGCCAGCCTGCTGTAACGCTTAGCTGCGTATTAATTAGGACTACTACCCCCAGCAGATAGATACTGTAGGCAGCATATAATATTATGTATACTGTTTCCCTCTGGCGGGATGACGGCGCTGATGTAACAGAGACAGCAGATCCAGGAAACAATTTTGCGCCAGCCTGCTGTAACGCTTAGCTGCGTATTAATTAGGACTACTACCCCCAGCAGATAGATACTGTAGGCAGCGTATAATATTATGTATACTGTTTCCCTCTGGCGGGATGACGGCGCTGATGTAACAGAGACAGCAGATTCAGGAAACAATTTTGCGCAAGCCTGCTGTAACGCTTAGCTGCGTATTAATTAGGACTACTACCCCCAGCAGATAGATACTGTAGGCAGCGTATAATATTATGTATACTGTTTCCCTCTGGCGGGATGACGGCGCTGATGTAACAGAGACAGCAGATTCAGGAAACAATTTTGCGCAAGCCTGCTGTAACGCTTAGCTGCGTATTAATTAGGACTACTACCCCCAGCAGATAGATACTGTAGGCAGCGTATAATATTATGTATACTGTTTCCCTCTGGCGGGATGACGGCGCTGATGTAACAGAGACAGCAGATCCAGGAAACAATTTTGCGCCAGCCTGCTGTAACGCTTAGCTGCGTATTAATTAGGACTACTACCCCCAGCAGATAGATACTGTAGGCAGCGTATAATATTATGTATACTGTTTCCCTCTGGCGGGATGACGGCGCTGATGTAACAGAGACAGCAGATCCAGGAAACAATTTTGCGCCAGCCTGCTGTAACGCTTAGCTGTGTATTAATTAGGACTACTACCCCCAGCAGATAGATACTGTAGGCAGCGTATAATATTATGTATACTGTTTCCCTCTGGCGGGATGACGGCGCTGATGTAACAGAGACAGCAGATCCAGGAAACAATTTTGCGCCAGCCTGCTGTAACGCTTAGCTGCGTATTAATTAGGACTACTACCCCCAGCAGATAGATACTGTAGGCAGCGTATAATATTATGTATACTGTTTCCCTCTGGCGGGATGACGGCGCTGATGTAACAGAGACAGCAGATCCAGGAAACAATTTTGCGCCAGCCTGCTGTAACGCTTAGCTGCGTATTAATTAGGACTACTACCCCCAGCAGATAGATACTGTAGGCAGCGTATAATATTATGTATACTGTTTCCCTCTGGCGGGATGACGGCGCTGATGTAACAGAGACAGCAGATCCAGGAAACAAATTTGCGCCAGCCTGCTGTAACGCTTAGCTGCGTATTAATTAGGACTACTACCCCCAGCAGATAGATACTGTAGGCAGCGTATAATATTATGTTTACTGTTTCCCTCTGGCGGGATGACGGCGCTGATGTAACAGAGACAGCAGATCCAGGAAACAATTTTGCGCAAGCCTGCTGTAACGCTTAGCTGCGTATTAATTAGGACTACTACCCCCAGCAGACACGCAGTAAACTGAAGACGGTCACAGGCAGCCCAAATATAGTATTTTTCCCCAATTTTTTGGAAAGAGCCCACTGCCTATATAGCCTGAATGTCTCTTTCCCTGCCTCACCAGTACTGGCCCTATACTCTGTACAATGACTGCAGACTGAGGACCATTGGGGTTCTTGAAGCCTAAAATCACTCCTAACGCTCTCCCTATAGCAGCTCCGGCATCAGCAGCACTTTCCCTGATCTCTGTCAGAATGCATCTGTGGCGAGCCGCGGGAGGGGCCGATTTATATACTCGGTGACACCTGATCTCACCAGCCACTCACTGCAGGGGGGTGGTATAGGGCTTGAACGTCGCAGGGGGAAGTTGTAATGCCTTCCCTGTCTTTCTATTGGCCAGAAAAGCGCGCTAACGTCTCAGAGATGAAAGTGAAAGTAACTCGAACATCGCGTGGTGCTCGCCTCTAGTAACGAGCATCTCGAATACGCTAATACTCGAACGAGTATCAAGCTCGGACGAGTACGTTCGCTCATCTCTATTATTAAACTTCTTAATATGATGAGAAAGTGAGTATTTAAAAGACTCACTACTATCAGATATAAGTTGGGCTTTCAGAAAGTATAACTTGAGTGACTTGCCAACTTATGTAATCATAAAACAACATCCACTTGTATTTAACTTGAGTTTTGCCTAAAGGTGGAAAGAAGTCTGACATGATTTATCTTGATTTAAGATTATTTTTCAAAGAAGTACTGTGGCTCATTCTCTACCCAATATATTGTGTGTATTTCTTTATAAGCAAACTGTCTTTATCCGCTGATTACATGTTACACTAACCAATGTACTCACTAAGCAAAGCCTAGAGTTGAATAGCTATTCATTAAAAATGTTGATGATCTAACACACTTTTAGTCTCTATTTTAATGCAAGTTTTTCCAATAAAGTTTAATTTTGAAGACTTCAAAGATAACTGTGCAAGACATTGTGCTTTTCCCCTATGGTCTTTCTTTCTTATAACAATTCCTCCGAGGTCTGGTCTTACTTTGGATGGTGCCGTGCGCTTTACCTTCTGCTGATCACTGCCCCCCTCAGTAGAGTGTTTTGCCATAGAATGTAGGAATAGCTATACACTTTGTTTAATTATAAGTATTATACTGCATTGTGCCCGAATAATAGTATCATATGTTGATCAAATCAACAAGTAAAAGGAGGATGTTTAGCACTTAATTAGATTAATAAAACTACATATTTTTTAGAGCTTAAAATCCATAATGCAGAATGTCCACTACAAATGCAGGCAGTAGGGTACACTAATGTATTTTGGGATACACTGTCTATTAGTCATTGCATATCCTATCTCACAAACACCTGTTCTTATTTACTTCTTGATGACTAAGGGCGCCCACCCACTGGCGTTTGCGATTTTCGTGCGTGAAAAACGCAGCGTTTTTGGCGCGTTTTTGGCGCGTTTTTCGCGGCGTTTTTGCGGCATTTTCGCGGCTTTTTCCGTTAATTTACATTGACATTCATGGGTGCATTAAGAGAAAAATAAGGACACATATGCAACTGACAGTTCCTATGTTAAAAATTGCAACGGACTGAAAAAATACGCCAGTGGACAGGAGTACATTCAAAACTAATTGCTCTTGAGAAAAAACGCAAAGGAAAAAAAATCGCCAGTGGGTGGACGCCCTAATTGTAATTATCATAGGTCAGAGATTTTGTAAAGACATGGGGTGTAACAGTTTGCAAAAAGGCATTTACAAAAGTGTCAACTGACACATTGATAGAGAAAGAAACAGTCTGAGAAAGCTTGATTATGTTTGGCCAGATAAAAGACAATAAATTATATATATATATATATATATATATATATATATATATATATATATATATAATCTTGACATTTATTACAGTTTATAGTAATGGTATGGTCTTGATCTGATGCTTTGAAATGTATCCTTATACACCTCTTTTAAGCTTTTAGATATGCAGATGATGTTTGATGAGCAAAAATGTTGGTTTAGTAAAGGTTTTAGTTATTTGGTCTTCTCTCTGTGTCATTAATGTTCCCTGTTTGCATTTAATCCATTCATTATCCAAGAAAGGGGAACATAAAATTCCCCATATAAATAGAATGGTAGTCAAGCATATGGACCATCAGCCCATTTATTTCAATGGGATGTGTTCAATCTTGAAGCGCTATGCTATCTCCAGTAGTCCCACTGAAATGAATGGAGCAGTAATGTGCACCCTTGATCACTGCTCCATTTAGGCAGAAACCTATAGGGCTCCCGTTCTTGAGATTAGGCCTCACGTCCATGGCGTTTTTCACTGTGTATTGTGCGTGCGTTGCATGGCTATGGGATACGCGGTGTTGGATTTTTGCTGATCCAAGCACATGTGCGTATGGATACAGCGTGTCATACGCATGAGGAAAAAATCACAACATGCTCTATTTTACATGTGTACAGCCTATTGACTTTTATTTGTGTGTGTGTGTGAATACGCAATGCAAACACAGTGCTTACGCAACTGATTATGTAAGCACTGTGTGTGAAACACATGTTGTTAGGATACATGTTTATGTTCACACAACGTTTTACGCAAATGCCCGTGGGCATAAGGCCTTAGTGGGAGATAGTTTGAGTTAGTGGTCAGACATCAACTGATCTGAAACCTATCCCCTAACCTGAGAATAGGGGATACATTTTAATTTTAGCACAACCCAATACAGGCAAGTCTTATATGCATGTTGCAAATAAACTTCAGTCTGAATATCTTCTTTGGCCATGTTTTTGGATTAAGAAATGCATAATCACCGTGAAACTATTTCCATTTTATCATCTCAGAATTGTCTTGAACGTTTTGATACTACTGTACAACAGTGCCTAGCTTACAAATTACTGTTGAGGCTAGTCAGGAGCTGTAACCTACCGATGCTTATTATTTTCCAGTTATAAGACAGTATGAGACTTTTAAACTCCATTCTAGACTCAACACTGATGATTTCATGTTCCTTTTTACCAGAATTGGCTTTCATTGTGAGTGGACTATGAACAGATTACCTAATTAATTTGTCTGCTGGAGTCATTGTGCTAGCTCTGCCTGTGAGGGTGCAGGCAGACGAGCGTAGGCGTATTTACGTTCGCACGAGCGCAGCGTATAATCGCCCGAGCGATCGTTTTTCACTGATCACGACCAGAGCTAGAAAGCGTATTTTCGTTTGTTCCTACTTTGCAAACGGTCTTTTCGGCGATCGAATATGCGTTGGCGCGTATTTCGGTCGCATATGTTTCGTTTTTTTTCGAATTGCCGTTTTTACGCGCCGTAAAATCGCCCATGTGAACGAATACATTCGAAACCATTGCCTCAGATGGTCACGTATATACGTTTGGTCGCAAAAACGCGCCGTTTATGCGCTCGTCTGCCCGCACCCTGATTGTGATGAAAGAATGAACAGTTCTTCAATAGGTATCATACATTTAAGCAAGATATTTAAAAATATTCATTTTATTTAAAGTATTCATGAAGACCAGTGAATTTTGATCTCTCATTTGCCACCTGTCTTATATTTTGGGAAGCGAGGCATGCACAATGAGCCAAAGAAGTCTAGGTGTTTAATGCACAAGATTACAAGCCATGATTCTGGGATTCAGCACGGCTATGCTTTGCTTGCATACACTGCAGGACCTCATTGAGCTTATTTTTAGCTCAAAAATGCTATATATAAATTGTGAGTTGTCCAAATTAGCACAGGACCCACATTTTCTGTTTTCTCCTGTTTCCCCCCTCTTTCTCATCCTGAGGGGTCCTTCACACTGGCGATCGCTATATAGCTATGAGAAAATTGTGGCAATATCACAATTTTGTTCATGAGATGTCTGAACGTCAGCGATGCTTTTTCTTGCAAAAACATCCCTGCCACTTGCGATCATCTTGCGCGTTTTCATCACATGTTTTTCTCGTGATAAACAATAGCAGTTTATAATGTTAAAATCGCATTGCACGAAAATCGTAAATTCGTGCATTGCGATGCAATCAAGCAAAGTCTTTATAGGGAAACATGGGTGTTAAAAAAAACTAAACGTGGAGAGATAAGACACGCTACGATTTTCAAACCTTGCAACATCGCATGAGTAAAAACATTGCAAATGGAAATGAAACCATTGAAAACCATGGGTTTCATAATTCTGCATTTTCACCCACTCTCGCGTCACTCAAAAAATGCATTGCTTTACACTGGCGATCGCAATATCGCTGCTAGAAAATCACAGCAAATCACATCTTATTCCCTTCGAAAAACATCTCTGCCACTTGCAATTTTCTAGCATGATTTTTTCATGCGATTATTAAGCGCAAAAGTCGATAGGAGTTTCTAATGTTAAAAATGCATTGCACAAAAATCGCAAAAAAGGAAACTCCATAGGAAAACATGGGCGATACGAAAATCCCAAGATAGGACTAGCTACAATTTTTTTTAGTGCAACATTGCATGAGTGAAAGCATTGCAAATGTGAAGGAAACCATTGAAAATCATTGATTTCTTAATTCTGCGTTTTTACTCACTCTCACATTGCATGATTTTATCGCCAGTGTGAAGCCGACCACCTGACTCTTAATTCCTTTTGCTTCTTTGCCTGTCTCACCAATCCACTAACAAACTCATTCCTTCTACTCCAATTTTTTCCCAAATGTGCAAATATATTAGGGAATCTAACAATCCTTTAGCCCTTACTCTTTCTGAAGGCACATTTACACGCAACGATTATCACTCAAAATTTGGTCAATTGAGCAATCATCAATGCATGTAAACATGAGCCTTAACTCCATTGGTTAGCTGGAGAGAGATAACAGGGACTGCACGCTGTGTTCTGAGCGGAAGTCGGAGATTACATTGTATTCTGTCGAAAACCCATGCCAGAACATTGGGGCTGAATGCAGAGCTCAGACCACATGCTAGGCTCTGCAAACAGTTCCCGGAGGCCCTTTTACACACAAATGTAGCTAATAAAGCGTTAATGCACATTAGTGTTCATTAACACTTTATGCAAAATGTTTGCTAAAACTGTCAATCTTTCAATGGTTTGAAAGTCTGGTCCTTCACTTTATTAAAAACCTGCAGAACCGGACAGCAGCTGTGTGCTTACAGCACACCTGTTAAATCACCCGTTATTTGTTTTCCAGATACCTATCGGAAGCATGTGCTCCGGACTTCATTTATTATCCAAACTCCATTTCAGTTCGTGTATACGATTGTTGTGCATTGAAATATAT
The DNA here is from genome assembly GCF_035609145.1 of Eleutherodactylus coqui. Taxonomy (NCBI): domain Eukaryota; kingdom Metazoa; phylum Chordata; class Amphibia; order Anura; family Eleutherodactylidae; genus Eleutherodactylus; species Eleutherodactylus coqui. The sequence continues at coordinate 406,189,541 of NC_089837.1, forward strand.
ACATGATAATAAACAAATTTGTTAGCATTCAATATATTGTCTGTATTTTAATGGACTATTATGTGATACAATGGTGCTTGAAGACATGTAATTACCATCATTGTATACCAAAAGTAAAACAGCATGTAAACAGTATATGGAACAACTTGTTCAAAAATTATCTTTTATGAGATATGAAATTATGATAACATTCTAGGGCATGTATCCATTATGAGTTATGGGATCTATTAGCCAATATGTATATATCTACCCTGTATCCCCTATTCTTTATAATAGTATAGTGAATTCGTTCCCCCAGCGCTGTATACATAGATAAGATGACCCATGTGTACCCGCAGCGCTCGTAATGCCTGCGGAGTAACTGAATCACACACGCATGCGCAGTGGGTCCGTACAAGTCCTCTTTAACAGACTGAGTTTGGTAGCTATGACTACGGCATCAGAAGATTACAAACGCATGCGCAGAGAGTCCCTAAGGTCTTGCCTGCACCTCCGGGATCTCGCGATAACGGCACAAATCCGCGCATGCGCACTAGCGCAACCGACAACCCGGAACTGTGGAAGTGAGTGGAGGACGTGAGCACATGCATTCAAGGTAATTACAGGTGTATGGTATCTGTTTTAATGTTTTCACCTATATATAGTCTGTATAATAGGATGTATTTATACTTGATAAAGACCTACCGGTCGAAACGTCGTATCATGGTGTGTGTGGAATAAAGGAACCTATTTAAATAGCATCGCTGCCTGCTGCCACAGGACTCTTATTTTCTAGCACCTGTGATGATGTCACCATCATGTGATCAGTCACCTGTGTGGAAGAAGTCCAGGGGTTGCATTACTGGGGGGGGGGGTGATCAGTGTGTGCAGGACTCTGCTGTGCTGGTTGTGATGTACATGTAGCAGGGCTGTGTGAGTGGGACATGCATATAGCAGAGCTGTGTGGTGCACCACCTGAAACACTAGTGCCATAATTTCCAAATAATTACTACCATGTTTCCCCGAAAATAACATATGTTTTCAGGTTTTTTGTAAGGTGATGTGTTTGTGTGCTATTTTTAATAAAGGTGGAATTATTATTTGAGTGCTGGCATGTCTTTGCTTGCTTCCTGCTCTCTTTGTGTTTTGATTGGTTCACAAGTGCTTCCTTAGCCAATCACAGCCGGCGCTCGATGAACCAATCACAGCCATTCATTGAATGACATCATTGAATGGCTGTGATTAGTTCATAGAGTGCTGGCTCTGATTGGTTGAGGTAGCTCTCCTGTACCTATCAGAGCACTCGCTTGCTGGCGGCAGGGTATCCAAGGCCAGTTACCAGCAAGAGATGCTCCTTCAGCATTGAGGACTACACAGAAGCCTGCCACAGCACCGGAGACCAGCGCGAGAGACCCGGATGCCGCCTGCTAGGTGAGTATTGTTTTTCTTTTTTATGTAGTGTAGCTAGGGTTTATTTTTGGGAGAGGTATTATATTTTAACCCCTCCTCTCAGGGCTTATTATCGGGGAAACATAATAGTACTAGATATAAAAAACACTGTGGCCAACTGTCCAAGGTCAGGTTAACAAATGCGACACTGAAACACTCTAAGACCTTTATTAAAGGTTCTGTTTTTTAAAAAATTATGAGGCCTCGTGCAGACTTGCTCCCTGCCTGCAGTCTGATTTTTGATCTTTGGCTCTGTCTTTGAAGCAAAATAATGAAAATACCAGGACTGCCGGATACTGCATGTGCTGGACATGAGCGGTGCCAGATAGACTCCAATGACTACAATGGGGTCTTCCAGCTTCTGGCCTGAAAATTTCCTGGACAACATAGTACAACACAATACACTATTCTGTTCATGATTTCAGCTGGAACTGCAGTGGAGACTCTGAACAAAGTGTCCAGCTTAGATATGAATGGGGCCTTTTTATTTTAATTTCAGAATTTGAACCTAAGCCTCTTTCTTCACATTCCTGGTATCTGAAATATGTGTATATTGTAAAGAGTATTGTGCTTTGTAGCTCAATAATTGAGCTTGAAATGTTATTTAATTTTGAATTTGTATAAATATTTGTATATCTTCCTTGTAAGAATGCAAAATTGCTAATGCTTAAAAGTGTACAATATGTATTATCAGCTGAAGAAAAAACAGTACTTGCCTATGAGAGATCTTTCTTGATCATTTCTGCTGTTCATATTCATATCATATGATGCAGTAATTAGTTTTGTAGTCACATTTCTGTCTTTCAAATCCATTTGATCTCATTCTTTATTGTGAAAGATGCTAACAAAGATTTTTTATGATGAGCTGAAGGGATTTATTGCGAGATGTAGGAAGCTGCAGCTTTTGCATTTATTACATCTTAAAGGAACTTGCTGACAACAGAAAATGTACAGCATGTTCTTTTAGAGAACAATAGCTTCCTTGGTGCATTATCTTTTAAATACTCTTATGTACCATGGGATATATTGCTAAGCTTATTCATTTCTGACAGCTTAAAGAAATCACATCACCTGTAACTACAGTATTTGCAGCTTCACTATAATTCCATCATAGTATATGTTCACACTGACCAGCCGTAACATTAAAACTTTGTGTAGCTTTCCCTTGCTCCGCCAAAACGGCTCCATCAAGGTATGGACTTTACAAGTCCTCTGAAAGCGTTTTGTGGTATCTGGCACCATGACAACAGCAAATCTTTTAAAAAGATATTTCTATTTCTACTTGTATGGCCTATCCACTGAATGGGCACATCCACATATTTGTAAATCAAATATCTTTAATCAAACAAGCCTTTGTGATATTTCAGACCAGTTAGTCCAGCTTCTAGTTTAATGCATATATGTTTTACTGGATGGCTATTCCAGAAGCCTCTGTCTGCCATCCATCACCTATAGACTCCCAAGTGATAAAAAAGTATACATTAACATATCCATTTTTTTAAACTGTGTTGAATTTGTATCACGACAGTTGGTATAATGTAAAGAAATTAAAACTAAATAAAAGGTTGCACACTTTTCTAGCTATTGCAACAGGACCCTCAGACTCAAATGCAAGGGACAACTGGGGTTTTAAACTATCCTTTTGAGGGTGGTTTCAAAAATAACATTTTTTAAGAAAAATACCACATCGTTTATGGCAGGGGTCCCCAATTCCAGTCCTCAGGGACCACCAACAGGTCATGTTTTCAGGATATCCTATGGTAAGAACACCTGTGGCAATGTCTGAGGCACTGACAATAATTACATCACCTGTGCAATACTGAGGAAATCCTGAAAACATGACCTGTTGGCAGTCCCTGAGGACTGGAGTTGGGAAACACTGGTTTATGGCATTTCTCCCAGTGTTTTGAGCTTTAAAAAAGCAAAAAAAAACCCGTTATGGCTAAATGTTAGATATAGGTCAATATGGGAATTATGAAACACACACTACAAACAGTGCATTAGTTTTTTTGTGAAACATTTTTGTCTGTCTGTGTGCTTATTAAGCCAATGGCATTTTTTTCAAATGCAGAATATCATTGTGGTAATTGCAACAGGTTATATGTCAAATCTATCAAACTTTACAGGAGAGACAAAAAGCATTCCCATTTTGCCCTCATCATCTTCATTCATCTATAGAAAGAGAGGGAATTTGATGGTTTCTCATTGGTCTGTTGGCATACTACATATTACATTTGGTGTAGTTAAGATTGGCCACCAAGGTGTACTCAACCACAATATGAATTTTTTTTTTACATATGACTAGAGATGAGCAAGCACGCTCAGTAATGGCAGTTACTAAAGGCACTTAGCCTTACATTTAATTCAGTGAGATGACACAAAGAACATGCATTATAAGCTATAACAGTGCTATCCCATTTATACAACCTCTATTCTGAATGAGGGCTCAGTCACACGTGCGTTTTGACGTGCAAATTTTTGTGCACATAACTGATGAGTTCAAAAATTTGCATGACCGAAGTGGGCATCGCAACACAAAATCCGCAGCTAGCAGCGTTTATCTGGTAACACGCCCGTCTGACAGGAGCTAAATTAATCACCAAGACGTGTAAAAATTTCGAAAGATAGAGCTTTGGGCGAATGGAAGTGGCAAGATTAACATAAGTGTAATCAGCAGGTGTGGAAACACAGGAGTTGAGGTCCAAGATTGCAACATTCAGTTGGGGAACTTGAAATTTCAATCTATAGAAATAAGTAGGTTAAGTGAAAGTGAAATATTGTATTTTTTGCCGGAAATTTTGGCAAGGTTGTTTCATTTTTGCCGAGAAAAGCTGGCTAAAATATGTAACTTGAGCTACTTAAGTTTCATTCTAGTTTCTAAATTGTGAAAAAAATACCATACACGTTTCAGCTGAAACCAGGTCACTTGAAATCTTCTACAACTATATGAATATTTTGACACAATGCTTTTGAATTGCTACACCAAATATATAAAACAATGACACTAGAAAAAAAAAATGAAAAAAGGCTTGGGTTAGAAAAAAAACCGCTGCTAAAACGCATACTTCTATGAGCGTTCGCAAGTTGGGGCGCAGACATTGCAAACCTTTTTTCATGATACCTCCATTCGCAAGACCCCTTTGCCCAGAAGTTTAAACACTCAGTAGCCCCAGTAAGGACAACATCGTCAGCCTTTGCTATTTAATTCACTTTCACAGCATAGAAGACTATGCACTCATGCAAATGACAGGAGTAGTGGCGGGGTCGAAAATACACAATAGCAGGCCATTGCAATTCCTGCGTTTTTGCGTTTTTGTGCAACATCTGTGAAGAATAGGTCATCAATAGTATTCTCCCTGGAAAACCCCTTTAAACAGGACTCCTCCCAGATTGTAACTGTATATCATGCATGCCAAGTATGATTTTATATTGCTTTTCCATATTTTGTTCATATACTAGTTATATAATATCCTGTTAATATCTTTTTATCTTACATGTCTCTTTTGATTATATGTTTTGATAATATCCCTTGATATTTTTTATGTATATCCACTTTTTAAGTACACTTTATTAATGCTTGGCTTGTGTGTATGAACCTATTTATTCTCACATCCTAGAACTCCTAGTAAAACAAGGTCAAGATCACTCAAGGTAAAAGTGAAAAGTACCTGTGAATGATATACATGTATTTTCTTGCCTTATGAAAATACTATCTATTATTTAGCTTCTCACTGAAGGAAAAAGCTTGCGTTAGTAACATCACTCAGTGATTGGTATGTTTGCCTTGCAGCACTGGGCTCCTGATTCTTAGTCACAGTAGAACAATAACTGAATGAAATGTGTATGTATTCCCTAGTCATTACTTTTTAATTCTAGCTACAAGACTTCTTCCACACTGCACCTATGTTCTGGAAAACGTTAGTTAAGTCAATGAGACTAACAGTGGTTCCGTAACATCTTTAGATCCTTTCAGGTTTTTTTTACATTTTCTTATGTTATGGCCTTGTGCAAATGAAAGAAAACAAATGTAATTTTTCCCCATCATTTTGCATTCAATTCCCCTATAAAGTTAAAGTGAAAACAGAATGTTTAATATCTTTGTATTTTTTTTTAAAAAGAAAAACTAACATTTTGCATTGGCATTATTATTCAGACTCTTTGGTATCACACTTGAAATATAGCTCTGGGGGCTTTCCATTTCTCTTGATAATCTTGAAGATGTTTCTACACCTTGATTGGACGTAATTTTAAAAGACACACCCAGGTCTATAGTGCTCACAATGGATATCAGAGCCAAAACTAAGCCATGAAAAGGAAAGAACTACCTTTAGAGCTCACAAACAAGATTGTGTGGAGGCACACAAATATACAAAATTGTTTGCTGCACTGAAAGAATAAGAAGTTTGGAACAACCAGAACTTTTCTTAGAGTGGGCTGATCCACCAAAGTAAGTAATTGGGGCAGAAGTGCCTTGGTAATAGAGGTGATCAAGAACCCAATGGTCACTCTGGTTGAGCTCCAAAGATCTTGTTGTCACATCCAAGCAAGACATACTGGATCCTTAAACCTGAAATACTATGCAGCTATGACAGCTGCAGCAGGGCATACCTTGAATGTGAAACCCCTGGATGCTGTCACATCTAGGGGTTTCACCTTGTGCCCCAATAACAACATACAGAGAAGATCACGATCCTCTGCCACAGATGTGACAGCTGTGGCTGAGGATTTCTTAACCTTCGAAGGGAGTTCCCTCATCACTGAACACTGTGACATCACATGTGACTGAGCCCTGAGAAGGGCGATCCTGACCATGTACCTGGGCCGCTAGCAGACCCTATGTGGGATGGGAAAAACCACTGAAAACAAGATGAAAAGTATAATAACAGTACTTGACTTTGAGAAGAATAAGGCAAACAGGATATCTAGCACCTAGCTCTGACAGTCAGAGAAAGAATTAAAATAAACAGCACTGAGCTAAGCACGAGGCCAGGTTAAATAGTCCTGACAAATTACTCACAGGTGAGACTTAAAGGGGTTGTCTCACGCCGAAACGTTTTTTTTTTTTATTCAATAGGCCCCCCGTTCGGCGCGAGACAAACCCGATGCATGTGTTAAAAAAAAAAAAACGGGTAGTACTTACCCGAATCGCCGCGCTGCGGCGACTTCTTCCTTCTTCTTACTTACCTTAGTAAGATGGCCGCCGGGATCTTCCCTGTGAGGTCCATTGCCGATTCCAGCCTCCTGATTGGCTGGAATCGGCACACGTGACGGGGCGGAGCTACAAGGAGCAGCTCTCCGGCACGAGCGGCCGCATTCAGAAGGCAGAAGACCGCACAGCGCAAGCGCGTTTAAAATCGCCAGAAGAGGCGATTTTAGACAGATCCATGGAGACGAGGACGCCAGCAACGGAACAGGTAAGTGAATAACTTCTGTATGGCTCATAATTAATGCACGATGTATATTACAAAGTGCATTAATATGGCCATACAGAAGTGCTGAACCCCACTTGCTTTCATGAGACAACCCCTTTAACAAGTCTCATCTAATACCACTCCCACCAGAGCCAGAAAATGGAGAAACACATATAAGACCCATACCAAACTACTAGGAAGGAAGCATCCCTGAACCACCGAAGCACGTGTGTACAGATGGGAGGAACTTCCAGAAGCTCAACCATTACTGTAGTACCCCACTGTGGGCTTTATAGCAGACTGGACAGGAAGAAACCTCTCCTCATGAAAGCCTGCATAGAATTTGTTCCAAAAAGCACCTAAATGACTCTCAGGCTGTAAGAAGCATGATTCTCTAGTTTGACGAAACTAAGATTGAACTTTTTGGCCTCAATTCTATGTATTTCGTCTGGGGGAAACCAGGCACTGCTCATCACCTGCCCAATAACATCCCTACAGCAAAGCATAGTGGTGGCAGCATCATGCTGTGGGGGTGTTTTTAAATGACCTGCACAGGGAGAATAGTGACCCTAAACACACAGAAGTGGCTTGGCTTAAAATCAACTCTGTGAATGTCCTTGAGTGGCTCAGACATAGTCCTGAAATGAATCCAATCAAACATGGCTGGAGAAACGTGAAATTAGACTAATCTCTTCCTATGACAGAATCACTGACTGGGTCGATCAGAAAAATGCGGTAGGTATAGCATATCTTTACCAAATATCGTACTCAAAGAGTGGTCATAAATGGCTGCACATCTAATTGGAATAATGTGTCAAGTGGGGTACTACAAGGCTCTGTCCTTGGCCCAGTGTTGTACAACATGTGATTTTGACAGTGATATGTGATAGATGTGATACTCTATCTCTAGCGCCCTCATGCTTTCATGGCATGCTGGTGTCCCACTTGAAATAACCACTAGCTGTATCTTTTTAGCATATGTATCACAGGGCACTACCCGTTATAACACCACTAGGTCTTACAATGCTCAAAACATATGTATAACAATGTTGTTCTTGCAGCAAAAAAAAGGTTAACTTCACATTGTTCCTCCTTTACCATACATTACTATTGCATGTAAATCTAAAGTTTTAAAATTGCCTTCATCAATCACATTTTTATCCTGGACATTTATATATTTTTTATTTATGTTTATGATTACTACCTTTTTGTAGTGAGTGCACCATAAAATATAAACATCCACAACTATGTGCAGATATAGAAGCTGCTCTATTTTACCTTGACTTGCTCTCAAGTATCTATTTTTCCCTAATGAGATAATAACTGTATACATGAAAAATATAGATGAGTGAATTATGTAAGTGGTTTTTATAATGTTAAGTGCTCTAACTCAAGAGATTTTAATTATATTTCTCTGCAATTATGGGAGATGCTTTTCAGTGATATGGGTTCCAGTAGTTGGATTATTCTATTAGGTGTTTTTAAAGGGTCTCCTGTCTCTTTTAGATTTATATCTCTCCTTTCAAGATGTTTATTTGACATCTTTTTTCATGTTTACCTTTATATATATACAAATATATATGGGCAAAAGTATTTGTAAGCTGCATGTCTTTCAGAAAAAGTGCTTTATTATTCTATTTAGTGACGTGTCGGCCCTCTTTTTCCTTCTATTACAGCAGCAACACGTCGAGGCATACTTTCCACAAGTTCTCTGTAAATCTGGGCAGGAATAGATCGCCATTCCTCATGCACGGTTTTGAGAAGAGATTGTTGTGAAGATGGGCATAGGTGGTAGTGTCGTATCCGTCGCTTCAGTTGGTCCCATAAGTGCTCGATCAGATAAATAGTTATTACAAAATGAGTAGTTTTTTGTTTTACGAATGCTCTACCCAGCAAACTTAGTATTTGCATATTTGCTGATCTTCTGCAGTGTCCAAAACACTTTTTCCATATAGTGTATATATATATATATATATATATATATATATATATATATATATAATGTAGCAGGGGGTGAGAGGAGAAGTCAGGGATGGAAGATATGCGTTGCAGAGGTTGCTCAACTCGAGGATGTAGGCCTCACATCCTCTCTCCTGTACAGGTTTTCACCTGAGCCAGGGAACCAGGTGGAGCTCAGGCACCTGCTAGATATAAAATGAGTCAGTCTGCAGAGCAGTGTGTGTGTGTGTGTATGTGTGTGCGTGTGTGTGTGTGTGTGTGTGTGTGTGTGTGTGTGTGTGTGTGTGTGTGTGTCTCTCTCTCTCTCTCTCTCTCTCTCTGTGTCTCTGTCTGTGTCTCTGTCTGTGTGTCTGTCTGTGTCTGTCTGTGTCTCTGTGTGTCTATGTCTGTCTGTGTGTCTGTCTGTGTGTGTGTCTGTGTGTGTCTGTCTGTCTGTGTCTGAGACATGTGCACTGTGGAAGATTAAAACAGGAGTTTGTCTTCCCAGGAAGCTGATGAGATCCCTGTCCCTGCTACTACTGACTAGAGGAACTACTCACAAGTCTGCTAAGAGGTTGCTACCAAGGAGGATCCACTTCAAGCGGGTAAAAGCTGCCTGAACCAGAACTGCCACTATTATATGGTTTATTGCTATGGATAAAAAGGACATTCAGATGGTCATACTACTTACTGCATTGAACTTGAAGGACTTTTGATTTCTTTCACTTTTACTGGGATACCAGTTGTTTATGTTATAACTAGAGATGAGCGAACGTACTCGTCCGAGCTTGATACTCGTTCGAGTATTAGCGTGTTCGAGATGCTCGTTACTCGTAACGAGTACCACGCGATGTTCGGGTTACTTTCACTTTCATCTCTGAGACGTTAGCGCGCTTTTCTGGCCAATTGAAAGACAGGGAAGGCATTACAACTTCCCCCTGCGACGTTCAAGCCCTATACCACGCCCCTGCAGTGAGTGGCTGGCGAGATCAGGTGTCACCCGAGTATAAAAATCGGCCCCTCCCGCGGCTCGCCACAGATGCATTCTGACAGAGATCAGGGACAGTGCTATCTTGTTGGAGCTGCTATAGGGAGAGCGTTAGGAGTATTTTAGGCTTCAAGAACCCCAACGGTCCTTCTTAGGGCCACATCTAACTGTGTGCAGTACTGTGGATGCTGCTTTTTGCAGTGTTGCACTTTTTTTTTTTTTTGGTATATCGGCCGTGCAGAGCATTGTGCCCTGCAGTAATACTCCAGGGCCAGAAGTGCTTAGGCAGGGACAGAAGACATATTATTGATTGAATATAGGCAGTGGGCCTTTGCAAAAAAATTTGTGGGAAAAAATCTATTTGGCCTGCCTGTGACTGTGCTCAGTGTTCTGGGTCTGTGCTGGGTGTAGTAGTCCTCCTAATTCATACGCAGCCAGCTAAGTGTTACAGCAGGCTTGCGCCAAATTATTTCCTGGCTCTGTCTGGGCTCTGAAATCACTGCTGTGTTGCAGTTCACAGTGCAACACTCTGCAGTTCTGTGACATACTCCAGGGACAGAAGTGCTTAGGCAGGGACAGAAGACATATTATTGATTGAATAGAGGCAGTGGGCCTTTGCAAAAAAATTTGGGGCAAAAAATCTATTCGGCCTGCCTGTGACTGTGCTCAGTGTTCTGGGTCTGTCTGTGCTGGGTGTAGTAGTTCTACAAAATCACACGCAGCCAGCTAAGTGTTACAGCAGGCTTGCGCCAAATTATTTCCTGGCTCTGTCTGGGCTCTGAAATCACTGCTGTGTTGCAGTTCACAGTGCAACACTCTGCAGTTCTGTGACATACTCCAGGGACAGAAGTGCTTAGGCAGGGACAGAAGACATATTATTGATTGAATATAGGCAGTGGGCCTTTGCAAAAAAATTTGGGGCAAAAAATCTATTTGGCCTGCCTGTGACTGTGCTCCGTGTTCTGGGTCTGTGCTGGGTGTAGTAGTTCTACAAAATCATACGCAGCCAGCTAATTGTTACAGCAGGTTTGCGCCAAATTATTTCCTGGCGTTCCGTAAGCAAAGTCAGCCTCCAACCACAGGCCAATAAGCGGCACATTTAATTACAGCGTTCTGTTTCTGCATTACTGGTAATACAGCATGCTGAGGGGTAGGGGTAGGCCTAGAGGACGTGGACGCGGCCGAGGACGCGGAGGCCCAAGTCAGGGTGTGGGCACAGGCCGAGCCAGTGCGGTGGCCAGGGGTAGAGGTAGGGCCAGACCGAATAATCCACCAACTGTTTCCCAAAGCGCCCCCTCGCGCCATGCCACCCTGCACAGGTCAAGGTGCTCTACAGTGTGACAGTTTTTCACAGAGACACCTGACAACCGACGAACAGTGGTGTGCAACCTTTGTCGCGCCAAGATCAGCTGGGGAGGCACCACCACCAGCATGCGCAGGCATATGATGGCCAAGCACCCCACAAGGTGGGACGAAGGCCGTTCACCGCCTCCGGTTTGCACCACTGCCTCTCCCCCTGTGCCCCAACCTGCCACTGAGATCCAACACCCCTCTCAGGGCACAGGCATTACCGTCTCCTGGCCTGCACCCACACCCTCACCTCCGCTGTCCTCGGCCCCATCCAGCAATGTCTCTCAGCGCAGCGTCCAGACGTCGCTAGCGCCACTGTTTGAGCGTGAGCGCAAGTACGCCGCCACGCACCCGCACGCTCAAGCGTTAAACGTGCACATTGCCAAATTGATCAGCCTGGAGATGCTGCCTTATAGGCTTGTGGAAACGGAGGCTTTCAAAAGCATGATGGCGGCGGCGGCCCCGCGCTACTCAGTTCCTAGTCGCCACTACTTTTCCCGATGTCCCGTCCCAGGCCTGCACGACCACGTCTCCCGCAACATTGTACGCGCCCTCACCAACGCGGTTACTGCCAAGGTCCACTTAACTACAGACACGTGGACAAGCACAGGCGGGCAGGGTCACTATATTTCCCTGACGGCACATTGGGTGAATTTAGTGGAGGCTGGGACAGAGTCAGAGCCTGGGACCGCTCACGTCCTACCCACCCCCCGAATTGCGGGCCCCAGCTCGGTGGTGGTATCTGCGGCGGTGTATGCTTCCTCCACTAAACCACCCTCCTCCTCCTCCTCCTACGCAACCTCTGTCTTGCAATCAAGATGTGTCAGCAGCAGCACGTCGCCAGCAGTCGGTGTCGCGCGGCATGGCAGCTCAGCGGTGGGCAAGCGTCAGCAGGCAGTGCTGAAGCTACTCAGCTTAGGAGATAAGAGGCACACGGCCCACGAACTGCTGCAGGGTCTGACAGAGCAGACCGACCACTGGCTTGCGCCGCTGAGCCTCCAATCGGGCATGGTCGTGTGTGACAACGGCCGTAACCTGGTGGCGGCTCTGCAGCTCAGCAGCCTCACACACGTGCCATGCCTGGCCCATGTGTTTAATTTGGTGGTTCAGCGCTTTCTGAAAAGCTACCCACACTTGTCATACCTGCTCAGAAAGGTGCGCCAGCTCTGCGCACATTTCCGCAAGTCCCACACGCACGCTGCCACCCTGCGGACACTGCAACATCGATTTAATCTGCCAGTGTACCGACTGCTGTGCGACGTGCCCACACAGTGGAACTCTACGCTCCACATGTTGGCCAGGCTCTATGAGCAGCGTAGAGCTATTGCGGAATACCAACTCCAACATGGGCGGCGTAGTGGGAGTCAGCCTCCTCAATTATTTACAGAAGAGTGGGCCTGGTTGGCAGCCATCTGCCAGGTCCTTGGAAACTTTGAGGAGTCTACCCAGATGCTGAGCGGGGATGCTGCAATCATTAGCGTCACCATTCCTCTGCTATGCCTCTTGAGAAGTTCCCTGCAAAGCATAAAGGCAGACGCTTTGGAATCGGAAACAGAGGCGGGGGAAGACAGTATGTCGCTGGATAGTCAGAGCACCCTCATGTCTATATCTCAGCGCGTTGAGGAGGAGGGGGAGGAGCATGAGGAGGAGGGGGAAGAGACAGCTTGGTCCACTGATGAGGGGACAGATGCTGCTTGCCTGTCATCCTTTCAGCGTGTATGGCCAGAGGAGGAGGAGGAGGGGGAGGAGCATGAGGAGGAGGGGGAAGAGACAGCTTGGCCCACTGCTGAGGGGACAGATGCAGCTTGCCTGTCATCCTTTCAGCGTGTATGGCCAGAGGAGGAGGAGGAGGATCCTGAAAGTGATCTTCCGAGTGAGGACAGCCATGTGTTTCGTACAGGTACCCTGGCACACATGGCTGACTTCATGTTAGGATGCCTTTCTCGTGACCCTCGCGTTACACGCATTCTGGCCACTACGGATTACTGGGTGTACACACTGCTCGACCCACGGTATAAGGAGAGCCTTTCCACTCTCATTCCCGAAAAGGAAAGGGGTTCGAGAATGATGCTATACCACAGGGCGCTGGTGGACAAACTGATGGTAAACTTCCCATCCGACAGCACTAGTGGCCGAAGGCGCATTTCCGCGGCCCAGGTAGCAGGGGAGGCGCAGAGATCAGGCAGCATGTACAGCGCAGGCAGGGGAACATTATCCAAGGCCTTTGCCAGCTTTATGGCTCCCCAGCAAGACTGTGTCACCGGTCCCCAGTCAAGGCTGAGTTGGCGGGAGCACTGTAAAAGGATGGTGAGGGAGTACGTAGCCGATCGCACGACTGTCCTCAGTGACGCCTCTGCCACCTACAACTACTGCGTGTTGAAGCTGGACACGTGGCCTGAACTCGCGCTGTATGCCCTGGAGGTGCTTGCTTGTCCTGCGGTTAGCGTCTTGTCAGAGAGTGTGTTTAGTGTGGCTGGGGGAATCATCACGGATAGGCGTACCCACCTGTCAACCGACAGTGCCGACAGGCTTACACTCATCAAGATGAACAAAGCCTGGATTTCCCCAGACTTCTCTTCTCCACCAGTGGACAGCAGCGATACCTAAACAATACGTAGGTTGCACCCGCGGATGGAAGCATCGTTCTCTATCACCATCCAAAACGTGGACCTTTTTGCTTCATCTATCTGTGTATAATATTCCTCCTCCTCCGCCTACTCCTCCTCCTGAAACCTCACATAATCACGCCGAACGGGCAATTTTTCTTAGGCCCACAAGGCTCAGTCATATAATTTTTGTAAACAATTTTTATACGTTTCAATGCTCATTAAAGCGTTTAAACTTTCACCTCAACCAATTTTTATTTTAACTGGGCTGCCTCCAGGCCTAGTTACCAATTAAGCCACATTAACCAAAGCGATTAATGGGTTTCACCTGCCCTCTTGGTTGGGCATGGGCAATTTTTCTCAGGTACATTAGTACTGTTGGTACACCAATTTTTGGGGGCCCTCGCCTACATTGTAATCCAATTAATTTTTTGCCCACCTGCATTACAGCTGACGTAACATCCGCTGTGTTGGGCACTGCAATGGGATATATTAATGTACCGCCGGTGGCTTCCTGGCACCCACCCATGCTGTGGGTCCACAGGGAGTTGTAACTGCATGTGTCCACTTCTAAAGAACCCCGGTCTGACTGGGGCATGCAGTGTGGGCCGAAGCCCACCTGCATTAAACATGACATTACCTCAGCTGTGATGGGCAATGCAATGGGATATATTAATGTACCGCCGGTGGCTTCCTGGCACCCACCCATGCTGTGGGTCCACAGGGAGTTGTAACTGCATGTGTCCAATTCTAAAGAACCCCGGTCTGACTGGGGCATGCAGTGTGGGCCGAAGCCCACCTGCATTAAACATGACATTACCTTAGCTGTGATGGGCAATGCAATGGGATATATTAATGTACCGCCGGTGGCTTCCTGGCACCCACCCATGCTGTGGGTCCACACGGAGTTGTAACTGCATGTGTCCACTTCTAAAGAACCCCGGTCTGACTGGGGCATGCAGTGTGGGCCGAAGCCCACCTGCATTAAGCACGACATTACATCAGCTGTGTTGGGCACTGCAATGGGATATATTTATGTACCGCCGGTGGGTTCCAGGGAGCCACCCATGCCGTCGGTCCACAGGGAGTTGTAACTGCATGTGTCCACTTCTAAAGAACCCCGAAGCCCACCTGCATTAAACATGACATTACCTCAGCTGTGATGGGCAATGCAATGGGATACATTTATGTACCGCCGTTGGGTTCCAGGGAGCCACCCATGCTGTGGGTGCACACGGAATTCCCATTGCGGAGTTGTACCTGCCTGTGACTATTTATAAAAAACAGCGGTCTGACTGGGGCATGCAGACACCTTGACAGAATGAATAGTGTGTGGCACATAGGTTCCCCATTGCTATGCCCACGTGTGCAGCTCCTGATGGCGGTGGCACAGGATTGGATTTCTCATTGCTTCTGTACAGCATTGTGGGCTATCGCCCCGCCCCTTTTAAAGAGGGTCGCTGCTTAGCCGTGCCAACCCTCTGCAGTGTGTGCCTGCGGTTCCTCTGGCAGACGCACTTATAAATAGACATGAGGGTGGCGTGGCATGAGGGCAGCTGAAGGCTGGGCAGGGACAATTTGGTGTGCGCTGTGGACACTAGGTCGTGGGGGGGTTGGGCAGCATGTTACCCAGGAGAAGTGGCAGCGGAGTGTCATGCAGGCAGTGATTGTGCTTTGTTGGAGGTAGTGTGGTGCTTAGCAAAGTTATGCATTGCTAATGAGGGCTTTTCAGAAGTAAAAGTTGTTGGGGGGGGGGCCCACTCTTGCCGCTATTGTGGCTTAATAGTGGGACCTGTGAACTTGAGATGCAGCCCAACATGTAGCCCCTCGCCTGCCCTATCCGTTGCTGTGTCGTTCCCATCACTTTCTTGAATTGCCACGATTTTCACAAATGAAAACCTTAGCGAGCATCGGCGATATACAAAAATGCTCGGAGCGCCCATTGACTTCAATGGGGTTCGTTATTCGAAACGAACCCTCGAGCATCGCGAAAAGTTCGTCTCGAGTAACAAGCACCCGAGCATTTTGGTGCTCGCTCATCTCTAGTTATAACCTCTCGTGTCAATAAATGAACACAAACGGACTTTTGTTGTTTGCCTGGTGTTTAAACCCCCTGGAGCGTCACAAGATATATATTAAGATCTATATTTTGATGAATGAATAGATATCAATATATTTTGTAAAACAAGCACAATATAGAGATGTAGCAGCTCCATCATTGAATGCTGGTCTGCGCTGCAGAGTTAATGTGCCATACTTCACTTTGAACAACGGACGTGCTGCACAAATAGTACTATACTAATGCTGCTACATCGGTATATTAGTCATTTGATTGTATGAACAGTACAACCAATGGAAATTAGATCACTTAAGATGTAATTTCAGTTTGGGAATTTGCTTCCAAAGCATGTTAAATGATTTAAATTCAAGATGTAAAAAAGTGTAATTTATTTTACTGAGACAAATATATTATTGACTAACGAAGATTACAGGAATGATAGAACAAGGAAAATATACAGCAGGTAAATAATTGACACTACAGTATGCATTAGTATCACTAATAACAGTAATATCTACATACTGTGTTTAAAATCTTAAATTATTTTGCATAGCCCATTTAGCTTTTAGAAAGCACTGTAAAGATGACCATTTTATGATTCTAACCTAAAACGTCAAGTTGGGAATACTACAAATCAGTTGTGTATTTCCACATTATCACTTTCTAAGTTCTCTGATATCGTACCACATGATGTAATGCATAAAATAATACATTTCATTTTTCTGAAAAAATATGTTGGGATGATACTTTAAAGAATGTTAAATACTGGTGTTAATGATACTGTATTTACAGCATTGGATTATCACTTTATAGCTTCTGATCAAATCAATTGAGTATCAGGATTGGGTTTTCTATGACTGTAAAGAACAATTATATGTGTTTCTGCATTATAAATAAACTTTTGTCAAATTTTTGTCTATAGGCTGCAGACTGCACAATTTTTTCCATAAAAAAAAAACCCAGAAACGTAACAGAATGGAAGCAAGCTGAAAATTTTCTGCTATTTTGAAAACCTGTTGAAATCAAGAGGGAAAAAAACGGAGACATTTATTTCAGTTTTAATTTCATTTCTCTGCTCTAAAATTATAGCCCTAAGTCACAATTATAGACAAATACAATTCTTTTCCACCAGTACAATACAAACACTTGTGCCCCATGCATTTTATTGAACACATTGAGTAAGCATATTTAGTCCAGGGAGAAAAAGTAAGTGAATGTCTTTCTTAATAACTTCTCCATGAGATAGATGGCAAAAGGTGTTTTAATTATGAAAATGATCATGAAAGTGTACGTTTCACAGGTGCTTTTTCCATTAAATAAAGGCACATAACGCATGGTTACTGACAAATCTATTCTACCCACAATGATTGCTAGTGTGAAGAATTGAACAATGCAACTTTCAGAACCCCTCAGAAAATATGTTATAGAGATCCATAAAGCTAATAAAGAGTAACAAAGCATTGCTAAAGTCTTGGGTGTACATCAAGCCACAATTAGACAAATTACCTAAAAATTGTGAAAATGTAGGTCTGTTGCTACTGTCCTTAGGAGTGAGCATCCTGTTAAAATAAATCAATGAGCACAACAGGCAATCCTGAACGATGTGTGAAAGAATGCAGGGTAGAGATGAGCGATCACGCTCGTCCAAGCTTGATGCTCGTCAATTGCATTTCCTTTCCCTGCATGTTTAGTGCCATTTTCTAGCCAATAAACATGCAGGGCAGGCATTACCACTTCCTGCTGTGATGTGCCAGCCCTCCTCCTCCCCCACAGTATTGAGTGGCTGGGCAGATCAGGTGACCGCCGAATACTTAAACTGGTCCTGCCCGCAGCTCGCCTCAGACGCATGCTGGCAGTGGTTAGGGAAAGTGCTGATGCTTATACAGGGAAAGTGTTAGAGTAGGAACCTGTCTTCAAGAACCCCAACGGTCCTTCTTAGGGCTACTCCTCATCGTGTGCATTACAGTTGTGCCTGGGTGGGAGCAGAAGTTTACCATTTTTTTTAAAGCATCTATCCCTCTGCAGAGCATTACAGCTATAGCATTCTCCGTCTGCAGTGCATTAGGCAGAGTTGAGGGAAAGAGCTGCTTATATAGGGAAAGTGTTAGAGTAGGATCCTGTCTTCAAGAACCCCAATGGTCCTTCTTAGGGCTACTCTTCATCGTGTGCATTACAGTTGTGGCTGGCTGGGAGCAGTAGTGCACCATTTTTTTAAAAGCATCTATCCCTCTGCAGAGCATTACGGCTATATCATTCTTAGTCTGCAGTGCATTAGGCAGATGTCTAACCGCGAAACAGTACTCTAATATTTCCTAGGACAATGCAAACCATTTCAGTTATACCATTCTATGTGTGCAGTGCATTAGGCAGAGGTCTTACCGCTAAACAGTACTCTAATATTTCCTGGAACATTGCAGATCATTGCAGCTATACAGTCCTGTGTGAGCAGTACCTTAGGCAGAGGGGTCACTCTCATCGCTAAATAGTACACAAATATTTTCTGGCCCACTGCAGGTTATTGCAGATCTACTGTTCTATATGTTCAGTGCCTCAGGCAGAGGGCTCACTCTCATTGCTAAACAGTACTTTAATATTTCCTGGGACACTGCAGATCATTGCAGCTACACCGTTATATGTGTGCAGTGCCTTAGGCAGAGGGCTCACTCTCATTGCTAAACAGTACTGTAATATTTCCTGGGACACTGCAGTTCATTGCAGCTATACCGTTATATGTGTGCAGTGCCTTAGGCAGAGGGCAAACTCTCATTGCTAAATAGTATGCAAATATTTCCTGGCCCACTGCAGAACAGCATTTCACAGATACCATTCTATGTGTTGGGTGAAGTAGCCGCAGTTATCAGCACTATCCACTGGATGTATAGCTTTCTGCCCCTGTGCAGAGCGTCCTTCTTAGGGCTACTCCTCACCGTGTGCATTATAATTGTGTCTGGCTGGGAGCAGTATTGCACCCTTCTTTTTTTTTTAAAGCATCTAGGCCTGTGCAGAGCATTACAGTTATACCGTCCTCAGTCTGCAGTGCATTAGACCGAGGTCACACTGTCAAACAGTACTCTAATATTTCCTAGGCCACTGCAAACCATTTCAGTTATACTGTTCTTAGTCTGCAGTGCATTAGACCGAGGTCACATCGTGAAACAGTACTCTAATATTTCCTAGGCCACTGCAAACCATTTTAGTTATACCGTTCTCAGTCTGCAGTGCATTAGACCGAGGTCTCACTGCGAAACAGTACTCTAATATTTCCTAGGCCACTGCAAACCATTTCAGTTATACTGTTCTCAGTCTGCAGTGCATTATGCAGATTTCTCACTGTGAAACAGTACTCTAATATTTCCTAGGCCACTGCAAAATATTTCAGCTCTGCCACTGTGCAGAGCATCTCACAATACCCTTTCCTTGGTGGGGTTGAGATAGCTGCAGTTACCAGCACTATCCACTGGCTTTAGAGTCTTCTCCCACTCCATACAGGTTCTTTTATCTACAAGTCTCTGTGAGCAGTAAATTACCCCTAGGTAGACAGCGGGTTTATTTTTCCAAGTCACAGCGTAGAGCCTCCAATATCTACAAGTCTCTGTGTGCGGTGAATTAGCCACAGTTGTCAGCGCTGTATAGTGGGGTAATTTATTTGGGCCCTGCTCTATCCCTAATCCGCCATGAGGAGTAGGGGTAAGGGTCGAGAACGTGGGCGCGGGCGTCCAAGTGAGGGTGTGGGCACAGGCCGAGTCCTGGGTGGGGTAAATCACAGCTGGCTGCTGAGGGATTACAAGAGAGGCAGGTTCCAGATTCATATCACAATTTGCAGGTCCGCGTGGTAGACCTTTATTACAAACAGAGCAGTGCGAGCAGGTCCTGTCGTGGATGGCAGAAAACGCGTCCCGCAATGTATCAACCACCCAGTCTTCTACGCAGTCCACTACTCCCGGCTTAGGGACTGCAACTGTGAATCTTCTGGCTGCTTCACCTTCCTCCCAGCCTCCTCACTCCATGAAAATGACACATTCTGAGCAGGCAGACTCCCAGGAACTATTCTCGGGTCCCTGCCCTGAGTAGGAAAAAAAAGGTTCCTCTCTCACCTATGGAGTTTGTCATGACCGATGTCCAACCTTTGCAAAGTTCCCGGAGTCCAGGTGATGAGGCTGGGGACTTCCGGCAACTGTCTCAAGAGCTTTTTGTGGATGAGGATGATGAGACACAGTTGTCTAGAAATAGCATAGAAGAGCAGCACCGCCGATGGTCCAGAAATGTTGGCTTTATTCAATCCATAAAAATGGGACAGCAAAGTTTCAACTCCAAATGGAGTCTTTTTCAAGCTGACTCCCAATACAGACATCACAGATTTTATATAAAACAAACACCAATCACATGCAACAAGTAATTAACAGGTAATTAAAATGACAGGAGCTCACCTGTAACACAATACGGTCACTGGTTTCCTGTAACAAGCGTGAGATCGGGAGCAGCTTCGGCGTGGATCATAGTCCAAACACGGAGGAATCTCTCTACACTGCGCAGATGTGAGAGTGCAATACATCTCGCAATGTTAAATGGCTCTAACTACGTCATATCTAGCACGTAGTGCGCATGTCACCTACCACACAACATATCGGATATGTCTTCAGGCGTCCCTCGTCTTTATATACAAGGACATCCAAAAACTGCATCTCTTTAACTGACGAGGAAAGTGTGAATTTCAGGGATGGCAGGATGTTGTTAATCTCCTCATGAAATAAGCGTAATTCACTTTCTGTCCCACTGCATATGATAAAAATATCGTCTATATATCGGGCCAACATATGCACTTTCGACCAGTGCCGCGATACATAGATGCAGTGTTCTTCAACATATGCCATGAAAATCTTGGCATACGTCGGTGCCACGTTCGTACCCATGGTGGTACCACGGCACTGACAAAATAGGGCTTCCTTATAGAGAAAAATGTTGTGATGCAGCACCATCTCCAATAACGTCAAAATGAAAACAACTTTATTGTTCTCAAAATTTGAATTTCCTCCAGCAGGCACCGCTGCGTGCCTGCGATACTCGCTCCTGTACAACAGCACGGTAGCGAGTATATGCGGGAATGAGTGTCTGGCATTGTTTGCCTGACAGTCATCCCATGTAAATGGGACTTAAGTAGAGATGAGCGAGCGTACTCGGCCACACCCCTTTTTCGCCCGAGCGCCGCGATTTTCGAGTACTTCCGTACTCGGGCGAAAAGATTCGGGGGGCGCCGTGGGTGAGTGGGGGGTTGCAGCGGGGAGTGGGGTGGGGGAGAGGGAGAGAGAGGGCTCCCCCCTGTTCCCCGCTGCTACCCCCCGCTCCGCCACGCCTCCCGCGCCCCCCGAATCTTTTCACCCGAGTACGGAAGTACTCGAAAATAGCGGTGCTCGATCGAGTAATTACTCAAAACGAGTAGGTTCGCTCATCTCTAGACTTAAGATGTCATGGCATGCCACTCACCTACTGCAGCTCCTGCTTCATCTGCTCTCAGCCCCTCCTCTTACAACAGAAGCCATGTCCACTTCTACACTTGGGCCTTTGTCTCTGCTCATGGGGCATGGGCATGCTTCTAACCACTTTCTTAAAGAGCCAATGTGTGTCCCATTTATTCCTGTCCTTGGCTATGTTTACTACACTTCAGTCTTCAGTCTCTACTTGCTGTTTGCCCTGACCAGGACTGTTTATTGTACCCCAATCTGTTCTGCCAGTTTGGACTAGCGAATCATATTGAAGTATATAATAGTTGACCTCTGCTTCTCTAGTTATGTCTGTGTTCACAACCTCAGGCACTGCCCCTCAGCCTTGTGTAGCATTAGTAGCCCCACCACCAGGGTTGAACTGGGCAGGACAGCATGGGCCCACTGGCTTGCACTCCTAGCAGTTTTGTAGGGCCTTCCCATGGTTTCACCGTGTGAGGTCCTCCTGTCTTTTCATGCAGGTACATACCTCACAGCCCGACTCCCATTGCTGAAATTACCAGCCTCCTGCTGCAGCCCCACCTTCCTGCATATCACACTGGTGATTGTCAATAAACCAGAAATCCAGTGTCTCACTCTTGGGGGTGGGCAGAGGAAGACTAATAAATAATAATAAAGAATATTAAAAGTGTGCAGTCTGCTCCACTAATCCATGCTGACTGCACACAGTCACATACATTAGAAGCCCCACTGAGAAAGTATGAGTGTTGTTGCTGGCAGCCTCAAGTTACTATATCAGATTTTGAATCTAAGTGGTACACTAACTTACATTGCTATTTTATACTTTATGTCGCTCCTTGCCCTCATGAAGGAGGTGATGTCTGGTGTATTGGACCAGGCTGCCAGCGACAACACTGTGGAGGGGGAGAGATTACAGGCAGTATCAGAGGCAGGTACATTCCTGTGGGTACTGTAAGAGGTTGCTGCTGAAAGACCAAGATTTTAAATGCTGCTGTTAGATTGAAAAGACCATTTTGAGATAGTGTATTGCAGCTGGCAGCTACTATACAACATCCCGAGGCTACCATATACACCTGGCAGCCTTAAGATGTTCTGCAGTAGCTGCCTGCACCTACTCAGTTGCCCTGTGCAATCTACTTCTGTAGGCAGAAACAGCAACATTTACGGACCATTCACATAGGCACAATTTTTCCACATTCTGTATTGCAAGGAATGGTAAATTCCACACCAAAATCCGCATGGATTTTGATGTGTAATGAAAAAAGCTTAATTCTGTCTTTAATTCCACATCCAAATCTGCAATAAGACTTAAAGATTTTGGTGCAGAATTCACAGCGGTGTATTAAGGTGCAGATTTGCAGTGCGGAATGCGGAAAAATGTTTACCCATGTGAAGGGCACTTTTAAAATCTCTAGCCTTCTTTAATATGGCATAATTTTGCACAGTGCTAACCGTACATGCTCAACACAGACCCATAATAGTTGAACTGTTTCATTTTCTGTTATGAAAGAGTAAAGAATTATACACTTTTCCAATATTCAATGGATGGTGTCAAATGACCTGTCACACCATAAGCAGGATTATTAATATCAGCTAAAAACTCTTGAAACCTGACTTTACGTTTTCATAAGGTGTATCCAATATATATCAAATTATAGACGGTGCATGTGATAATATATACAACAAAATTCAAATTGCAGTTTATATACTCTTTAATGCTAAATTCACTGGTACCTCTAGAATTTAAAAAAAGTGCAGTATGGTATAACAAAACTAGAGGTGCACATGGAAACAAATTGAAACACATCCGAAACGCATAACCTTATCCAATAACACTCAGTTTCTGTATGTTAAGATTACAATTTTATTGGAAGTCAATAAGCATAATCTTTTATTATGGAGGATTTGTGAGTGCTGGATTTATCTGGTATCCTTTTGACACTACTGTGAGTTACAGTTTGGGGACCCCACAGCAAAGGCCAAATTCCAATTGAAGGGGGAAAGGGTGAATACTGGGGTTCTCCAAATGCTACCTTAAGATCTGGCCCTAAACCAAATCAGTGTGTGCCAAAGCAGATCCACATCTATTTCCTGATGTAAGTCAACTAAAGAATGGTTAAAAAGATTTGTGCCATAAAATGGCCATGCCAGAGTCCTAATCTTAAAATTATTCAGATGTTGGGGCATAACTTGAAGGGGGTTGTGCACACAAAGCATTTCAAAAATATTGATGAACTGAAAAAGGTTTGCAGGTAGGAATGGCCAAAATTCCTCTTTAATCTTAAAGTAGTTGCAATTACAAAAACATTTGGTGAAAGTAGTATATACAGATTATTCAAGGGTACACTTCCTTTTTTTTACAACAGTATAGTTTTTCAACATAAACCTTACTTTTAGTACAGTATACTGTATGTCAAAAGTCTCCAAAGATAAGTTGTTTTTAAATCTTTTAGGCAATATACATGGGAAGTGCTTATTTATATTGCAAATGCTAAATGTTGGTTTCTGTCCTATATTGAAGCATGTTTTTCATAATGTATTTCTTTTTCAAAGCAATGCTTGAACAAACAAAATAAATGAGTCTATCTTTACACTATTTCAAAAAGCTGCTGAAAAAAACTAAAAAAATATATTTTCTTAGCTTTGTAAAACCTAATATGTCATTAAAATACAACATGACCTAAGTGATATTGTAATCTAACCATGAAAAGTAGATCTATTATTATTATTATTATAATAAATGGGAAGGCAATATAAAGGTATATTCTATTTTAATGTCTGCTGTTGCTTATCAGATTCTTTTGTTTCATTTTTATTTTGCTCACAGGACTTGAACATAATACAGTACTTGTTCAAGTGCTGCAGTTCATATTTAAATAGGATCTGTAATGGAGCACCTTTCCATTTCTTCTGACTGACAGTTCTCTTTTACACCAGAAGGACATTTTAGTTTAGATCAAAGCCTCTCAAATCAAAGCTACTCTAGCCATGAGTTGATTGCGTTTCCACTTGGGCATGATTCCTGTCATTAAGGCCTTTTAGATGGGATGAATGTCGGGCAAATGATGCCCCGCACTCGTCCCCGTACTTACTTGCTCTTCTGCTGCTGCACGGGAGCTAGTATCACTAGCTCACATTGGGGAGGCTGGAGGAGATTTCTCTCCTCGCGCTCCCCCACTCCTCTCCATTGACTTAACATAGCAGGGCTATTTACAATGTACGATAATCATTAAGCTCATTGTCCATTGGTTATGCAGAATACAGGATGAACGATGAGCTGAATGCTGATCGTTCAGTGTAAATAGCAGCCATTCAGTATTGAAGGGCTGCTATGTTAAGTCAATGGAGAGGGGCGGGGGAGCGCGAGGAGTGAAATCTCTCGCAGCCTTCCCGTGCACCTGCTGGCTGCTCTGTGAGCGAGCCAGCTATACTAGCTCCAGTGCAACAGCACAGGAGTGAGTGTATGTGGAGACAAGTTTTGGGCATCGTTTGCCCAACATTCGTCCCATCTAAATGGACTCTTTGGCCAACCTGCCACTTCTACTCTCTACTCCATTGCAGTAGTCTGTCATACCACCATCTGTTGGCTCTGCAGCTCTTCTTCTGCTTGTTTGGGTTGATTTGCTACAGTGACCAGAATCTCCTGATGATGTCAGGCTGCCTGTTATATTTGAAGTTTCCAAGCTATAGATTGCCACCTGGTGATACATCTTCCTGGCTGACGTTCATTTGTTGCTATTACTTTTGAAATTGATTATGATCCTGGTCTTGGCCCTTTTACACTGTTTGCCATGTGCCTGTCACAATCTGGTGCAGGACTGGAGTCATTTGTTATACCCGCCACTGGTAGGAAATGAGTTCAAGGAGGCAGCTGGGGACTGGTACATGAGATAGCGTTGCAGTAGAAAGGGTTCAAGCAGTAGTGAAGTCAGGAGGAAATAACAGGGGTCTGGTACATAGGATAGTGGTGCAGCACAAGGGGTTAAGCATTAGCAAAATCAGAAAGGCATGCCAGGGTCTGGTACATGAGATGGATGATCTGTTTGCAGAAGGGCAGGTATGCAGGAAGATAGCTTGGTTAGAGGCACAAGGCACAATATAGGGGGTAGTGGGGCTTTGATTTTATAGGTTAACTAATCAGAAAGCATGGTGGAGGCAGGGTAGAAACAGGAACAGGAACAAGTCACAGGGATGAGGTTTATCAGCGGAGATGTCAAGCAGGCTAATTGGCTTAATAGGAAGGGCTACTGCTAGGAGCACAGGAGGTTGCAGGTTTAAATTCTGACAGCAGCCCCCTTCTTCCAGGACAGCCTCTGGACCTCCCAGGGGCTGTCTTTCCTGCCTACCTTTGCTGGAAGTCTCCTGTTAGCCTAGGGACAATGCAGGCTGGTTCTCAGGAATTTTCTTCCGGGCCTGTACCCCTGCCATTGTACCAACTACTGCAGTCTTCTCCTACAAAGTCTTTAGTCCACAATATATTTCTCTTCACCGCAAAGAAAGAGTTGGCTGACATCTTCCTGGGAAGGTATTCTCCTTGAAAGCCTTGAGGAGCGACATATGAAATACTGGGTGAATCCTTAGATTACCAGAAAGACAATCTGACCTACTCTTGCCATTATCGGGAAAGGCCTCAGGAATTTTGACCTGAACTTGGGGGAAGGGACATGGCTCTTCAGGTTTTGGGCCGATATCTATAACTGAAAGGCAAAGGAGGCCCTGTGATGGAAATTCACTGCTTGTTTGTAACTTGCCTGCACTTCTTTCAGTCTCTACTGGGTTTTTTGCAGTGTTAAAAGTCTGTGGTTGGCAGTAGGGACAGGAGTCTCGACAAGGAGGCCCGGAATGAAGCTAGGGTGTAACCCATAGTTTGCAAAGAATGGCCCCTTTGAGGGTGCATTGTTGTAAGTAAATTCCACTGCTCGTAGATGGTCCATCCAAAAATCATGGAGGTAGGAGATGAATGGAGTGAGTCTCATCTGAAAATAGATGGTAATGGAATGTGAATTTCGGCCTCTGGATGGTGTGACTCACACACTTCTTGCTATACACTATTATCATGGTCAGGCATGGGACTGGAGTCTTGGGTGGTAGTCAGCAAGGGCAGAAAAAATGGTCAGACAAGCCAGGGTTTGGTATGTAGAGAGGACGATGCAGTACAGAGGACTCAGCATATTTGTAGTCAGGAACAAGCCAGTGATCGATACACAAAGAGCAATCTTTAAAGGTAGCAGGTAGCTGGTTTAAAGATTGAGGGTTCAGAGCACAGCAAACATGCACTGAGGAGAGCACAGGGCCAGGTTTAAATAGGAAGTCCAATCAGTGAAGGATGGAGCTAATCAGGAGCTGGATTACAGGACCTGAGTTGCAGGAACTGGGACAGGTTAAGCAGAGTAACTGTCCAGCAGGCTGAATAGCTCACTAAAGATAGACACTGTCCAGAGACCAGGAAATCCTAGGTTCGAGTCCTGATACATATCTACCGCTTTTTCTAAGGCAGAAACCTTTATCTGACACGTGGCACAGAACTTTTTCCATGGCAACAACAGACTATTTTGGTGGGCGTGTTTATTCTGTCTTGATCTGGCGCAGTACTGGAGTCACTTGTTGCAACCGCCACTGGCGAAAAAAAGGGTCAAGGAGGCAGCTTAGGTCTGGTATAGGAGATGTTGTTGCAGCACAGAGAGTTCAAGCAGTAGCAAAGTCAGGAGGAAATAGCCAGGGTCTGGTACATGGGATGGCGGTGCAGCAAGGGGTTAAGCAGTAGCGAAGTCCGGAAGGCATTCCGGGGTCTGGTACACAAGATGGACGATCTGTTTGTAGAAGGGCAGCAATGCAGGAAGATAGTTTGGTTAGAGGCACAAGGCACAATAAACATTCAAGAAGGAGTGGCGGGGCCAGGCTTTTATAGGGTAACTAATCAGAAAGCAGGGTGGAGCCAATCAGGAGGATAAGAGCAGGAACAAGGAACAGAGACAAAGTTTCTAAGGGGAGCTGTCTAGGAGGCTAAATGGCTTGATAGGAAGGTCTACTGCTAGTAATACAGGAGGTCACAGGTTCAAATCCTGACATTACTTTTTGGTTCTACTCTTAGATTTTGGCCTTGTCTTGTTGTTGACTTTGTTTCTGGTTTCTTCTGTTACCTGCTATACTCAGTCTGGCTATTTTCCTAACTGCACTATTATAGCTACAGTGCCACTGTCACCAATTTGAGATTGTTCCATGGACAAAGACATGGAGATCTTCTGACAGAGAAGCCCACATTTTACTAGAAGGTCAATAGGTGAAAACCAGAGATATCTGTTAACTCATCTGAGCCAATTTGATTGTGACTTTATGAGTCTACTGTCTGGCAACAGATTACAGTGGGTACAACTGTCTGACAATAAGCTGGATATAACCACTGCAAACAGAAGGGCATATAAAAAAGAAAAAAGTTGTCTATGATATTTTTTTTTTTTATAAATCAATATTTATTGGTTTTAGAATAAACACAGATATACATAACAAACATATATCAAAGAAGGGGTACAAATATAAACCATAAAGGCACAGGTGCGCCTCCCCCGTGAGTTCTGGAGCAAGATATAACGTAACTCTCAATACATCTACATGCTGGGGGGGGGGGGCACTTAAGCAAGAAGAGAGGGGTATGTGGAGCCCTTCTTGAGTGTGAGGCTGTAACTGAGGTGAGATAGCTATAGGTTGCGCTCAGCCGCCTCTTAGATACAGACAGTACAAGACAAACAGTCGGGGGAGTAAATTACAGCGTAGTGGGGAAGGGAAGAGAGGGGAGGGGTGGGGAGAGATGTGGTAGGAAAGGGGAGGGGTACTGCACTTCCAGAGTAGATCCGTGTCTCGTTGTGCCGTTTGATCGTATGCGCGATCAAAAGGTCGCCTGATATCTTCCCTCTTTAGAGCTAAGGGGAGCAAACGGCGTTTCGGGGATCAACCGCCACACAGGGGAAGCAGGAGGAGAGTTCAACCGCAGAGGACTAGAGTGCCTGGGTCACGAGTCCGCCTTCCTAATCTCCTGCCAGGGTTCCCAGATCTTCAAGAATCTATCATGTGTTCCGTTTGACCAGCCTGAGAGCTCCTCTAAATTCGCTAACCTATCAACTTTGGACCTCCACAGGGCCATCGTCGGAGGGTCCCTCTGCTTCCACAAAAGTGGAATAAGAGATTTGGCAGAGTCGATCAGCAGGGCGACAAGCTTGTGCTTGTACGGGTGGAAGGCAGGGGTAGGTCTCCACAGGAGGACCACATCTGGGGAGAGCACTAAGTCTGGTAGGAGTTTTTTTTAACACGATTGCCAAATCCTTCCAGAAAGGAATGATATTCGGGCAATCCCACCAAATATGAAGGTAGGAGCCTGTGGAACTCCCACATTTCCAGCACATGTCCTCCGCCACCAAATTATGGTCATGCAGCCACTGCGGGGTCCTGTACCACCGCGCCAGGAGCTTGTAATGTGACTCCGGGGCGGTGACGCAGGGGGAGAGCCCGAAAGCTGTCTTCAAAATCGCTTTGGTCTCGCTTTCTGAGAGGGAAATGTGTAGCTCCTTCTCCCAGGAGAAGAGGAAGGCAGGTTTCCCAGACGAGGGGCGGGAAATGAACTTTTTGCGGATGAGAGAAATTTTCCTCAAAGAGGGGTTAGGGAAGATGCCAATTGCGGTTTCAAAAGGGGTAAGTGGTCTAGAGGGACCGCGGGTTTTCCGAAATTCGCTCAGGACCTTCATCACATGGGCCGACACCAAGAAGGGGAGGGGGCGATTTGGTAGGAGATCGTCCGTAAGAGTGAGGTCGGCCCCCTGCTCAAGGGTAGGTACATCGTGGAAGTGTTTGCCAGAGAGCATCCTCCACGCCCGTGTCGAGCAAGAGTCTAGGGAAAGATTCATAAATTTATATAAGGCAGACAGGGGCGTGTGAGGGGAAGGGGGGGGCAAGGTCCTCCCCAAGACAGCCCAGGATTCCATTGCTCCCTCCAGAAGAGGATTTTTCTTCCGATCTCTTCTGCTCGTCCCCTCAGGGAACCAGAGATCCTCTATCAGAGTAGGGCCGTAGGATCCTTTTGCCAGGCGTTGTAACAGCGGATCTCTACTAGGGTGTGTAAGCTCTATCCAGTGGTTCAAGAGAGTAGCAAGATAGAACTCCCGTGGACAGGGGAGGTCCACTCCTCCTTCCTTGCGCCTTTTAATCAACAGGCCATAAGCCAGTCTAGGCCTCCTTCCCATCCAGAGATATCTGGAAAAGACTGTGCGAAGTGCTTTGAAGAAGCTGGCTGGGAGGGAAATGGGGAGGAGCCTCATTTTATAAAGGATTATTGGGATAACATAGGATTTTAGGATGTTCTTACGACCTAGCCATGAGATAAAAGGGAGATCATATGATCTTAGCAGTTTTTTAACTTTGGCCAGGACGGGGAGGAAATTTGTCGCGAATAGGTCTTCCGGTTTCTTGGGTATCTTTATGCCTAGGAAATCGATTGTCGTGTCGGACCACGCAAATGGGGATACTTTTTTGACAGCATTAATTTGGTTGGCGGGAATGGAAACATCTAGAGCAATTGACTTGGTGAAATTAATTTTAAAATTAGAGAGGTCGCCAAAATTTTCTAGCATAGAAACCAGGCGAGGGAGCCCCTCCTCCGGGTTAGTAATAAGGAAAATAATATCGTCGGCGTAAGCCGCCGTCGAGAGAGTGTCGTTCCCAATTTTGAGACCTTTTATGGAAGGGTCCGATCTCACTTTTTGGAGAAGAGGCTCCAAGGCCAGGACAAAGAGCGTAGGGGAGAGGGGACACCCCTGCCTAGTGCCATTTCCTATTTCAAAGGAAGGGGAGAGAGAACCGTTAATCTTGAGTCTCGCATGGGGCATTGCGTAGGGAGAGAAGATCGCTGAGACGAATTGGGGTGGGAGATTAAAGTGTAGCAAGACTTGCTCCATATATGTCCAATTCACGCGATCAAACGCCTTTTCGGCATCAGTACCTACTAAGGCGAGTGATATGTTTCGTTTTTGGGCAAATCTAGCAGCATGTAGGAGTCTAAGACAACTGTCTCTCCCCTCTCTTCCCCGCACAAAGCCCGCCTGTTCAGGGTTGATCAAGAAGGTAGTATGTTTTTCTAGGCGTTTTGTTAGGATTTTGGCCCACAATTTCATGTCAAAATTAATCAGGGAGATGGGGCGGTAGCTCCCACAAGACTCAGGGTCTTTGTTCTCTTTGTGCACCAGAGTAATATGCGCTTCTTGCGCTTGTCTAGGCAGGGGGGTCCCGCTCAGGAGAGCATTGTACAAGTCTACTAATCTAGGAATGAGCGAAGTACTCAGGGCCTTATAGTATATAAGGGGGAGGCCGTCTGGGCCTGGGCTTTTACCCGGAGGAGATGAGTTTATAAGGTCTTGTATCTCTTGCGGGGTGATTGGGGACAGGAGGGATGTGGTCTCGTCATCTGGAATTTTGGGGAGGTTTAGGTCTTTGAGGAAGTGGTCGATTTGTTTTTTCAAGACAGCTCTTTCTTCAGGAGTGGGAGGATCTTTAAGGTTGTATAGACGGGAATAAAAGGATTGAAATTCTTTGGCAATATCAGGGGTAGATGTGACGCGATGGCCCGTGGGGGATTTAATGGCCTTAATAAGGTTCCTTGCTTGGGCTTTTTTGATAAGGGACGACGTGAATTTGCTACCCTTGTTACCTTGGGCGTAAGAGATATGTCTGAGGTATAGATGCTTTTTGTTAAACCTAGCTTCCAAAAGGAGTTTAAGTTCAGTTCGGAGGGAGGTGAGTTTCTCCATGGCCGCTACACTTTGTGAGAGCTTAGTCACACGCTCTAATTTGGCAATTTGACCAAGTTTCTCGTCAATGTCTTTCTGTTGTTTCTTCTTTGCTCTGGATCCAGCAGAGATCAGAAGGCCTCTCACATAGGCCTTATGAGCCTCCCATACCACCGGAACTGACATATCCTCAGTGGTGTTGAGTTGGAAATATTCTTCCAACGCTTTGTTGAGCTGGGCTCTATCCTCAGCCGAATCCAGGAGAGAGGGGTTGAGTCTCCATCTCCACTCGCGGGGAGTGGAGCCTGGAAGGTAGATAGACAAGTGGACTGGGGCGTGGTCCGACAAGGCAATGGAGTCTATCTCAGCTTTTTTCGTGTATTGTAGGAAGGAGGAGGAAATAAAAACATAGTCTAACCGCTGGAAGGAGGAGTGGACCTGCGAGAAGAAGGTATAATCCCTGGAGGATGGGTTAGAGTACCTCCAGGCGTCCACGATATGGAGTTGCGCGAGGGATCTGCTGAGTTTACTTAATTTCCTCTGTGAAATCTGGGATTTTCCAGTCGATGAGTCTATGGAGGGGGAGATGGTGAGATTAAAATCTCCACCCAGGATGACCTGCCCAGTGGCGAAGATCCTGAGCGCTTCTAATTGTTTTGTGAGCCATTCTACTTGGTCCTTATTAGGGGCGTAGAGGTTGGCAAGGGTAATTTTAGTTTCGTTTAGGTAGCCCCTCAGGAACAGAACTCTGCCCTCCTCATCTGCGAAGCGAGCCTCGCAATTAAACTTAAGGGACTTGTGTATTAGTGTGGACACACCCTTGGAGGCGGAGGAGGGGTGGGAGCTGTGGAAAGCTAGCGGGAACTGCCCCCCAGGAAGGGATAGGCATCTGTCCCCTTTAAAATGGGTCTCCTGCAGAAACACTACCCCAGAGCCATACCTTTTCAGAAGAAGGGCCACGTGGTGTCTTTTGCTAGGAGAGTTCAGTCCATTCACATTGAAGGTAGTAAATAGTAGAGGTTTTGCCATCACGGACACGCAGGAGTGGCCGGAAGTACCTTAGCAAGGGGGTAGAGAGAGGAAGCAAGATTATGTAAGTGAGCGCTTAGTGACTTAGAACTAATTCCTTGTCACTCGGTCGGACACGGAGGGAAGAGGAGATGGAGGGGAAGTGCAGAGAGTGAGAGGGGAAAGCACTGGGTAGACACAAAAGGGAGAACAAGTGCTGAGAAAAAAATAAATAAATAAATAAATGTGTCGCAAACTACGACACTAAAAACGTAAATTTAGGTCAGCAGGTCAGCAGACTTGAGCAGACCCTGCTGGGGGATGAGGGCGAGTTGTGTGTGCCTTACTGGGAAGGCCCACCAACTGCGTCAATAGTAGCCTGAACAGGTAGGCGCCCCCAGGAGCCTAGAGCTGAGGGGCAAATGCCTTAGGTAGTTGATCGCTATAGGGGAGAAGAAAAGGAACATTAATGCATTAACTTGTTTAACGCGGTAAATAACAAAGTCATCATATACGAACACGTTGCCGAGATCTTACGAAAACAATAAAAGGTCGCTAGATCAGGAAGCAGCGGAACAACAGGTACATCCAAAGGATGGTGATAGGAAAAAAGAAAACCTGAGAGTCTCCTCATGTTCACCCGTCAGGGCCAGCAGGAGGGTCCTTCGCTTTCTTTTTTTTACCTCTGGGCGATTTGAGGCTACCCGCTGGCTGCCAGACCTCCGGGGGGGGTCAGCTTAGGGAGCCTGGGGAACTCCGGGAGAGGCAGCCAGTTCGGCAGCTCAATCGGGTCCATTTCAAGGTGTTCCCATGCATCGTTGAGGTCTTCTGGAGTACGGATGAGAAGTCTGCGTCCCTTGTAGGTGATGTTGATGCCAAAGGGAAAGAGCCATGCGTAATGAATGTCTCGTGCTCTTAGGGCCTCCAACAGAGGACGCATGATTCGTCTCTTTAAATGGGTGGCAGGGGAAAGATCCTGGAAGATCTGGACCGGGGAGTCCCCATATTTTAAGTCCTTGTGTTGTCTGGCAGCTTTAAGGACGGCAGACGTGTCCTGAAAGGTGAGGAGCCTGCAGATAACATCCCTGGGGGGCTCTGTAGGAGGAGGGGGGGGGGGTCTCAGAGCGCGGTGGATACGCTCCACAGAAATTGTCGCTGCTCTGTCTTGCCCAAGTAACTGACCAAATATTTCTGAGGCGACTTTAGGCAAGGCTTCCGTCGCCCAGGATTCAGGTAAGCCTTTAAGGCGGACATTACATCTCCGATTTCTGTTCTCCAGATCTTCTTGGAGAATGAGAGCTTTATTTAAATTAGCGTGCTGCTCCTTTAAGACTGCAGCCATAGCTAGAGCATGTGTTGTGACTGATGCAGAGGCAGATTCAAGCTCCTCCACTCTGCAGCCCATCTGCCTTATATCACCTTTTATCTCTGACAGCTCATTGATAAGAGGACACAGAGCGTTAGTCAGCAGCTCTTTCATAAACCCCCGGGAAACAGTTCCTGAGTCCTCTTCATCTGAGGATGTATCACCCTCCCCCTCCTTACTGTATGCAGAAGCAGCCTCCGAGGCCGCAGCCATCTTGCTGGACGGGTGAGGGGAGCAGGAGCCCCGTTCCTTTAGAAATCGCTGCATCCCCGTCTGGCTCTTAGATGTCTTCGGTGTGCTGGTATGTTCTCCTCCTTTTTCCTTTGCTTGTTTGGGCATTTTGCCGCTATTATCGCTGCTGGGAGCTCTCTGAGGGCACCGTTCTGTGGGAGCTCTGGTCCTAAGCTGCCATCATGCTCCACGGTCAGGCTCCGCCCCTGTCTATGATATTTTTGATTGAATATGTTATACTGTATTTAAAACTCAGTGGAAAAGTTGGAATAAAGCTCACAATGCTATGAATAACTGTATTTGAAATTTGTAAGCATAATTTGGAATGTTTTTAATTCATACTTAAATAAAACACTGTTTTTATGCTAGAATTCACGGAAGTACCGGAGTTTCGTTTCTACTGTTTTCAAAATAACAATCGCAAATCATCAGCTGCTTAAGGGCAGGCTTACATGAGTGTAATTTCACCATGTGGTGAGTGGAGTCAATAAAAGTACATTGATTTTCATTGGCCCACTCATAATAGCATTTTTGTATTGTGTAAAATACTCATCTATATATATAAAGCTGAAAGCCCTCACTGACTCACTGACTGACTGACTCACTGACTGACTCGCCAAAAGTTCTCCAACTTCCCGATGTCGTAGAAACATGAAATTTGGCGCAAGCATAGATTATCTCCAAAATAGGAAAAGAAATTGGGTCCCAACTCGATTATTCAATTCTAGCCTAAAAGAATCGGCGTCAAAATTTAACGTACATAATCTAAATCACTCACTTCCCAATGTCATAGAAACGGGAAATTTGGCACGAGCATTGATTATGTCATAAATAGGAAAAGTTAATAGGTCCCAACTCGATTATTCAATTCTATGCGCAAAAGAATTGGCGTCAACATTTTACGTACATAATGTAAATCTCTCACTTCCCAATGTCATAGAAACGTGAAATTTGGCAGGAGCATTGATTATGTCATAAAAAGGAAAAGCTAATGGGTCCCAACTCGATTATTCAATTCTATGCACAAAAGAATTAGCGTCCAAATTTTACGTGCGGAATGTAATTTTCTCACTTTCCGGTGTCATAGAAACGTGAAATTTGGCACGAGCATTGATTATGTCATAAATAGGAAAAGCGAATGGGTCCAAACTCAATTATTCAATTCTAGCGCAAAAGAATTGGCGTCAAAATTTTACTTGCGGAATGTAATTTTCTCACTTTCCGGTGTCATAGAAACGGGAAATTTGGCACGAGCATTGGTTATGTCATTAGTTGGAAAAGCTAATGGGTCCCAACTCGATTATTCAATTCTATGCGCAAAAGAATTAGCGTCCAAATTTTACGTACGGAATCTAATTTTCTCACTTTTTGGTGTCATAGAAACATGAAATTTGGCACGAGCATTGATTATGTCATAAATAGGAAAAGTTAATAGGTCCCAACTCCATTATTCAATTCTAGCGCAAAAGAATTAGCGTCGAAATTTTACGTGCGGAATGTAATTTCTTTACTTTCCAGTGTCATAGAAACGGGAAAATTGGCACGAGCATTGATTATGTCATAAATAGGAAATGCTAATGGGTCCCAAGTCCATTATTCAATTCTATGCGCAAAAGAATTAGCGTCCAAATTTTACGTGCGGAATGTAATTTTCTTAATTTCCGGTGTCATAGAAACGGGAAATTTGGCACGAGCATTGATTATGTCATAAATAGGAAAAGTTATTAGGTCCCAATTCCATTATTCAATTCTAGCGCAAAAGAATTGGCGTCGAAATTTTACGTGCGGAATGTAATTTTTTCACTTTCCGGTGTCATAGAAACAGGAAATTTGGCACGAGCATTGATTATGTCATAAATAGTAAAAGCTAATGGGTCCCAACTCCATTATTCAATTCTATGCGCAAAAGAATTAGCGTCCACATTTTACGTACGGAATCTAATTTTCTCACTTTCCGGTGTCATAGAAACAGGAAATTTGGCACGAGCATTGATTATGTCATAAACAGGAAAAGCTAATGGGTCCCAACTCCATTATTCAATTCTATGCGCAAAAGAATTAGCGTCCAAATTTTACGTACATAATCCAAATCTCTCACTTCCCAATGTCATAGAAACATGAAATTTGGCAAGAGCATTGATTATGTCATAAATAGGAAAAGCTAATTGGTCCCAACTCCATTATTCAATTCTATGCACAAAAGAATTAGCGTCCAAATTTTACGTGCGGAATGTAATTTTCTCACTTTCCGGTGTCATAGAAACGGGAAATTTGGCACGAGCATTGATTATGTCATAAATAGTAAAAGTTAATAGGTCCCAACTCCATTATTCAATTCTATGCGCAAAAGAATTAGCGTCCAAATTTTACGTACGGAATCTAATTTTCTCACTTTCCGGTGTCATAGAAACAGGAAATTTGGCACGAGCATTGATTATGTCATAAATAGGAAATGCTAATGGGTCCCAAATCCATTATTCAATTCTATGCGCAAAAGAATTAGCGTCCAAATTTTACGTACGGAATCTAATTTTCTCACTTTCTGGTGTCATAGAAACATGAAATTTGGCACGAGCATTGATTATGTCATAAATAGGAAAAGTTAATAGGTCCCAACTCCATTATTCAATTCTAGCGCAAAAGAATTGGCGTCGAAATTTTAAGTGCGGAATGTAATTTCTTCACTTTCCAGTGTCATAGAAACAGGAAATTGGCACAAGCATTGATTATGTCATAAATAGTAAAAGCTAATGGGTCCCAACTCGATTATTCAATTCTATGCGCAAAAGAATTAGCGTCCAAATTTTACGTACGGAATCTAATTTTCTCACATTCCGGTGTCATAGAAACGGGAAATTTGGCATGAGCATTGATTATGTCATAAATAGGAAAAGCGGATGGGTCCCAACTCGATTATTCAATTCTAGCGCAAAAGAAATGGCGTCGAAATTGTACGTGCGGAATGTAATTTTCTCACTTTCCGGTGTCATAGAAACGGGAAATTTGGCACGAGCATTCATTATGTCATAAATAGGAAAAGTTAATAGGTCCCAATTCCATTATTCAATTCTAGCGCAAAAGAATTGGCGTCAAAATTTTACGTGCGGAATGTAATTTTTATACTTTCCGGTGTCATAGAAACAGGAAATTTGGCACGAGCATTGATTATGTCATAAATAGTAAAAGCTAAGGGGTCCCAACTCCATTATTCAATTCTATGCGCAAAAGAATTAGCGTCCAAATTTTACGTACGGAATCTAATTTTCTCACTTTCTGGTGTCATAGAAACGGGAAATTTGGCACGTGCATTGATTATGTCATAAATAGGAAAAGCTAATGGGTCCCAACTCCATTATTCAATTCCATGCGCAAAAGAATTAGCGTCCAAATTTTACGTACATAATCCAAATCTCTCACTTCCCAATGTCATAGAAACATGAAATTTGGCAAGAGCATTGATTATGTCATAAATAGGAAAAGCTAATTGGTCCCAACTCCATTATTCAATTCTATGTGCAAAAGAATTAGCGTCCAAATTTTACGTGCGGAATGTAATTTTCTCACTTTCCGGTGTCATAGAAACGGGCAATTTGGCACGAGCATTGATTATGTCATACATAGGAAAAGTTCATAGGTTCCAACTCGATTATTCAATTCTATGCGCAAGAGAATTTGCGTCCAAATTTTACGTGTGGAATGTAATTTTCTCACTTTCCGGTGTCATAGAAACAGGAAATTTGGCAAGAGCATTGATTATGTCATAAATAGGAAAAGCTAATGGGTCCCAACTCCATTATTCAATTCTATGCGCAAAAGAATTAGCGTCCAAATTTTATGTGCGGAATGTAATTTTCTCACTTTCCGGTGTCATAGAAACGGGAAATTTGGCACGAGCATTGATTATGTCATAAATAGGAAAAGTTAATGGGTCCCAACTCGATTATTTAATTCTATGCGCAAAAGAATTAGCGTCCAAATTTTACGTACATAATCTAAATCTCTCACTTCCCGGTGTCATAGAAACGGGAAATTTGGCACAAGCATTGATTGTGTCATAACTATGAAAAGTTAATGAGTCTCAACTCGATTATTCCATTCTAAGCACAAAAGAATTAGTGTCCAAATTTTATGTACGTAATCTAATTCTCTCACTTCCTGATGTCATTTTATATAAAGAAACGTCGCATGGTTGCCTCCACGTGGTGTTTCCTTGATAACGCAGAGAACTATGCAAAACGGTGAACATATGTTTTTCCTCAGTGTCCCTAAAGTAACCACGACTTCATAAGATTTTCCGTGTGAACACCAGATAAACACCAGTACCAAATTAACTCGGGCGAAGCCGGGTATATCAGCTAGTATTATATATAATCATATTATATTATCCTATTATACCTAATGTACTTCAGCTGGGATCTGTCGTAAAGTATCTCTCCTTTTTCATGATTGATTCAATTTATTATTTATTTTCAGTTGCACTTATACTTCTGATATTCTGAAAGTAATACCATTATGACTAATGTACCTATGCCCCCACACAGAGCAACAATCGTTAACAATCCCTTAAAGAAGGAAACATGGGAGCATTTAAATAGACCAGGATGGATGAACAAAGAACTTGCACACATATTAAAAAGGAAGAAAAATATGTTTATCAAATGGAAAGATAGGGGAATATCTAAAGAAGAATATAATGCTGTCTGCGGAAACTGTAGGGCACATGTCAGAAAAACTAAAGCCAGTAATGAATTGAGGCTTCAAACAGAGGCTAAAAGCAATAAAAAAAAAGGATTTGTTTGGTATGTCAAAAGGAAAAGAAAAGTCAAAGATGCTATTGGATGCTTACAAGATGAAAATGGTGAATTGGTTAAGAATGATGTTGAGAAGGCCAAACTTTTAAATTGCTATTTTGTATCAGTTTTCTCTCAGAAAGTAGATAGAACATCAACTGATCTTCCCTGTGCTATTGGGGGAATAAAAAAATGCAGGCTACCTATAAACAGAGAGATGATGAGGGAACACTTAGCTAACTTAAATGAATTCATATCTCAAACTCCAGATGAATTACATCCCAGGACACTAAAGGAAGTAGCAGAGGTAATTGCTGAACCACTTGCCATAATTTTTGTAAACTCCTGGAGAACAGTAGAAGTCCCAGAAGATTTAAATAGGGCAAATGTTGTCCCTATCTTCAAAAAAGGGAAGAAGGTGGATCCAAGAAACTACAGGCCTGTGAGCCTGATTTCTATGGGGAAAGATCTTTGAACAAATTATTAAACAGCATGTATGCAAGCACTTGGATAAAAATGGAGTAATTAACCAGAGCCAGCATGAGTTTGTAACAAACAATTCATTCCAGACAAATCTAATTTCCTTCTATGACAGAATCCCTGACTGGGTTTATCAGGGAAATGCGGTGGATATAGTATATCTTGGCTTTAGTAAAGAATTTGACAAAGTATCTCATACCATACTTATTGAAAAAATGACCAAATATGGGATTGACAAGGCAACTGTAAGGTGGGTTCACAACTGGCTGAGTGATCATACTCAAAGAGTGGTCATAAGTGGCTGCACATCGAAGTGGAAAAATATATCAAATGGGGTACCACAAGGCTCTGTCTTAGGCTCAGTGTTGTTCAACATTTTTATAAATGATCTGGAGGAGGGAATTGATGGGATACTGATCAAATTTGCCAACGACACAAAGCTAGGAGAGATAGCTAACACTAGGAAAGAGAGTATTCAAAAAGGTCTAGAAAAGCTTGAACAGTGGGTGGCGGCAGAATGGTATTTAACAAGGAGAAATGCAAAGTCCTACATCTGGGCAAGAAAAATGAAAAAAGCACATACATAATGGAAGGAACTGGGCTAAGCAGCAGCACATGTGAAAAAGACTTGGGTATACTAATAGATCATAGACTGAACATGAGTCTACAATGTGATGCAGCAGCCAAAAAGGTAAACACAATTCTGGAATGTGTTAAGAGAAGCATAGAGTCTAGATCCTGTGAGGTAATTATCCCCCTGTACTCTAACTTAGTCAGACGTCATCTGGAATACCATGTCCATTTCTGGGCCCCCCACTTTAAAAAAGACATAGACATACTTGAGCAAGTTCAGAGAAGAGTTACCAAGATGGTGAGCGCTCTGCAAATTATGTTCTATGAGGAATGGTTAAAGGATCTGGAAATGTTTAGCTTGCAAAAAAGAAGGCTGAGAGGAGACTTAATAGCTGTCTACAAATATCTGAAGGGCTGTCACAGTGCAGAGGGATCAGCCCTATTCTCATTTACACAAGCAAAGAATAGAAGCAATGGGATGAAACTGAAAGGGATGAGACACAAATTAGATATTAGAAAAAACTTTCTGATAGTGAGGATGATCAATGAGGGGAACAGGTTACCATGGGAGGGGGTGAGTTCTCCTTCAATGGAAGTGTTCGAACAAAGGCTGGACGGACATCTGTCTGGGATGATTTAGTGAATCATGCACTGAGCAGATGACCCTGGAGATCTCTACCATTCTATGATTCTGTGATATCTTTCACACTGCAACTGCATTGTTTGGAATAAACATAACTAAAACTTGTTGAAATAGAAATAGCAGTTATAATTACTATAAATAGGAGTATAATTTGTACCACCTAAACGTACAGTTAATATATGTATAAATGGTTAGTGAATATCCCAAAAAGAAACTACACAAACTATAAACAAATATAAATAAAAAAATTAATGCAAGAATTCTTTTCTTTATATTTTGATGCTGACAAGTTTATAGATTAGAGATGAGCGATCACCACAATGCTCAGGTGCTCGGTACTCGAGTCAAACTTTCGGTAATGCTCGAGAGCTCGTTTCGAGTAACAAACCCCATTGAAGTCAATGGGGGACTCGAGCATTTTTGTATGGGACCGATGCTCCGCATAGGTGATGACTTGTGAAACACCAGAAAACATCAGAAAGTCATGGAAACACCACAGAAACGAATAGGCAACGACGGTGGCAGCATGCATGGCTGCATCTGAGGCTCCCAGGTCCCACTATTAAGCCAAAATGGCGTCAAGGGCCTGCCGGTCACCCCCCTAACTATTTACTTGGGACAGACCCTCATTAGCAAGGCACACACGCTGGAACATCTTAGCTAAGCACCACACTAGCTGAAACCAAGGACAATCACCACCTGTGGGTGACATCGCTGCTTCTTCTCCTGGGTTGCATGCTGGCATTGCTGTCCAACCCCCCGCACGATCCTGCATCCCACCAGATTGAAGACGTGGGCCAGGTATGGCTCGTGTGTGAGGCTGCCGAGCTGCAGGGCGCCACCAGGTTACGTCCGTTGTCACACACGACCATGCCCGGTTGGACGCTCAGTCGATGCTTTGTCAGATCCTGCAACAGCTCGGGGGCCGCGTGCCTCTTGTCACCTAAGCTGATTAGTTTCAGCATGGCTTACTGATGCTTGCCAACCACTGCGCTGCTGCGCCATGCACTACCGACTGCTGGCGACGTGCTCACACTTCTAAATTGAGAGGTGGAGG
Source organism: Eleutherodactylus coqui (assembly GCF_035609145.1). Taxonomy (NCBI): domain Eukaryota; kingdom Metazoa; phylum Chordata; class Amphibia; order Anura; family Eleutherodactylidae; genus Eleutherodactylus; species Eleutherodactylus coqui. The sequence goes on from NC_089837.1 coordinate 406,230,698, forward strand.
TGGCGGAGGAGGATGGGGGGAGGGGTTGGAGGAGGTGGCATAAAATGGCGCAGATACCAGCACCGAGGTAGGACCCACTATTCTGGGTGTGGGTAGGACGTGAGCGTCCCAGGCTCTGACTCGGTCCCAGCCTCCACCAAGTTCACCCAATGTGCCATCAGGGAGATATAGTGTCCCTGCCTGCCAGTACTTGTTCACTTGTCCATGGTTAAGTGGATCTTTCCAGTACCCATGTTGGTGAGGGCACGGTTTATGTTGCGGGAGGCGTGCTGGTGTAGGGCGGGGGCGGCACACCGGGAAAAATAGTGGTCCGAGTAGCGCAGGACCGCCGCCACCATCATGTTTTTGAAAGCCTCCATTTCCACAAGCCTGTACGGCAGCATCTCCAGGCTGAATAATTTGGCAATGTGCACGTTTAAAACTTGTGCATGCGGGTGGGTGGTGGCGTATTTCCACTTTCGCTCCAACGCTTGTGTTAGCGACAGCTGAACGCTGCGCTGAGAGACATTGCTAAATGGAGTGGAGAACCGTGGAGGTGAGGGTGTGGGTGCAGTCCGGGAGGCGTTCGTGCCAGGTTGGGGCACAGGGGAAGAGGCAGAGGTTGACCCGGAGGCGGTGAATGGCCTACGTCCTACCTTGTGGGGTGCTTGGCCATCATATGCCTGCGCATGCTGGTGGTGGTGAGCCTGGTAGTGGTGGCTCCCCGGCTGATCTTGGTGCGACACAGGTTGCACACCACAGTTCGTCGGTCGTCCGCGCTCTTAGTAAAAAACATCCACACCTTTGAACACTTACCCCTCTGCACGGAGGCTTGCCATGAGGCGGTGCTTTAGGAAACAGTTGGGGGATTCTTCGCCCTGGCCCTGCCTTTACCCCTGGCCACTCCACTGCCTCTTCTAAGCTGTCCTGCTGCTGCACTTGCCTCCCTCTCTGAAGTCCTGTCCTCAGTTGGATTAGCAAGCCAGGTGGGGTCAGTCACCTCATCATCCAGCAGCTCTTCTTCTGACTCCTCTGTGCTCTCCTCCCTTGGACTTACTGCCCTTACTACTACCTCACTGACAGACAACTGTGTCTCATCATCCTCATCGACAAAAAGCTCTTGAGACAGTTGCCGGACATCCACAGCCTCATCACCTGGACTCCGGGAACTTTCCAAAGGTTGGGTATCAGTCATAACAAACTCCTCAGGTGAGAAAGGAACTGTGTTTTCCCACTCAGGGCAGGGACCCGAGAACAGTTCCTGGGAGTCTGCCTGCTCAGAATGTCATTTTCAAGGAGTGAGGAGGCTGGGACGAAGGAGGAGCAGCCAGAGGATTCAGAGTTGCAGTCCCTATGCCAGGAGTAGCGGACTGCGTAGAAGACTGGGTGGTCGATACATTGCTGGACACGTTTTCTGCCATCCACGGCAGGACCTGCTCGCACTGCTCTGTTTGTAATAACGGTCTACCACGCGGACCTGCAAATTGTGATATAAATCTGTGGAGCCCAGAAACGTCTCTCCTAATCCCTCTGCAGCCGGCTGTGATTTACCCTGCCCAGGAATTCAGCCTGTGCCCACACCTTTACTTTGATGTCCACGTCCAAGTGAGGATAGAGCAGGGCCCAAATAAATTACCCCACTGTACAGCACTGACAACTGTGGCTAATTCACCGCACACAGAGACTTGTAGATAGCGGAGGCTCTATGCTGTGACTTGAAAAAATTAAACCGCTGTCTTGCACTGATACCTAGGGGTAATTTACCGCTCACAGAGACTTGTAGATAGCTGGTAACTGCAGCTATCTTAGCCCCCCCAAGGAAAGGGTATTGTGAAGCGCTCTGCACAGTGACAGAGCTGAAATACTTTGCAGTGCCCTAGGAAATATTAGAGTACTGTGTCGCGGTGAGAACACTCTGTCTAATGCACTGCAGACTGAGAACGATATAACTGAAAGGTTTTGCAGTGGCCTAGGAAATATTAGAGTACTGTTTCACGGTGAGACATTGGTCTAATGCACTGCAGACTGATAATGGTATAACTGAAATGCTTTGCAGTGGCCTAAGAAATATTAGAGTACTGTTTCATGGTAAGACCTCGGTCTAATGCACTGAAGACTGAGAACGGTATAACGGTAATGCTCTGCACAGACCAAGATGCGTTAAAAAAAAAACAAGGGTGCACTACTGCTCCCAGCCAGACACAATTATAATGCACATGGTAAGGAGTAGCCCAAACCGTTGGGGTTCTTGTAGAAAGGATCCCGACTGTAAAACTTTCCCTATCTCAGCCGCTCTGTCCCTAAACTCTTCCTAATGCACTGCAGACTGAGAATGCTATAGCTGTAATGCTCTGCAGAGGGATAGATGCTTTAAAAAAACAATTGGTGCACTACTGCTCCCAGCCAGCCACAACTGTAATGCACATGATGAGGAGTAGCGCTAAGAAGGACTGTTTGGGTTCTTGAAGACAAGATCCTATTCTAACACTTTCCCTGTATAAGCATCAGCACTTTCCCTAACCACTGCCAGTATGCGTCTGAGGCGAGCCGCGGGTGGGACCAGTTTAAGTACTGGGCAGTCACCTGATCAGCCCAGCCACTCACTACTGTGGGGGGGGGGGGGGCTGGCATGTCACAGCAGGAAGTGGTAATGCCTTTCCTGCATGTTTATTGGCTAGAAAATGGAACTAAACATGCAGGGAAGGGAAATGAAATTGACTCGAGTACCGCGTGGTGTTTGTCTCGAGTAACCAGTGTCTCGAGTACCCTAATACTCGAACGAGTAGCAAGCTCGGAAGAGCATGCTCACTCATCTCTATTATAGATGCAACAAGAATGATTTTGGAATTGCTTTCAAGAGCAAAACACATAGTGATAATTTCTTGGTGGTACTATATTACTTATATAATAGCACTGAATTGTTAATAACAAGCATAAAAGATAATATGGGTAACACATTCACAGTAAATGACATGTATGCAACTGATAATACAGCTTAAAATGTCTTTTTCCAACTAGTTAGAAAAAGAGCAGTACAACTTTTGAAAAATGAGACTGCCATTGCAAGCTCTATTTGTAGTTTTTAATTTGTTAGCTGTGAGGATATTGTACTAGTATAGCTACTCTTATTGCTTTGGAGACTTGTTAGGAATGTCACCACGTTGAAATTTCCAATGACCTCCCAGCCATACTTATAAAATTTGATTCATATATTGTTTTTTACTTGACTTAATATGCATGACAGGATTTGACTATGTTCTCATTGGAAATAGGTAAAGTTCAAAATAGCAATTTTCTATACTTTTGAAGCAAAAGCAATTAAGGGATACCACTTATTAGCTAGGAATAACAATAACAATCATGTTTAACTTTTTTTTTTTAATTTTGGGTGATTTGTCATTATTTATGATGTAACAATCCATAGAAGTAACAGTGCTAGCACAACATGTTAGTGTGTTACTGAGAAATGGAAGAGCGGCTTGCTACAGCTACGCTAATTGCATAGTGTGGCTATCATTTAAACTTTTAGTTTAATGTGATTGTTCCCAGCAAGAGAAACCACTAGAGATGAGCGAGCATGCTCGGATAAGGCAGTTACTCGAGCGAGCATCGCTCTTCTCGAGTAACTGCATTCTCATGCAGTTACTCGAGAAGAGCGATGCTCGCTTGAGTAACTGCCTTATCCGAGCGTGCTCGCTCATCTCTAGAAACCACGTAATCTTGTAGATATGATACCTTTTAATGGCTAACAAAAATACATGATGCAATAGTGAGCTTTCCAACCTCTCAGTCCCTTCGTCAGGCTAAAATGGAATAGATCTGCAGAGGCATGAATATTTATACACACTTATGACATTGACACTTATGACAAGGCCCAGACATGGATGTGATTGGTTTGCACTTAAATCGAATACTGCAACAGAAAACAAACTTTTTTGACTAAGCACTGATAAGACAGTGAAAGTTTTATGGTCCCTGAATTACAGTTGGGGGGGGGGGGGGGGGGGGGGGTCGTCAGGTCTGGAATGCTGCAAGAGGTACACAAACATTTTTAACTAGACACTGATAAGGGACTGAAAGTTTATGGTCCCTGAATTACTGTTAATGGGGGTTTTCACCAGGCCAGCAGTCTTATCTGTGCTATAGATGTCTCAAACTTGCCATTCACCCATAAATCCTCGTGAATAATTTAACCCACTGTTCAGTTTGTCAAGAGTTGTTATCAATTTATATTCCCAAATTCTTTTATGGTTTTGTGACTTGAAACCACCCTTCAATATCATAACTCTCATATTCCCTATGTCATGTCCATGGTTAGAAAAGTGCTTGGCCACAGGTAATTCTCTCTTTCCGTGATTAATTGTATGGTGATGAGATATTATCCTCACTTTTAGTTTTTGCTCTGTTTCTCTGACATAAAGGCCCCCAACAGGACATTTACTGCACAGGATCAGGTACACAACATTGGACGTGGAACATGTGAATATCCCCGGGATCTTATAGTCTCGCTGTGTGTTGGGGATTTGTATCCTGTCCGTGGTCAGTATATGTGAGCAGGTCTTGCAGCCCTTTACATTGCAGGGATAAGTTCTTTTTTGCGTGTCAGAGGGCAATGCACTCCTGATTATAAAGTTCCTCAAATTTGGAGGTTGCCTGTAACACAGGAGGGGAAGGTCCAGGAATATGGTTTTCAGACGGTCATCTTTGTGTAGGGTATGGTGGAGTTTCCTTGTGGTTTTTGCTCTACTGGCTAACACGGTACCAAACCTTTGTTTAGAATGGCAGCAACTGCACTACCCAAATAGCGTAGTGGTGTCTGGTAGTCTACACTAGAAACATAGGTGGGGTTATTTGTGCTTGAAGAGATGTTGTCTTTATTTATTCATTGATAGTGAGTACATGGATGTTTTAAGGGTAGAGTATGTCTAGATGATTTTTCCTGCAGATTTTTCCACACTTTTTAACACAAAAATAAGAAAAATATGTTAATATGCAGTAGCAAAAATGCCTGAAATTGTCATTGATTCACGCATGCAGTTTTGATTCAGTTTCTTTTTATCCAAAGCCAGGATTGGTTGCACACAAAGTGTTTAGTGACACTATTTTCAATATTATTTGTAGCTTTTTTTATTCCCTTTTTGGACTCAGGTGTGGACAAATGTTCATTAGGAATCTGTATAAAATGTTGCAATTTTACAAGCAAAGTATTTCCTTTGCGGTGTTTTAGTGATGTTTTGTGGTTAAAAGTGTTTTTATTAAAATATTACTTTTTTTCAGGCATTTTTTCCTGTTTCAAAATATCTATAAAAATGTCATTAAAAAAAGATGTATTGTACATAAAGAAACAATTTAAAATGTTTCTAAAGCTCATGCTAAAAATCGCATTCTACCATTTAATATTTTTTTTATTTGATAGTTTACCAGTATTATTTGTTTTCCTTTTCATGGAACTTTCAGCCCTTTCTTTATAGGATCAGAAAGAAACCAATGTCTTTTCTATTTGCCTACATTATACAGGAAAAAAAGAAACACGCACTGGAAAAAAGCATACCACTTTTCTTGTTTTTTTCACATGTAATCTATTGTAGTTAATATAGCCAATTAAATATACCACATAAAATAATCATATAACTCTCCTAATTATAAATCATAAATATACCATGTTACTTTGTTACTGTTGTAACCGTTACTGTTTAATACAAAAATCTCTCTTGAGATTTTTAGCTTATTTTCCTTACCTCACATCTATGTGGCATCTGTACATGGAGATAAGGCAGTTGGGTGCAAAGTTTTGCGATTAACAAAAAGAGCAGATAGAAACAAGGCAGCAAGTGCAAAAATGTAGAATGGGAATTATTTTTTGTGTGTTTGGGAAGTCCCCATTCAGCAAGGTGGAAGCACATTGTGGCATATGACAGTGGCATCTATTTTATCCATTACACATGATAAATCTGTTCCTGCTCTGGATAGTGAGGTGCTTTGGTCATTTTTGTTATTGTTGTTTTTATTTTATAATTTTGTTAGGAAGGAGAAAAGTGCTTACATTTAGTTATGGAAATCTGGCACTTACAAAAATATAAACATAAACCACCCATCAATTCCTAGTTAAATATCATATTTTCTTTTGATATCCTGTTTCCCCTTTCAATATAAACTATGTGAAAAGAAAAAAATCCTTCCATATGCATTCCAGGATGTCTGCTTTTTCTCCTTTATTTTTCACATATCTGAGATGAGTACTCTCTTTGGCTTTAGGGCAACTGGTTTTGCCATATCAGATTTCCTCCACTGTTCTTTCTGCCAAAGAAATGTGGCACAATAAGTTTAGCCTCCCAGAAAACCTGATTAGTTGTTTGCTCTACAAAAACATAAAGAAAACAGGAGGAAATGTAAATCTATATCCTTGTTACGATTTCTACAAGATTGTTTGTTTTTAGAAACTTGTATTTGAAAAGTCTAACTAAGGGTGATTTCGGATGAACGTATTTGCAGAGGCATTTCCGCACATGAAAATCTTGCCTGTACAATGTGACAAAGCGATGCCTTTGATTTCAACAGATTCATTCAGATGAACAGATTTTTGCAGGCCAAAATTTTAGTCCAAGAAAGAATAGGACCTGTTCTATCTTTGTCTGTGTTAGATCTTATTTACACGAGCGTATATTGGCCGGTGTTTTCACGGGCGGCCGATATATGCTTCTATCTAAGCAGTTCCCCCCTTCCTTTTCCCTCACGGCTCTCTGCCTCTCTCCTTCACTCCGGCATTTGCAATGGGAGGGGGCCCCGCCTGCTCCTATTGCTGGCTATGGAAAATGGGCGGGGAGGGGACAAGAGCTTAGCTGCGCCCCGCCCCACAGACTCCCATTGCAAACCGCTCGGAGGGGAGGAGAGAGGCAGAGAGCCGGTGAGCGGAAGGGAAGGGGGAGACTGATCAGATGGAAGCGTATATCAGCCGGCCGTGAAAACGCCGGCCGATATATGCTCGTGTAAATAACCACCTACACTCAAAAAACTACCATAGACTTCTATGGCAGCTCAAAAAAGAGAGGGGGAGGGAATTACCATGTGTACAATGCAGGAAAAAGAAGACAGCCGGCCCTAATTAGGCATCTAATTGCCATTCTATACCATGGGAAGCATGTAACCCACGAGCATGTGAACTGGCAATTCGATTGCAAATGAAAACGCTCTATCTGCTTGCCATGTCTTAACTTCATTCATGTGAAAATACATTCCATACTGGCGAACGTATTTGCACATATGCTCGTCTGAAACCACCATAGACATGAGTCAGAAGATACAGCGTATATGGCCTAGGGAAGAAAAACTATATAAAATTTACTGACAATGTGTCAAACTAAGGCCCTTTTACACGGAACATTTGTGTTTCATATTCTCACTGGATCGTGGAAACCCGAACAATAATCTTCAGTGTAAACACTGCCAGCGACTGAATGACAAACTATAATCTCTAGGATGGCTTTGGGCACTTAAGCTCCTGACAATCATTCCAGGTAAAAGGACCCTGAGGTATTATATCTAGATATTCTCTAGAATGCCTAGCATTTTTTGGCAAAGTTGAAATGCAGTTATTATCTTCTAACCTTTTATACTCTACCTAGAGCTTTAATAGAATGCCTAGTTATTCTATAGAATGAAAAAGCAGATAACATACATAATGAAAATTACACTTTGTAAACAAAGCATTACAAATGTATATTCTTTAAAAATCAGTAGGTCGGTTATACACTCTAATAAATCTATGAGTCTACAAAAACATAAATGCCAACAAACATGCATATTAAAAATATATGAAATTTTATTTACACTTAAATACAATAATAAAAATAAGTCCATAATACAAATCGTACGGCACGTCACAGGTCACAAAAAATTATAGTCAAACCCATTGTAAACAGTATATCATCCCACATATGGAGATAAAAGTGCATCAGTGTATATGATAATCTATACCTAAGTTAATAATGAATGTACAGATCCATAGCTAAGGATATACTGCATGTTGTGTCTCTTACATGTGTTTTGGTGCAAAGACTTCGTTTGAGGATGGTGCTCAAAACCATATTGAATCCATTTAAACCAAAATCAGACCAATCAACTCCAAAGTGACTTATGTGGAACATAAATACAGATAATGACCAAATGTTTTGCCTCTTCAGTAGTTCCATGCGAGATAGTATGGATAATGGTTAGAGATGAGCGAGCACCAAAATGCTCGGGTGCTCGTTACTCGAGTCAAACTTTCAGTGATGCTCGTGAGTTCGTTTCGAGCAACGAACCCCATTGAAGTCAATGGGCGACTCGAGCATTTTTGTATATGACTGGTGCTCCGCTAAGGTTTTCATTTGTGAAAATCTTAGCAAATCACCAAAGTCATGTAAAAAACACAGAAATGCATAGGGCAGGCGAGGAGCAACATGCAGGGCTGCATTTCGGGCTCCGAGGTCTCACTATTAAGCCACAATAGTGGCAAGAGTGAGACTCCCCCCCCCCCCACTGTCAGCATGATGATCATTCTCCTCTGCCACAGCTGTAACAGCTGTGGCAGAGCAGAACGATGTTAGCCCATTGAATTCAATGGAGCCGGCAATACAGCCGGCTCCATTGAAAGCAATGAGCTGCCAGCGAGCGCGAGATAAAGTTTCGGGAAGGGCTTAAAAATATAAGCCCTTACCTGAAAATCATCCTAAAATGTGTAAGAAGTAAAAAAAAAATATATACTCACCTTGTCCCGGCAGAACGATGTTAGCCCATTGAATTCAATGGAGCCAGCTGTATTGCCGGCTCAATTGAATTCAACGGTCAATGCTCGTTTAATCGAGACGAGCACCGCGTGGTGCTCGTCTCGAGTAACGAGCATCTCGAGCACCCTAATACTCGAACGAGCATCAAGCTCGGACGAGTATGCTCGCTCATCTCTCATAATCATCACACCAGAAATACTATCATCCAAAACTGTAACTAAGAATGTAAATCAATGCATTGGGGTAGATGCTACATAGTATTTCCTTCACTATGGGTCTGTACATTCATATTGACTATAATCATTTTGTCACCTGCTATGTGCTGCACTTTTTTTGCTTTTATTAGAGATGAGCGAACGTACTCGTCCGAGCTTGATACTCGTTCGAGTATTAGCGTGTTCGAGATGCTCGTTACTAGAGGCGAGCACCACGCGATGTTCGAGTTACTTTCACTTTCATCTCTGAGACGTTAGTGCGCTTTTCTGGCCAATAGAAAGACAGGGAAGGCATTACAACTTCCCCCTGCGACGTTCAAGCCCTATACCACCCCCCTGCAGTGAGTGGCTGGCGAGATCAGGTGTCACCCGAGTATATACATCGGCCCCTCCCGCGGCTCGCCACAGATGCATTCTGACAGAGATCAGGGAAAGTGCTGCTGATGCCGGAGCTGCTATAGGGAGAGTGTTAGGATTGATTTTAGGCTTCAAGAACCCTAACGGTCCTTCTTAGGGCCACATCTGACCGTGTGCAGTACTGTTGAGGCGGCTTTTTGCAGTGTTGCACATTTTTTATTTTTTTTTGTATATCGGCCGTGCAGAGCATTGCGTCCAGAGCATTGCGTCCTGCAGTAATTTTACATAGTCCAGAGCCAGTAGTGGTGGTGAGGCAGGGACAGTGAAAGACATATCCAGTCTATATAGGCAGTGGGCTTTTCCAAAAAAATTTGGTAAAAAAAATCTATTTGGGCTGCCTGTGACTGTCCTGACTGTACTGCGTCTCTGCTGGGGGTAGTTGTCCTAATTCATACTCAGCCAGCTAAGTGTTACAGCAGGCTTGCGCAAAATTCTTTCCTGCCTCAGCTGCGCGTTCCGTAAGCGAAGTCAGCCTCCAACCACAGGCCAATAAGCGGCACATTTATTTATAGCGTTCTGTTTCTGCACTACTGGTAATACAGCATGCTGAGGGGTAGGGGTAGGCCTAGAGGACGTGAACGCGGGCGAGGACGCGGAGGCCCAAGTCAGGGTGTGGGCACAGGCCGAGCTCCTGATCCAGGTGTATCGCAGCCGACTGCTGCGGGATTAGGAGAGAGGCACGTTTCTGGCATCTCCACATTCATCTCACAATTAATGGGTCCACGCGGTAGACCTTTATTAGAAAATGAGCAGTGTGAGCAGGTCCTGTCGTGGATGGCAGAAAGTGCATCCAGCAATCTATCGACCACCCAGAATTCTGCACCGTCCACTGCTGCAACTCTGAATCCTCTGGCTGCTGCTCCTCCTTCCTCCCAGCCTCCTCACTCCATTACAATGACACATTCTGAGGAGCAGGCAGACTCCCAGGAACTGTTCTCGGGCCCCTGCCCAGAATGGGCAGCAATGGTTCCGAATCCTCTCCCACTGGAGGAGTTTGTCGTGACCGATGCCCAACCTTTGGAAAGTTCCCGGGGTCCGGGGGATGAGGCTGGGGACTTCCGGCAACTGTCTCAGGAGCTTTCAGTGGGTGAGGAGGACGATGACGATGAGACACGGTTGTCTATCACTCAGGTAGTAGTAATTGGAGTAAGTCCGAGGGAGGAGCACACAGAGGATTCGGAGGAAGAGCAGCAGGACGATGAGGTGACTGACCCCACCTGGTTTGCTACGCCTACTGAGGACAGGTCTTCAGAGGGGGAGGCAAGTGCAGCAGCAGGGCAGGTTGGAAGAGGCAGTGCGGTGGCCAGGGGTAGAGGCAGGGCCAGACCGAATAATCCACCAACTGTTTCCCAAAGCGCCTCCTCGCGCCATGCCACCCTGCAGAGGCCGAGGTGCTCAAAGCTCTGGCAGTTTTTCACTGAGAGTGCAGACGACCGACGAACAGTGGTGTGCAACCTTTGTCGCGCCAAGATCAGCCAGGGAGCCACCACCACCAGCCTCACCACCACCAGCATGCGCAGACATATGATGGCCAAGCACCCCACAAGGTGGGACGAAGGCCGTTCACTGCCTCCGGTTTGCACCGCTGCCTCTCCCCCTGTGCCCCAACCTGCCACTGAGATCCAACCCCCCTCTCAGGACACAGGCACTACCGTCTCCTGGCCTGCACCCAAACCCTCACCTCTGCTGTCCTCGGCCCCATCCACCAATGTCTCTCAGCGCACCGTCCAGCCGTCGCTAGCGCAAGTGTTGGAGCGCAAGCGCAAGTACGCCGCCACGCACCCGCACGCTCAAGCGTTAAACGTGCACATAGCAAAATTTATCAGCCTGGAGATGCTGCTGTATAGGGTTGTGGAAACGGAGGCTTTCAAAGGTATGATGGCGGCGGCGGCCCCGCGCTACTCAGTTCCCAGTCGCCACTACTTTTCCCGATGTGCCGTCCCAGCCCTGCACGACCACGTCTCCCGCAACATTGTACGCGCCCTCACCAACGCGGTTACTGCCAAGGTCCACTTAACAACGGACACGTGGACAAGCACAGGCGGGCAGGGCCACTATATGTCCCTGACGGCACATTGGGTAAATTTAGTGGAGGCTGGGACAGAGTCAGAGCCTGGGACCGCTCACGTCCTACCCACCCCCAGAATTGCGGGCCCCAGCTTCGGTGGTGGTATCTGCGGCGGTGTATGCTTCCTCCACTAAACCACCCTCCTCCTCCTCCTCCTACACAACCTCTGTCTCGCAATCAAGATGTGTCAGCAGCAGCACGTCGCCAGCAGTCGGTGTCGCGCGGCACGGCAGCACAGCGGTGGGCAAGCGTCAGCAGGCCGTGCTGAAACTACTCAGCTTAGGAGATAAGAGGCACACGGCCCACGAACTGCTGCAGGGTCTGACAGAGTACACCGACCGCTGGCTTGCGCCGCTGAGCCTCCAACCGGGCATGGTCGTGTGTGGCAACGGCCGTAATCTGGTGGCGGCTCTGCAGCTCGGCAGCCTCACGCACGTGCCATGCCTGGCCCATGTCTTTAATTTGGTGGTTCAGCGCTTTCTGAAAAGCTACCCACACTTGTCAGACCTGCTCGGAAAGGTGTGCCGGCTCTGCGCACATTTCCACAAGTCCCACACGGACGCTGCCACCCTGCGCACCCTGCAACATCGGTTTCATCTGCCAGTGCACCGACTGCTGTGCGACGTGCCCACACGGTGGAACTCTACGCTCCACATGTTGGCCAGGCTCTATGAGCAGCGTAGAGCTATAGTGGAATACCAACTCCAACATGGGTGGCGCAGTGGGAGTCAGCCTTCTCAATTCTTTACAGAAGAGTGGGCCTGGTTGGCAGACATCTGCCAGGTCCTTGGAAGCTTTGAGGAGTCTACCCAGATGGTGAGCGGCGATGCTGCAGTCATTAGCGTCACCATTCCTCTGCTATGCCTCTTGAGAAGTTCCCTGCAAAGCATAAAAGCAGACGTTTTGCGCTCGGAAACAGAGGCAGGGGAAGACAGTATGTCGCTGGATAGTCAGAGCACCCTCCTGTCTATATCTCAGCGCATTGAGGAGGAGGAGCATGAGGAGGATGAGGAGGAGGGGGAAGAGACAGCTTGGCCCACTGCTGATGGTACCCATGCTGCTTGCCTGTCATCCTTTCAGCGTGTATGGCCTGAGGAGGAGGAGGAGGATCCTGAAAGTGATCTTCCTAGTGAGGACAGGCATGTGTTGCGTACAGGTACCCTGGCACACATGGCTGACTTCATGTTAGGATGCCTTTCTCGTGACCCTCGCGTTACATGCATTCTGGCCACTACGGATTACTGGGTGTACACACTGCTCGACCCACGGTATAAGGAGAATCTTTCCACTCTCATACCCGAAGAGGAAAGGGGTTCGAGAGTGATGCTATACCACAGGACCCTGGCGGACAAACTGATGGTAAAATTCCCATCCGGCAGCGCTAGTGGCCGAAGGCGCAGTTCCGAGGCCCAGGTAGCAGGGGAGGCGCAGAGATCAGGCAGCATGTACAGCACAGGCAGGGGAACACTCTCTAAGGCCTTTGACAGCTTTCTGGCTCCCCAGCAAGACTGTGTCACCGCTCCCCAGTCAAGGCTGAGTCGGCGGGAGCACTGTAAAAGGATGGTGAGGGAGTACGTAGCCGATCGCACGACCGTCCTCCGTGACGCCTCTGCCCCTTACAACTACTGGGTGTCGAAGCTGGACACGTGGCCTGAACTCACGCTGTATGCCCTGGAGGTGCTTGCTTGTCCTGCGGCTAGCGTCTTGTCAGAGAAGGTGTTTAGTGCGGCTGGGGGAATCATCACAGATAAGCGTACCCGCCTGTCAACCGACAGTGCCGACAGGCTGAGACTCATCAAGATGAACAAAGCCTGGATTTCCCCAGACTTCTCTTCTCCACCAGCGGACAGCAGCGATACCTAAACAATACGTAGGCTGCGCCCGCGGATGGAAGCATTGTTCTCTATCACCATCAAAAACGTGGACCTTTTAGCTTCATCAATCTGTGTATAATATTCATCCTCCTCCTCCTGCTCCTCCTCCTGAAACCTGACGTAATCACGCCGAACGGGCAATTTTTCTTAGGCCCACAAGGCTCAGTCATATAATTTTTGTAAACAATTTTTATACGTTTCAATGTTCATTAAAGCGTTGAAACTTGCACCTGAACCAATTTTTATTTTAACTGGGCTGCCTCCAGGCCTAGTTACAAATTAAGCCACATTAACCAAAGCGATTAACCCCTTAATGACATTGCCTATTTTGGCGTTGAGGACCAAGCGATTTTTTGGTATTTTTCCATCTCCATTTTTCAAAAGCCCTAACTTTTTTATTTTTCCGTGGACGCGGCCGTATAAGGGCTTGTTTTTTGCGTGGCGAGCTGTAGTTTTTATCGGTGCCACTTTTGGGTACATAGACAATATCGTAAAAAATTTTTTTTTTATGATAACAGGGAGAGAAAACGCATCAATTCTGCCATAGATTTCTTTTTCTTTTTTTTACAGCGTTAATCATGCAGCATAAATGACACACTAAATTTGTTCTGCGGGTCGGTACGGTAACAACGATACCAAAATTGTTATATGTTTTTTTTAGGTTTTTACACTTTTTTGCAATAAACCCCCGTTTTTTTGGAAATCTTTTTTTTCCTCTATAGCTGCATTCAAAGTCCTGTAACTTTTTAATTTTTCTATGTACGGAGCTCTATGAGGGCTTATTTTTTGCGAGATGAGCTGTAGTTTTTATTGGTACCATTTTGGGGAATGTACGGCTTTTTTGATCACTTTTATTGCATTTTTTGGGAGGCAAAATGCTAAAAATTAGCATTTTGCCTCTGTTTTTTAGCGTTCTTTTTTACGCTTTTTATCGTACAAAATAAAAAGTGTGTTCAACTTTTTGTACACGTCGTTACGGACGCGTCAATACCAAATATGTGGGGTTTTAATTTTTTTTCCCTTTTTTTATGCTAATATTAGAAAAAGCATAAAAAAGGGGTTTTTTTACATTTTTTTTACATTTTTCTTTTTTTTACACTTTTCTTTTCTTTTTTTATACTATTTGAGTCCCTCTGAGGGACTTACAACACTGTGCCTTTGATCGCTGTCGTAAGGCATGGCAGAGCTACTGCTCTGCCATGCCTTATCGCTTATACAGCGATTATAGGCATAGGCACAGGCAATACAGGACGCCAGTGTCTGGCGTCCTGTTGCCATGGCGACAGGCCGGGCTCTCGCGTTGACATCGCGAGTTCCGGCCGGAGACACAGAGGGAGCGCGATCCCTCTGTGAACTCTTTCCCTGCCGCGATCTACTTAGATCGCGGCAGGGAAGGGGTTAACAGCGGGGCGCGCATTTCCGATGCCCCCCCCCCCCCCCGCTGTTGCAGCGGGACGCCGGCTGTGACTGACAGCCGGCTCCCGCTGCGGGATAGCGCTGGATCTTATGTGATCCCGCGCTATCCCCAGGACGTACCGGTACGTCCTGGAGCGGGAAGGCGTTAATGGGTTTCACCTGCCCTCTTGGTTGGGCATGGGCAATTTTTCTGACGTACATTAGTACTGTTGGTACACCAATTTTTTGGGGCCCTCGCCTACAGTGTAATCCAATTAAATTTTTGCCCACCTGCATTAAAGCTGACGTTACATCAGCTGTGCTGGGCACTGCAATGGGATATATTTATGTACCGCCGGTGGCTTCCTGGCACCCACCCATGCTGTCGGTCCACACGGAGTTGTAACTGCATGTGTCCACTTCTAAAGAACCCCAGTCTGACTGGGGCATGCAGTGTGGGCCGAAGCCCACCTGCATTAAACATGACATTACCTCAGCTGTGATGGGCAATGCAATGGGATATATTTATGTACCGCCGGTGGGTTTCAGGGAGCCACCCATGCTGTCGGTCCACACTGAGTTGTAACTGCATGTGTCCACTTCTAAAGAACCCCAGTCTGACTGGGGCATGCAGTGTGGGCCGAAGCCTACCTGCATTAAACATGACATTACCTCAGCTGTGATGGGCAATGCAATGGGATATATTTATGTACCACCGGTGGCTTCCTGGCACCCACCCATGCTGTCGGTCCACAGGGACTTCACAATAGGGAGTTGTACCTGCCTGTGTCTATGAATTAAAAACCCCGGTCAGGTTGGGGCATGCAGTGTGGGCTGAAGCCCACCTGCATTTAATCTGACGTTAGCTCTGCTGTCCAGGGCACTGCAATGGGATACATTTATGTACAGCCGGTGGGTTCCAGGGAGCCACCCATGCGGTGGGTGCACACGGAATTCCCATTGCAGAGTTGTACCTGCCTGTGACTATTTATAAAAAACCGCGGTCTGACTGGGGCATGCAGACACCTTGACAGAATGAATAGTGTGTGGCACATAGGTTCCCCATTGCTATGCCCACGTGTGCAGCTCCTGATGGCGGTGGCACAGGACTATATTTCTCATTGCTTCTGTACAGCATTGTGGGCTATCGCCCCGCCCCTTTTAAAGAGGGTCGCTGCCTAGCCATGCCAACCCTCTGCAGTGTGTGCCTGCGGTTCCTCCTCATGGCAGATGCACTTATAAATAGACATGAGGGTGGTGTGGCATGAGGGCAGCTGAAGGCTGCGCAGGGACACTTTGGTGTGCGCTGTGGACACTGGGTCGTGCGAGGGGGGGTTGGGCAGCATGTAACCCAGGAGAAGTGGCAGCGGAGTGTCATGCAGGCAGTGATTGTGCTTTGTTGGAGGTAGTGTGGTGCTTAGCTAAGGTATGCATTGCTAATGAGGGCTTTTCAGAAGTAAAAATTGTTGGGAGGGGGGGGGCACTCTTGCCGCTATTGTGGCTTAATAGTGGGACCTGGGAACTTGAGATGCAACCCAACATGTAGCCCCTCGCCTGCCCTATCCGTTGCTGTATCGTTCCCATCACTTTCTTGAATTGCCCAGATTTTCACAAATGGAAACCTTAGCGAGCATCGGCGATATTCAAAAATGCTCGGGTCGCACATTGACTTCAATGGGGTTCGTTACTCCAAACGAACCCTCGAGCATCGCGTAAATTTCGTCCCGAGTAACGAGCACCCGAGCATTTTGGTGCTCGCTCATCTCTAGTTTTTATGGACTCATTTTTATAATTGTATTAAGTATAAACAAGAAAATGTCATAGATTGTTATTATTCTACAGAATGTCTAACATTTTTTTCCCAAATATAATTGAGCAAGCTTAGAGTCATAATTGGCAATGTACATAATAAGGTTATTATGGTTAAGGTAGGCTAGTGGCAGTGTAGGCTAGAGTTATTAATAGAATGCCTACCGTAGGTAGGGCTAGGTTTAATAAAACATGAAATAATGTTACTTGATTTTAACGTCATACACATTACCTAGAGATTTTAATTGAATGCTTAGTAAGGGTTAGGGTTGGGTCTTCTACACCAAGGTATATTCTATACAACACACTACCTTAGTTTTATATAATGCTGGTGTTACAGTGTGATAGTTTGTGCTCCCAGGCCTTGTGGAGCTGTGCACTGTCAGGAGCTCATCTCTACAGGTGTGAGATGGTTTGACTGTCTGTTGTGTGGATTGTCCCAAACAGCTAATCACTGTAAGGTCTGGGCACATAAATTCCATCCCCTCTTGCTAGGGGGTGCTGGTCATTATCTCTTTTATGAACTCTGGTGCAGATCTGTTTGTTCATTTGTGCCTAGTTCTGTCCGTCCGGTTTGTAGTATGCATGCAGTTCTGTGTGTTTTGTCAAAGTCCTGCTTGGTTTATGTCTGATTCAGATGCCCGAGTTCTGTTTGCAGCCATCCATTAGTTGGTGAGCGGACACCGGAGTCTAGTTTTGTCTGTGTCTTCTATCTGGTGGTGGTCAGATGTTGGAGGTTTCTGTTTTGTTCATCTCTGAGGTATTAATTCTGTCTGAATGATAATATCTGCAGAGGTTTTCGGTCCGTTTATATCTAAGGTATCCATCTATCTGAACAATGTCCTGTCTGACTATGGATCTGTTCTCTACTTTTGTGGGTTTGTCTGTGTTTCTGGTTCATGTTGCACTATTAGCTGGAGTCTATATTATGTGTTATCTGTGCCACTGCTCCCTGCTGCCTTTTAGGTCTCATGTCCACGGGCAAAAGAAGAATTAAAATCCGCTGCGGATTTTAACTCTTCTCCTGCCCGCGGATTCGCATCCCATAGGAATGCATTGACCACCCGCGGGTAGATAAATACCCGCGGATGGTCAATAAAAGTGATTTTTAAAAAAATGGAGCATGAAAAAATCTGGACCATGCTCCATTTTCGTGCGGGTCTCCAGAGACAAAAATCTGAATTTACTCACCCGCTCCGGTTCTTCCCTACGCCGCGGCACCATCTCCTCTCCGTCGCGGCCGGATCTTTTCTCTTCGGGCCGGCGCATGCGCGGAGCACGTCACCGACGTCATCCTGCGCATCCGCCGAGCCGAAGAAAGAAGATCCGGCCGCGACGCAGAGAATATGACGCCGCGGCGAAGGGAAGAACCGGAGTGGGCGAAAGGTAAGTTTATTCTTATTTATTCTTATTTTCAGCCCTCATGTCCGCGGGGCAGGAGGGACCCGCTACGGATTCTACATGGAGAATTCGTAGCGGGTCTGATTTTCCCCGTGGACATGAGGCCTTAAGGAGAGTCAGTTCGGCCCTACGTTCCTGATGTAGGGCTGTCCTTGTCAGTACAATTACTGTTTTCCCTTTGTTTAGGAAAGGGTTGGATGCCTCCTTGCTATTTCTATAATGGTATATTTGTATTCCTGTCTTGTCTGATAAAATGATCATATTTTTTGTCTGTTTATGTCCAGATACTTACTATCTTATTTGCATAGTATAGGTTACTTCCATGGAGACTTAGTCGAGTTGTTCTGCATTGTCGTAATAGTCCATTTTTTATGCCATATACACGTTCATGCAGGCATGCCTAGACAAGTCCTGCATTGAAGATGACAGCTGGGGCTTCAGTTTACTTGTTTCCTATCTTGCCTTATACAAACTCAGTATTCTACGGAATACCTAGAAATTGTGGACAGATTCACTTATTTTAGAACAGGTCTGCAAATTTTAGTTAATCTATACAGCTTAGTTGCAAAAACGTGAACTCTTTAGAATTATTTGGATTTCTCCATAGATTAGTATTTTTTTCTGTCCATTCAAACTGTGCTCCATAGCACAGGAGATTGAAAAAAATGTAGGAAGATAGATCCTTCCTTATCTTTCCCGCACATGATATTAACTCTGTTCTGGAAAGATAGGGCAAGTAATATTCAAAAAGAGCCAGTGAAAATGAAGCCATTGAAATCAATGGTTTTGTTTTGCCCCATTAGGCCTCAGTCACACGGGCGCATCGGCACCCGTACACCGGTGCCGGCCCGTGTGACTGACACCAGCAGACGGACGTACCTGCAGACGGCCGTCTCTCTGCAGCGCTGGAGGAAAGAACATGTGACCGGCTTCATTGCCGGTCATGTGTTCTTTCCTCCGGCGCTGCAGAGAGACGGCCGTTTGCAGGTACGTCCGTCTCCTTCCTGCAGTCACACGGGCGCATCGGCGCCGGTGTACGGGTGCCGATGCGCCCGTGTGACTGAGGCCTAAGGGCGCCCACCCACTGGCGTTTGCGATTTTCGTGCGTGAAGAACGCAGCGTTTTCGCGGCGTTTTTCCCGCGTTTTCCGCGCGTTTTTTGCCGCGTTTTCGCGGCTTTTCCATTAATTTCCATTGACTTTCATGGGTGCATTAGGAGAAAAATAAGGACACATATGCAACTGACAGTTCCTATGTTAAAAAACGCAACGCAACGCAAAAAAAAACGCCAGTGGGTGGGAGTACATTCAATTCTAATTGCTCTTGAGAAAAAACGCAAAACGCAAAGAAAAAAAAATCGCCAGTGGGTGGGCGCCCTTAGGGTGGGATTTACATGGGAGTTTGATTAAATTTTTTTTCTCTCTCATAGGAAATAATTGCTGATTCTTAAACAGAATTACCCAAAAATAGGACATGCAGCAATACTGTGAGAAAAAATCACCCATGTAAACTCGAAAGTTACCTATGTGAATGCACAATGAAGGTGGCCTTAGAATGTATTGATACATGCAATTTTTACGTGCAACTTCTGGGGAAAAATGTGCAGCAAAATTGCCAGTGCAGTGATGCAATGCTTTTTTCTGGCAAAACACTGCATAAAAAAATCCAAATGCAATATAAGGGTGGGTTTAAACGGCTGTATGAGTGACTACCTGCCGTAGTTAAACAGGACTTTATTTTCTCTTTCTGGCTTTTTAAACTCCATGCCATAGCGCACGTTCATACTTTTAACAGGCGAGAATCCAGATAGTTAAAATAAAACCTTTGAAATCAAGGGCTTTGCTTTGCCCATTTATGCGGCCGAGATTATCATAATGGGACAAAAACACTCCCATGTGTTTAAGCCCACCATCTGAGTTTCTCAGAACAATATTCCACTCACCCGTTTGAATGCACCCTCAGGCAAATACTCCACATTGTGCTTGTAATGTTGTATTCTGTACATGTCCTATATCTTGATTAGATAATTTAATTGATCCCGTAGTCTGTAGTATAAACTGACTTGCCTTCAAATGTCTTTTCACTCAGATAACTGGCACAGGTACCATACTCTGGTCTATCAAGGGATCTACTTTGAAATATACACAATCAGGGGTTAAATAGATGGTCGTGAGCACAACTACACTCGCCGCTATTGAGCAGAGTTGTGCCTGAACATGGTAAAAATCTTTTTCCTTTTAATCTTTTGACTTCGTAGTATTCCGCGTGAGTTTGAAAAAAAAGAGGGAAGATAGGGCAGGACTAGAGATGAGCGAGCGTACTCGCTAAGGCAAACTACTCGAGCGAGTAGTGCCTTATGCGAGTACCTGTCCGCTCATCTCAAAAGATTCGGGTGCCGGCGGGTGAGAGCGGGAGCGGGGGGGGGGGAGAGTGAGAGAGAGATCTCCCCCCTGTTCCTCCCCTCTCTCCCAGCCACTCCCCGCCCCCCGCCGGCACCCGAATCTTTTGAGACGAGCTGGCATAATGCACTACTCGCTCGAGTAGTTTGCCTTAGCGAGTACACTCGCTCATCTCTAGGCAGGACCCATCTTTTTTGTATGTAATATTAACTATGTGCAATAAAGATATGGCAAGTCCTATCTTTTATCTCCTGTACGATTAACAAGTGAGAATACCGGTAGGGAAATGAAACTATTAACATCAATCGCTTTATTTTGTCCCATTGCACAGCCGCAGAACTGGACAAAATCATGTACATCTGTTTAAGCCCTTAACTAGCTAAATTTTAGAATAGCTATACGTGGATTATGATCCCAAACTCAAGCCTCTGTGCTTGGTTTATCATGCTTTTTCTAGGAGTATACCCATAAATGGAATTGGCATTGACAAGTGAGCATATCTATATAAATATAAAATAGAATATATGTATGTATGTGCCACCATAACTCATCAAGCCTGGAGCAATTTCAACCAAACTTGGTACATAGATAACTCATCCCAAGGGGACACATTTTGTGGGGGTAACACAGCCCCACTACCCTGGGGAGGAGGGAGGAATGTGTGTGTTTGCTCCTACCAGCACTAAGCCTTCATCTACCACACAGCCTCACACTAGCACTGAGCCTTCATCTACCACACAGCATCACATCAGCATGATTCTATTATGTCATCACACAGCTTGGAACCACTACTACCAGAGCGTGGCTGATATTTTAAATCAGTCCTCACCGGAGCAATTTCAAACAAACTTGGTACATATATAACTCATCCTATGGGGACAAATTTGGGGGGGATAAGACAGCCCCACTACCCCTGGGGAGGGGGTTATTTCACAGTCTTATATTACACAGACGACCTTCTCCTCATCATGCCCTAATCTATTACACAGATGACCTCCTCCTCCTCAAATACTAACATATTACACAGACCTCCTGCTCCTCAGATAATTATATCGTGTCCGCGCCCACTCTTATGAAAGCTGTCCAAAAGGAAATCTGTGTTGCCCATAGCAACAATGACAATGCAGCTTTCATTTTACCTCAGCAGTATAACAAGTGAAAGCTGAGCTGTGATTGGTTGCTATTGGCAACAACAATTACAGGGCAAGTCAGTGAGCTTTTGATTTTTAATTACACAGACCTACTGCTCCTCAGATAATAATATCTTACACAGACAACTTCCTCCCCCTCAAATACTAATATTACACAGACAACCTCCTCCTCATATACCAATATATTATACAGATGACCTCCTCCTCATGCAGTAAGATATTACACAGACGACCTCCCCCTCATGCAGTAACATAATACACAGACAACCTCCTCCTCATTTACTAATACTAGCTGATATACCCAGCCTCGCCCGAGTTAATTTGTTACAGGTGTTTATGTGTTGTTTGCACGGAAAATTTTATGAAGTTAAGGTTACTTTAGAGTAACCAAGGAATAAAATATGTATAAACAAAGAGGAGCATTAGATTCTCCTCAGGCTGCATGTACCGATTTCCATCTGCAGAATGTGCCACCCCTCCCACCCTCCTCATTTAGGACCTAAAGAAGGCTTGCGCCAAATTTCACGCCTGTATGACATGAGAAGTTACATTACATAGGGGTGCAATTATTTTTGCAATTAGCATTGAATAATCAAGTTGTGACCCCGTTACTTTTCCTATTTAGGACCTACAGAATGGTCTTGCCAAATTTCATGTTAGTATGACACCGGGAAGTTAGAGAATTAGATTAGGTACATTACATAGGAGTGCCAATACTTTTGCATTTAGCATTGAATAATTGACTTGTGACCCCTTTACCTTTCCTATTTAGGACCTAAAGAATGGTCGTGCCAAATTTAATGTTTGTACGACACCAGGAAGTTACATTACACAGGGGTACCAATGCTCTTGTAATTAGCATTGAATAATCGAGTTGTGACCCCTTTACTTTTCCTATTTAGGACCTAAAGAATGTTTGTGCCGAATTTCATGTATGTACGACAAGGGGAAGTTAGAGAATTAGATTAGGTAAATAATATAGGGGTGCCAATACTTTTGCACTTAGCATTGAATAATCAAATTGTGACCCCTTTACTTTTCTTATTCAGGACCTAAAGGAAGCTCCTGCCAAATTTCATGTTTGTAATCAGCTAGTACATTATAAAGCTAGTTTCACAGGAGTGTATTCTGAGCGCCTTAATACATTAGGTACATTACATAGAAGTGCCAATACTTTTGCATTTAGCATTGAATAATTGACTTGTGACCCCTTTACTTTTCCTATTTAGGACCTAAAGAATGGTCGAGCCAAATTTAATGTTTGTACGACACCAGGAAGTTACATTACACAGGGGTGCCAATGCTCTTGTAATTAGCATTGAATAATCGAGTTGTGGCCCCTTTACTTTTCCTATTTA
Source organism: Eleutherodactylus coqui (assembly GCF_035609145.1). Taxonomy (NCBI): domain Eukaryota; kingdom Metazoa; phylum Chordata; class Amphibia; order Anura; family Eleutherodactylidae; genus Eleutherodactylus; species Eleutherodactylus coqui. The sequence goes on from NC_089837.1 coordinate 406,253,528, forward strand.
GGACCTAAAGAATGGCTGTGTCAAATTTCATATGTGTATGATACTGGGAGGTTACATTACATAGAGGTGTTAATACTTTTGCACTTAGCATTGAATAATTGAGTTGCGACCCAATTTACTTTTCCTATATTGGACCTAAAGAATGTTTATCCCAAATTTCATGTTTGTATGACATCGTTAAGTTAGAGAATTAGATTTGGTACATTACATAGGGGTGCTAATACTTTTGCACTTAGCATTGAATTCTCAAGTTATGACCCCTTTACTTTTCCTATTTAGGACCTAAAGAATGCTCCTGCTAAACTTCATGTTTGTACGACACCGGGAAGTTAGAGAATTAGATTAGGTAGATTATATAGGGGTGCTAATATTTTTGTACTTAGCATTGAATAATCAAGTTGTGACCCCTTTACTTTTCTTATTCAGGACCTAAAGGAAGCCCCTGCCAAATTTCATGTTTGCAATCAGCTAGTACATTATAAAGCTAGTTTCACAGGAGTGTATTCTGAGCGCCTTAATGTGCTTGTAACATGGACAAGCATCCTGACTAGAGATGAGCGAGCATACTCGTCCGAGCTTGATGCTTGTTCGAGTATTAGGGTGCTCGAGATGCTCGTTACTCGAGACGAGCACCACGCGGTACTCGTCTCGATTAAACGAGCACTGACCATTGAATTCAATAGAGCCGGCAATACAGCCGGCTCCATTGAAAGCAATGGGCTGCCGGCGAGCGCGGGATGAATTGTCGGGAAGGGGTTAAATATATAAGCCCTTCCCTGCAATTCATCCAGAAATGTGTAAAAATAAAAAAATATATACTCACCTTGTCCCGGCAGAAAGATGTTAGCCCATTGAATTCAATGGAGCCGGCAATACAGCCGGCTCCATTGAAAGCAATGGGCTTGCCCGGCGATCGCGGGATGAATTGTCGGGAAGGGCTTAAATATATAAGCCCTTCCCTGCAATTCATCCAGAAATGTGTAAAAATAAAGAAAATATATATACTCACCTGGTCCCGGCAGACGGAGTTCAGCGCGGCCGGCGGCAGTCCTCCTGAACGGCTCTGAACAGCTGTGAGTAGTATTCAGCAGTCGGGGATTTAAAATCCCCGCCTGCTGAATGAGCTGCCTCTGATTGGTCACAGCCTGACCAATCAGAGGCAGATTTCACTCACACACCCATTCATGAATTTATGGCTGTGACCAATCAGAGGCAGCTTATTCAGCAGGCGGGGATTTTAAATCGCCAGCTGCTGAATACTACTCACAGCTATTCAGAGCAGTTCAGGAGGACTGCCGCCGGCCGCGCTGAACTCCGTCTGCCGGGACCAGGTGAGTATATATATATTTTTTATTTTTACACATTTCTGGATGAATTGCAGGGAAGTGCTTATATATTTAAGCCCTTCCCGACAATTCATCCCGCGATCGCCGGCAGCCCATTGCTTTCAATGGAGCCGGCTGTATTGCTGGGTCCATTGAATTCAATGAGCTAACATCGTTCTGCCGGGACAAGGTGAGTATATATATATTTTTTTACACATTTCTGGATAAATTGCAGGGAAGGGCTTATATATTTAAGCCCTTCCCGACAATTCATCCCGCGATCGCCGGCAGCCCATTGCTTTCAATGGAGCCGGCTGTATTGCCGGCTCCACTGAATTCAATGGGCTAACATCGTTCTTCTCTGCCACAGCTGTTACAGCTGTGGCAGAGGAGAACGATCTTTATGCTGACAGTGCGGGGGGGGGGGGGGTCTCACTCTTGCCACTATTGTGGCTTAATAGTGGGACCTGGGAACTTGAGATGTAGCCCCTCGCCTGCCCTATCCGTTTCTGTGTCGCTCCCATCACTTTCTTGAATTTCCCAAGTTTTCACAAATGAAAACCTTAGCGAGCATCGGCGATATACAAAAATGCTCGAGTCGCCCATTGACTTCAATGGGGTTCGTTACTCGAAACGAACTCTCAAGCATCACTGAAAGTTCAACTCGAGTAACGAGCACCCGAGCATTTTGGTGCTCGCTCATCTCTAATCCTGACCCAACAGTATCCAACTGTGTAATGTTCTGAGTTCAGGTCAGTAGACCTGTGGTTGACCCAGGAAACTGATCTATATTATGGCTGCATAAATACAGTTGTATGAAACTGACCTAACAAAGAACTGGTCCATAAGTCTAGACCATTATGAACTTTATGCGAAAGCATGACAGTACATTACACTGCTCTGTTTTTTAAGTTGTGTATCGTAGTTTTTTTTCCCATGAATATACAATATTTTATATTCATATTTTTCATTCTCTTATGGAGCTATTATAATTAAGTTTGGCTTAATATAATTCTAAAACAGATTGTTTAGTCATATGGTCCCCAATTAACAAAGTGTATCAGTAAGTCTACATTTCATTTATCATTTTTCTTTACATTTTTTTTAACTTACACTATGCTTACTAAAAATCAGATGGATATATTTATACATTTAAAGATCAAAATAATAACTATGGATCGCTATTGACTAGAGATGACCGAGCACCAGGTGCTCGTTACTCGAGTTGAACTTTTCGTAATGCTCGAGAACTCGTTTCGAGTAACGAACCCCATTGAAGCCAATGGGAGACTTGAGCATTTTCAAGCTGACCGATGCTCCGCCTTGGGGAGGTTGTGTGAAACACCTGAAAACGTCAGAAAGTCATGAAACACCACAGAAATGGATAGAGAATGGCAGGGGCAGCATGCATGGGTGCATCTGAGGCTCCCAGGTCGCACTATTAAGCCAAATTGGGGGCAAGAGCCTGGCAGTCACCCCCCTAACAATTCCCTTGGGACAGACCATAAGCAGCAAGGCACACGCACTGGCACATCTTAGCTAAGCACCACACTAGCTGCAACCAAGGCCAATCACCACCTGCGGGTGACACCACTGCCTCTTCTCTTGTGTTACATGCTGGCATTGTTGTTCAACCCCCCGCACGAGGCTGCATCCACAGCGCACACAAAATTTTACCTGTGCAGCGTTCAGCTGCCCTCATGCCACACGCTGGCCCAGGGTCAGCCTCGATCCTAGCCTCCACCTGGTTGACCCAATGTGCCATCAGTTACGTTCCTTTCATCGCCCCAAAGACTGGATGAACCACGAAGAAGTTTCACAGGCCAAACTTGGCCCAGTTACCCCCAGGACCTCGGCTTCTGCCCACACCCTCAGCAATCGTGGGCACAAAGCAGACTCGGATGCTAGTACAGCTGTGAACGTCTCATTAAATCAGTTACAGTTCCTTTCAGCGCTCCAAAGACTGGATGAACCACAAAGAAGTAATTCCACAGACCAAACCTGGCACAGTTGCACCCAGCCCCCAGGACCTCAGCCTCTGCCCACACCCTCAGCAATCGTGGGCATAAAGCGGACTCAGATGCTAGTACTGCTCTGAAGGTCTCATTAATTCAGTTACGCTTCTTTTGATTGGTCCAAACCAGTGTCTCAGATAAGTGTGGTAACACGAGAGCAAATACATGTCAACCAACGCTGATCCCCAGACCCCAAGCAGGAGGTGGCATAATAAGCCTAAGAAACTGTGACCGAGGTAGGGCCCGCAATCCTCTGTGTGGGAAGAACGTGAGCAGGCCCAGGGTCAGGCTCGGTCCCGGCCTCCACCTTGTGTGACCCAAGGTGCTGTGAGTTACATAGCTATGGGAAACCCATGTGTCCCCACACAATTCATTCTGTGTACATGTCAGATAGCTGAACAACACAATGGGAAAGCCATCCTCACCCTAACCAAGTCATACAGCATATTTGTGCCAGACAGCTGGACACTGCGCTGGGAAACCTTTGTGCACCCACAGCATAGGCGAACCCATGAAACCCAAGGACAGTATTAAACAGGAAGAAAAGAGAGTGCCCAAACATGGCAGAGCTTCACCCCGCCCAGGACCTCTGCCCACACTTCTGCCCAATTCATTATGTGTATGTGTCAGATAGCTGAACAACGCAATGGGAAAGCCTTTGTGCACCCACAGTATAGGCAGACCCCTAAAACAATTCTGTGGCAATAGTATAGGCAAACCCCTCAAACCTTTTTGTAGCAGGTGCATAGGCGAACCCTTGAAACATTTCTGTAGCAAGTGTATAGGCGCACCCCTGAAACATTTCTGTAGCAAGAGCATAGGCGAACACCTGAAAAAATTTGTTTACTAACAGTATTGACGAAGCCCAGAAAAATTAGTTTGCTAACAGTATAGGCGAGGGCCTAAAAAATTGGCGTACCAAGAGTACAAGTGTACCCCTGAAAATTTTTCTTACCCCGAGGGTAGTTGAAACCCATAAACATTTTGTAAAGATACAGCTCGCTGTTGCTTAATTTGTACCAGAGCCTGGAGGCAGCCCTCCAAAAAAATTGGTTTTAACGGAGCCTTTTGGCCGCAGAAAAATTGGCAGTTCAGCATGATGACATGCTGTTTTAGGAGGAGGAAGAGTAATATCCAAGAGGGATAGACCAAGCTACTTCTCCCCTTTTTTGGGATGATAGAGGATGCATATTTCTCCTGTTGCAGCGAAAAGAATCTTTATGATCTGCTGCTTTCCACTGGTGGATAAGAGAAGTCTGGGAAAATCGCGCATTTGCTCATCTTAATAAGTGTAAGCATGTTGGCGCTGTCAGTTGACAGGCGGGTACGCTTATCCGTGATGATCCCCCCAGCTGCACTAAACACCGTTTCTGACAAGACGCTAGTGTCAGGGCTGGCCAGCACCTCCAGGGGGTACAGCATAAGTTTGTGCCACGTGTCCAGCTTTGATACTCAATAGTTGTATGGAGCAGAGGGATCACGGAGGATGGTGGTACGATCGGCTATGTACTCCCTCACTATCTGTTTACAGTGCTCCCTCTGACTCAGTATTGACTGGGGACTGGTGGCACAGTCTTGCTGGGGAGCCATAAAACTGGCAAAGGTCTTGGAGTGTGTTCCCCTGCCTGCGCTGGACATGCTGCCTGATCCCCGCGCCTCCCTTGCCTGTTGGTCCTCTGAACTGCGTCTTCTACCGTTACCGCTGTCAGATGGAAACTTAAGCATCACTTTTTCCACCAGGGCTCTGTGGTATTGCATCACTCTCGTACCCCTTTCCTCTTCGGGAATGAGAGTGGAAAGGTTCTCCTTATACCGTGGGTCTAGAAGGGTGTACACCCAGTAATCGGTGTTGGCCAGAATGCATTCAACGCGAGGGTCACCGGAAAGGCAGCCTAACATGAAGTCAGCCATGTGTGCCAGGGTCCCAGTACGCAACACATCGCTGTCCTCACTAGGAGGATGCTCCTCCTCTTCAGCCCATACACGCTGAACAGATGAGAAGGAAGCAGCATGGGTACCCTGTGCAGTGTGGGCAGCTGTCTCTTTCCCCTCCTCCTTCTCCTCCAAAACACGCTGAGATACAGACGTGAGGGTGGTCTGGCTATCAAGCGACATACTGTCATCCCCCATTTCCTGTTCTAACCGCAAAGCATTGTCCTTTATGTTTAGCAGCGAACATCTCAGCAGGCAAAGCAGCGGGATGGTAATGCTAATTATGGCTGCTCACCATTTTGGTAGACTCCTCAAAGTTTCTGAGGACCTGACAGATGTCTGCCATCCATGCCCACTCCTCTGTGAAGAACTGCGGAGGCTGACTACCACTCCGCCGCCAATGTTGCAGCTGGTATTCCACAATTGCTCTACGCTGCTCGTAAAGCCTGGCCAACAATGTGCAGCGTAGAATTCCAGTGTGTGGGCACGTCGCACAGCAGTCAGTGCTCTGGCAGCTGAAACCAATGTTGCAGTGTCCTGAGGGTGGCAGCATCCATGATGGACTTGCGGAAATGTGCGCAGACGCGGCGCACCTTGCCGAGCAGGACAGACAAGTGGGGGTAGTTTTTCAGAAACTGCTGAACCACCAGATTGAAGACGTGGGCCAGTCATGGCATGTGTGGGAGGCTGCTGAGCTGCAGAGCTGCCACCAGGTTACGACCGTTGTCACACACGACCATGCTCGGTTGGAGGCTCAGTGGCGAAAGCCAGAGGTCAGTCTGCTCCGTCATACCCTGTACCAGCTCGGGGCCCGTGTGCCTCTTGTCACCTAAGCTGACTAGTTTCAGCACGGCTTGCTGTTGCTTCCCCACTGCTGTGCTGCCCCGTGCTACCGACTGCGGGCGACATGCTCACACTTCTTAATTAAGAGGTGGAGGTGGCGGAGGAGGGAGGGGGTTAGAAGAGGTGGCATAATACGCCACAGAAACCATCACCGAGGTAGGACCCGCTATCCTTGGTGTGGGTAGCACGTGAGTGGTTCCAGGCCCTGACTCGGTCCTAGCCTCCACTAAGTTCACTCAATGTGTCGTCAGGGAGATATAGTGGCCCTGCCCGCCAGTACTTGTCCACGTGTCCGTTGTTAAGTGGACCTTCCAGTAACCGCGTTGGTGAGGGCACGGTTTATGTTGTGGGAGACGTGCTGGTGTTTAGGGTGTGGACAGCGCGCCAGGAAATATAGTGGCAACTGGGGACCGACACTGCCATCATGTTTTTGAAAGCCTTCGTTTCCATAAGCCTGTATGGCAGCATCTCCAGGCTGATTAATTTGGCAATGTGCACGTTTAAAGCTTGTGCATGCGGGTGGGTGGCGGCATAATTCTGCTTTCGCTCCAACGCTTGTGATAGCGACAGCTGAACGCTGCCTTGAGAAACATTGCTGGATGGAGTGGAGGACGGTGGACGTGAGGGTGTGGGTGCAGGCCGGGAGGCGCTCATGCCTGCATCCTGGGAGGGGGTTGGATCTGTGTGGCAAGTTGTAGCACAGGGGAAGAGGCAGTGGTGTGACCCAAGGGCGGTGAATGGCCTTCGTCCTACCTTGTCGGGTGCTTGGCCATCATATGCCTGCGCATGCTGCTGGTGAGGCTGGTAGTAGTGGCTCCCCAGCTGACTTTGGTGTGACACATGTTGCACACCACAGTTCGTCAGTCGTCCGCGCTCTCACTAGAAAACATTCACACCTTTGAACACCTAGCCCTCCGCACGGAGTCTTGCCGCAAGGGGGTGCTTTGGGAAACAGTTGCGGGATTATTGTCTTTGACCCTTTCTCTACCCCTGGCCACCCCACTTCCTCTTCTAACCTGTCCTGCTGCTGCACTTGCCTCCCCCTCTGAAGCCCTGTCTTCAGAAGGCTTAGCAAGCCAGGTGGGATCAGTCACCTCATTGTCCCGCAGCTCTTCCTCTGAATCCTCTGTACGCTCCTCCCTTCTTGTCCAGGCAGCCTATAACAAAATGCCTATAATGGTGTCCTTTCTGTTGTTCAATCCTTGCATTCTTACCCAACCAGTTTCTACAGAACTACCATATTCTTAAGCTTAAATCTCTGTTGAGCTATATGCTTTCTTAACATACAATGCAACACCTCCTCTCCTTTTATTAACCCCTTAACGACTGCCCCATCGGGAAACTACGTCCTCAGTAAGTGGGCTTTAATCCTAGAGGACGTAGTTTTATGCACCCTCTTTGGATTGATGCCCACCTGCCTGAGGACGTGACAGCTCCATGCTGTCGGTGCCCGCAGGTAGCCGACATCATGGAGCTGTCATCCCAGGATGCTGGCAGTCCCCCCCGGTATTGCGATCGGCGGTATCCAATGGATAGCGCCGATCGCAAAAAAGTAAAGAAAAGTGCCTAAAAAGTTAGATATTCAGCTGCCCTGATGGATCGGATCCATCAGAGCAGCTGAAAATTCTTACCTGGCTTGTCGGCGGTGTCCCCCGGAGATCGGGTCCTCCCGGACCCGCCGGCGGTCTTCTGCGCATGCGCGCCAGACGATGACGTCAGGCGCATGCGCAGAAGCCCGGGATCCCCCGGCAAATTTGAAATCTCCTGGCTTCCGGCTCCTGAAGGTAGCCGGGAACCAGGAGGTGTTACCGGGGACCGCGGTGAGCGGTCCCCGGGCACATGATCGCCGCTATCCATTGGATAGAGGCGATCGCGAAAAAGTTTTTTTAAAAAGTCAGTTTCACCTCCCCTCATGGATCGGATCCATGAGGGGAGGCAAAAATACTCACCTAAGTCCTCCCCGATGTCCCGATGTCCCGGGACCCGAATCCCCGTCTGTGCATGCGCACCCGATGATTGACATCGGGCGCGTGCACAGACGGGCTCGAGCCCCGGGAAATTTAAAATCCCTCTGCTCTTGGCTGCCATGTGTAGCCAGGAACAGAGAGATTATACCGGGGACATGATCACTGTTATCCAATGGATGATAGTGATCATGTAAAGTAAAAAAAAAGTGTAAAAAGTGAAAAAAAAGGGTAAAAGTAAAAAAAAAAAAAAGTTTTAAAAAAGTTTTAAATAGTTTAAAAAAAGTTAAAAAAGCTTGCGTTTCATTTCCCCCCACGGATCATATCCATGAGGGAGGATGAAATGACGTACCTAAGACCCGCGGATTTATCCGCGGACCTTACCACAGCTTCTGCGCACGCGCCCGTCGCCAAAATGGCGGACGCATGCGCAAAAGCCGTGGATTGCCAGGATAATTTAAAATCTCCCTGCTCCTGGCTACAAAACTTAGCCGAGAGCCTGGAGATTTCACGGGGGCCGCGGTGAGCGGTTCCTCGTCACGTGTTCGCCGTTATCCAATGGATAATGGCGATCACGTAAAAGTAAAAAAAAGGTGAAACTTCATCTCCCCTCGCCGATGCGATCGGTGAGAGGAGATGAAACTTTTTACCGGAGGCCTCCGTATTTGCACCCCGACGCGATCTTCCTCCGTGAACTTACCCGGATTCTGCACATGCGACCGCCGGCAAAACAGCGAACACATGCGCAGGAGTCGGGGAGCACAGGAAATTTAAAATCTCCTTGCTCCCAGCGACCAACGGTCGCTGAGAGCCTGGAGCAGTGACGGGTTGCCTCGTTGAGCGGTCCCCAGTCACGCGATAAACAGATTCCGCATGCGTCTGATCCGCGGTAATACGCAGATGAAGCGCATTGGATTACACAATTCCGCTCACATTAGCAGGTCGGAATTGCGTAATCCACTCGCAGAAAAGAGAACGCAGCAGGTTCTATTTTACCGCGGATATCCGCAACATAGAGCCCATTGTGCTCCGTGGTCGTGGATATACCCGCAGCCCATACGCAACTACATTGTATACGGGCTGCGGGTACCCGGGTCATCGCTAAGCGACGGTGCGGGAAATACAAATTAAAAAAAAGTACTGCGAATAACCGCCCGCGTGAGTAGGCAGTTATGCGCAGTACATTACGCGGCCGTACGCAGGGACACAGCCGGGCTCACAGCTGGGATCTGCTGCGGGCCTCCGCAAGCGGATTCCACCTATGGCCATGTGAGCCTGGCATTATTCAGACCGCTACCTGTAATATGCAATTTACAAGAAGCCCCGGGAACGCTCGCCTTCATGCAGTTCCAGGAGCAGCTTGTTGAGCGTCTTCTGTGCGAGACCGCCGGACCTCATCAAGCTTACGGAGACTCACAGAGCGCCACTTTTTACACCCTATACCCACCACTGAGGTCAAGAAATGACATCCAAAAAACATGAGAGGAGGGGGGATACACGGTTTTATTGCCCCATGTACCCATCCCAACCAGCCTCCGTAATTACCCCTGTCTTTGGAAATACCACACAGTTCACATTATTACTTTTATCTAAGATTTGGGGAACACCGAAAAGGGCACGGAGTGTGTGGGGGAGGGGCGGGGGATTTTTAGGGAGTCAATTTTTATTCCGTACAAATGAACAATGGGGCCTTGAATTTATTCAATTCTGCCCTGAAATCCAGCGGGTGTTCCCTGCATTACAGGCCTAACCATGTGTCCTATAAGTAGATTAGGGCCACAATGGGTATGTTTTTGAACACGGGACACACGGGGGCATCCATTTTGGGGTGAAGGTCTTCATTCCTATGTAAACTGTACAAAAAAACCTGTTTTTAAATTGACAAAATTGCCAAAAAAATGAAAAACGTAATTTTTTCCTTCTGCTTTGCTTAGATTTATTCAAAAACTGTGGGGTCAAAATACGCAGTACACCCCTAGATGAATTCATTAAGGGGTCTAGTTTTTAAAATGGGGTCATTTGAGGGGGTTCTTTATCGTTTTAGACACTCAATGGCTCTATAAGTGGGCAATGGGGCCTGGAATTTATTCCGTTGTACCCTGAAATCCAACGGGTGCTCCTTCCATTATAGGCCTAGCCATGTGTCCTTTAAGTAGATTAGGGCCACAAGGGGTATGGTTCTGAACACGGGACAAACAGGGGTATCCATTTTGGGGTGAAAGTCTTCATTCCTATGTGTGCTGTACAAAAAAACCTGTTTTTAAATTGATACAAATGCTAAAAAAGTGAAAATTGTAATTTTTTTCCTACTGCTTTGCTTAGATTTATTCAAAAATTCTAGGGTAAAAATACACAGTACACCCCTAGATTAATTCGTTAAGGGGTCTAGTTTTCAAAATGGGGTCATTTGTTGGGGTTCTCTGTCGTTTTGGCCGCTCAAGGGCTCTACAAGTGGGCAATGGGGCCTAAATCACCTTCATGCTAAATTTCTGTTCTGAAAGCCACCGACTACTTCTTTCATTTTGGGCCCCGTTGTGCATCCAGACAAAAGATTAGGGCCACAATGGGTATGTCTCTGAACACGGGACAAACAGGGGTATCCATTTTGGGAGGAAGTCTTCATTCATATGTGTGCTGTACCAAAAAAGCAGTTTTTAAAATGACAGAATTGCCAAAAAAACAAAAATCACATTTTTTTCCTTTTGCTTTGCTTGAATTCATTCAAAAACTGTGGGGTCAAAATGGGCAGTACCCCCCTAGATAAATTCGAAAAGGGGTCTAGTTTTCAAAATAGGGTCACTTGTGGGGGTTCTCTTTGGTTTTGGCCGCTCAAGAGCTCTACAAAAGTACTATGGGGCCTAAAACGCCTTCAAGGAAAATTTATGTTCTGAAAGCCACCGACTACTCCTTTCATTTTGGGCCCCGTTGTGCATCCACACATAAGATTAGGGCCACAATGGGTATGTCTCTGAACACGGGACAAACAGGGGTATCCATTTTGAGGTGCAAGGCTTCATTCATTTGTGTGCTGTACCAAAAAAGCAGTTTTTAAAATGACAGAATTGCCAAAAAAATGAAAATCACATTTTTTTTCTTTTGCTTTGCTTGAATTCATTCAAAAACTGTGGGGTCAAAATGGGCAGTACACCCCTAGATAAATTCGAAAAGGGGTCTAGTTTTCAAAATGGGGTCACTTGTGGGGGTTCTCTTTGGTTTTGGCCGCTTAAGAGCTCTACAAAAGTGCTATGGGTCTAAAACGCCTTCAAGCAAAATTTATGTTCTGAAAGACACCGACTACTCCTTTCATTTTGGGTCCCGTTGTGCATCCAGACATAAGATTAGGGCCACAATGGGTATGTTTCTGAACACGGGAGAAACGGGGGTATCCATTTTGGGGTGTAAATTTTCATGGGCAATATAGGAAAAAAATATGTCTTTAAAATGACATATTTGCAAAACTATGAAATTTTATTTTTTCTCCTCTAAATTGAATTATTTCCTGAAAAAAACTGGTAGGGTCAAAATACTCATGACACCCCTCAGTGAATACATTAAGGGGTGTAGTTTTTAAAATGGGGTCATTTGGGGGGTATCTATTATTCTGACACTCATGAGCCTTTGCAAACTTGGCTTGGTGCAGGAAAACAAAGTGTTCCTCAAAATGCTGAAAAGTAATGTTAAATTTGTACGTCCTATAAATGGTTAAAAAAAACACAAAAGTTTTTCAAGTGTGCATTCAGAATAAAGTAAACAGATGGAAATATATATCTTATCAAAAATTTGTACAGTATGTTTGGACATATTTGAGATATTACAGTTGAAAATTTGAAAAAATGACAATTTTTTCAAAATTTTTCCAATATTGGTACTTTTAATAAATATACACAAATTATATCGGTCTCTTTTTACAACCAAAATGAAGTACAACATGTGGCGAAAAAACAATGTCAGAATCACTTGGATATGTAAAGCCTTTACGGAGTTATGCTACGTTGAACGACGCATGTCAGATTTCCAAAATTTGGCTCCGTCACTAAGGCGCAAACAGGCTTTGTCACTAAGGGGTTAAATCTATTTCATATAAATAAGTTGCATCCTTCAAGCCTTGCAATCCAATCATGTAATGTAAATCATCCCACCACGTTTCTGTGATGGCTATGATATCATACTACTTTTCTTGTGTTACGAGCTCTAATTTTCTTTGCTTGTTTCCCATGCTCTATGCATTTATTCTATCGTATTCTTCAAGAAGATGTAGCTACTATTGTGGTTAGCTTTCTGGAGTGTAGGGTTGAAGGGGATGTTTTTTGCAATTGCTATTGATACCCCTGTTGAGGCTGAAGAGTATGTACTATGAAACCATTTGTTATAATTAAAGGAAGCGAGTGTTACCATGCAGCAGTTGCTGGTCCTTCCGGGACGGCGGTGTGCGGGGTCCCGCTGTCGGGGTGCTTCCCCCTTGCTTGTTGTCTGGTTCCCGGGGGCGCGGGTGCCTGGCCAGCTTGGTGTTGGTGGCACGCGGTGCCGTGCGCGCGCGCACCTGTGAGTGCAGCTGCCAATCTCATTGAAAAGAAAAAGTTATGTACAGGGCTCATCACTAAATGCAGTGAGTTGAACAATTTAAGGGTACCCAAGAAGGAGGCAAGCCAGCAAGGAAGAGGCGATAGACTCAGCATCTCATAAAAGGCATGTGTTGAGAAGGTTCATCCGCGGTTCCACCTCTCACCTGTGTATGTGGGGTGGGGGTGGGCATGCTCCATAAGGTAGTGAACAGGCCACTGAGACCTCAAATACATATCGCAAAACAAAAATTGTAAATGTTGTACATATTGTAGTAAACAAATTTTAAACAGACCAAAATTAAATGTTTTGCAGAAAAGCATCTGTATGAAGTAAATAAGAGTTTTTTCATTATAAGGCAGGGTCATGCAGGTCGACTGCATCCCACTGACCTGAGGCCCCTTGCCCTGGGGCAACACCGCAAAAGCAAAGACCTTGAGAAGGGTGGGGATACTTGTGCCAGCAGGAGGCCGAGCTACTAAGGAGTTCTAAGTCGGCTTAATACCGACCTGTTGAGGCTAAGGGATCATACAGATAGGGGTATTGGGCCCTCACTTACTCTTGAACCCCTCCAAGTAGTCATAGAATGATAGACTGGTAGAGTTGAAAGGGGCATCTAGGGTCATCTGGTCCAATCTCCTGCTAAATGCAGAATTCACAAAATCATCCCAGACAGATGTCTGTCCAGCTTTTGTTTGAAGACTTTTATTGAAGGAAAACTCATCACCTCCTGTGGCAGCCTGTTTCACTCATTGATGACCCTCACTGTCAGAAAGTTGTTTCTAATTTCTAATTTGCGTCTCCTCCCTTTCAGTTTCATTATATTGCTTCTTGTCTTTCCTTGTGCAAATGAGAATAGGGTTGATCCGTTTGCACTGTGACAGACCTTCAGATATTTGTAGACAGCTATTAAATCTCCTCTCAGCCTTCTTTTTTGCAAGCTAAACATTCCCAGATCCTTAAACCGTTCCTCATAGGACATAATTTGCAGACTATTCACAATCCTGGTAGCTCTTTTCTGAACTTGCTTTAGTTTGTCTATGTCTTCTTTAAATCAGGGTGCCAAAAACTGGACACAGTATTCCAGATGAGGTGTGACTAACAAGAGTAGAGGGGCTTAATTTCCTCATGGGCTATATACTCTATGCTTCTCTCAATACATCCCAGAATTGTGTTTGCCTTTTTTGCTGCTGCATCACATTGTTGACTCATGTTCAGTTTATGATCTATTAGTACACCCAAGTCTTTTGCTGCTTAGCCCAATTCCTCCCATTCTGTATGTGTTTTTTTTTTCCATTTTTCTTGCCCAGATGTAGGACCTTGCATTTCAACTTGTTAAATACCATTTTGTTAGTCTCCGCCCACTGCTCAAGCTTTTTGAATACTCTCTTCTCTAGTGTTAGCTATCTCTCCTAGTTTTGTGTTATCTGCAAATTTGATCAGTTTCGCATCAATTCCCTCCTCCAGATCATTTATAAAAATGTTGAACAACACTGGGCCTAGGACAGAGCCTTGTGGTACTCCACTTGATACACTCTTCCAATTGGATGTGCAACCATGCATGCAGGACCTGTGGTCTCTGGGTCCAGGTAGCAGAGCCACTGGTCTTCTGAGGATGTCTCCTTACCTTCTGAGCCATGCGTGGGTCCCGATGGGAAGTTTTGCAAAAGCTGCGGGCAGGTAGGCTGCTTCTATGAAAGCTTTTCACACCTCTGGCTCCGGGTAAACTTCTAGGTCCTCCCATAATGGTAGGCCCTAGCTTTCAGGCCGGGCTAGGCCTCACCAGGGCTCAGCACAGCAAGGAATTGAGACCCCTCTTATTGATCCCCTTTTCACACATGGGATCAGGTTCTGTCTTCTAGCATATCGGAGATGCCAGGAAGGCGGATGGCCATGGATTTAAACCCTCTGATGGGGGATGTCTGCTACCTTTCCTGGTTTGAACATGCCCCCAGCTCCTTCACTTTCAAGCCAAGTTCTTTAGAGTTTTTGCAGATAGTTTCAAGGTCCTTCTTTGCAGTCTCATTTGTCCCTACATGTATCAGCAGGAATGGGTAATGGTCTGTAGAACTGAAGAGTCTTGATAGCCTATCAGAAACATCTGTGATTTGTGTACCTGGAAGACAGCACACCTTTCATGAGGATATGTCAAGTCTGCACACAGCTTCCTCTATTCCTCTCACTAGGGAATCCCCCACAACCACCCCTTTCCTTTTCATCTTCCCAACTACAATTCTTTTTCTACTTCCAAGCGGATTCTGAGTGCTTACTATACTGTTTTTTGTGGGCAAAATCATTTATTGATGTACCTCTTTGTTTTACTCTTGTGTGACAGTTTCCTGAGATGTATGGGTGCTGGCTGAATCCTGATCCTACTGCTTCTTTGTGTCCCATTCTTCCACTCCTCTGCTTCTGCAGGTATACTGAAAATGTATTGTTCTTCAATACTGTAAAGAGTCATTTCTGTTCTGTCAAGAAAATCCTCATCTTTCCTAATGAGCTTCAATGTAGCTGTTTTCCCCTGAAGACTTTTCACTTTTTCCTCTAATAAAGACCCAAATTTGCATTTCTGGCAGGTGAAGTTTGACTTTTCCTCTGCTAGGTCTGTAAACATATAGCATATGCTGCAGATTTCCCCTTCCTTGTTTATGTCCACTTTCAAACTTCTGAAAGTCAAGAATTCTTGCGATGATACAAAGTGTAAAACTTCAGCATGCATTCTGGTGATGTCTTCCGAAGCAGCTAGGCCTGGCTAAAGCCAGCAATCATCCCGCTGACAGCATCTCTTTGCTCTTCTTAGAATGCATCGGGAATATGCAAATTACCAACTAGGAGCTCCAAATTTACATTATAAATGATTTTTTTTCTTACAATCTAATTTTCTAGCCTCTTTATAAAAAAAGATGTTATCCTTTAATAGACACTTTAATTTTAGACTTTTGAAAACTACAACTACTATGTGCATTTTTTTAAACAAGTCATTTTATTAGACCTTTAAGTAGAAAAGGTGTATTTTTCATTTCTAACACTAATTGAAAGGTTAAACTTCTGCATTCATTTTGCATTTCCTATTAGCTGAAGGCTTTATATAAATTTACTGCTGTATGATTTTTTGCACAACATAGAATTGAAGGGAAAATGTCATCTTTGTCATTGAGCTGAAAATTATTTCCTACCTGCAGCAATTAATGACTTTGTTTTGTTGTTTTGAAATATAACACAAAATTATTTCAATGCCCAGATCTGCACTGGGACTAAAATCAGGTTTTGCATACAAACCACGTCATTTTACATTGTTCTGCATATTGACACTACAAAAAAGCTATTACTATAGCAAAATACAGAAAAAAGATCAAGTAGGCTGACTTAGACTAAGCAGGTCATTTTTAATAAGTCTCTCAGCTCAGACACTAGTATTCTAAGGAACACTAGCCTGTCAAGCACAAAGCATAAATTCAATTACCAGTCTGGGCCTGCCAATACCATGTTATATTATCTTCCTTGCTATGATGGAGCAATAAAGTGAAAACTGGGTCATGATCTGATAAGTTTATCAGATCAATAAACTTGACATTTTGGACTTGCTATAACATATTGAAGAGTCTATATGTCAAAAAACGTGTCTACATGCTGCATACAGTATGTATGCTATATAAAAGCCTGTATAAGTACATAAGCTAATAGACTTTTATATACAGTTTGTACATATTGCAAAAATATTATGTAAAATTAAAACATAATTAACAAAAAGCCATTTACTGGTTTAAAAAATATTAACCAACTTAAATAAACTTAGCTGTAAAAATAAATAAAAAATGTTAGCACAATGAATACATTTTACAACGTAGTGATTACAAAACCAATAACCTTATATAATACCAGCATTACTATTAAAAATCTTTTCTGTAAATCTATTGCATATTATTTAAGCTGGCGCCCTATCCAACCTGGCTATATATCTACATCTTTTTTTTAATGGCAGATCGTGCTACACAGCTCCCTGCCATTAATAAGATGAGGTTAACACTGTGTAAGACAGACTCTCATGAGGTGACAGGCAGCTGAAATTATCAGCTTCATGTCACCAAAAACACTAAACACGTTGCTCAAAGTTAGCATTGTGTCTGACAAATACTCAGATGATTGTCATCCAAAACATAAAAATCATCATATTATTAAATCAGAACTTAGAAACATTATTAAAGGAAAGTAACTGTATTTTATCTGCAGTACTTGCAAGAGAAAGTGTTATTTTACTATTTTGCTGTGGTCACCTCTGTTTTCAAAAGTGACAACAGGAAATACAAACCTTTGAATTAAATTCTTGGTGAATTTAATATAATTGCTTTATAATTGCTCAAACAAGCTGATAAAATAAAGGTTGTCATTAATTTTTAAGCAGCTAATTCTTCCAATGGAGCTTCACTTCCTATTGTCATCCTGTAAAAAACAATAGCTGTCACAAGAAAAAGAAATACAAAGATATCAATAACTTTGGCCAACACTTTAACTAGTTAATCTTCAGTAAGTTACAATTTCACAAATGATTGCAATCTTTTTTGATGCAGAATTGTAATCTAGTAATAAAAAAGCAAAACATTTGTAAAAAAAGAAAGTGATGATTACTAATTACTTCATCGTTTTTGCCAATTTGCAAATAGAAAAAAAAATCCTAATTGAGGTCAATAGATATTTTATTCACATAGTTACTTTCAATGCCAATAATGTTTTATGGTTTCCTAGTTTTTATACTCGTGATATTGTTTTCTAAAGTGCCACCACACCTGTTCTCAATAATAAATCCTTGATTACCTGCTGCAAATCTGACAGCTATAACATTCAAACTCTTTTTTTAGCTAAAGTGTATTGCCTATTACTGTAGATTAAAAAAAAAAAAGTAATATATCTTTGGTTGGTAACTGCATTTAGGAATATAATTTATTCAGTGTGCAAAATCTAAGTTTAAATTTAAATAATAGTGTTGCAAATGTATCTAGCAAACAGAAACATGTTTTATAACAACGTGTTATTCAGAAACCTAAGCAGCTAAATGTTCACTGAACTTTAGCCAGGACAATGACTTATTTGGTAATTGTTTGCAAAAGGTTATTGGGTCAGCAGTAAGTTCTTTGTGTACAGTTAAAAGTAAAAACAAATCTTTATATTATCCCAAGAAAGACCTTTTGCACTCCAAAATGTGATTTGAGCAATCTTGATATTTATTATGTGCCAGTGGTACTTGTGTGACGTTTTCCAGTCCTGCATTAACAAACCTTTGTTTAGACCTGAGAACAATATATAGAAAACAAATTAACGTTTTGTTAAAGAATTATAAAATTTTGTAATAATACAAAAATATCAAAAAACAACAAAATACATCACTGCAGTCACATTAAGGTCGGCTTCACACTGGCGATAGGCTATTTTGCGTTATGAGAGTGAGTGAAAATGCATAATAATGAAACCAATGATTTTCAATGGTTTCATTCTCATTTGCGATGCCTTCAATGCACACTAGTAGCGCTAAGAAAAAGCTATTGCCCATTGTTTTCAATGGGGCCAGCACCATTGTAAACATAGGCAGTAGATCGCGCTCCCCTGGCACAGCTGTCACAGCTATGGCAGGAGATTCCTTCATCGCCGCGGGGACCACGGGGATGAAGGAATCCTTTGCCTTAGCTGTAACAGCTGTGACAGTTGTGGCAGAGGTCCGCGATGCTATCCATTGCTTTCAATGGGGCTAGCGCTGCTGCAGCCCCATTGAAAGCAATGGGTAGCAGGCAAGCACTGCAGCAATGATTTTCATGTAGGGGCTTGGAATGTAAGCCCTTCCATGAAAATCCTCCCTAGCTGTAAAAAAAAAGTAAAAAAAAAATGTAACTCACCTAGAAGAGCCGTCCGGCTTTTCTCTCCGGCCCCGGCAGACA
Organism: Eleutherodactylus coqui; assembly: GCF_035609145.1. NCBI lineage: Eukaryota > Metazoa > Chordata > Amphibia > Anura > Eleutherodactylidae > Eleutherodactylus > Eleutherodactylus coqui. Next base: position 406,272,094 of record NC_089837.1, read on the forward strand.
TCTTCTCTCTTCTGGAGGACGGGGATTGAAAAATCCCCACCCCCAAAAAGCGCTGCCCCTGATTGGCGCTGTAACCAATCAGGGGCAGCACCCAGCCGAGATCGATTGAGAGTTGAGCACTGCCTGTGATTGGCTGAGTTTTGTGACTGGGGCCGGAGAGAAGACCAGAACGGCTCTTCTAGGTGAGTTCCATTTTTCTTTTTTAACTTTTCTTTACAGCTGGAGACGATTTTCAGGGAAGGGCTTATATTTCAAGCCCTTTCCCGATAATCCTCGCTGTGGTACTTGCCTGCAACCCATTGAAAGCAATAGATAGCATTGCGGACCTCTGCATCAGCTATCACAGCTGTGGCAGCTATGGCAGAGGATTCCTTCAAAGCAATGGGCAATAGCACTGCTTTTTCCTAGCTCTGCAAGTGTGCAGTGAAGGCATTGCAAATGAGAATGAAATGATTGGTTTCCTTTTTTATGTGTTTTCACTCACTCTCTCAACACAAAATATTGCCTTAGTAATAGCTATATAGCGGTACAGTTTATGGTGCCCAAAGCTTGCTTAGCAATCTGAAAGAGCATCGGACCCCATTGCCACATGATGGAATACTTAAGGCTTGCCACCTGAAGGGGAAATGTTTCTTTAGAATGGTTATGGTCTTAGCAGGCGGTGTGATTTATCACAATTAACTTTAATGTTGGAGAACTTACCAAAAAGTTTAAATATATCAAGGATAGCTGAGAAGGCTTTTATCGGGTTGGTCATAAGGATGAGTAGATCATCAGCAAAGACAACTGTGGTGTGGGTATCCTTGCCTATTTTCAATCCTTCTGTGTCTGGACTCTGTCAGATACTTTGGAGCATGGTTTCCATCACTAGGATAAAAAGTGTAGAGAGAGTGTACATCCCTGTCTAGTACCATTTTTGATGTAGAAAGCATTAGACAGAGCTCAATTGACATGGATTCTGTCTGTCGGACTAGCGTATAGAATAAAATAGCCCTAATAAACTTCTTCAGTGTGCATCTCATAAAATCCTAATTCACTCTGTGAAAAGCTTTTTCAGCTTTTTGGTCAGTCCTGAGTACCACCAATGGGAGTTTATTCAATCTGGCATAATGGACAACATTAATTATGTGGGATGCATTGAATTTACCCTCCCTGTTGGGGACAAAGCCTACTTGACCTGGGTGTACAAGTTTGGTTAGTAGGAGAGAGATGCGTTGGGCAAGAATTTTTACCCATAGTTTGAGATCTACGTTTAGTAAAGAAATGGGGCGATAATTGCTACCAAAGTCAGAATATTTTCCGCCTTTAGGTATGAGAAGGATGAAGACTTTTAATGTTTGTTTGGGTAGAATTGACCCTTTTTAGAGAGCATTGCATAGCCTTCTGAAGACTGGGAGTAATATATTCTCAAATTTTTTGTAAGATAGTATTGGGAGGCCATCTCTGCCTGGGCTTTTCCCGTTTTGGATGGAGGCAAGGACTGCTTCCACCTCAGCAGTAGAATTGGGCATGATAACTTCGATAAGTCCTCCTCAGATAATTTTGGCAATTTCAGGGACTCTAGACATGCTATTGAGGTATTGCGGGGAAATCGTAAGTGTTCAAAGCTTTATTTTCAGTCAGGTTATATTGATTTCTAGAAAATTTCTAGAATTCCTTGACTATATCAGCGGTAGTCATGGCAACTGGGCCTGTTGCTCCTTTTATCTTATAAAGGTTTTTCCTTTTTGTTTTTTTAATTAGCTTTGACATTATTTTGGAACCTTTATCACCATGCATATAAATTTCATATGAATGCTTTGATATTGAGTAAATACTTAAGTTTGTCTCTCAGATTTTTTAAAGTCTACCTGGATCTCTGTGCTTGGTGCTTTTTTTAAGTGGGCAATCAGCGCTAGAAACTTGGGCTAATAAGGAGTTGATTTGTTTGTCCCTCTGTTTATTATTAACCCCTTAGTGACCAAGCCTGTTTGCGCCTTAATGACCAGGCCAAATTTTGCAAATCTGACATGTGTCACTTTAACATGGAAAAACACCAGAAAGGTTTTGCATATCCAAGCGATTCTGACATTGTTTTTTCGCCACATGTTGTGCTTCATTTAGGCGGAAAAAATAGACCGATAGAAATTGTGTTTATTTATTAAAAGCGCCAAAATTGGGAAAATTTTGAAAAAATCGTCATTTTTTCAGATTTCCAACTGCAATATCTTAAATATGTGCAAACATAATATAGAAATTTTTGCTAAGATTTATATTTCCACCCGTTTACTTTATTTTGGGCGCACATTGGAAAAACTTTCGTTTTTTTTTAACTATTTAGGAGACGTACAAATTTAACATTACTTTTTAGCATTTTGAGGAACACTTTGTTTTCCTATACCAAGCCGAGATTGGAAAGGCTCATGAGTGTCAGAATAATAGATACCCCCCCAAATGACCTCATTTTAAAAACTACACCCCTTAATGTATTCACTGAGGGGTGTCATGAGTATTTTGACCCCACAGTTTTTTTTCAGGAATTAATTCAATTTAGAGGAGAAAAAGTAAAATTTCATATTTTTGCAAATCTGTCATTTTAAAGACATATTTTTTTCCTATAGTTTACATGAAAATCAGGATTTACACCCCAAAATGGATACCCCTATTTCTCCCGTGTTCAGAAATATACCCATTGTGGCCCTATTGTTATATCTGAGTCCACAACGGGGCCCAAAATGAAAGGAGTAGTCAGTGTCTTTCAAAACAGAAATTTTGCTTGAAGTCCTTTTAGGCCCCATAGCACACATGTAGAGTTCTTGAGCGCCCAAAACCATAGAAACCCCCCACAAATGACCCCGTTTTTTCGGCAATTCTGTCATTTTAAAAACAGCTTTTTTTGTACAGCACACATATGAAGGAAGACTTGCACCCAAAAATGGATACCCCTGTTTGTCCCGTGTTCAGAGACATACCCATTGTGGCCCTAATCTTATGTCTGGATACACAACGGAGCCCAAAATGAAAGGAGCGACCGGTGGCTTTCGGAACACAAATTTTGCTTGAAGTCCTTTTAGGCCCCATTGCCCACTTGTAGAGTTCTTGAGCGCCCAAAACCATAGAGAACCCCCACAAATGACCCCATTTTGAAAACTAGACCCCTTAACGAATTTATCTAGGGGTGTACTGCATATTTTGACCCCACAGTTTTTGAATAAATTCAAGCAAAGCAAAAGGAAAAAAATAGGATTTTCATTTTTTGGGCTATTGTGTCAATTTAAAAACAGTTTTTTTTGTACAGCACACATATAAATGAAGGCTTTCACCCCAAAATGGATACCCCTGTTTGTCCCGTGTTCAGAAACATACCCATTGTGGCCCTAATAGACTTACAGGACCCATGGCTAGGCCTACAATGAAAGGAATACCCGTTGGATTTCAGGGTACCACTGAATAAATTTCAGGCCCCATTGCCCACTTATAGAGCCATTGAGCGGCCAAAACTATAAAGAACCCCCTCAAATGACCCCATTTTGAAAACTAGACCCCTTAACGAATTAATCTAGGGGTGTACTGCGTATTTTGACCCCACAGTATTTGAATGAATCTAAGCAAAGCAGAAGGAAAAAGTTACGATTTTCAATTTTTTGGGCAATTTTTTCAATTTAAAAACAGTTTTTTTGTACAGTGCACATAGGAATGAAGACGTTCACCCCAAAATGGATACCCCCGTTTGTCCCGAGTTCAGAAACATACCCATTGTGGCCCTAATCTACTTACAGGACGCATGGCAAGGCCTATAAAGGACGGAACACCTGTTGGATTTTATGGCACAACTGAATAAATTCCAGGCCCCATTGCTTATTTGTACAGAATAAAGATTGACTCGCTAAAAATTCCCCCCCTCTCCCTCCACGCCCTTTTTGGCGTTCGCAAATCTTAGATAAAAGTAAAAATGTGAACTGTGTAGTATTTCCGAAGACAGGGGTAATTACGGAGGCTGGTTGGAATGGGCCCATGGGGCAATAAAACCGGGTATCCCCCCCCCCCTCTCATGCTTTTTGGGGGTATTTCGTGACCTCAGTGGTGGGTATGGGGTGTAAAAAGTGGCGTTCCGTGAGTCTCCGTAAGCTTGATGAGGTGCGGCGGTCTCACACAGAAGGCGCTCAACAAGGTGCTCCTGGAACTGCAGGAAAGCGAGCGTTCCCGGGGCTTCTTGTAAAATACGTATCACAGGTAGCGGTCTGAATAACGCCGGGCTCACGCGGGTGCAGGCGGAATCCGCTTGCGGAGGCCCACAGCGGATCCCATCTGTGAGCCCGGCTGTGACCCTGCGTACGGCTGCGTAATGTACTGCGCATAACTGCCTACTCACACAGGCGGTCATGCACAGTACACCTTTGTTTGTATTTCCCGCACCATCGCTTAGCGATGACGCGGGTACCCGCAGCCCGTATACAATGTAGTTGCGTATGGACTGCGGGTATATCCGCGACCATGGAGCACAATGGGCTCTATGTTGCCGATATCCGCAGTAAAATAGAACCTGCTGCGTTCTCTTTTCTGCGAGTGGATTACGCAATTCTGACCCGCTAATGTGAGCGGAATTGTGTAATCCAATGCGATTGATCTGCGTATTACCACGGATCAGACGCATGCGGAATCCGTAATTCCTATCCGGTCATGTGAGACCGGCCTAAGGTAGATCGCTACCTTTTTATCACGTGACCGGGGACCGCTCAACGAGGCCCCTGGTCACTGCTCCAGGCTCTCGGCGACCGTTGGTCGCTGGGAGCAAGGAGATTTTAAATTTCCTGGGCTCCCTGACTCCTGCGCATGTGTCCGGCTTTTTGCCGGCAATCGCATGTGCAGAATCCTGGAAGGTCCACGGAGGAAGATCGCGTCGGGATTCAAATACGCAGGCCTCCGGTAAAAAGATTCATCTCCTCTCACCGATCGCATCAGTGAGGGGAGATGAAACTTCAAATTTTTTTCTTTACTTTTACGTGATCGCCATTATTGGATAATGGCGAACACGTGACCAGGAACCGCTCACCGCGGACATCCATTAAATCTCCATGCTCTTGGCTACGTTTTGTAGCCAGGAGCAGGGAGAATTTAAATTATCCTGGCAATCCACAGCTTTTGCGCATGCGCCCGCCATTTTGGCGACGGGCGCGTGTGCAGAAGCTGTGGTAAGGTCCGCGGATAAATCTGGGGGCCTTAGGTACGTACTTTCATCCTCCCTCATGGATATGATCCATGAGGGGAGATGAAACGTACGCTTTTTAAACTTTTAAAAACTTTTTTTTACTTTTTTTTTTTTTTATTTTTTTACACTTTTTTTCACATTACATGATCACTGTCATCCATTGGATGACAGTGATCATGTCCCCGGTATAATCTCTCTGATCCTAGCTACACATGGCAGCCAGAAGCAGAGGGATTTTAAATTCCCCGGGGCTCGAGCCCGTCTGTGCACGCGCCCGATGTCAATCATCGGGCGCGCATGCGCAGACGGGGATTCGGGTCCCGGGACATCGGGACACCGCTGAGGACTGGGGGTGAGTATTTTCACCTCCCCTCATGGATCCGATCCATGAGGGGAGGTGAAACTGACTTTTTTAAAACTTTTTTTTAACTTTTTCGCGATCGCCGCTAACCATTGGATAACGGCGATCGCGGTACCGGGGACCGCTCACCGCAGTCCCCGCTGACATCTCCTGCCTCCCGGCTACCTACAGGAGCCGGGAGCCAGGAGATTTTAAATCTCCCGCGCCGCCGGGCCTTCTGCGCATGCGGCTGACGTAATGCCGCCTGGCGCGCATGCGCAGAAGACCGGCTTCGGGCCCCGGAGCGGCAGGAGAGCGGGGAGCAGCGTGCCAGACCTCGGTGAGTAATTTCAGCTGCTCCGATTGATCCGATCCATCGGAGCAGCTGAATCTTTAACTTTTATGCACTTTTATTTACTTTTTTTGCGATCGGCGCTATCCATTGCATAGCGCCGATCGCAATGCCGGGGGGGGCTCCGAACAGCCCGGGATGACAGCTCCATGCTGTCAGCTACCTGCGGACACCGACAGCATGGAGCTGTCACGTCCACAGCCCGAGGGGCACTATTCTCTGCAGGAAGCAGTGTTTTACGTCCTCAGAGAATAGAGCCCACTTCGGGAGGACGTAAAAACACTATGGGCTGGTCGTTAAGGGGTTAAAGAGCCTAGTGCTATTAGTTCGCCTCTAACAAAAGCTTTGTGCTTTTTCCACTATGTCGGGGTTGAGACTTCAGAATTGTCATTAAAATTAAAAAATTCTATAAGTTTCTCTGAAATTTGCGAACAGTATTTATCATTTTCTACTAGTGTACAATTTAAGTGCAATGTCCATTCACGTACAGCGCACATTCCTATAGCTACCATCATGGATGTCGGCGCATGATCTGAAATGGTGACTAAGCTAATGTTTGCTGTAGTGATGTTCTTATGTGTTTCCCTGATATTAGTAATCAATCCCATGTAAGGGGGAGTGTATGGGAGAAAAGTATGTGTAGTCTTTTGCCTCTGGGTTTAACTCCTTAATGGCACGGCCACTTTTTTTTTCCATTGTCATTTTTTCCTCCCCCCCTTTAAAAAAATTGTAACTCCTTTACTTATCCATCGACATCACTGTATGAGGGCTTATCTTTTGTGGGACGAGTTGTATTTTTCAATGGTGCTATTTATTGTACCATATAATGTACTGAAAAATGCTAAGTGGAGTACAATGAAAAAAAACGACATTCCGCCAATTTTCACTGCCTCTTGTTTCTACGGAGCACAAACTGCAACAAAAACGACATGATAACTTTATTCTAGGGGTCAGAACAATTTCTACAATACCAAACTTGTATAGTTTTTTTTTTATTGTACTACTCTTTTTTTTCAAAGATATTAAATTTTTTAAAGTATTTTCTGCCACCATTTTCCTTTTTATTTTTCCATCCACATAGTTGTGCAAGGGCTCATTTTTTGCGGGATGTCCTGTAGTTTAAGTTAGTACCAATTCTGAATACATACGATTTTTCTATCGCTTTTTATTGCATTTTTTCTGGGAGACACGGTAACTGAAAAAGTGCATTTCTGAAGTTCTTTTTTTTTTCAGACGACGTTCACCATGTGGGGTAAGTAATGCGCTACTTTAATAGATCAGACTTTTACAGACGCGGCAATACCAAATATGTATTTTTCTTTTATGATTTAGATTTTTTAATTATAGATATGTCAAAAAGGGGGTCATTTAAACTTTTATTACTATTTTTTTTACAATTCATAAAACTTTATTAATCTTATTTTCACTTTTCTTTTAAGCCTCCTTGGGGGACTACAACATGTGATGCTTTGATTGCTCCTGCAGTATGAGTCATTTGACAGGCAGTCTATCAAGCCACCCCACGGGGATGGCTTGATAGGCAGTCTCCTAAGGCAGCCCTGGGGCCTTTCAGAGAGCTCCCGGCTGCAATGACACCTGAACGGCTCCCCCGTTCTCACCTCATGAGGGCCGTACGGGACCCCCGAACATCGTTCGGGAGATTTAAATGCCGCTGTCAGATTTGACAGCGGGATTTAAATGGTTAATAGCCACGATCGGCCGCGCAGCCGATTGCAGCTATTGCCTGCAGGTGTCAGCTGTAATAAACAGCTGATGCTTGGGCTATATGAAGAGAGTTCGCCCCGCAACCTCACTTCATACATACCCCGATGCTCCAGGACGTAAATGTACATCCTGGAACGGGAAGGGGTTAAGATCCTTCAGGTATCCTGAAGGCTTAACTCAGAGAATATGCTTTTAAGTCTTCTTCTCATTTGTTTTAGGGGGATTGAGGGAGAGATAGTATCCTTTAAGGAGTCAAGCACCAAATTTAGGTTGCCTCCTAGAACCACCAGGCCCTCTGCAAATTTCGAGAGTACAAAGTAACCAGGGTACTTGGTTCTGGTTCAGGGCATATAGTTTGGTGAATGTTCTTTGTTTTTAGTGATTATGCCTTTTAAGAAGATCCATAAGGAACTGTTCCTACAAGAGTAGGGGTGAATGGAATATTTTTTCGTATTGCTATTGAGACTCCTCTTGAGATGGATGAGTATATACCATGGAATCACTGGTTATAGAAGAAAGTAGAGAGTTTGGGTATATGGGTATGGCAGAAATGTGTCTCCTGAAGGAATACCAACTCTGCTCTGAACCTCCCCAGGAGTGAGAAGATCTGGCTCCTTTTTTGAGGGCTGTTGATCCCTCTGATGTTAAAAGATGTAAATTTTAGTATAGCCATGCTGTGGGGGGTTTGCCCTGTTTTGTATTGTGCTTTGCATAAGTGTCAACTCAAATCTTAAATATTCTCTCTCACTGTGTAAGAATCTATGTACAAAATTGCTAATACTTGCGATGGAGTAAAAACATGGAGTATACCCCGGAAGGAGGATGGGTCAACCAGAAAAGGACCCAAGGCCCAATCCTGAACCAGGACCTAGGCCGAGTGACCCCCCTCCCCCCAGAGCCCCTCCTATATATGTGGGGTATGGTTAAATGTGCACCATTGTAGGTGAGCAAGCCCCCAAGGCTTCCTAAAAAGAAATGTTTATCAGATATGGAATAGATTTAAATAACCCAGAACAATTTTAAACACTTTTAAGCAAACCTGGCGAATCCCTAACTGGAGTGTATTAGTACAACAAAAAGGCAAACCCTGTTGCACCCAAAGTATTGTTATAGGTTGAACAATGCCTCACCCGCATGCCCTCCCAAGGAGGAACGTCCCCCGAGAGGCACCACCCATGAGGAGACATACCCAGTTTCTTACAAGCATTTTTTAATTCTTCCAATGTCCTTATAGATATTTTCTGACCTTCAACAAATGTGGCCAGTCCAAAAGGGAAGAGCCATTTCATAGGTAGTTTCCTTGTGCGTAAAGCATCTGTCAAAGGCTTCAGAATGTGTCTTTTGTGCGAGAGTGCTTGGGGCAATGTCCTGGAAGATTAGGATCTTGTGGTTCTCAAAGATGATTTCCTTGGCTTCTCTGTCTTTTTGGAGAATTGCCGATGTATCCACATAGCTTAAGAAGTCACAGATAACATCCTGAGGTGGCTCTGTCACAGAAGGTTTAGGACGAAGGGCTCTGTATATACATTCGATTGTGAGTATTTCTGCCCTCTTTCCCTAGCTTTGCTGTGAAGTAAGAGTTCTTGATGAGAGTTCTCTAATTCTTCAACTCTACGACCAATATTTTTAACATCTATTTTAAGGTCAGACAATTCCCTTATAATTGGGGACAGGGCCTGAGCCAGAATTGTTTTGATAAAGGATCATGAAATTAGGCCTCTTTCTATATCTTCATTATGTTCAGAGTACACTGAAGCACATTCCAAGTCAGAGTCCTCTGTGTCTTGATCTGGGACAGCTTTCACATGTCACCTTATCTTTTCGTCCGGCTGAGGAGTTATGCTTCTTTTTCAAGTACTAGTCCATTTCTGCTTGACTCTTATTGGGTTTCATTGTGTCCACAGAATCCCTTCTCTTGTCTCTACCAGGTTTCAGCATCTTGAATTCAATCTCTGTGCTGAAATGGACTGAGGTCTGAGGGTTGCTTGCATGATTATTGACTAGTCATCATTCCTTCTTGCCATGTCCCCTCGGGGACCCTCTGCATCAACAAATTCTAGGAACTGGTGTTATTGGTATTCCCTGTGTAGTTTAAGTTTTCTGTGAAGATAGATCAGGTATGCAGTAGGGGTTGGGTTAATTTTTCTTCATGCTGCTTAATAGTGATTTCGGGTGAGGTATAACCTCTGCGTGCCACTGTTTCAGAATTAATGGATATGTCTGTCAGCACCCATGTCTTAGTGAAATAAACTGGATTGATGACTTAAGGGTGCACAAGTATTCCCCCTTATCTATGAGCTTCAGGCCCAACTAAGTGATGGGGTGCAGATCTTTTAGGGTTTCTCCCCTTGTCTGACCTTCAGGAATTCACCCCTAGATGTAAGGGTAGGTGATGCCACAGCAGCTGCCTTCACCTTGCCTTCCAGGCATCAGGTCAGGGCTCCTTCAACAGCCCTTCTCTCCCCTGCACCCCTTTGAACTAGAGAAGCCCTTGCTACTCACTTTCCGCCATAGAGAAGCAACTTGAAAGAAAATATATTCTTCTGCGATGAAAACAAATGTAAAATCAAATCTAAACCAGAATATCTTAAAAACAATGTTAGGAGATATGGTTGTATGCCAAGCTACACAGATACACATCATGCTAGCTCTGTAGTTTGCTATGTTTCAAAGAAGAACATAACACTACGAGAATGTCAATTTACACTTTACTACTGCAGACCATGGGAAGAATGAAAAGCTAAGGAGTTTTCAGCACATTACTGGGTTTTCTGGGCAACTTTCTCTATGCCATCTGCTATGGCCTAATGAAAGGCATTGTTGCCATTGATTTCAATGAAAACAAAACCTTTTAAATTACATTTCTGATTCTGACCATGGTGCAGATGTTCAGTTATACTGCACTGACAGTAGGCTGGAGGATCAGCAGATCATCAGGAATCTAGAGCAACAGACCCTTGTTGATCAACTGTTAATGAGCTATCTTCTGGTCATCAGTAGTAAACATCCACAAAACCCTTTTAAGCTGACCTAATTCTTCACATAATACAAGAAGATAGAGGTGGCTACTTTCTTCTTAGCACAGCAGGGACTAAAAAAGAGAAGGAAAGAAAAGGTTGGAGGCACAAATGGGAATATTGGAATCGACATCACTCTTACAGCAGTGTCTTGTAATACCAGGTGGAAAAACTGAAAGTGTAGTGAAAAGGGTTAATGGTCACAACCTTAGTGTCATGTGGCAGTGGAGGCACATCTATAGTGGTCTAAGGCAAGGAAGAAGTTAATAGTCAGAACTCTGGTAGTCTAGAGTAGAGAAAGGGTTAATGGACACATCTATGGTCATCTATGACAGTGAGGAGTTAATGATGTGTACTTTTGGTGGTATTGAGCAGGAAAATCTAAGCTGGCCCTGGGAGAGCCTTTGGCAGGACTAGCCTTTATGGGTATGGCTAATCTAAAAAGTATGGCTAACCTAGAGGTTATGGCTAACTCAGAGAGAGGAAGATAACAAGGGAGAATAAGAGAGGAAGAGTGAGAGAGAACAGAAGATGGTGCGGAAAAGTTGTGTTGTACTCTTGAGATGCCAGTAATGCTTTAGTATACTTAGTACACCAACACATTAATGACAACCCATTAGCTGCTACAGAAGTTTTACGGGGTATTATAAAGAGGGGTGTAAGAGAATTACAACTTTAAGCAAGTTTAGGCTCTTATGGAATGTGAAGGGGAATTAATGAAGACAAGGAGTATGAGATGAGAGAATTACAAATCCTGACATTTTTCAGGCTATAATCTCTCACCCTACAGAAGAAAAAAGACTGACTCCATATTTTTTCCATATTCTTTTGATCTTTGCAAAGCTCTGCCTTCTCATTTTACATAATGGTTAACCTAACACAGGTCCTTCACCCCTTATCCTCTACACTGTTGAGCTCCAACTGTTCATTTAGTGATGAAATGATCGCAAGACAGAATGGAAAGCCCCACAGGCATTTCCCAAAGCTTCTACATAGGCAGTACTAGGGATTCAGCACAGAAACGATGAAACATTCTGAGTGGGCCCACATCTCAGATCTCTCTCTCACTGTCCCCCCCCCCCCCCCGCGACCCCCTGCCGCCCCCCGCCCACCCCCGCTGCCTCCCCGAGCCTTCTCAGACCAGTAAGTAGTTACTCGAGAAAAGTGATGCTCACTCGAGTAACTGCTTTATCTGAGCGTGCTTCCTCATCTCTAATCAGTATGTAATTATGCATCAAACTGTAAAAGTGACATCTTTTTTACCCCAAACAATAAACAGAGCTATATTTCTACCCTACAGAATACTAGTAATATTTCCAATACCACCTACAGCAATATTGTTTCACCTACATCCACATTCAGTAATATTGTTCCCCTTGTGCTCCTATGGGCATATGGAGTTTCAGTTTGTGAAATATGCAACATTTTCATGGACCAAAACTGTAAGTATTCACTAGTATTGCCTGTTTTTTTGCGCGTGTAGTTTTTGTGGTTTTTACGTGTGCAGAAAAAAATATGCAAGAAGGTCCCATTGATATTATACATAAACATGCACTGAATACATATGTATCATGAGTATTTATTGCGTATTAACACAATCCCATTGACTTTGTTGGGCCATCTTGGTTCCCAATAAAATGGGACATGCTGCAATTTTTTGTGTGCATAAATATGTACATGAAAAATGCATATCTGAGTACCCCAATGTAAATCAATAAAGTTAAAGCTCTCCACATTATGCTCATAATAAATATGAGCATAATATGGAAATCAAATACGCCTGTGTCACTGAGGCCTAATAATACCCATTTTGTCCCTTCACATAGTAATGCGCACCATTGTTTCCCATACAAAGTAATGATGAAATCTTTCTGCCCCAAGAAATAATGCTCCCTTGAAACTGAACTTCAAGTTCTTGAAAAAACACATCACAGTTGACGTAAATATATTACAAGTTGAAATCTCTCAGATTGAGAGAACTTTTATCCTTGATGAAAAAAAGGAGTTGACTGATTCCCACAATCCTCAATTGAAATTAGCTGACCTAAAATACAGATCTAAGGGAAATAATCTAGGATTCAGTGAATTTCCTGATACCATTTTAGGGGTTGTCCAGTTATAAACTGTTGATTTCGATCTACATTTTATGGCCTGTCTGCAGGGTAAGCCATGAATACTTTACAACTGGACAACCCCTTTAACACTGACCAACTCAAGTAGTTTCTCATATTGATTAACTTGTCACACTAACCCTAGTTCTGAGTAAAGAAACTTAGTGATCAACAGGGCACACCAAATCACTAAACCTAGAAGTGTCCCTAATGCGTCTGCAAGAGATGTCATCACAAGAATCCATCTATACCATCTTAACACTTTCCCTGCCCTAGCTACTAATGACTCCATCTTAAATAATACTGCAGCTAGAATATTGATCTTGGTGCCAGCACATGTAAATGCACACAACAATTGTCTGTCTGCTGTTTCTAACACTATGTCATCTCGCTATCTAAAACTGAATCTCTCAGAAACTGAACTTGTTTTTCCACCTTCTCCTAACTGACTTAAACCTGATATCCCCATCTCAGTTTGTGGTACCACCATAATTCTTCAGCAGCATGCCCACTGGCTTCAGGGTCATGTTTGATTCTGATCTTTTCTTCACTCCTCATATTCAGTCACTTGCTCGCTCATGCCACCTGCACCTCAAAAACATCTCCTGAATCTGCCTTTTCCTCACTGCAGAAGCAACAAAAACTCTTACTGTCGCCTTTATCCACTCTCGGCTTGATTACTGCAGCTCGCTACTGATCAGTCTTCCCCTCACTAAACTCTCCCCTCTCCTATTCATTCTGAATGCAGCAGCCAGGCTAATCTTTTTGTCAATTTGCTACACTGATACCTTGTGCCAGTCACTGCACTGGTTGCTCGTCAAATATAGAATACAATTTAAACTCCTCCTCCCTACACAATGCTGTGCCACCCTATATCTCATCTCTGTCTACTGTTCTACCCATGCTCTTAGCTCTGCTAAGGACCTTAGATTAAATTCCTCTTGAACCCAAACCTCCCCTTTCTGCCTCCAAGATTCCCAGGCTGCAACAGTTCTCTGGAAACCAAAGACAATCAGGTGACTTCCCAACTCCCACAGCTTTAAGCTTGCCCTAAAAACACATATTTTTAAAGAGGCCTATCATATTTCCTAATCTATTTCTTTTTTATCTACCCTGACTCTACACTCTCCCTTGGAACCCTGAACCCCTTCTTCTAACTGCATCCCGCACATGGTGATCCACTCACACAGCCTTATGTATGTATATATGTATAGTATCCTATGTGTATACTTCCTTATAGTGTGTAAACTGTTTTCCCCAATTTGTAAAGCACTGCGGAATATGTTAACATTATATAAATAAATATTATTATTTTTATTGTTATTAAATTCACAACTCAAAGCTATATTTGATTATAAAAACATGTATACAAATGTATCCTGTAACCTTTTCTGTTGGGTTGTATTGGTCAGACGTAGACAAAGTTGTGTCCTTTTAGCATATGTTAAACATATGCTTTATATATGATTACATATTATTACTGTATTGAACAGTATTCAAAAGTATAGTCACGCTATTCAGTACCTCCCTAAAACTTGTGCATTAAGTTATACATATTATTTTCAGTGAAAGTTAATGGCATGTACTGTAATTACATATATTTTTCACCTCTCATTTTTTTTAGAAAAACATGTCAATTCAGGACATACATCATGCCATTTCAAGTTGTTTTGAAATTTCCTCTTTCTACATTCTTCTTTGTATTATTCCATCTTTGACCCATTATTACAAAGCATATTCCAAACAAAAAAGTTCTAAAACATACCGTATTTCTTTTTTATCCTGTAATTCCGCTACTGATATAAAACGTATCTTGGAATTGTGCCTAATTACATCAACAGGGATTACTTTCACATTAACATGTTTTTGAAAATGCTTTCTACATATCACTCAATTGCTTGCATTTGCATGCAATATCTTTTTGTGTGTGATCACTTTTCATGTATTTTACCTTTTGATGTAGGCAATGTGAGAAGTACTCATCATTTCAAATTCCTAGGTTCTCCTCATCTATATTTGTTTAATAGAAAGGTCTGAAACATGAGACAACATACATATATAAATAAACTAGCTGATATACCCGGCTTCGCCCGAGTTAATTTGGTACTGGTGTTTATCTGGTGTTCACATGGAAAATCTTATGAAGTCGTGGTTACTTTAGAGATACTGAGGAAAAAGATATGTTCACCATTTTGCATAGTTCTCTGCGTTACCCAGAAAACACCACGTGGAGGTAACCATGCGACGTTTCCTTTTTATAAAATGACATCAGGAAGTGAGAGAATTAGATTACATACATAAAATTTGGACACTAATTCTTTTGCGCTTAGAATTGAATAATCGAGTTGGGACCCATTAACTTTTCATATTTATGACACAATCAATGCTTGTGCCAAATTTCATGTTTCTATGACATTGGGAAGTGAGAGATTTAGATTATGTACGTAAAATTTGGACGCTAATTCTTTTGCGCATAGAATTGAATAATGGAGTTGGGACCCATTAGCTTTTCCTATTTATGACATAATCAATGCTCATGCCAAATTTCCCGTTTCTTTGACACCGGAAAGTGAGAAAATTACATTCCGCACGTAGAATTTGGACGCTAATTCTTTTGCGCATAGAATTGAATAATGGAGTTGGAAACCCATTAGCTTTTCCTATTTATGACATAATCAATGCACGTGCCAAATTTCCCATTTCTATGACAATGGAAAGTGAAGAAATTACATTCCGCACGTAAAATTTGGACGCTAATTCTTTTGCGCATAGAACTGAATAAAGGAGTTGGGACCCATTAGCTTTTCCTATTTATAACATAATCAATGCTCGTGCCAAATGTCCCGTTTCTATGACACCGGAAAGTGAGAAAATTACATTCCGCACGTAAAATTTGGACGCTAATTCTTTTGCGCTAGAATTGAATAATCGAGTTGGGACCCATTAGCTTTTCCTATTTATGACATAATCAATGCTCGTGGCAAATTTCCCGTTTCTATGACACTGGAAAGTGAAGAAATTACATTCCGCACGTAAAATTTGGACGCTAATTCTTTTGCGCATAGAATTGAATAATGGAGTTGGGACCCATTAGCTTTTCCTATTTATGACATAATCAATGCTCGTGCCAAATTTCACGTTTCTATGACACCAGAAAGAGAAAAAATTACATTCCGCACGTAAAATTTGGACGCTAATTCTTTTGCGCATAGAATTGAATAATGGAGTTGAGACCCATTAGCTTTTCCTATTTATGACATAATCAATGCTCGTGCCAAATTTCCTGTTTCTATGACACCGGAAATTGAAAAAATTACCTTCCGCACGTAAAATTTCAACGCCAATTCTTTTGCGCTAGAATTGAATAATCGAGTTGGGACCCATTAGCTTTTCCTATTTATGACATAATCAATGCTCGTGCCAAATTTCCCGTTTCTATGACACCGGAAAGTGAAAAAATTACGTTCCGCACGTAAAATTTGGACGCTAATTCTTTCGCGCATAGAATTGAATAATGGAGTTGGGACCCATTAGCTTTTCCTATTTATGACATAATCAATGCTCGTGCCAAATTTCCTGTTTCTATGACACCGGAAAGTGAAAAAATTACATTCCGTACGTAAAATTTCGACGCCAATTATTTTGTGCTAGAATTGAATAATCGAGTTGGGACTCATTAGCTTTTCCTATATAGGACATTATCACAGTTATAGACTAAAATGTATATACTTTAATGGAAATTTAACTTAAAAACATGAATGGGCTCACACACATGCGTATCGCATGGACGAACAAAACAACCACACAAAAACACAAAGGTCGCCTCTTCCTTATCTCAGGAAACTTATGGAGGCTAGAAAAATCAATATTGATAAAGGACTACTAATGTTATGTCCTCTATTTTTTATTTGTATCACATAGGAGGTAGGAGGAAGGCTCTATCTGCTGTAGGGCGCCTGTAAGTATAATGCCCCCCGCAGAGTATTTTAGGTAGGGAACCTCTTCCTAACAAAAATTCGCCCCTCTGTGATTACAATATAGCGCTTAGCGCATGACGAGATGGTTCAAATAGGAGAAACTCCAAGAGAACTAGACCCTTATGCGCAAGAATTACGGCGCAGACCAGGGTTATTCAATTGCAGTATGCTCGGCTCAACGCGTTTCCCCACACGAATGTGGTTCATCAGGAGCACAAATATTTTGAAGAAAGAATGATAAATCAGGATGATAACTGATTCTGCTTTTTGTTGTTTTTTCGTGATAAATAGATATTTTAAAATATTAGAACAGGGTGGCTTGGGAAAGCGCAATTTATGTGCTCGATCATATATATACTGGATCACAGCATCTGATTTATTCAGGACAATTTCGAGCACTAAATCGCCATGGCGTATCTCTATAGCCAAGTTCTTGGGAAATCCACACAATGGATAGCTATAGTGAGAAATAACAGTACAGCTAGGGCTGAATGCGATTCACCACAAAAAGCCCACAAGTAGATCTTGCCCAGAACTAGGTATTGATTGCCGCAGGCAAAAGAAGTTGTTGCAGAGATAAATGCAACAGCCCCAAAAAGGCTAATAAGCCCTAGAGATTTTTTGACCCTTATTTGGTGTATTAGCTGCAGATGGTGCAGCCAGTTTCAAGAGACAGCAGCTCATGAACAGCAAATAGTTGTTGCAGAGATAAATGCAACAGCCCCAAAAAGGCTAATAAGCCCTAGAGATTTTTTGACCCTTATTTGGTGTATTAGCTGCAGATGGTGCAGCCAATTTCAAGAGTCAGCAGCTCATGAGCAGCAAATGGTTGTTGCAGAGATAAATGCAACAGCCCCAAAAAGGCTAATAAGCCCTAGAGATTTTTTGACCCTTATTTGGTGTATTAGCTGCAGATGATGCAGCCAATTTCAAGAGTCAGCAGCTCATGAGCAGCAAATAGTTCTATCATAAAACCCAGTGAGGGTATTAGAGGAGCTAACAGGCTTTATCCTTTTATTTATTTGTTTTTCTATTATTGGGTGCTTTTAGGGATACTTTGGCGAATTAGATATCTGACATCTACTTGCAGGCTCTATTAGATAGCTCCTCTAATACACCAAATAAGGGTCAAAAAATCTCTAGGGCTTATTAGCCTTTTTGGGGCTGTTGCATTTATCTCTGCAACAACCATTTGCTGCTCATGAGCTGCTGACTCTTGAAATTGGCTGCACCATCTGCAGCTAATACACCAAATAAGGGTCAAAAAATCTCTAGGGCTTATTAGCCTTTTTGGGGCTGTTGCATTTATCTCTGCAACAACTATTTGCTGTTCATGAGCTGCTGTCTCTTGAAACTGGCTGCACCATCTGCAGCTAATACACCAAATAAGGGTCAAAAAATCTCTAGGGCTTATTAGCCTTTTTGGGGCTGTTGCATTTATCTCTGCAACAACTTCTTTTGCCTGCGGCAATCAATACCTAGTTCTGGGCAAGATCTACTTGTGGGCTTTTTGTGGTGAATCGCATTCAGCCCTAGCTGTACTGTTATTTCTCACTATAGCTATCCATTGTGTGGATTTCCCAAGAACTTGGCTATAGAGATACGCCATGGCGATTTAGTGCTCGAAATTGTCCTGAATAAATCAGATGCTGTGATCCAGTCTATATATGATCGAGCACATAAATTGCGCTTTCCCAAGCCACCCTGTTCTAATATTTTAAAATATCTATTTATCACGAAAAAACAACAAAAAGCAGAATCAGTTATCATCCTGATTTATCATTCTTTCTTCAAAATATTTGTGCTCCTGATGAACTACATTCGTGTGGGGAAACGCGTTGAGCCGAGCATACTGCAATTGAATAACCCTGGTCTGCGCCGTAATTCTTGCGCATAAGGGTCTAGTTCTCTTGGAGTTTCTCCTATTTGAACCATCTCGTCATGCGCTAAGCGCTATATTGTAATCACAGAGGGGCGAATTTTTGTTAGGAAGAGGTTCCCTACCTAAAATACTCTGCGGGGGGCATTATACTTACAGGCGCCCGACAGCAGATAGAGCCTTCCTCCTACCTCCTATGTGATACAAATAAAAAATAGAGGACATAACATTAGTAGTCCTTTATCAATATTGATTTTTCTAGCCTCCATAAGTTTCCTGAGATAAGGAAGAGGCGACCTTTGTGTTTTTGTGTGGTTGTTTTGTTCGTCCATGCGATACGCATGTGTGTGAGCCCATTCATGTTTTTAAGTTAAATTTCCATTAAAGTATATACATTTTAGTCTATAACTGTGATAAGGGCCAAATAATTTAGTCTATAGACTTTTTCCGTCTCTGTGACAAGTTCCTATATAGGACATGATCAATGCTCGTGCCAAATTTCACGTTTCTATGACACCGGAAAGTGAAAAAATTACATTCCGCACGTAAAATTTGGACGCTAATTCTTTTGCGCATAAAATTGAATAATCGAGTTGGGACCCATTAGCTTTTCCTATTTATGACATAATCAATGCTCGTGCCAAATATCATATTTCTATGACACCGGAAAGTGAAAAAATTACATTCCGCATGTAAAATTTTGACGCCAATTCTCTTGCGCTAGAATTGAAAAATCAAGTTGGGACCCATTAACTTTTCATATTTATGACACAATCAATGCTTGTGCCAAATTTCATGTTTCTATGACATTGGGAAGTGAGAGATTTAGATTATGTACGTAACATTTAGA
This sequence comes from Eleutherodactylus coqui, assembly GCF_035609145.1. Lineage (NCBI taxonomy): Eukaryota > Metazoa > Chordata > Amphibia > Anura > Eleutherodactylidae > Eleutherodactylus > Eleutherodactylus coqui. The sequence continues at coordinate 406,291,533 of NC_089837.1, forward strand.
CGCTAATTCTTTTGCGCATAGAATTGAATAATGGAGTTGGGACCCATTAGCTTTTCCTATTTATGACATAATCAATGCTCATGCCAAATTTCCCGTTTCTTTGACACCGGAAAGTGAGAAAATTACATTCCGCTCGTAGAATTTGGACGCTAATTCTTTTGCGCATAGAATTGAATAATGGAGTTGGGACCCATTAGCTTTTCCTATTTATGACATAATCAATGCACGTGCCAAATTTCCCGTTTCTATGACAATGGAAAGTGAAGAAATTAGATTCCGCACGTAAAATTTGGACGCTAATTCTTTTGCGCATAGAACTGAATAAAGGAGTTGGGACCCATTAGCTTTTCCTATTTATAACATAATCAATGCTCGTGCCAAATGCCCCGTTTCTATGACAACGGAAAGTGAGAAAATTACATTCCGCACGTAAAATTTGGACGCTAATTCTTTTGCGCTAGAATTGAATAATGGAGTTGGGACCCATTAGCTTTTCCTATTTATGACATAATCAATGCTCGTGGCAAATTTCCCGTTTCTATGACACCGGAAAGTGAAGAAATTACATTCCGCACGTAAAATTTGGACGCTAATTCTTTTGCGCATAGAATTGAATAATGGAGTTGGGACCCATTAACTTTTCCTATTTTTGACATAATCAATGCTCGTGCCAAATGTCCCGTTTCTATGACACCGGAAAGTGAGAAAATTACATTCCGCACGTAAAATTTGGACGCTAATTCTTTTGCGCTAGAATTGAATAATGGAGTTGGGACCCATTAGCTTTTCCTATTTATGACATAATCAATGCTCGTGGCAAATTTCCCGTTTCTATGACACCGGAAAGTGAAGAAATTACATTCCGCACGTAAAATTTGGACGCTAATTCTTTTGCGCATAGAATTGAATAATGGAGTTGGGACTCATTAGCTTTTCCTATTTATGACATAATCAATGCTCGTGCCAAATTTCACGTTTCGATGACACCGGAAAGTGAAAAAATTACATTCCGCACGTAAAATTTGGACGCCAATTCTTTTGCGCTAGAATTGAATATTCGAGTTGGGACCCATTAGCTTTTCCTATTTATGACATAATCAATGCTCGTGCCAAATTTCCCATTTCTATGACATAGGAAAGTGAAAAAATTACATTCCGCACGTAAAATTTGGACGCTAATTCTTTTGCGCATAGAATTGAATAATGGAGTTGGGACCCATTAGCTTTTCCTATTTATGACATAATCAATGCTCGTGCCAAATTTCCTGTTTCTATGACACCGGAAAGTGAAAAAATTACATTCCGTACGTAAAATTTCGACGCCAATTCTTTTGCGCTAGAATTGAATAATCGAGTTGGGACTCATTAGCTTTTCCTATATAGGACATAATCAATGCTCGTGCCAAATTTCACGTTTCTATGACACCGGAAAGTGAAAAAATTACATTCCGCACGTAAAATTTGGACGCTAATTCTTTTGCGCATAAAATTGAATAATCGAGTTGGGACTCATTAGCTTTTCCTATATAGGACATAATCAATGCTCGTGCCAAATTTCACGTTTCTATGACACCGGAAAGTGAAAAAATTACATTCCGCACGTAAAATTTGGACGCTAATTCTTTTGCGCATAAAATTGAATAATCGAGTTGGGACTCATTAGCTTTTCCTATTTATGACATAATCAATGCTCGTGCCAAATTTCCCGTTTCTATGACACCAGAAAGTGAAAAAATTACATTCCGCACGTAAAATTTGGATGCTAATTTTTTTGCGCATAGAATTGAATAATGGAGTTGGAACCTATTAGCTTTTCCTATTTATGACATAATCAATGCTCGTGCCAAATATCCCGTTTCGATGACACCGGAAAGGGAAGAAATTACATTCCGTATGTAAAATTTGGACGCTAATTCTTTTGCGCATAGAATTGAATAATCGAGTTGGGACCTATTAGCTTTTCTTATTTAAGACATAATCAATGCTCGTGCCAAATTTCCTGTTTCTATGACACCGGAAAGTGAAAAAATTACATTCCGCACGTAAAATTTGGACGCTAATTCTTTTGCGCATAGAATTGAATAATCGAGTTGGGACCCATTAGCTTTTCTTATTTATGACATAATCAATGCTCGTGCCAAATTTCCTGTTTCTATGACACCGGAAAGGGAAGAAATTAGATTCCGTACGTAAAATTTGGACGCTAATTCTTTTGCGCATAGAATTGAATAATCGAGTTGGGACCTATGAACTTTTCCTATTTATGACATAATCAATGCTCGTGCCAAATTTCCCGTTTCTATGACACCGGAAAGTGAGAAAATTAGATTCCGTACGTAAAATTTCGACGCTAATTCTTTTGCGCATAGAATTGAATAATCGAGTTGGGACCCATTAGCTTTTCCTATTTATGTCATAATCAATGCCCTTGCCAAATTTTAAGTTTCTAAGGCATTGGGAAGTGACAGATTTAGATTATGTACGTAAAATTTAGACGCTAATTCTTTTGCGCTAGAATTGAATAATCGAGTTGGGACCCAATTACTTTTCCTATTTTGGAGATAATCTATGCTCGTGCCAAAATTCATGTTTCTACGATATCGGGAAGTTGGAGAACTTTTGGCGAGTCAGTCAGTGAGTCAGTGAGGGCTTTCAGCTTTATATATATAGATGGTCATATATTTTTCACATTGGTATTTAATATTTTATTGTATTACTCCCCTTTTGTGGTTCTATAGAGTGAGAGTTTTTTTCTCTGTTTCATGTAAAGATAGTTATCTAGTGTGACTCCATTTTGGCTGGATCATCATTGTTTCAATGATTTTTTTAACAAAAATGTCTAAGAATACTGTGGTAAATAATAGAGTGATGTAAAGCAGAATTACTGAAACGAGGGGAGTAAACAGGTGTAGCAGTACCTGGAGCAGTTGATATATATGCAGTGTGAAAGTCTCAGGATATGGTCGCATAGGGCAAATTTACTGCAAAAATCCACACCATTTGGGAAGAGGTGAATTTCTGCAGCATAAATGGCAATAAAATGGACATGCTGCAAATTTAAAATCCGCACCATATGTCAATTTCCGGACGGGTTTTGTATGTTTTTTTTTTTTGGCAACATGTAAACGACATTTTAAAAATGCCATCCACTTTGTTGCTACTGTAAATGCCACAGATTTCCCGTGCTGAGGGTCCACATGGAAAATCTGAAGGGGATTTTCTCTGTGTCCCCATGTGTTCTCTGCTGTCCCCACACACAGATCACTGATAATAGTCATCTAAGGGCGCCCACCCACTGGCGATTTTTTTTTCTTTGCGTTTTGCGTTTTTCCTGCAGAGCCATTAGAATTGAATGTACTCCTGTCCACTGGCGTTTTGCGTTGCGTTGCGTTGCGTTTTTTAACATAGGAACTGTCAGTTGCATATGTGTCCTTATTTTTCTCCTAATGCACCCATGAAAGTCAATGGAAATTAATGGAAAAGCCGCGAAAACGCGGCAAAAAACGCCGCGAAAAACGCGCGAAAAACACGGGAAAAACGTCGCGAAAACGCGGCGTTTTTCACGCACGAAAATCGCAAACGCCAGTGGGTGGGCGCCCTAACAGTGAAAACGCACTAGATCACTCACTGGCGTTTGCGATTTTCGTGCGTGAAAAACGCCGCGTTCCCGCGGCGTTTTTCGCAGCGTTTTTTGCCGCGTTTTCGCGGCGTTTTCGCGGCTTTTCCATTGACTTTCATGGGTGCATTAGGAGAAAAATAAGGACACATATGCAACTGACAGTTCCTATGTTAAAAAACGCAACGCAACGCAACGCAAAACGCCAGTGGACAGGAACACATGTTATCTCTATGCCTGTGCAGGAAAAACGCAAAACGCAAAACGCAAACGCAGGTAAAAAAACGCAAGTGGGTGGGCGCCCTTAGTAGTCATACCTAGTCCAGAAATGCAAAAAGGATGCATGTTGTGTCCTCTTGCACAGCTCTAAGCCTCCATATGCAGAGGGAATCAGTTTGAAGGAATTACTGATGTCATGGGATTCACTTTCAGGCCTTAGTCAGACGGGCGTTTTTTCGCGCGATTTGCGGATCGCATGACGGATGCGCATCCGCAAATCGCGTGACCGCTGCGCGCAAGTCGCCCGCAAATCGCCCGAAAATCTGCTCCTAGCCGCGTTTCATTAGAAACGGGCCGGAGCTGTCCAGCGCATTGCATTCAATGGAGACGGCAATACAGCCGTCTCCATTGAAAGCAATGCGCTGCGGGCGAGCCCGGGATGAATTGTCGGTAAGGGCTTAAATATATAAGCCCTTACCTGCAATTCATCCTAAAATGTGTAAAAATAAAAAAAAATTGTATACTCACTTTCTGCCGGCAGCCGGAGCTCCGCGCGGCCGTCCTGCAGTGGGTGTGAAGGGGGTGTGAGTCAGACCTGCCCCCTGATTGGCTCAGCGCTGAGGCCTTAGTCAGACGGGCGTTTTTAGCCGCGATTTGCGCATGCGCATGCGTCCGGCGATTTTTTAAAACCATTGCTTTGCAATGGTATCGGACACATGAGCGCTTTTTATGCGCTCGTCCGATAAATTATAGAACAAAAAATCGCAGATCGCACCTATCTGTGATCTGCGATTCCTGTTCTCTTCTGTATATGCGCTCAATGGGGCCGGCGGCAGCAGCCCCGACTCCATTGAGAACATATAGAAGACAAATCATTCTTCTCTGCCACAGCTGTAACAGCTGTGGCAGAGAAGAACGATGTTTGCCCATTGAATTCAATGGAGCGGCAATACAGCCGCTCCATTGAAAGCAATGGGCTGCCGGCGTGCGCGGGGTGAATTGTCGGGAAGGGGTTAAATATATAAGCCCTTCCCGGCAATTCATCCTAAAATGTGTTAAAATAAAAAAAAATTGTATACTCACCTTTCCGCTGCAGCCGGAGTCCAGCCGCGGCCGCTGTCAGTTCTCCTGAACTGCTTCTTGGCACTATTCAGCCGGCGGGGCTTTAAAATCCCCTGCTGAATGATCTGCCTCAGATTGGTCACAGCCCTGACCAATCAGAGGCTGAAAACACTCACACACCCATTCATGAATTCATGAATGGGTGAGTGACTGCTGCCTCTCAGCGCTGAGCCAATCAGGGGCAGGTCTGACTCACATCCATTCATGAATTCATGAATGGGTGTGAGTGAGGCATGCCTCTGATTGGCTCAGCGCTGAGCCATTTAGGGGGCAGGTCTGACTCACACCCCCTTCACACCCACTGCAGGACGGCCGCGCGGAGCTCCGGCTGCCGGCAGAAGGTGAGTATACAATTTTTTTTTATTTTTACACATTTTAGGATGAATTGCAGGTAAGGGCTTATATATTTAAGCCCTTACCGACAATTCATCCCGGGCTCGCCTGCAGCGCATTGCTTTCAATGGAGACGGCTGTATTGCCATCTCCATTGAATGCAATGCGCTGGACAGCTCCGGCCCGTTTCTAATGAAACGCGGCTAGGAGCAGATTTTCGGGCGATTTGCGGGCGACTTGCGCGCACCGGTCACGTGATTTGCGGATGCGCATCCGTCATGCGATCCGCAAATCGCGCGAAAAAACGCCCGTCTGACTAAGGCCTCAACCACACGAATGACAAAAAGCAGCACTTCTGTATTCAGGAGTTCAGTGCTTAGTCACAGGGGCGCATCGGCGCTCGTGTTACTGCAGGAAGGAGACGGCCGCACTTCAGGACGGACGCCTCTCTGCAGCATTGAAAGAAAGAACATGTGACCGGCTTCATTGCCGGTCATGTGTTCTTTCTTCTGCGCTGCGGGGAGTCATCCGTCCTGAAGTACGGCCATCTTCTTTCTGCAGTAAGGGCTCAGTCACACGGGCGCATGGATGCCTGTTAACGTGATTAAGCCCTCAGGCTGCAGAAATGCTGTGATTAGTGAATGCATGCGGCATGAAATGTGTCAGACATTAGACATAAACTGCAGATGCATGTGCCGTTATCAGGACCTGAACCAATCAAGACCCAATGAGAGCACTTAAACCAGAGGCTGTTAGCTATAGCTGTAACTCCCCTAAAGCTATAAACCAAGATTGGCTTAAGAAAGGAGGGCAATAAATATATGGCAGCTCTGCAAACTGGTGCATGGCCTGTTAACGTATATTTACATAAGGTGGTTGGGAAGTGGTTAAATAAAATATTCCTCTTTTCCCTCTGCTGATGATTTCTAAAGTTTTCAATCACCTTTAATGTTCTTCTATCTTCCTGTAATTGGTCTGCGAATAGCATATAATTTGATCTCAATTTAAGAAATGTAAGGAAGGAGACAAATGAAAAATCGCCTTTAACCCCTTAATGACACAGCCTATTTTGGCGTTGAGGACCAAGCGATTTTTTGGTATTTTTCTTCTCCATTTTTCAAAAGCCATAACTTTTTTATTTTTCCGTGGACGCGGCCGTATAAGGGCTTGTTTTTTGCGTGGCGATCTGTAGTTTTTATCGGTGCCACTTTTGGGTATATAGACAATATCGTAAAATTTTTTTTTTTTTTTTTTAATGATAACAGGGAGAGAAAACGCATCAATTCTGCCATAGATTTTTTTTTTTTTTTACAGCGTTAATCATGCAGCATAAATGACACACAAAATTTTTTCTGCGGGTCGGTACGGTAACAACGATACCAAAATTGTTATATTTTTTTTAGGTTTTTACACTTTTTTGCAATAAAACCCCCTTTTTTTGGAAATCTTTTTTTTTTCTCTATAGCTGCATTCAAAGTCATGTAACTTTTTTATTTTTCTATGTACGGAGCTCTTTAAGGGCTTATTTTTTGCGAGACGAGCTGTAGTTTTTATTGGTACCATTTTGGGAAATGTACGGCTTTTTTGATCACTTTTATTGCATTTTTTGTGAGGCAAAAAAATTAGCATTTTGCCTCTGTTTTTTAGCGGTTTTTTTTACGCTTTTTGTCGTACAAAATAAAAAGCGTGTTCAACTTTTTGTACACGTCGTTACGGACGCGTCAATATCCAATATGTGGGGTTTTAGTTTTTTTTCCCTTTTTTTATGCTAATATTAGAAAAAGCATAAAAAAGGGGTTTTTTACATTTTTTTTTTTTACATTTTTCTTTTTTTTACACTTTTCTTTTCTTTTTTTTATACTATTTGAGTCCCTCTGAGGGACTTACATCACTGTGCCTATGATCGCTGTCATAAGGCATGGCAAAGCTACTGCTCTGCCATGCCTTATCGCTTATACAGCGATTATAGGCACAGGCAATACAGGACGCTACTTAGATCGCGGCAGGGAAGGGGTTAACAGCGGCGGGCGCATCTCCGATGTCCCCCCGCTGTTGGAGCGGGACGCCGGCTGTGACTGACAGCCGGCTCCCGCTGCGGGATAGCGCGGGATCTTATGTGATCCCGCGCTATCTCCAGGACGTACCAGGTACGTCATGTTGCGGGAAGTACCAGGCTGCCATGACGTACCAGGTACGTCCAGGAGCGGGAAGGGGTTAAAGGGGTTGACTGACTTTTTTAGTTTTTAGGCAAAAAAGAGGTCAGCATTAGAGATGAGCGAGCACCAAAATGCTCGGGTGCTCGTTACTCGGGACTAAATTTTTGCGATGCTCGAGGGTTCGTTTCGAGTAACGAACCCCATTGAAGTCAATGGGCGACTCGAGCATTTTTGTATATCGCCGATGCTCGCTAAGGTTTCCATTTGTGAAAATCTGGGCAATTCAAGAAAGTGATGGGAACGAGACAGCAACGGATAGGGCAGGCGAGGGGCTACATGTTGGGCTGCATCTCAAGTTCCCAGATCCCACTATTAAGCCACAATAGCGGCAAGAGTGCCCCCCCCTCCCATCAACTTTTACTTCTGAAAAGCCCTCATTAGCAATGCTTACCTTAGCTAAGCACCACACTACCTCCAACAAAGCACAATCACTGCCTGCATGACACTCCGCTGCCACTTCTCCTGGGTTACATGCTGCCCAACCCCCCCTGCACGACCCTGTGTCCACAGCGCACACCAAATTGTCCCTGCGCAGCCTTCAGCTGCACTCATGCCACACAACCCTCATGTCTATTTATAAGTGCGTCTGCCACAGGAAAAGCAGGCACTTACTGCAGAGGGTTGGCACGGCTAGGCAGTGACCCTCTTTAAAAGGGGCAGGGCGATAGCCCACAATGCTGTACAGAAGCAATGAGAAATATAATCCTGTGCCACCGCCATCAGGAGCTGCACACGTGGGCATAGCAATGGGGAACCTATGTGCCACACACTATTCATTCTGTCAAGCTGTCTGCATGCCCCAGTCAGACCGCGTTTTTTTATAAATAGTCACAGGCAGGTACAACTCCGCAATGGGAATTCCGTGTGCACCCACAACATGAGTGGCTCCCTGAAACCCACCGGCTGTACATAAATGTATCCCATTGCAGTGCCCATCACAGCTGAGGTAACGTCCGATTAAATGCAGGTGGGCTTCGGCCCACACTGCATGCCCCAGTCAGACTGGGGTTCTTTAGAAGTGGACACATGCAGTTACAACTCCGTGTGGACCGACAGCATGGGTGGGTGCCAGGAAGCCACCGGCGGTACATAAATATATCCCATTGCATTGCCCATCACAGCTGAGGTAATGTCATGTTTAATGCAGGTGGGCTTCGGCCCACACTGCATGCCCCAGTCAGACTGGGGTTCTTTAGAAGTAGACACATGCAGTTACAACTCCCTGTGGACCCACAGCATGGGTGGCTGCCTGGAACCCACCGGCGGTACATAAATATATCCCATTGCAGTGCCCAGCACAGCTCATGTAACGTCAGCTTTAATGCAGGTGGGCAAAAAATTAATTGGATTACACTGTAGGCGAGGGCCCCAAAAAATTGGTGTACCAACAGTACTAATGTACCTCAGAAAAATTGCCCATGCCCAACCAAGAGGGCAGGTGAAACCCATTAATCGCTTTGGTTAATGTGGCTTAATTTGTAACTAGGCCTGGAGGCAGCCCAGTTTAGATAAAAATTGGTTCAGGTGAAAGTTTCAACGCTTTAATGAGCATTGAAACGTATAAAAAATTATCTGACTGAGCCTTGTGGGCCTAAGAAAAATTGCCCGTTCGGCGTGATTACGTCAGGTTTCAGGAGGAGGAGCAGGAGGAGGAGGATGAATATTATACACAGATTGATGAAGCTAAAAGGTCCACGTTTTTGATGGTGATAGAGAACAATGCTTCCATCCGCAGGTGCAGCCTACGTATTGTTTAGGTATCGCTGCTGTCCGCTGGTGGAGAAGAGAAGTCTGGGGAAATCCAGGCTTTGTTCATCTCGATGAGTGTAAGCCTGTCGGCACTGTCGGTTGACAGGCGGGTACGCTTATCTGTGATGATTCCTCCAGCCGCACTAAACACCCTCTCTGACAAGACGCTAGCCGCAGGACAAGCGAGCACCTCCAGGGCATACAGCGCGAGTTCAAGCCACATGTCCAGCTTCGACACCCAGTAGTTGTAGGGGGCAGAGGCGTCACGGAGGACGGTCATGCGATCGGCTATGTACTCCCTCACCATCCTTTTACAGTGCTCCCGCCGACTCAGCCTTGACTGGGGAGCAGTGACGCAGTCTTGCTGGGGAGCCAGAAAGCTGTCAAAGGCCTTAGAGAGTGTTCCCCTGCCTGTGCTGTACATGCTGCCTGATCTCCGCGCCTCCCCTGCTACCTGGCCCTCGGAACTGCGCCTTCTGCCACTAGCGCTGTCGGATGGGAATTTTACCATCAGCTTGTCCGCCAGGGTCCTGTGGTATAGCATCACTCTCGAACCCCTTTCCTCTTCGGGTATGAGAGTGGAAATTTCTCCTTACACCGTGGGTCGAGCACTGTGTACACCCAGTATTCCGTAGTGGCCAGAATGCGTGTAACGCGAGGGTCATGAGAAAGGCATCCTCACATGAAGTCAGCCATGTGTGCCAGGGTACCTGTACGCAACACATGGCTGTCCTCACTAGGAAGATCACTTTCAGGATCCTCCTCCTCCTCCAGCCATACACGCTGAAAGCATGACAGGCAAGCAGCATGGGTACCCTCAGCAGTGGGCCAAGCTGTCTCTTACCCCTCCTCCTCATGCTCCTCCCCCTCCTCCTCCTCAACGCGCTGAGATATAGACATGAGGGTGCTCTGACTATCCAGCGACATACTGTCTTCCCCCGCCTCCGTTTCTGAGCACGAAGCATCTGCCTTTATGCTTTGCAGGGAACTTCTCAAGAGGCATAGCAGAGGAATGGTGACGCTAATGATTGCAGCATCGCCGCTCACCTTCTGGGTAGACTCCTCTAAGTTTCCAAGGACCTGGCAGATGTCTGCCAACCAGGCCCACTCTTCTGTAAAGAATTGAGGAGGCTGACTCCCACTGCGCTGCCCATGTTGGAGCTGGTATTCCACTATAGCTCTACGCTGCTCATAGAGCCTGGCCAACATGTGGAGCGTAGAGTTCCACCGTGTGGGCATGTCACACAGCAGTCGGTGCACTGGCAGATGAAACCGATGTTGCAGGGTGTGCAGGGTGGCAGCGTCCGTGTGGGACTTGCGGAAATGTGCGCAGAGCCGGCTGGACGGTGCGCTGAGAGACATTGGTGGATGGGGCCGAGCACAGCGGAGGTGAGGGTGTGGGTGCAGGCCAGGAGACGGTAGTGCCTGTGTCCTGAGAGGGGGGTTGGATCTCAGTGGCAGGTTGGGGCACAGGGGGAGAGGCAGCGGTGCAAACCGGAGGCGGTGAACGGCCTTCGTCCCACCTTGTGGGGTGCTTGGCCATCATATGTCTGCGCATGCTGGTGGTGGTGAGGCTGGTGGTGGTGGCTCCCCGGCTGATCTTGGCGCGACAAAGGTTGCTCACCACTGTTCGTCGGTCATCTGCACTCTCAGTGAAAAACAGCCAGACCTTTGAGCACCTCGGCCTCTGCAGGGTGGCATGGCGCGAGGGGGCGCTTTGGGAAACAGTTGGTGGATTATTCGGTCTGGCCCTGCCTCTACCCCTGGCCACCGCACTGCCTCTTCCAACCTGCCCTGCTGCTGCACTTGCCTCCCCCTCTGAAGACCTGTCCTCAGTAGGCGTAGCAAACCAGGTGGGGTCAGTCACCTCATCATCCTGCTGCTCTTCCTCCGAATCCTCTGTGCGCTCCTCCCTCGGACTTACTCCAATTACTACTACCTGAATGATAGACAACTGTGTCTCATCGTCATCGTCCTCCTCACCCACTGACAGCTCTTGAGGCAGTTGCCGGAAGTCCCCAGACTCATCCCCCGGACCCCGGGAACTTTCCAAAGGTTGGGCATCGGTCACGACAAACTCCTCCGGTGGGATAGGAACCATTGCTGCCCATTCTGGGCAGGGGCCCAACAACAGTTCCTGGGAGTCTGCCTGCTCCTCAGAATGTGTCATTGTAATGGAGTGAGGAGGCTGGGAGGAAGGAGGAGCAGCAGCCAGAGGATTCAGAGTTGCAGCAGTGGTTGGCGTAGAACTCTCGGTGGTTGATAAATTGCTGGATGCACTTTCTGCCATCCACGACAGGACCTGCTCACACTGCTCATTTTCTAATAAAGGTCTACCTCGTGGACCCATTAATTTTGAGATTAATCTGGGGACGCCAGAAACGTGCCTCTCTCCTAATCCCGCAGCAGTCGGCTGCGATACACCTGGATCAGGAGCTCGGCCTGTGCCCACACCCTGACTTGGGCCTCCGCGTCCTCGCCCGCGTCCACATCCTCTAGGCCTACCCCTACCCCTCAGCATGCTGTATTACCAGTAGTGCAGAAACAGAACGCTGTAATTAAATGTGCCGCTTATTGGCCTGTGGTTGGAGGCTGACTTCCCTTACGGAACGCATAGCAGAGCCAGGAAACAATTTTGCGCACGCCTGTAGTGAGCCGTAGGTGCGTATGACTGAGCTAGTGGAATTCACAGCGCAGAAGCAGTCAAGTGGCCAAAGGCCAGTAGTAGGCCTTAAGTATTTTGCTTCTTTTTTTTTAAAATGCTGAGCTGATACAGCAGACAGATACTGTAGGCAGCGTATAATATTATGTATACTGTTTCCCTCTGGCAGGATGACGGCGATCATGTAACAGAGACAGCAGATCCAGGAAACAATTTTGCGCAAGCCTGCTGTAACGCTTAGCTGCGTATTAATTAGGACTACTACCCCCAGCAGATAGATACTGTAGGCAGCGTATAATATTATGTATACTCTTTCCCTCTGGCGGGATGACGGCGATCATGTAGCAGAGACAGCAGATCCAGGAAACAATTTTGCGCAAGCCTGCTGTAATGCTTAGCTGCGTATTAATTAGGACTACTACCCCCAGCAGATAGATACTGTAGGCAGCGTATAATATTATGTATACTCTTTCCCTCTGGCGGGATGACGGCGATCATGTAGCAGAGACAGCAGATCCAGGAAACAATTTTGCGCAAGCCTGCTGTAATGCTTAGCTGCGTATTAATTACGACTACTACCCCCAGCAGATTGATACTGTAGGCAACGTATAATATTATGTATACTCTTTCCCTCTGGCGGGATAACGGCGATCAATTTTTTGGAAAAAGCCCACTGCCTATATAGCCTGAATATCTTTTTCCCTGCCTCACCAGTACTGGCCCTATACTCTGTACAATGACTGCAGACTGCGGACGCAATGCTCTGCACGGCCGATATACAAAAAAAAAAAGAATGTGCAACACTGCTAAAAGCAGCCTCAACAGTACTGCACATGGTCAGATGTGGCCCTAAGAAGGACTGTTGGGGTTCTTGAAGCCTAAAATAACTCCTAACACTCTCCCTATAGCAGCAGCACCAGCAGCAGCACTTTCCCTGAGCTATGTCAGAATGCATCTGTGGCGAGCTGCGGGAGGGGCCGATTTATATACTCGGGTGACACCTGATCTCGCCAGCCACTCACTGCAGGGGGGTGGTATAGGGCTTGAACGTCGCAGGAGGAAGTTGTAATGCCTTCCCTGTCTTTCTATTGGCCAGAAAAGCGCGCTAACGTCTCAGAGATGAAAGTGAAAGTAACTCGAACATCGCGTGGTACTTGTCCCGAGTAACGAGCATCTCGAACACGCTAATACTCGAACGAGTATCAAGCTCGGACGAGTACGTTCGCTCATCTCTAGTCAGCACACAAAAGTCGAAATAACAAGAATTACATTTTACTAAATAGAATTATATTAAAATATCACATAACAGTAGAAATGAGTTCCCAAACAATTAATGCATCACAAAAGAAGGCATATAGCATGTCCTGTTAATAGAGAAATGTTTAGGGAGAATTTATGTGTTTATCAAAAAGAAAAGACTCCCAGATTTCGTTTAGAACTCTGGACCCAGGAGAAATGCATATCACACCAGCCTTGTTGCAGTATCAGATGATTTCTAATTTATTCTAAGGTGTATGTGGTTTTTATACCATAAATGACATCACAGGAAAAGTATATACCTCCAAGATTAATAATAATGCATGATAGGGTACAACTAAAATGATTAACATAAGTTACAGCTTTTAAGGTGTTACTATAGCATACAATGAAATTGTTATGAATTCAGTGAAAAGGAATGCAAGGGGGGTCTGTGAGACTCTTATCTTCTGTCTGTCTCTCCAGTACCATGCACTATAGAAAGGTTTTGTTTAACCCCTTCAATACTTACACTAGCATCATGCTATATCTTTCTAGTCTACAATCCAATAAAAGAACAATTCAATTACCTGATACATTGATCGACAATTTTCTTAACAAAATGTCTGTGCAAAAGATATCCAATGCTATCACAATCATGTTACCAATGATGACTATAATGCAACAAGCATATTGAATACTGCATATCTACATGTACAAGACCATAATAAGAACATGAACATAACAATAGTGCCAACCTTATGACTTGTACTCCAACGAGCGTTTCGATAAAGCTTCCTTCAGGGGTACAGTTCTAAATTGGAATACTTCTTCATAAATTGTACCCAAAATAAGCAGCTAATTAGATCCCATGTATACAGACACTCCCACAGGATTAACATCAATGCCAGGAGAGAACTAACCGTATATGCAAGGGAGAAAGACAATTGACTCTGCAGGCCAGATAATCTGCCACTCAAACTGAGTTTACAAAAACTAATGAGTAGAGATGAGCAAACGTACTCGTCCGAGCTTGATGCTCGCTTGAGTATTAGGGTACTCGAGAGGCTCGTTACTCGAGACGAGCACCACGCGGTACTCCAGTCAATTCCATTTCCTTCCCTGCATGTTTTGCGCCATTTTCTGGCCAATAGATATACAGGGAAGGCATTACAACTTCCTCCTGTGATGTTCCTGCCCTACCCCACCCCCCTGCAGTGAGTGGCTGGCGAGATCAAGTGACCGCTGAGTATTTAAAGCAGTCAAGCCCGCGGCTCGCCTCAGACACACGCTGGCAGAGATTAGGGAAGGTGCTGTTGCTCATTCAGGCATAGTGTTAGCATCTTCAAGAACCCCAACGGTCCTTCTTAGGGCCACATCTGACCGTGTGCATTACTGTTGTGGCTGCTGGGAGCAGTTTTGCACCAAAATTTGTTTTTTCATCTCGGGCTCTGCAGGCTATTACAGCTATAGCGTTCTGAGTCTGCAGTCAATTATACAGTTTGCAGCCTTCTGTATTCTTTGTTTCTGCCTGGAGTTAGCATTACAATACTGCTGTCAGCCTCCAACTGTATGCCAATAATTCCATAATTATTTACACCGCTCTGTGTCTGCTCTATTCGTAATCCACCATGCTGAGGGGTAGGGGTAGGGCTAGAGGACGTGGACGTGGACGCGGGCGAGGACGCGGATGTCTATGTGAGGGTGTGGGCACAGGCCGAGTTCCTGGTCCAGGTGATTCGAAGCCGGCTGCTGCGGGATTAGGAGAGAGGCAAGTTTCTGGGGTCCCCAGCTTCATATCACAATTTATGCGTCCATGTGGTAGACCTTTATTAGAAAATGAGCAGTGTGAGCAGGTCCTGTCGTGGATAGCAGAAAATGCATCCAGCAATGTATCGACCACCCAGTTTTCTACGCCGTCCACTGCTGCAACTCTGAATCCTCTCGCTGTTGCTCCTCCTTCCTCCCAGCCTCCTCAATCTATGAAAATGACACATTCTGATGCCCCTGCCTTGATTGGGAAAAAATGGTTCCTCTCCCACCTGAGGAGTTTGTTGTGACTAATGCCCAACCTTTGGAAAGCTCCCAGGGTCCGGGTGATGAGGCTGGGGACTTCCGGCAACTGTCTCAAGAGCTTTCAGTGGGTGAGGAGGTTGATGATGATGAGACACAGTTGTCTATCTGTTAGGTAGTAGTAAGTGCAGTAAGTCCGAGGGAAGAGCGCACAGAGGATTTGGAGGAAGAGCCGCTGAACGATGAGGTGACTGACCCCACTTGGTTCGCTAAACCAACTGAGGAACGGTCTTTAGCGGGGGGAGGCAATTGCAGCAGCAGGACAGGTTGGAAGAGGCAGTGAGGTGGCCAGGGTTAGAGGCAGGGCCAGAGCGAAGACTCCCCCAACTGTTTCCCAAAGCACCCCCTCGCACCAAGCCACCCTGCAGAGGCCTAGGTCTTCAAAGGTGTGGATGTTTTTCAGTGAGAGCGCGGACGACCGACGAACAGTGGTGTGCAACCTGTGTCGCGCCAAGATCAGCCGGGGAGCCACCAGTACCAGCCTCACCACCACCAGCATGCGCAGGCATATGATGGCCAACAAAGAAGTGATGAAGGCAGCATTGATTTAATCATTTAATCAACACAATGTTATTGGTCTATAATGTATGTGTTGCACTATATATGTGTCCAATGTTACATGTTTCTGCATACTTGACAACGACTCAAACTGTTAGGAGTCGAAACGTCATTTTCCTGTGTGGGAGGAATAAACCTCTTTTTACTGCATCAAAACTGCTGCCTTCATCACTTCTTTGTTGGATATTGACTTATGGTCTGCGTTGGATCCAGACTAGAGAGGGCGATTGCAGGATCCCTGTCTGATTCGTTTTTTGGTCACAAGATTGTGCTGCTGATAATCCTCTATATATGGCATATGATGGCCAAGCACTCCACAAGGTGGGACGAAGGCCGTTCACCGCCTCCGGGTCGCACCACTGCCTCTCCCCCTGAGCCCCCACCTGCCACTCAGATCCAACCCCTCTCTAAGGACACAGGCACGAGCGCCTGCCGGCCTGCACCCACACCCTCACCTCTGCTGTCCTCGGCCCCATCCAGCAATGTCTCTCAGCGCAGCATCAAGCTGTCGCTGGTTCAAGCATTGGAGCGCAAGCACAAATACGCCACCACGCACCCGCACGCTCAAGCATTAAACGTGCACATTGCCAAATTGATCAGCCTGGAGGTGCTGCCGTACAGGCTTGTGGAAACGGAAGCTTTCAAAAACATGATGGTGGCGGCGGTCCCACGCTACTCGGTCCCCAGTCGCCACGATTTTTCCCGGTGTGCCGTCCCAGCCCTACACCAGCACGTCTCCCGCAACATCAATCGTGCCCTCACCAACGCGGTTACTGGGAAGGTCCACTTAACCACGGACACGTGGACAAGTACTGGCGGGTAGGGCCACTATATCTCCCTGACGGCACATTGGGTGAATTTGGTGGAGGCTGGGACCAAGTCAGAGCCTGGGACCGAACACATCCTACGACACCCAGAATTGCGGGTCCTTCCTTGGTTCTGGTATCTGCGGCGGTCTATCACACCTCCACTAAACCCTCCCCCTCCTCCTCCAACAATGAAAACATTCTTGGCAAATGCTTTTGCTTTGGTCCGTCTTGCGCCGGTCCAAGAATTTCACCTCTAGCGGCGCAATACGAATGCCCCCGACCGTCCCTCTTAATCATGGCCCCAGTTCCGAAAACCAACAAAATAGAACCGGGGTCCTATTCCATTATTCCTAGCTGAAGCATTCAGCCGACCTCGGTATAAGGAGAACCTTTCCACTCTCATTCCCGAAGAGGACAGGGGTTCGAGAGTGATGCAATACCACAGGGCCCTGGTGGACAAACTGATGGTAAACTTTCCATCCAACAGCGCTAGCAGCAGAAGGCGCAGTTCCGAGGGCCAAGTAGCAGGGGAGGCGCCGAGATCAGGCAGCATGTTCAGCGCAGGCAGGGGAACACTGTCGAGGTCTTTGCTAGCTTTATGGCTCCCCAGCAAGACTCCATCACCACTCCCCAGTCAAGGCTGAGTCAGAGGAAGCACAGTAAAAAGATGGAGAGGCACTACGCAGCCGATCGTGCCACCGTCCTCCGTGATGCCTCTGCTTCATACAACTATTGGGTGTCAAAGCTGGACACGTGGTACGAACTTGCGCTGTATGCCCTGGAGGTGCTGGCTTGCCCTGCCGCTAGCGACTTGTCAGAGATGGTGTTTAGTGCAGCTGGGGGAATCATCACGAACAAGCGTACCCGCCTGTCAACTGACAGTGCTGACATGCTTACACTCATAAAGATAAACAAAGCCTGGATTTCCGCAGACTTCTCTTCTCCACCGGCAGAGAGCAGCGGAACCTAAAGAGTCTTTTCGCTGCAACCGCAGATAAAAGCACTCTTCTCTGTCACCGGTAAAACGGGGCATTTAGCTTTGTCAATCTGTCTCTGACATTAGTCCTCCTCCTGCTACTCCTCCTTGAGAAACAACATGTCATCGCGCTGAACGGCCAATTTTTTTCTCGGCCAAAAAGGCTCGCCTACATCTACCAATGTTTTTACAATTTTTCTAAGTTTCAAAAGTATTGAGACTGTAACATGAACCAATTTTTTCAACAGGGCTGCCTACAGGCTCTGTTACAAATTAAGCAACAGTGAGCTGTATCTTTAAAATGTTTATGGGTTTCACCTGCCCTCTCTTTTGATAAATTTTTCATAGCTACACTTGTTCTCTTTGTACACTAATTTTTGGGGCCTACGCCTACACTCTTATCCAACTAATTTTTCCGGCCTTCGCCTACGCTCATGGTATCCCAATGTTTCAGAGGTTGGCCTATACTATTACTACAGAAATTTTACTGGGGTCTGCCTGTCTGCCTATACTATTACTACAGAAATTTTACTGGGGTCTGCCTGCCTGCCTATACTTCTGCTAAAAGAAAGTTACAGGGGTCTGCATATACTGCTGCCACTTACATGTTACAGGGGTCTGCCTATACTGATGCCACTTGAATGTTACAGGGCTCTGCTTATACTTCTGCAACGTAAATCTTACAGGGGTCTTCCTATACTGCTGCCACAAGGATGTTACTGGGGTCTGCCTATACTGCTCCTCAGTTACTTTTACTGGGTTTTACCTATACTGCTGCCACAAGGATGTTACAGTGGTCTGCCTATACTTCTACTACAGACATGTTACAGGGGTCTGCCTATGCTTCTGCTACATAAATGTTACAGGCGTCTGCTTATACTGCTGCTACAGAAATGTTACAGGGGTCTGCCTATACTGCTGCTACATAACTGTTACTGGGGTCTGCCTATACTTCTGCCACATAAATGTTACAGGGGTCTGTCTATACTGCTGCCACTTAAATGTTACAGGAGTCTGCCTATACTTCTGCTACAAGAATGTTACTGGGGTCTGCCTATACTTCTGCCACATAAATTTTACAGGGGGTCTGCTTATACTGCTGCTACACAAATGTTACAGGGGTCTGGCAATACTGCAGCTACATAAATGTTACAAGGGTCTGCCTATACTTCTGCTAATGAAATGTTACTGGGGTCTGTCTATACTATTACTACAGAAATGTTAATGGGGTCTCCGTAGACGTCTGCAACATAAATGTTACAGGGGTCAGCTTATACCTTTGCTAGAGGAATATTACAGGGGTCTGTGTATACTATGGGTGCAATAAGTCTTCCCATCGCGGTATTCTACCTATCTCGGCCCCCCAAAAAAACAGACTGACTAGGGCATGGCATGTGGGCCGTGGCCAACATGTATTTCCTCTCACGCAACCTCAGCTATCCGGGGCACTGCAATGGGATTTCTTTATGTATCGTCTGTGTGTTCCTGCTAGCCACCCATGCTGTGTGTGCACACAGACTTGCCATAGCGGAGTTGTACCTGCCTGGCACTTTAAAAAAAAAAAAAACAGAATGTCCAGGGCATGACGTGTGGGCCGCGGCCAACATGTATTTCCTCTCACGTAACCTCAGCTATCCGGGGCACTGCAATGGTATTTCTTTATGTACCGTCTGTGTGTTCCTGCTAGCCACTCATGGTGTGGGTGAACACAGACTTCCCATAGCGGAGTTTTACCTGCCTGGCACTCTTGGAAAAACCCAGAATGTCTAGGGCATGGCGTGTGGGCCGCGGCCAACATGTATTTCCTCTCACATAACATCAGCTGTCCGGGGCACTGCAATGGGATTTCTTTATGTACTGTCTGTGTGTTCCAGCTAGCCATCCAAGCTGTGGGTGTACACAGACTTGCCATAGCGGAGTTGTACCTGTCTGTCCCCAAAACACTGACAGACTTGGGTAGGGTGCAGAGTGCAGATGGTTTACCCCTTGCGTTGTTGATGAGGTATCCGACACCCAAACAGAATGAGCAGCGTATGGACACATGGAGTCCCCATTGCTATGTCACTCGCAGCACTTTGGGCCACACAAGGTGTTTGCTGGGACAGAGGCTGACCCTGGGCCCGCTCACAAACTTCCCACACCGAGTATTGCTGCATTGTGGAGATGTGTAGAAGTGCTGGGCTGGCAGCAAAGTCCCCTTTATGCCGACGTTTGCAGCTCCTGACGGTGGAGGCAAAGGATTGTAATGAAGAAGGAACGTCAATCTATTATCAATTCTCAACAGCATTGTGGGCTATCACCCCCCCCCCCCCCCTTTTGAAGAGGGTCGCTGCCTGGCCCTGCCAACCCTCTGCAGTGTATGCCTCCGGTTCCTCCACATGGCAGATGCACTTATAAATAGACATGAGGGTGGTGTGGCTTTGAGGCCAGCGTGTGGCATGAGGACAGCTGAAGGCTGCGCAGGGGCAATTTTGTGTGCACTGCGGACGCAGGGTAGTGCGGGGGGGATGGGCAGCATGTAACCCAGGAGAAGAGGCAGCGGTGTGTCCCGCAGGCAGTGATTGTGCTTGGTTAGAGGTAGTGTGGTGCTTAGCTAAGGTGTGCCTTGCTAATGAGGGTTTGTCCAAAGTAAAGATTGTTGGGGGGGGCGGGCACTCTTGCCGCTATTGTGGCTTAATAGTGAGACCTGGGAACCTGAGATGCAGCCATGCATGTTGCCCCTCGCCTGCCCTATCCGTATCTGTGTCGTTTCCATCACTTTCGTAGGTTTTGAAGATTTGTACAAATAAAAACCTTAGCGAGCATCGGTGATAAAAAAATTGCTCACAAATATGTTGGAATATTCAATATGGGTACTATAGATAATAAATAATATTATTAAGGCTTGGCAATACCCTGTTTGTTTATCAACAATTAGTTAATAACTAGAGATGAGCGAACGTACTCGTCCGAGCTTGATACTCGTTCGAGTATTAGCGTGTTCGAGATGCTCGTTACTCGTGACGAGTACCACGCGATGTTCGGGTTACTTTCACTTTCATCTCTGAGACGTTAGCGCGCTTTTCTGGCCAATAGAAAGACAGGGAAGGCATTACAATCTATCCCTGCGACGTTCAAGCCCTATACCACCCCCCTGCAGTGAGTGGCTGGCGAGATCAGGTGTCACCCGAGTATATAAATCGGCCCCTCCCGCAGCTCACCACAGATGCATTCTGTCAGAGATCAGGGAAAGTGCTGCTGATGCCGGAGCTGCTATAGGGAGAGCGTTAGGAGTGATTTTAGGCTTCAAGAACCCCAACGGTCCTTCTTAGGGCCACATCTGACCGTGTGCAGTACTGTTGAGGCTGCTTTTTGCAGTGTTGCACTTTTTTTTTTTTTTTTGCATATCGGCCGTGCAGAGCATTGCGTCCAGAGCATTGCGTCCTGCAGTAATTTTTGCATAGTCCACGGCCAGTAGTGGTGGTGAGGCAGGGACAGTGAAAGACATATCCAGTCTATATACGCAGTGGGCTTTTCCAAAAAAATTTGGGAAAAAAAATCTATTTGGGCTGTCTGTGACCGTCCTGACTGTACTGCGTCTCTGCTGGGGGTAGTTGTCCTAATTCATACGCAGCCAGCTAAGTGTTACAGCAGGCTTGCGCAAAATTCTTTCCTGCCTCTCCGTTGCCTCTTACATCACCGCTGTCATCCTGTCCAGAGTGAAACAGTCTGCAGTAATTTTACATAGTCCATGGCCAGTAGTAGTGGTGAGGCAGGGACAGTGAAAGACATATCCAGTCTATATACGCAGTGGGCTTTTCCAAAAAAATTTGGGAAAAAAAATCTATTTGGGCTGCCTGTGACCGTCCTGACTGTACTGCGTCTCTGCTGGGGGTAGTTGTCCTAATTCATACGCAGCCAGCTAAGTGTTACAGCAGGCTTGCGCAAAATTCTTTCCTGCTCTGCGTTGCCTCTTACATCACCGCTGTCATCCTGTCCAGAGTGAAGCAGTCTGCAGTAATTTTACATAGTCCCCGGCCAGTAGTGGTGGTGAGGCAGGGACAGTGAAAGACATATCCAGTCTATATACGCAGTGGGCTTTTCCAAAAAAATTTGGGAAAAAAAATCTATTTGGGCTGCCTGTGACCGTCCTGACTGTACTGCATCTCTGCTGGGGGTAGTTGTCCTAATTCATACGCAGCCAGCTAAGTGTTACAGCAGGCTTGCGCAAAATTCTTTCCTGCCTCTGCGTTGCCTCTTACATCACCGCTGTCGTCATGTCCAGAGTGAAACAGTCTGCAGTAATATTACATAGTCCACGGCCAGTAGTGGTGGTGAGGCAGGGACAGTGAAAGACATATCCAGTCTATATACGCAGTGGGCTTTTCCAAAAAAATTTGGGAAAAAAAATCTATTTGGGCTGCCTGTGACCGTCCTGACTGTACTGCATCTCTGCTGGGGGTAGTTGTCCTAATTCATATGCAGCCAGCTAAGTGTTACAGCAGGCTTGCGCAAAATTCTTTCCTGCCTCTGCGTTGCCTCTTACATCACCGCTGTCATCCTGTCCAGAGTGAAACAGTCTGCAGTAATTTTACATAGTCCACGGCCAGTAGTGGTGGTGAGGCAGGGACAGTGAAAGACATATCCAGTCTATATACGCAGTGGGCTTTTCCAAAAAAATTTGGGGAAAAAAATCTATTTGGGCTGCCTGTGACCGTCCTGACTGTACTGCATCTCTGCTGGGGGTAGTTGTCCTAATTCATACGCAGCCAGCTAAGTGTTACAGCAGGCTTGCGCAAAATTCTTTCCTGGTTTTGCTGTGCGTCCGTAAGCGAAGTCAGCCTCCAACCACAGGCCAATAAGCAGCACATTTAATTACAGCGTTCTGTTTCTGCACTACTGGTAATACAGCATGCTGAGGGGTAGGGGTAGGCCTAGAGGACGTGGATGCGGGCGAGGACGCGGAGGCCCAAGTCAGGGTGTGGGCACAGGCCGAGCTCCTGATCCAGGTGTATCACAGCCGACTGCTGCGGGATTAGGAGAGAGGCACGTTTCTGGCGTCCCCACATTCATCTCACAATTAATGGGTCCACGCGGTAGACCTTTATTAGAAAATGAGCAGTGTGAGCAGGTCCTGTCGTGGATGGCAGAAAGTGCATCCAGCAATCTATCGACCACCCAGAATTATGCGCCGTCCACTGCTGCAACTCCTCTGGTTGCTGCTCCTCCTTCCTCCCAGCCTCCTCACTCCATTACAATGACACATTCTGAGGAGCAGGCAGACTCCCAGGAACTGTTCCCGGGTCCCTGCCCAGAATGGCCAGCAATGGTTCCTCTCCCACCGGAGGAGTTTGTCGTGACCGATGCCCAACCTTTGGAAAGTTCCCGGGGTCCGGGGGATGAGGCTGGGGACTTCCGGCAACTGTCTCAAGAGCTGTCAGTGGGTGAGGAGGATGATGACGATGAGACACAGTTGTCTATCACTCAGGTAGTAGTAATTGGAGTAAGTCCGAGGGAGGAGCGCACAGAGGATTCGGCGGAAGAGCAGCAGGACGATGAGGTGACTGACCCCACCTGGTTTGCTACGCCTACTGAGGACAGGTCTTCAGAGGGGGAGGCAAGTGCAGCAGCAGGGCAGGTTGGAAGAGGCAGTGCGGTGGCCAGGGGTAGAGGCAGGGCCAGACCGAATAATCCACCAACTGTTTCCCAAAGCGCCCCCTCGCGCCATGCCACCCTGCAGAGGCCGAGGTGCTTAACGGTCTGGCAGTTTTTCACTGAGAGTGCAGACGACCGACGAACAGTGGTGTGCAACCTTTGTCGCGCCAAGATCAGCCGGGAGCCACCACCACCAGCCTCACCACCACCAGCATTCGCAGACATATGATGGCCAAGCACCCCACAAGGTGGGACGAAGGCCGTTCACCGCCTCCGGTTTGCACCGCTGCCTCTCCCCCTGTGCCCACACCTGCCACTGAGATCCAACCCCCCTCTCAGGACACAGGCACTTCCGTCTCCTGGCCTGCTCCCACACCCTCACCTCCGCTGTCCTCGGCCCCATCCACCAATGTCTCTCAGCGCACCGTCCAGCCGTCGCTAGCGCAAGTGTTGGAGCGCAAGCGCAAGTACGCCGCCACGCACCCGCACGCTCAAGCGTTAAACGTGCACATAGCCAAATTTATCAGCCTGGAGATGCTGTCATATAGGGTTGTGGAAACGGAGGCTTTCAAAGGTATGATGGTGGCGGCGGCCCCGCGCTACTCAGTTCCCAGTCGCCACTACTTTTCCCGATGTGCCGTCCTAGCCCTGCACGACCACGTCTCCTGCAACATTGTACGCGCCCTCACCAAAAGGGTTACTGCCAAGGTCCACTTAACAACGGACACGTGGACAAGCACAGGCGGGCAGGGCCACTATATCTCCCTGACGGCACATTGGATGAATTTAGTGGAGGCTGGGACAGAGTCAGAGCCTGGGACCGCTCACGTCCTACCCACCCCCAGAATTGCGGGCCCCAGCTCGGTGGTGGTATCTGCGGCGGTGTATGCTTCCTCCACTAAACCACCCTCCTCCTCCTCCTCCTCCTCCTCCTCCTACGCTACCTCTGTCTCGCAATCAAGATGTGTCAGCAGCAGCACGTCGCCAGCAGTCGGTGTCGCGCGGCACGGCAGCACAGCGGTGGGCAAGCGTCAGCAGGCCGTGCTGAAACTACTCAGCTTAGGAGAGAAGAGGCACATGGCCCACGAACTGCTGCAGGGTCTGACAGAGCAGACCGACCGCTGGCTTGCGCCGCTGAGCCTCCAACCGGGCATGGTCGTGTGTGACAACCGCCGTAACCTGGTGGTGGCTCTGCAGCTCGGCAGCCTCACGCACGTGCCATGCCTGGCCCACGTCTTTAATTTGGTGGTTCAGCGCTTTCTGAAAAGCTACCCACGCTTGTCAGACCTGCTCGGAAAGGTGCGCCGACTCTGCGCACATTTCCGCAAGTCCCACACGGACGCTGCCACCCTGCGCACCCTGCAACATCGGTTTCATCTGCCAGTGCACCGACTGCTGTGCGACGTGCCCACACGGTGGAACTCTACGCTCAACATGTTGGCCAGGCTCTATGAGCAGCGTAGAGCTATAGTGGAATACCAACTCCAACATGGGCGGCGCAGTGGGAGTCAGCCTCCTCAATTCTTTACAGAAGAGTGGGCCTGGTTGGCAGACATCTGCCAGGTCCTTGGAAACTTTGAGGAGTCTACACAGATGGTGAGCGGCGATGCTGCAATCATTAGTGTCACCATTCCTCTGCTATGCCTCTTGAGAAGTTCCCTGCAAAGCATAAAGGCAGACGCTTTGCGCTCGGAAACAGAGGCGGGGGAAGACAGTATGTCGCTGGATAGTCAGAGCACCCTCCTGTTTATATCTCAGTGCGTTGAGGAGGAGGAGGAGGGGGAAGAGACAGCTTGGCCCACTGCTGAGGGTACCCATGCTGCTTGCCTGTCATCCTTTCAGCGTGTATGGCCTGAGGAGGAGGAGGAGGAGGAGGATCCTGAAAGTGATCTTCCTAGTGAGGACAGCCATGTGTTGCGTACAGGTACCCTGGCACACATGGCTGACTTCATGTTAGGATGCCTTTCTCGTGTCCCTCGCGTTACACGCATTCTGGCCACTACAGATTACTGGGTGTACACACTGCTCGACCCACGGTATAAGGAGAACCTTTCCACTCTCATGCCCGAAGAGGAAAGGGGTTCGAGAGTGATGCTATACCACAGGATCCTGGCGGACAAACTGATGGTAAAATTCCCATCCGACAGCACTAGTGGCCGAAGGCGCAGTTCCGAGGGCCAGGTAGCAGGGGAGGCGCGGAGATCAGGCAGCATGTACAGCACAGGCAGGGGAACACTCTCTAAGGCCTTTGACAGCTTTCTGGCTCCCCAGCAAGACTGTGTCACCGCTCCCCAGTCAAGGCTGAGTCGGCGGGAGCACTGTAAAAGGATGGTGAGGGAGTATGTAGCCGATCGCACGACCGTCCTCCGTGATGCCTCTGCCCCCTACAACTACTGGGTGTCGAAGCTGGACACGTGGCCTGAACTCGCGCTGTATGCCCTGGAGGTGCTTGCTTGTCCTGTGGCTAGCGTCTTGTCAGAGAGGGTGTTTAGTGCGGCTGGGGGAATCATCACAGATAAGCGTACCCGCCTGTCAACCGACAGTGCCGACAGGCTTACACTCATCAAGATGAACAAAGCCTGGATTTCCCCAGACTTCTCTTCTCCACCAGCGGATAGCAGCGATACCTAAACAATATGTAGGCTGCACCCGCGGATGGAAGCATTGTTCTCTATCACCATCAAAAATGTGGACCTTTTAGCTTCATCAATCTGTGTATAATGTTCATCCTCCTCCTCCTGCTCCTCCTACTGAAACCTGACGTAATCACGCCGAACGGGCAATTTTTCTTAGGCCCACAAGGCTCAGTCATATAATTTTTGTAAACAATTTTTATACGTTTCAATGCTCATTAAAGCGTTGAAACTTGCACCTGAACCAATTTTTATTTTAACTGGGCTGCCTCCAGGCCTAGTTACAAATTAAGCCACATTAACCAAAGCGATTAATGGGTTTCACCTGCCCTCTTGGTTGGGCATGGGCAATTTTTCTGACGTACATTAGTACTGTTGGTACACCAATTTTTTTGGGCCCTCGCCTACAGTGTAATCCGATTAATTTTTTGCCCACCTCCATTAAAGCTGACACTACCTCAGCTGTGCTGGGCACTGCAATGGGTTATATTTATGTACCGTCGGTGGGTTCCTGGCACCCACCCATGCTGTCGGTCCACACGGAGTTGTAACTGCATGTGTCCACTTCTAAAGAACCCCAGTCTGACTGGGGCATGCAGTGTGGGCCGAAGCCCACCTGCATTAAACATGACATTACCTCAGCTGTGATGGGCACTGCAATGGGATATATTTATGTACCGTCGGTGGGTTCCAGGGAGCCACCCATGCTGTCGGTCCACACGGAGTTGTAACTGCATGTGTCCACTTCTAAAGAACCCCAGTCTGACTGGGGCATGCAGTGTGGGCCGAAGCCCACCTGCAGTAAACATGACATTACCTCAGCCGTGATGAGCAATGCAATGGGATATATTTATGTACCGCCGGTGGCTTCCTGGCACCCACCCATGCTGTCAGTCCACATGGAGTTGTAACTGCATGTGTCCACTTCTAAAGAACCCCAGTCTGACTGGGACATGCAGTGTGGGCCGAAGCCCACCTGCATTAAACATGACATTACCTCAGCTGTGCTGGGCACTGCAATGGGATATATTTATGTACCGTCGGTGGGTTCCAGGGAGCCACCCATCCTGTCGGTCCACACGGAGTTGTAACTGCATGTGTCCACTTCTAAAGAACCCCAGTCTGACTGGGGCATGCAGTGTGGGCCGAAGCCCACCTGCATTAAACATGACATTACCTTAGCTGTGCTGGGCACTGCAATGGTATATATTTATGTACCGTCGGTGGGTTTCAGGGAGCCACCCATGCTGTCGGTCCACACAGAGTTGTAACTGCATGTGTCCACTTCTAAAGAACCCCAGTCTGACTGGGGCATGCAGTGTGGGCCGAAGCCCACCTGCAGTAAACATGACATTAACTCAGCCGTGATGGGCAATGCAATGGGATATTTTTATGTACCGCCGGTGGGTTCCAGGGAGCCACCCATGCTGTCGGTCCATAGGGACTTCACAATAGGGAGTTGTACCTGCCTGTGTCTATGAATTAAAACCCCGGTCAGGTTGGGGCATTCAGTGTGGGCCGAAGCCCACCTGCATTTAATCTGACGTTAGCTCTGCTGTCCAGGGCACTGCAATGGGATACATTTATGTACAGCCGGTGGGTTCCAGGGAGCCACCCATGCTGTGGGTGCACACGGAATTCCCATTGCGGAGTTGTACCTGCCTGTGACTATTTATAAAAAACTGTGGTCTGACTGGGGCATGCAGACACCTTGACAGAATTAATAGTGTGTGGCACATAGGTTCCCTATTGCTATGCCCACGTGTGCAGCTCCTGATGGCGGTGGCACAGGATTATATTTCTCATTGCTTCTGTACAGCATTGTGGGCTATCGTCCTGCCCCTTTTAAAGAGGGTCGCTGCCTAGCCGTGCCAGCCCTCTGCAGTGTGTGCCTGCGGTTCCTCCTCATGGCAGACGCACTTATAAATAGACATGAGGGTGGTGTGGCATGAGGGCAGCTGAAGGCTGCGGAGGGACACTTTGGTGTGCGCTGTGGACACTGGGTCGTGCGGGGGGGGGGGGGGGGGGGCAGCATGTAACCCAGGAGAAGTGGCAGCGGAGTGTCATGCAGGCAGTGATTGTGCTTTGTTGGAGGTAGTGTGGTGCTTAGCTAAGGTATGCATTGCTAATGAGGGCTTTTCAGAAGTAAAAATTGTTGGGAGGGGGCACTCTTGCCGCTATTGTGGCTTAATAGTGGGACCTGAGAACTTGAGATGCAGCCCAACATGTAGCCCCTCGCCTGCCCTATCCGTTGCTGTGTCGTTCCCATCACTTTCTTGAATTGCCCAGATTTTCACAAATGGAAACCTTAGCGAGCATCGGCGAAATACAAAAATGCTCGAGTCGCCCATTGACTTCAATGGGGTTCGTTACTCGAAACGAACCCTCGAGCATCTCGAAAATTTCGTCCTGAGTAACGAGCACCCGAGCAGTTTGGTGCTCGCTCATCTCTAGTAACTTTTCTTTTAAAAATATGTTGTATTTTTATCCATTACCTCACACTGAACATTTTATTCTTTATTCAATTTTCTTGAATTCAGAGGTAGTACCACAGTTAATATATGTGGAACAGAATTAAGTGCATATTAATTAAATAGTATATTATGCCCTAATTTATAAGTGGCAACAGGTAATTTTAATAGGTCATTTTAACGATTTTCCTTAATTAATCTCAGAAAATATGTGCATCATTCCCATTAAATCATGACTGTGAAACTTACATATTAATAATTGTACCTTATGTTTTATGTATAACCTGGCTTACATAATTGATGTTTAGCTAAGGTTGAACTTGAGGGGTTACATTTCAACCACACCTACGTGACTGTATTATGTTTTATTAAAGCACAAGCATTGTCATACACTCCTTGCCACCCTTGCAGTGGTACAGACATCAAAAAGGGACTTGGGGAATATATATATCCTGCTTTAAATATAGATGTGGAAAGGTAACAAATTTCTGCACAGCAGAAAAAAGTTAGCAGCATACCAATAAAGTATTCACAATGCTGATATAGAGTAGAATGCAATCTCTTTGTTATTTTATTCATAGTGATAGTAAGTAAACTCTTAGACTAATTATAAAAAGTAACATATGGCAAAATGACTAATGTAAGCAGATGTGGTGCATGACAAGCTAATATATCAAGCCAGCACATTTTTAAGAAGAAATAGATTTTGGCTGAACATCTGTAGTATCTAGGCATATAACAGAATATTGTCTGTGTTATTAGTTTTTATATTCCACATAAAGTCAATTTTATATACTGTGATATTTATGTTTGGGTTATGTGAATGGTGAGATTATTTGTAAAAATCCTAACTATTCTACAATGCTGTGCAATTATACCAATTATCACTTATTTGCTGCTTGTTAAAATTTAGTTTGAAGGCCAAAGGATTATAACATATTACACGGCCTAATGACAACTTGCTTAGCACAATATGGATAACAGCATGTGGTGTTTTTAGGATAAATTAGAAATGTGTAACCTTTTGTGTTTAGGTTTTCGTTGATTCCATTGTCATTCTTTGCTCTTATTTTAGACTTTAAATTAGACCTGATGTTCTGTCTGTTGGAAAAGTATTCAGAAAAGAAGAGTTTGTTAATCCTCATTATTATATTGTTTTAGTTCTTTCCTCCTTTATGAGGGAGCTTGATAAAGGCATCAGTTGATGCTGAAACGCGTTGCTTTTATTGTTCATGTATATGGTATTCCGGGGAATAAAAATCAGCTTGCTATGAACGGAGGTTTCTAGAAGCTTATTCCCATTGTATGCAAAGGGTTAATGGTGTAGCGCAGCTAATAAGGCTTTTTCTGTTAGCATTTTCTTTTTTTCCCCATCTGTTATACGTTGGGGTATTCTTTAAGCTGCTGCTCTCCAGAAGAGCTTGGATGATAAAATATATGTTTATAAGCTTTTCTGGATAAGACAGAAGACCCTCGGGTAAAGAAACCTTTAAAAGGCGAACTCGGATTCCCAGTGCAGGCGGAACACAAAAACTTTTTGTTGCTCCGCCTGACACCCGGTAAGTAGAATCCTTTATGATTGTTACATCTTTTTCTTCATGGCTATGGCGCTTTCCCTAATCTTTATTTCTTATTGAATACAATGGGAGACTTGAGCATTTTTGTATGTGGGACGCCGGGTCCCGAGCTTTTTTTTTTCTTGGTTCGTGTGTTCTCCCTCTCTCTCTCTCTCTCTCTCTCTCTCTCTCTCACTCTCTCCCATTCTCTCCCTCTCTCTCCCTCTCTCTCTCTCTCTCCACCTCTCTCCCGTCCTCCCTCCTTCCCTGTCAGCCAAAAAATTTGCTATCTAAAAAAGATTGCTCACAAATATGTTGTGATATTCAATATGGATACTATAGATAATAAATAATATTATTAGGGCTTGGCAATACCCTGTTTGTTTATCAACAATTGGTTAATAACCCCTTTAATGAGGTTACTTTTCTTTTAAAAATATGTTGTATTTTTATCCATTACTAGAGATGAGCGAGCACCAAAATGCTCGGGTGCTCGTTACTCGGGACGAAATTATCGCGATGCTCGAGGGTTCGTTTCGAATAACGAACCCCATTGAAGTCAATGGGCGACCCGAGCATTTTTGTATTTCGCCGATGCTCGCTAAGGTTTTCATGTGTGAAAATCTGGGCAATTCAAGAAAGTGATGGGAACGACACAGCAACGGATAGGGCAGGCGAGGGGCTACATGTTGGGCTGCATCTCAAGTTCACAGGTCCCACTATTAAGCCACAATACCGGCAAGAGTGCCCCCCCCCCCTCCCAACAACTTTTACTTCTGAAAAGCCCTCATTAGCAATGCATACCTTAGCTAAGCACCACACTACCTCCAACAAAGCACAATCACTGCCTGCATGACACTCCGCTGCCACTTCTCCTGGGTTACATGCTGCCCAACCCCCCAGCACGACCCAGTGTCCACAGCGCACACCAAAGTGTCCCTGCGCAGCCTTCAGCTGCCCTCATGCCACACCACCCTCATGTCTATTTATAAGTGCGTCTGCCATGAGGAGGAACCGCAGGCACACACTGCAGAGGGTTGGCACGGCTAGGCAGCGACCCTCTTTAAAAGGGGCAGGGCGATAGCCCACAATGCTGTACAGAAGCAATGAGAAATATAATCCTGTGCCACCGCCATCAGGAGCTGCACACGTGGGCATAGCAATGGAGAACCTATGTGCCACACACTATTCATTCTGTCAAGGTGTCTGCATGCCCCAGTCAGACCGCGGTTTTTAATTCATAGACACAGGCAGGTACAACTCCCTATTGTGAAGTCCCTGTGGACCGACAGCATGGGTGGCTCCCTGGAACCCACCGGCGGTACATAAAAATATCCCATTGCATTGCCCAACACAGCTGAGGTAGTAATGTTGTGCTTAATGCAGGTGGGCTTCGGCCCACACTGCATGCCCCAGTCTGACTGGGGTTCTTTAGAAGTGGAAACAGATGCATTTATAATTCCCTGTGGACCCACAGCATGGGTGGCTCCCTGGAACCCACTGGCGGTACATAAAAATATCCCATTGCATTGCCCAGCACAGCTGAGGTAGTAATGTCGTGCTTAATACAGGTGGGCTTCGGCCCACACTGCATGCCCCAGTCTGACTGGTAATATGTACCTTAACAGTAACCTCGTTGGTGGTAATGTGGTGGTGACTGCGGACCTGGTAGCGCGGTTTTATGCAGTTGGTTTTCGGAATGTGGCCAGGATTAAGTGGGCCGTGGCAGGGGGATGGTGGTGGTGCTCTCTTGTTGTGTCGTTAAAGGTGAAATTCTTGGACTGCCACCAGACGGACCAATGCAAAGGTATTTGCCAAGAATGTTTTCATTGTTGGAGGAGGAGGGGGATGTTTTGGAGGCACTATGTGTCCTCTACACGTGTCCGTGGTTATATGCACCTTAACAGTAACAGCGTTGGTGGGAAATGACCTCGCCGCCATCATGTCTTTGTGAAGCCTCTGTTTCCACACCCCAGTGACATACCATTAGCAGCGGTATAGGCAGAGCTCAGAATTATTAACATTTCAGCGGTAGCATTAGGGACAGGCCCCACTAACATATCACTAGCAGCAGTATAGGGGGAGCGCAGTCTTAGTTCCATTTCAGTAATAGTAGCACTCAAGACAGGCCCCAGTAACATTCCCATTGCAGCAGTTTAGGGAGATAACAGTCTCTTTCACATTTCAGTAGCTGCAGTATAGACAAGGCCCCAGTTACATTTATGTAGCTAAAGTGTAGGCCAACCCCACACACCTTTCTGTACCATGAGTGCAGGCGAAGAACATAAAAATTACTATGATTACACTGTAGGTGAGGGCCCAAAAAAATTGGTGTACCAACAGTACTAATGTACCTCAGAAAAAATTGGCCATGCCCAACCAAGATGGCAGGTGAAACCCATTAATCGCTTTGGTTAATGTGGCTTAAGTGGTAACTAGGCCTGGAGGCAGCCCAGTTGAACGAAAAATTGGTTCAAGTTAAAGTTTCAACGCTCTTAAGAGCATTGAAATGTATAAAAATTGTTTAGAAAAATTATATGAGTGAGCCTTGTGGCCCTAAGAAAAATTGCCCGTTCGGCGTGATTACGTGAGGTTTCAGGAGGAGGAGCAGGAGGAGGAGGAGGAATATTAGACACAGATTGATGAAGCAGAAATGTCCCCGTTTTGGATGGTGAGAGAGAACGATGCTTCCATCTGCGGGTGCAGCCTACATATTGCTTGGGTATCGCTGCTGTCCGCTGGTGGAGAAGAGAAGTCTGGGGAAATCCAGGCTTTGTTCATCTTGATGAGTGTAAGCCTGTCGGCACTGTCGGTTGACAGGCGGGTACGCTTATCTGTGATGATTCCCCCAGCCACACTAAACACCCTCTCTGACAAGACGCTAGCCGCAGGACAAGCAAGCACCTCCAGGGCATACAGCGCGAGTTCAGGCCACGTGTCCAGCTTCAACACCCAGTAGTTGTAGGGGGCAGAGGCGCCACAGAGGACGGTGCTGCAATCGGCTACGTACTCCCTCACCATCCTTTTACAGTGCTCCCGCCAACTCAGCCTTGACTGGGGACCGGTGACACAGTCTTGCTGGGGAGCCATAAAGCTGGCAAAGGCCTTGGAGAATGTTCCCCTGCCTGCGCTGTACATGCTGCCTGATCTCTGCGCCTCCCCTGCTACCTGGCCCTCGGAACTGCGCCTTCTGCCACTAGCGCTGTCGGATGGGAAGTTTACCATCAGTTTGTCCACCAGCGCCCTGTGGTGTAGCATCATTCTCGAACCCCTTTCCTCTTCGGGAATGAGAGTGCAAAGGCTCTCCTTATACCGTGGGCCGAGCAGTGTGTACACCCAGTAATCCGTAGTGGCCAGAATGCGTGTAACGCGAGGGTCACGAGAAAGGCATCCTAACATGAAGTCAGCCATGTGTGCCAGGGTACCTGTGCGCAACACATGGCTGTCCTCACTCGGAAGATCACTTTCAGGATCCTCCTCCTCCTCCTCAGGCCATACACGCTGAAAGGATGACAGGCAAGCAGCATCTGTCCCCTCAGCAGTGGGCCAAGCTGTCTCTTCCCCCTCCTCCTCATGCTCCTCCCCCTCCTCCTCAACGCGCTGAGATATAGACATGAGGTTGCTCTGACTATCCAGCGACATACTGTCTTCCCCCGCCTCCGTTTCTGATTCCAAAGCGTCTGCCTTTATGCTTTGCAGGGAACTTCTCAAGAGGCATAGCAGAGGAATGGTGACGCTAATGATTGCAGCATCCCCGCTCACCATCTGGGTAGACTCCTCAAATTTTCCAAGGACCTGGCAGATGGCTGCCAACCAGGCCCACTGTTCTGTAAATAATTGAGGAGGCTGACTCCCACTACGCCGCCCATGTTGGAGTTGGTATTCCACTATAGCTCTACGCTGCTCATAGAGTCTGGCCAACATGTGGAGCGTAGAGTTCCACTGTGTGGGCACGTCGCACAGCAGTCGGTGCACTGGCAGATTAAACCGATGCTGCAGGGTCCGCAGGGTGGCAGCGTGCGTGTGGGATTTGCGGAAATGTGCGCAGAGCTGGCGCACCTTTCCGAGCAGGTATGACAAGTGGGGGTAGCTTTTCAGAAAGCGCTGAACCACCAAATTAAAGACATGGGCCAGGCATGGCACGTGCGTGAGGCTGCCGAGCTGCAGAGCCGCCACCAGGTTACGGCCGTTGTCACACATGACCATGCCCGGTTGGAGGCTCAGCGGCGCAAGCCAGCGGTCGGTCTGCTCTGTCAGACCCTGCAGCAGTTCGTGGGCCGTGTGCTTCTTATCTCCTAAGCTGAGTAGTTTCAGCACGGCCTGCTGACGCTTGCCCACCGCTGTGCTGCCACGTCGCGTGACACCGACTGCTGGCGATGTGCTGCTGCTGCTGACACATCTTGATTGCGAGACAGAGGTTGCGTAGGAGGAGGAGGAGGGTGGTTTAGTGGAGGAAGCATACACCCCCGCAGATACCACCACCGAGATGGTGCACGCAATTCGGAGGGTGGGTAGGACGTGAGCGGTCCCAGGCTCTGACTCTGTCTCAGCCTCCACTAAATTCACCCAATGTGCCATCAGGGAGATATAGTGGCCCTGCCCGCCTGTGCTTGTCCACGTGTCTGTTGTTAAGTGGACCTTGGCAGTAACCACGTTGGTGAGGGCGCGTACAGTGTTGCGGGAGACGTGGTCGTGCAGGCCTGGGACGGCACATC
The DNA here is from genome assembly GCF_035609145.1 of Eleutherodactylus coqui. Lineage (NCBI taxonomy): Eukaryota > Metazoa > Chordata > Amphibia > Anura > Eleutherodactylidae > Eleutherodactylus > Eleutherodactylus coqui. The sequence goes on from NC_089837.1 coordinate 406,326,111, forward strand.
GGGAAAAGTAGTGGCGACTGGGAACCGAGTAGCGCGGGGCCGCCGCCGCCATCATGCTTTTGAAAGCCTCCGTTTCCACAAGCTTATACGGCAGCATCTCTAGGCTGATCAATTTTGCAATGTGCACGTTTAACACTTGAGCGTGCGGGTGCGTGGCGTCGTTCTTGCGCTTGCGCTCAAACTGTGGCGCTAGCGACGTCTGGACGCTACGCTGAGAGGGTGTGGGTGCAGGCCAGGAGACGGTAGTGCCTGTGTCCTCAGAGGGGGGTTGGATCTCAGTGGCAGGTTGGGGCACAGGGGGAGAGGCAGTGGTGCAAACCGGAGGCGGTGAACGGGCATCATCCCACCTTGTGGGGTGCTTGGCCATCATATGCCTGCGCATGCTGTTGGTGGTGCCTCCCCAGCTGATCTTGGCGCGACAAAGGTTGCACACCACTGTTCGTCGGTCGTCAGGCGTCTCTGTGAAAAACTGCCACACCGTAGAGCACCTGGACGTCTGCAGAGTGGCATGGCGCGAGGGGGCGCTTTGGGAACCAGTTGGTGGATTATTCGGTCTGGCCCTGCCTCTACCCCTGGCCACCCCACTGGCTCGGCCTGTGCCCACACCCTGACTTGGGCCTCCGCGTCCTCGCCCGCGTCCACGTCCTATAGGCCTACCCCTACCCCTCAGCATGGTGTATTACCAGTGATTTGATTTCCCAGGCAGGAAATAAATTGGCGCAAGCCTGCTGTTAAACTTAGCTGGCTGCGTATGATTTTTGTTTACGTTCTCCACCCACCACACACGTACCCAGAACGCTGAGGACTGTCAGAGGCAGGCCAAATAGAATGTTTCCCTTTTTTTTTTAAAGGGAAGGCCCACTGACTATATTCAATCAGATAAGAAATGTGTTCCACAGAACTGCAGTGCTATATGAAGTGCAGCAGAGCGGTGATTTTTCCCAGGCAGGAAATAAATTGGCGCAAGCCTGCTGTTAAACGTAGCTGGCTGCGTATGATTTATTTACGTTCTCCACCCACCACACACGTACCCAGAATGCTGAGGACTGTCAGAGGCAGGCCAAATAGAATGTTTCCCTTTTTTTTTTTAAAGGGAAGGCCCACTGACTATATTCAATCAGATAAGAAATGTGTTCCACAGAACTGCAGTGTTATATGAAGTGCAGCAGAGCGGTGATTTTTCCCAGGCAGGAAATAAATTGGCGCAAGCCTGCTGTTAAACGTAGCTGGCTGCGTATGATTTATTTACGTTCTGCACCCACCACACACGTACCCAGAACGCTGAGGACTGTCAGAGGCAGGCCAAATAGAATGTTTCCCTTTTTTTTTTAAAGAAAAGGCCCACTGACTATATTCAATCAATAATATATGTCTTCTGGCCCTGCCTACACAATTCTGTCCCTGTAGTATTACTGCAGGGCGCAATGCTCTGCACAGCCGATTTTGAAAAAAAAAAAATATGCAACACTGCTAGCAGCAGCCTGCACAGTACTGCACACGGTTAAATGTGGCCCTAAGAAGGACCGTTGGGGTTCTTGAAGCCTACACTCACTCCTAACACTCTCCCTGCCTAACCACCACTTCTGTCCCTGTATAATTACTACAGGGCGCAATGCTCTGCACGGCCGATATACAAAAAAAAAAAAATGTGCACCACTGCAAAAGGCAGCCTCCACAGTACTGCACACTGTTAGATGTGGCCCTAAGAAGGACCGTTGGGGTTCTTGAAGCCTACACTAACTCCTAACGCTCTCCCTACAGCAGCTCCGGCACCAGCAGCACTGTCCCTCAGCTATCTCACAAGGCATCTGAGGCGAGCCGCGGGAGGGGCCGACTTTTATACTCGGGTGACATCTGATCTCCCCAGCCACTCACAGCAGGGGGGTGGTATAGGGCTGGAACATCACAGGGGGAAGTTGTAATGCCTTCCCTGTCTTTCAATTGGCCAGAAAAGCGCGCTAACGTCTCAGACAGGAAACTGAAAGTAACCCGAACATCGCGTGGTACTCGTTAAGAGTAACGAGCATCCTGAACACGCTAATATTCGCCCGAGCATCAAGCTCGGACGAGTACGTTCGCTCATCTCTATCCATTACCTCACACTGAACATTTTATTCTTTATTCAATTTTCTTGAATTCAGAGGTAGCACCACAGTTAATATATGTGAAACAGAATTAAGTGCATATTAATTAAATCGCATATTATGCCCTAATTTATAAGTGGCAACAGATAATTTTAATAGGTCATTTTAATGATTTTACTTTCAGTTTTTTAAATTACTCTAAGCAAAGCAGAAGGAAAAAATTGTGTTTTTCATTTTTTGGCAATTATGTCATTTTAAAAACAGTTTTTTTTTGTACAGCACACATATGAATGAACACTTGCGCCCCAAAATGGACCCCCCCTTTTTGTCCCGTATTCAGAAATATACCTATTGTGGCCCTAATCTTATGTCTGGCTGCACAATGAGGCCCAAACCAAAAGGAGCATTGAAGTTCAACAGTTTTAATCTTTTATGTGATCGCCATTATCCGTTTGATACCTGTAAGAATTACACCAACATGTATCATGCACTGCAATAGAGATGCATTCTAATTAGAGATGAGCGAGCACGCTCATTTAAGGCTGATGCTCGATCGAGCATCGGTCTTGTCGAGTAATTGATTACTCGACCGAGCACCAGAGGGTCCGTTCCAGGCCAGATCATCGAGAGACATGGGGGCGAGTAGTTTCAGCTGAAACTGTAACTTTTTTCAACTTTTTATTTACTTTATTGCGATCAGCACTATCCATTGGATAGCGCTGATTGCATTACCAGAGGGAAAAAAGGCTTCTCGTGCCCCCCCCCCCCCCCCCTATGACTGCTCCATGTTGTCAGCTACCTCCACAAACTGACAGCATGGAGCTGTCACGTCCTAAGCCCGCAGCCTTTAATCCTCAGGGGATGCATGTTTTTATATCCCTGAGGATTAAAGCCCACAAAGCTAGCATGTAAAAAAGCAATGGGGCCATCACTAGGGGGTTAATAGATTTGCTTTCTCCTCATTACCCTCAACAATTTTTCCAACCTTAATTTTTTTTTTTAAGTGTTGACTAGAGATGAGCGAGCACCAAAATGCTCGGGTGCTCGTTACTCGAGTCGAACTTCCCGCAATGCTCGAGGGTTCGTTTCGAGTAACGAACCCCATTGAAGTCAATGGACGACCCGAGCATTTTTGTATGGGACCTATGCTCCGCTAAGGTTTTCATTTGTATAAATCTGGGAAATTCAAGAAAGTGATGGGAACGACACAGCAATGAATAGGGCAGGTGAGGGGCTACATGTTGGGCTGCATCTCAAGTTCACAGGTCCCACTATTAAGCCACAATAGCGGCAAGAGGGCCCCCCCCCAACAATTTTTACTTCTGAAAAACCCTCATTAGCAAGGCATACCTCAGCTAAGCACCACACTACCTCCAACAAAGCACAATCACTGCCTGCATGACACTTCGCTGCCACTTCTCCTGGGTAACATGCTGCCCAACCGCCCATTTCAGTAATAGTAGCAGTCAAGACAGGCCCCAGTAGCAATTCCAAAGCAGCAGTATGGGGGGAACACAGTATTAGTTCCATTTCAGTAGTAGTAGCGGTCTAGACAGGCCCCAGTAACATATCACTAGCAGCAGTATAGGGGGAGCACAGTATTAGTTCCATTTCAGTAGAAAAAGGGAAAAAGCCCACTGCCTATATAGCCTGTATATGGATTTCCCTGTTGGAGGATGACTGTGCTTATTGAAAGCACAGTGCAGCCAGAAACAATTATGCGCAAGGCTGGGTATGAATGAGCGACTACTACCCCCAGCAGACACGCAGTAAACTGTAGATGGTCACAGGCTTAGCTGGGTAATAGTGAGTGACTAGTACACCCAGCAGACACGCAGTAAACTGAACATGGTCACAGGCGGCCCAAAGATTTTTTTTTTCAATTTTTTTGAAAAAGCCCACTGCCTATATAGCCAGTATATCTCTTTCCCTGCACCACTGTCCCTGCCTCACCAGTACTGCCCCTATACTCAGTAAAATGAATGCAGACTGAGGACACTATGGTCTGCACGCCCGATATACGGAAAAAAAAAATGTGCAAAACTGCTAAAAGCAGCCTCAACAGTACTGCACACGGTCAGATGTGGCCCTAAGAAGTACCGTTGTGGTTTTTGAAGATGAAGATAACAGCCTAACACTCTCCCTATAGCAGCTACAGCAGGACGGCACTTTCCCTAATGTCTCACAGCGTGCATCTGTGGCGAGCCGCGGCCGGCCCCAGTTTATATACTCGGGTGTCACCTGATCTCCCCAGCCACTCACTGCAGGGGGGTGGGATAGGGCTGGAACTTCACAGGAGGAAGTTGTAATGCCTTCCCTGTGTTTCTATTGGCCAGAAAACGGCGCAAACTTTTCTGGGAAGTAAATGGAAGTGACTCGAACACCGCGTGGTGCTTGTCTCGAGTAACGAGCATCTCGAGTACCCTAATACACTAACGAGCATCAAGCTCGGACGAGTACGCTCGCTCATCTCTAGTGTTAACACTTTCAGTATTAATCTTGTTACTATTTATATAGTTGAAGAACAGTTTAGGCTTAGTTTTACTCTTCTTGACAATAAGTCTCCTTGTCTCCATATCTTCTGCTTTCATCTTATTTTTACATAATTTATTTTTTTCCTTATAAGTTTTTAGTACTTCTTCGCTGCCATCTTGTTTTTGTAGTTTAAACACTTTATGTTTGCTGTTTATTGTCCCTTTACATCTTTATTGAGCCACATTGGTTTTCTCTTATTCCTAACCCTTTTGTTCCTGTAGGGTATGAATCCCTCACAGTAAGTAATTAAGATGCACTTAAACATTTCCTATTTATTGTCTGCACTCTTATTTTTGAGGATATTATAAGTCAATAATGTTAAGGGCATCTTTGAGCCTTCGTAAAACAGTAAACACTGACATAAAAAAGGACTTTGGGATTTTAGTTAACTGTAATCTTAACTGGAGCAACCAGTGTCAGGCAGCTGCTGCCAAGGCAAATAGGATCATGGGTGTGCATCAAAATGTCCTCTTCACAAGTTACTGGTTAGATCACACATGGAATATTGTATACAGTTTTGCGGACTGATACTCAAGAAACACATTTCAGAGGTTGAGCGGGTATAAAGGTGGCCAACTAAAGTAATAAATAGAATGGGTGGGCTACTATACCCAAAGAGGTTATCAAAATTGAAATAATTTAGTTTAGAAAAAATACAGGTGAGGGGCGACCTAATAACTATGTTTAGATATATCAGGGGTCAATACAGAGACCTCTACCATCATCTATTTATACCCATGTCTAGAGGAAAGAAAGTTTGTCTACCGACATAGAAGGGGGTTACTTACTATGAGGGCTCAGTCAGATGAGCAGATATATGCGCGTTTTCCGCGTGGAAAAAAAAGCACCACATGTGCGTCTATTGCTATCCATTTGTTCTATCTTTGGCAGGTGCAAATTTTCACCCGCACATGCGGTGCGCTTTTTTTTCGTGCGGAAAAACACGCGTATATCCGCTCGTCTGACTGAGCACTAAGAGCAGTTAGACTATAGAACTCTCTGCCTGAGAATGTGGCAATGTCAAAGTTGATAAAAGAGTTCAAGAGGAGCCTGGATGTCTTTTTTGAGTGATACAATATTATGTGTTATAATCACTAATAACTTCAGAAGTGTTGTTGATTAAGGGATTATTCCAGTCGCCAGATTGGAGTTAGCAAGGACTTTTCCCCCTTAGGGCGCCTACCCACTGGCGATTTTTTTTCCTGCGATGCTAAATTGCGTTTTTTCTGAAGAGCAATTAGCATAGAATGTGTTCTTGTCCATTTGGGGTTTTTTTCATTTCATTGCAATTTTTCACATAGGAACTGTCAGTTGCATATGTCTCCTTATTTTTCTCTTAATGCATCCATGATTGTCAATGGAAATTAACGAAAAAGGCGCGAAAACCGCTGCGTTTTTCACGCACAAAAATCGGCAACGCCAGTGAGTAGGCGCCCTAAGGCCTCCTTCCCATGAACGGATTTACGCCGCGTAAATCCGCGGCAAAAATCCGCTGCGTTGCACCCTGCTATTAGGTTCTATTGAACCTAATAGCACAATGCACACGATGCGTAATTCCACCGCGGAATTACGCACTGTGAAATCTCCCGTTCTCACCCGCAGCATGTTCTATTTGCTGCGGGTGTACGCGCTGACGGCTTCCATTGCAGTCAATGGAAGCCGTCCGTTCACGCTATCTCCCGCTGCAACCAGCGGAAGATAGCGTGAAAAAACGCTTCCCCACCTACCGCCGCGCGTCATATGACGCGGTGGGCGTGTCACATGACGCGACGGCGGTGGGCGGGGAAGCGTCTTTACGCTATCTTCCGCTGGTAAGTATGGGGTCTCTGGGGGGCGCCGTGACAGGCTTCACTGCGGAATATTACGCGGCGGAGCCCGTCACGCTCGTGGGAAGGAGGCCTTAGGGTGACTACCCACTAGCGTTTTTTTACTGCGAAATTCGCTGCGTTTTTTTCTGCAGGGGTCTTTGGGCTATGGGACATGTAAAGCTAAAATCGCGATCGCGGTAAATCGCGATTTTGCGCGATCGCGATTTTAACATTACAAGTCCCATAGACCCCTGCAGAAAAAAAAATGCTGCGAATTTCGCAGTGAAAAAAAACGCTAGTGGGTAGTCACCCTCAAATGGAGAAAATTGGCTTGTACCTCATTGTTTTTTGTTTTTGTTTGCCTTCCTCTGGATCATCATTGGGAGGTAATAGGCTGAACTGGCTGAACATATGTCTTTTTTGTCTTTACATATTATGTTACTATGCAAATTGCCTATTGAAATCAAGGGAGCATCCTTGTGTGTTTTTTGTGCATGCAAATACATAGAGCATTCAGGCACAAAAAGTACAAAAAAATGCGCACATACGCACAAATGCAACTTCCATCATGCAAATATGCATCACAAATGCAAGCATAAAAATATTTATGTCCATGCGACCACCATAAAAATGAAACCCAAAATACAATGGCAGAATTGTGTGTTTTTTACCATTCCAACCCACAACATTTTTTATACAATTTTTCAGTGCTTATATGGTACAATAAATAGTGTAATTAAAAAATACAACTCATCTTGCAAAAACCCAGCCCTTCCAGGAGATTCTGACCCTAGTATCCACGCAGAGTTACTTTGTGTGCCTCACATAATTACAATTCCCTTCATATAATCCCAGTTTGCCTTACCTAATTCCCATGCACTTCACAATAGGCACATGGTTGTAAATAAGGTATATAAGTTTACTTACTATTACTAAGCGAGAAACATGGTATTATTAATTTTGCAATTCCATGTGCCTCACATTGGGGGCTCTTTCATGACCATATGAATTTTTATGGTCGCCCATACGCGCCGTAAAATCCCATGAATGAAGAATAGCTGTAATGAAGTCCTAAACTTTAGTTGCATATTTTCTGCCATTCACATGGGCGGCTGCTGAGTATCAGCAAAAAAATATACTGCAGCGCGGAAACCCCTCAATCGTCGAAATGACTGCTAATGCTTAAATAGAGCACCTGTCTTCTTTTCCCAGCATTGGATACAGATAAACTCCCTTCCCTTTTTTTCAGCTCCCATAGGAGTCTATGAGAGCTTCAGCGTATCTCTGCCAAAGATACGGCAAGACCTACCTTTGTATGCAGCTTATAAAATCGTCCACCAAAAATGGTTGCAAATGTGCTATTTTTCCCGGCTGGATATTTTTTAGCTGGTCAAAAATTGCTCGTCTGAATGAATAAAGTAGAATCCAATGCTTCAGATAGTTGCGATTTTTACCCGATTTTTGGACACAGTTAAATAGCTGCGTACATACAGTCGTGTGATAAAGCCTAAAAGTAAGTAACTTCTGTGATAGCCTGAGATTTCCAGATGGCTGCTTAACTCTTGACACTGGAGGCTGCTTGTGTATTTACATCCATTCACCCACCATAGTTAATACCAGAGATAATATGGGGGGTGTAGCTGTGAGTGCATTTAGTGCCCTAAAAAAAGCGCCAACAGTGTCCCCAAAACACCAGAAATGTCTCCATAAACAAGTCAGAAGAATATCTCCATATGAAGTGTCAGCAGAGTTTTCCTATAGTAGTCTCTATCATAAATTTTTCTTTGGCATTAAAAAGTGAAACAGATGAAAAAAAAATAACCATATTAGTATGCTAGTATCACTCTGTGCTGCAATACTAGCCTGTGTAATACAGCACAATGAGAGTATTAGATTTACTTGTGCTGCCATTTTCTAGTCCTGTTATTTTTTCTTTGTGCTGTTGTACTACTGATACTTATTATAGTACCAGTAATAGCAGCATCACACAGTTTACCAACCGTAATTTAGCAGCACAGCAAGATTATAGTAACAGTAAAATAGCAGAACAATATTGCTATTTGTGATCACACCTATTTCAGTAGGAGCAGAGACCATAATGTAAAAAATAATCAAAATGTTATTTTTAGGCCATACCACTGAGCCCTAAATGGATGAGTGAGAGCAGAGGGAGAAGTAGCACAAATGCTTATGTCACACAAGCGTATGCATATTTGCACTGCATTTGTGCTGAAAGGGCATTGCATTCTAAGGCCTCGGTCACACGGGCGTTTTTTCACGCGATTTGCGGATCGCATGACGGATGCGCATCTGCAAATCGCGTGACCGGGGCCGAAAAATCGCCTGAAAAATCTGCTCCTAGCCGCGTTTCATTAGAAATGGGCCGGAGCAGTGCAGCGCTGTCCAGCGCATTAAATTCAATGGAGCCAGCAATACAGCTGGCTCCATTGAAAGCAATGGGCTGCGGGCGATCTCACGATGAATTTTCGGGAAGGGCTTAAAAATATAAGCCCTTCCCTGAAAATCATCCAAAACTGTGTAAAAAGTAAAAAAAATATATACTCACCTTGTCCCGGCAGACGGAGTTCAGCCGCGGCCGGCTGGCAGTTCTCCTGAACTGCTGTGAGTAGTATTCAGCAGCCAGGGATTTATAATCCCCGCCTGCTGAATGAGCTACCTCTGATTGGTCACAGCCCTCACCAATCAGAGGCAGCTCTCACTCACCCATTCATGAATTCATGAATGGGTGAGTGGGTGCTGCCTCTGATTGGCTCAGCGCAGGGACCAATCAGGGGCAGTTCTCGGGCATTATAACCGACTCAAAGCATAAGGGAACATCATTACTGATGAAGCATAAAGGAGACATTATTACTGAGTGGAGGCATACAGGGGCATTATTACTTTGTGGAGACATACACGGAGGCACTAAAAGCAATACTTACTGTGTGGGCCATAATTACAATGGATTGAAAACATACATAGAGGTTTGGGAAATGCAGAGAAAGTGTTGGAAAAGTGAGGAACCTAAGATGTCACTGTAATCACTTATATGATCTGCAAAGCACATCCATAGAGCTGGTATCTAATGCTACATGGTCACTGTATAGGGCTGATATTGGTCTTTGTATGGTGTTTTTTTTTCAGTAACTACATGGTGATACTATTCCATCACTATGTGGTCGTCATATGGGGTCATGTTGTGGCAGCATTTTGAGGCCCCCATATAGTGTTATTATTGGCAATATTGATATTTGTAGTGGCCTTTATTCAGTAACATTATGCTGTTATAACTCACTTTGTGGTGGAAATGTGTGATCATTAGCTGGCTCTTATGTAGAGTTATTATTGGTAATGTTGGTTTTGTTATAGTGAGATTTGTTTAGTTATAGTATGGAGGTAATATGAATATTGATAATATTTGCATTTTGTATATACAGTATGTAATATAATTCAGGTGTCTAGTCACGGGTAAAATATCAGTACTTACCTGTCTGTTAAACTATTGATGAGCTTCTAAGGGTAAGATCATATATAGCAGCCATCTTTTTAAAGCGTGGCTTGTAGAGATGAGCGAACGTACTCGTCCGAGCTTGATACTCGTTCGAGTATTAGCGTGTTCGAGATGCTCGTTATTCGAAACGAGCACCACGCGATGTTCGAGTTACTTTCACTTTCATCTCTGAGACGTTAGCGCGCTTTTCTGGCCAATAGAAAGACAGGGAAGGCATTACAACTTCCCCCTGCGAAGTTCAAGCCCTATACCACCCCCCTGCAGTGAGTGGCTGGCGAGATTAGGTGTCACCCGAGTATATAAATCGGCCCCTCCAGCGGCTCACCACAGATGCGTTCTGATAGAGATCAGGGAAAGTGCTGTCTTGCTGGAGTTGCTATAGGGAGAGTGTTAGGAGTATTTTAGGCTTCAAAAACCCCAACGGTCCTTCTTAGGGCCACATCTAACCGTGTGCAGTAGTGTGGAGGCTGCTTTTTGCAGTGTTGCACTTTTCTTTTTTTTTTTGTATATCGGCCGTGCAGAGCATTGCGCCCTGCAGTAATTATACATAGTCCAGGGCCAGTAGTGGTGGTGAGGCAGGGACAGAAGACATATTTATTGAATATAGGCAGTGGGCCTTTCCAAAAACATTTGGGAAAAAAAATCTATTTGGGCTGCCTGTGACTGTCCTCAGTGTACTGGGTCTGTGCTGGGGGTAGTTGTCCTAATTCATACGCAGCCAGCTAAGTGTTACAGCAGGCTTGCACAAAATTATTTCCTGGCTCTGTGTTGGCTGTTACATCACCGCTGTATTCCAGTCCACAGTGCAACAGTCTGCAGTTATTTTACATACTCCAGGGCCAGTAGTGGTGACGCAGAGAGAGAAGACATATACAGTGTATATAGGCAGTGGGCCTTTCCAAAAACATTTGGGAAAAAAAATCTATTTGGGCTGCCTGTGACCGTCCTCAGTGTACTGGGTCTGTGCTTGGGGTAGTTGTCCTAATTCATACGCAGCCAGCTAAGTGTTACAGCAGGCTTGCGCAAAATTATTTCCTGGCTCTGTGTTGGCTGTTACATCACCGCTGTATTCCAGTCCACAGTGCAACAGTCTGCAGTTATTTTACATACTCCAGGGCCAGTAGTGGTGACGCAGAGAGAGAAGACATATACAGTGTATATAGGCAGTGGGCCTTTCCAAAAACATTTGGGAAAAAAAATCTATTTGGGCTGCCTGTGACCGTCCTCAGTGTACTGGGTCTGTGCTTGGGGTAGTTGTCCTAATTCATACGCAGCCAGCTAAGTGTTACAGCAGGCTTGCGCAAAATTATTTCCTGGCTCTGTGTTGGCTGTTACATCACCGCTGTATTCCAGTCCACAGTGCAACAGTCTGCAGTTATTTTACATACTCCAGGGCCAGTAGTGGTGACGCAGAGAGAGAAGACATATACAGTGTATATAGGCAGTGGGCCTTTCCAAAAACATTAGGGAAAAAAAATCTATTTGGGCTGCCTGTGACCGTCCTCAGTGTACTGGGTCTGTGCTGGGGGTAGTTGTCCTAATTCATACGCAGCCAGCTAAGTGTTACAGCAGGCTTGCGCAAAATTATTTCCGGGCTCTGCTGTGCGTTCCGTAAGCAAAGTCAGCCTCCAACCACAGGCCAATAAGTGGCACATTTAATTACAGCGTTCTGTTTCTGCACTACTGGTAATACAGCATGCTGAGGGGTAGGGGTAGGCCTAGAGGACGTGGACGCGGGCGAGGACGCGGAGGCCCAAGTCAAGGTGTGGGCACAGGCCGAGCCAGTGCGGTGGCCAGGGGTAGAGGCAGGGCCAGACCGAATAATCCACCAACTGTATCCCAAAGCGCCCTCTCGTGCCATGCCACCCTGCAGAGGTCAAGGTGCTCTACGGTGTGGCAGTTTTTCACAGAGACGCCTGACGACCGACGAACAGTGGTGTGCAATCTTGGTCGCGCCAAGATCAGCTGGGGAGCCACCACCACCAGCATGCACAGGCATATGATGGCCAAACACCCCACAAGGTGGGACGAAGGCCGTTCACCTCCTCCGGTTTGCACCACTGCCTCTCCCCCTGTGCCCCAACCTGCCACTGAGATCCAACCCCCCTCTGAGGACACAGGCACTACCGTCTCCTGGCCTGCACCCACATCCTCACCTCCGCTGTCCTCGGCCCCATCCAGCAATGTCTCTCAGCGCAGCGTCCAGATGTCGTTAGCGCCACTGTTTGAGCGCAAGCGCAAGTACGCCGCCACGCACCCGCACGCTCAAGCGATAAACGTGCACATTGCCAAATTGATCAGCCTGGAGATGCTGCCGAATAGGCTTGTGGAAACGGAGGCTTTCAAAAGCATGATGGCGGCGGCGGCCCCGCGCTACTCGGTTCCCAGTTGCCACTACTTTTCCCGATGTGCCGTCCCAGCCCTGCATGACCACGTCTCCGCAACATTGTACGCGCCCACATCAACGCGGTTACTGCCAAGGTCCACTTAACAACGGACACGTGGACAAGCACAGGCGGGCAGGGCCGCTATATCTCCCTGACGGCACATTGGGTGAATTTAGTGGAGGCTGGGACCGAGTCAGAGCCTGGGACCGCTCACGTCCTACCCACCCCCAGAATTGCGGGCCCCAGATCGGTGCTGGTATCTGCGGCGGTGTATGCTTCCTCCACTAAACCACCCTCCTCCTCCAACGCAACCTCTGTCTCGCAATCAAGATGTGTCAGCAGCAGCAGCACGTCGCCAGCAGTCGGTGTCGCGCGGCGTGGCAGCACAGCGGTGGGCAAGCGTCAGCAGGCCGTGCTGAAACTACTCAGCTTAGGAGAGAAGAGGCACACGGCCCACGAACTGCTGCAGGGTCTGACAGAGCAGACCGACCGCTGGCTTTCGCCACTGAGCCTCCAACCGGGCATGGTCGTGTGTGACAACGGCCGTAACCTGGTGGCGGCTCTGCAGCTCGGCAGCCTCACGCACGTGCCATGCCTGGCCCACGTCTTTAATTTGGTGGTTCAGCGCTTTCTGAAAAGCTACCCACACTTGTCATACCTGCTCGGCAAGGTGCGCCGGGTCAGCGCACATTTCCGCAAGTCCAAGACGGACGCTGCCACCCTGCTGACCCTGCAACATCGGTTTAATCTGCCAGAGCACCGACTGCTGTGCGACGTGCCTACACGGTGAAACTCTACGCTCCACATGTTGGCCAGACTCTATGAGCAGCATAGAGCTATAGTGGAATACCAACTCCAACATGGGCGGCGTAGTGGGAGTCAGCCTCCTCAATTCTTTACAGAAGAGTGGGCCTGGTTGGCAGCCATCTGCCAGGTACTTGGAAACTTTGAGGAGTCTACCCATATGGTGAGCGGGGATGCTGCAATCATTAGCGTCAGCATTCTTCTGCTATGCCTCTTGAGAAGTTCCCTGCAAAGCATAAAGGCAGATGCTTTGCACTCGGAAATGGAGGCGGGGGAAGACAGTATGTCGCTGGATAGTCAGAGCACCCTCATGTCTATATCTCAGCGCATTTTGGAGGAGGAGGAGGGGGAGGAGCATGAGGAGGAGGGGGAAGAGACAGCTTGGCCCACTGCTGAGGGTGCCCATGCTGCTTGCCTGTCATCCTTTCAGCGTGTATGGCCGCAGGAGGAGGAGGAGGAGGAGGATCCTGAAAGTGATCTTCCTAGTGAGGACAGCCATGTATTGCGTACAGGTACCCTGGCACACATGGCTGACTTCATATTAGGATGCCTTTCTCGTGACCCTCGCGTTACACGCATTCTGGCCACTACGGATTACTGGGTGTACACACTGCTCGACCCACGGTATAAGGAGAACCTTTCCACTCTCATTCCCGAAGAGGAAAGGGGTTCGAGAATGATGCTATACAACAGGGCCCTGGTGGACAAACTGATGGCAAACTTCCCATCCGACAGCGCTAGTGGCAGAAGGCGCAGTTCAGAGAGCCAGGTAGCAGGGGAGGCGCAGAGATCAAGCAGCATGTACAGCGCAGGCAGGGGAACATTCTCCAAGGCCTTTGACAGCTTTATGGCTCCCCAGCAGACTGTGTCACCGCTCCCCAGTCAAGGCTGAGTCGGCGGGAGCACTGTAAAAGGATGGTGAGGGAGTACGTAGCCGATCGCACGACCGTCCTCGGTAACGCCTCTGCCCCCTACAACTACTGGGTGTCGAAGCTGGACACATGGCCTGAACTCGCGATGTATGCCCTGGAGGTGCTTGCTTGTCCTGCGGCTAGCGTCTTGTCAGAGACAGTGCCGACAGGCTTACACTCATCAAGATGAACAAAGCCTGGATTTCCCCAGACTTCTCTTCTTCACCAGCGGACAGCAGCGATACCTAAACAATACGTAGGCTGCACCCGCGGATGGAAGCATCGTTCTCTATCACCATCAAAAACGGGGACATTTTTGCTTCATCAATCTGTGTATAATATTCCTCCTCCTCCTCCTGCTCCTCCTCCTAAAACCTCACGTAATCACGCCGAACGGGCAATTTTTCTTAGGCCCACAAGGCTCAGTCATATAATTTTTCTAAACAATTTTTATACGTTTCAATGCTCATTAAAGCGTTGAAACTTGCACCTGAACCAATTTTTATTTTAACTGGGCTGCCTCCAGGCCTAGTTACCAATTAAGCCACATTAACCAAAGCGATTAATGGGTTTCACCTGCCCTCTTGGTTGGGCATGGGCAATTTTTCTGAGGTACATTAGTACTGTTGGTACACCAATTTTTTGGGGCCCTCGCCTACAGTGTAATCCAATTAATTTTTTGCCCACCTGCATTAAAGCTGACGTTACATCAGCTGTGTTGGGCACTGCAATGGGATATATTTATGTACCGCCGGTGGGTTCCAGGGAGCCACCCATGCTGTCGGTCCACACGGAGTTGTAACTACATGTGTCCACTTCTAAAGAACCCCAGTCTGACTGAGGCATGCACTGTGGGCCGAAGCCAACCTGCATTAAACATGACATTACCTGAGCTGTGATGGGCAATGCTATGGGATATATTTATGTGCCGCCGGTGGCTTCCTGGCACCCACCCATGCTGTCAGTCCACAGGGACTTCACAATAGGGAGTTGTACCTGCCTGTGTCTATGAATTAAAAAGCCCGGTCAGGTTGGGGCATGCAGTGTGGGCCGAAGCCCACCTGCATTTAATCTGACGTTAGCTCTGCTGTCCAGGGCACTGCAAAGGGATACATTTATGTACAGGCGGTGGGTTCCAGGGTGCACACGGAATTCCCATTGCGGAGTTGGGTATTCCCAGTTGTACCTGCCTGTGACTATTTATAAAAAACCGCGGTCTGACTGGGGCATGCAGACACCTTCACAGAATGAATAGTGTGTGGCACATAGGTTCCCCATTGCTATGCCCACGTGTGCAGCTCCTGATGGCGGTGGCACAGGATTATATTTCTCATTGCTTCTGTACAGCATTGTGGGGTATCGCCCCGACCCTTTTAAAGAGGGTCGCTGCCTAGCCGTGCCAACCCTCTGCAGTGTGTGCCTGCGGTTCCTCCTCATGGCAGACGCACTTATAAATAGACATGAGTGTGGCGTGGCATGAGGGCAGCTGAAGGCTGCGCAGGGACAATTTGGTGTGCGCTGTGGACACTGGGTTGTGCAGGGGGGCGGTTGGGCAGCATGTAACCCAGGAGAAGTGGCAGCGGAGTGTCATGCAGGCAGTGATTGTGCTTTGTTGGAGGTAGTGTGGTGCTTAGCTAAGGTATGCATTGCTAATGAGGGCTTTTCAGAAGTAAAAATTGTTGGGAGGGGGGGCCACTCTTGCCGCTATTGTGGCTTAATAGTGGGACCTGGGAACTTGAGATGCAGCCTAACATGTAGCCCCTCGCCTGCCCTATCCGTTGCTGTGTCGTTCCCATCACTTTCTTGAATTGCCCAGATTTTCACAAATGGAAACCTTAGCGAGCATCGGCGATATACAAAAATGCTCGAGTCGCCCATTGACTTCAATGGGGTTCGTTACTCGAAACGAACCCTCGTGCATCGCGAAAATTTCGTCCCGAGTAACGAGCACCCGAGCATTTTGATGCTCGCTCATCTCTAGTGGCTTGCAAGTAAAGTGTTCAGCATAATACGTAGATTGCCAGCAGCAAAACTCTATACCCAATATAGTGGGGGAGCCGTAGTAGTGCACGTTTTTTCCAGGATTCGGACTTCCTCAAATCCTCATGTGAGGTACAAAATACTTTAAGAAAGCAGCACAAACAGGAATCTTTAAAGAGCTTCTTGTAGATGAAAATGACATCTTTTATTGCAATTCCACTGACAGAACATGCAAGACAAGCGACGTTTTGACTGCTCCTGCTGTCTTTGTCAAGGTAAATAACACAGTGACAATGCCCAACATTTATATACACACTTAACCAATCATTAAACAAATGTAAATACACACCCCCACGTGCAAGTGTGCCATCCCATTACTCCAATGGCGCAAGCTGGCATGTAGTAAGGCCCATCGCGCATGTATCAGTCATCTCAATCCATGAGATAGTAGTGGGCATGACTGTGAATGTGCAGTATACCCGGCAAGGGTATGGGTGCGCAGGAGTGAAAACATGAGCCTCGTGAGAGGAGGCGCCATACAAACCACAATAGTTGCACCATCTCGCTGCTCCAATGTCGCATACCAGCATATGGTGAAATCTATCACACATTTGCCAATTGCCCCAATCCATGCAATACCATGGTGGTGAGCACAATCACGCATGCGCAGAGAATCCAACATTGACATGGATGTAATGCGCATGTGCGGTATCATACCTGGTAGTCATAGTGATCACCAAGCTCGCCATCCATATGGTTTGTCCAAAAAGATTTTTCTTGCATATTCACCAGGCACAGGACAGCTGTAAGTATAATGCAAGGTCTCGCAGTTGTGTGTACAATGTCCGATATCTAATAACAGTGCAATCCCTTTAACCCACAAATGCAATGTCACTGTAGGAGCACAATAATAATTTTGGACCCATTTTGCAGACATATTATACAGATCCCTCAAAGAGGACCAAAAAATGGTCACATCAAATAAAGTGTGTCCCTAACAGAACATTGACATGGGGCTGATAAATGTTCTGTTACATCCATCCTTTCTTCCACACTTAAAACATGAACCCATCATACCCACGTATAATCAGATGGGATAGCTATCATATGTATGAGGTACATGAATTGGCCAAGTCACTTAAGCCCAAAAGCCCACTTCAAGGGCCCTCATTGTCTCACAGGTCCCTACTCTAACGAGACAACTATCCCCAGGAAACCTGCCTGTATTCAGGGCGATCATCCCGATAAGGACGACCTCGCACTGGAAACCAAGGACCTTACTCAACCAGCGATGGTAAATGATCCACAGTAGGACAGGACACAGTTCACCCCAACACCAGAAATGGCATTCCACCCATAACAGGACAGTTTAAACCACATGGCCGGCCACCTGCACAGACATAAAGAACAAATCACTGTTAACACCAATGCACACTGAATAGGACTGTTCACACCACATATTTGGCCACCTGCACAGACACAGAACACATTGCTGTTCCCACCATAGAACTGGACTCAAAACTCTCATGCACACAGATATCAAACCGTAGCTAGCTCAAGTGTCCTCACACCAAGTGAAAGAGAATCAGCCACTGTGCTGACATACAGGGAACCATGTCAGGAATCACCGATCTGACCCTATGATACATCAGATGTCTGGAGGCTGCACCTGTGAAAGGGGAAGGGAGAGAGGTCCGCATAAAATACAGACAGAGGCAACAGGTGTCCAGACTGTTCTCAGGGAAGGACAGAGAAACACTTCAGACAACCAGCATAACACCCAGTTCAGAGTGAAGAGATTCCAGCTTTCTTATGCAGATGAGCTGGTATATATATGCAGTAGACCAGTGGAGATTGGTTGGCTGGAGAAATCCACACCCAGCCAGCTCAATTATTCCACACTTGTGGAGGTGTGCTCCTGAAAACCTGTAGAACAACAGGTCTCAGCATGCACACTCTGACATGTTCATTTTCAGGGTTGAAGGCATTCAAAATTTTGCTACTAGGCCCAGGCTTTTTAAATTATGCCCCTGCTTTACACGTGGCATAGTGTACCATTTGCCAATTACTGTGTGATAACACTAAATGCATTTTAGCATTTGCTGTAGTTTTACAATATAGTTTTTACAATTAAACATATGAGTTTTTGTAAACATTTCACCAGTGAAAAAAACAAGTGGCCAATAATTGCATTACATAGCAATGTCATTTTGCAGTAAAAAGCACATAGTTTTGCCACACAACAATTGCCTGTTGCTATATCTTAACACAGCTTCACAGTAATTGTAACTATTTGTTTGATAAGTGGTGGTAGTGGCTGGTGGTGATATTTTAGGCTTCTAGAGTTTGTGTGGCATGTCTGCTCTGGTTGTAGAAATGCAGTAGATTTTCATCTGAGATAAATATTTAGATAGAATCTGAATAAACTATGTAGGATTGAGACCTGTGGTGAATTTACAACACAATCCTCATTACCTCTACTGAACAAGATAAGTATATTCAAGTCTCCAGCTTCAAAAGTCATGCATTAACAGGCTCTTATATTAGAAATAGATTAGAGTTAAAGCAGCAGACAATCTCATTATCAACTGTTAAGAGGGGACTGAGTTAATCCAGCTTCTGTGGTAGAATTGCTGCAAAGGGAAGGGGACAAGTAAGGGCTCATTCACATTGGTGCTTTTGGGTTCTGTTTTCCTGCTTCATCTTGGGAGCAAGAACTGAACCATCATATAATGTGGTCCATTTGGTTTTCAGTCAGGCTTCCAGAATTTTACAGGATGAGACAATGCTGCTTGCTGCCTGTATTTTTAAAAATTTCCACAGTACATTAAAAATGTCTAAAATGCCCATACACATGCTAAATTCTTTGTTCTGTCAAGAGACTAACCTTTGCTTTGCTCACCATACATTTATAATTAGCTGGTCAGGTAAATAGCCATGAGTCCAACGTGCGTGCTATGCATCTGGAAGGGTCAGGACTTTGTCTAAACATTATAATGTTTTATTATTCCATAGCCTACATGTGTAATATTACTTACTATGCATAGTCTTATGTCTACTTTCAGCCCAATAAAAGAACTGCTCTGAGGACAGTTGCAGGTAGGGAGTATGACTGGGGCAGTCAAACCATAATGTACGTGTCCTAAAGCTAGCTCAGGGAGGACCCCCTGTGGAGCAGAAGCAATCATGTGTCAAGGGCACATATCATTTCAAGGTATCTAGAACATTTCTAGAGCATTTAACTTCGGCTCTTCTATGTCCAAATTCTTTTGATTAGAGTTTCACAAGATTTTTATATAACAACTTCATACAGCATATAGGTGACCTTAGGAGACAGTCATATGGTCAACAGACCTTGAAAACAGAAAGGAATATGTATTTTTGGCTCCTGCGCCTAAAATACCTATGTGATTTGCATAATAAGAATGAAGAATCATAAAATAGTTGAACAGGGGTAAGCATTATTTCAAAAGGTAACGCAGCCAAGGATTCCACATAAAACTTAATCTAGACCTGTTGTCATTAGCTAACGCAAATATTCTCTCATCCGCGCAGTGGTCTGTTATTATGTAATGTAATTCTTTGATGCTGGGGTGAACAACGGATTTCCATTTTCTAGTCAGAGCTAGTTTGGCAGCTAACAAATAGTGACAGCCCCATTTCCAAACCTGAAGGGCTATACAGTCATATTTTAACAGCAAAAAGGCCAACCCCCAACTCCTAGGGATTCTAATGCCTACCACGTTTTGCAAACGTGACCAGACATCCCGATTTAGGTGGGAAAGTCTCGCTTTGGGACTCTGTGCTTTGCTTTCCACGTGGACCCCAGTGGGACACCCATCAGTCCTGCTTTCGGGACATCTGGTCACCATTAAAGTGATTACTGGTTGGGGTGCTGAAGCTCCTTAAGCGGTAATCACTTTGCAGCACCGCTGCTGGATACACACACTGTGTGTGTACCTGGGATGTTCCTTCCCTACTTCCCTGACCTCTTCTCTTTGGTTCTGCAAGTGAGGAGAGGCAAGGGGAGGAAGTGTTGCTGCGCGCACATACACAACCACTGGCAGCAGCGCTGAGAGGTGCAGCAGCGCTGTGAAGACCAGGAGGAGGGTAAGTATATGGGTCTTAGGGAAGAGCTAATACTATTGAGGCTACTGTGGAGGTCACTATTATTGCTCGGGCAGATATAGGGAAGCACTATTATTGCTGGGGATGGTATAGGGGAGCGCTATTACTACTTCCACAGCAAATTCCACATCTTAAAAAAAACTGTCAAAATCTGTACCATTAGTGCAGATTTTGACTGGAAATCAGCCGTGTATCCAAAGCTGATTTCATACAATGCGGCACTCCCCCTCACCTCATCCGAAGGCTTCCCACTGTCAGCACTCCCTGACTTCTGGTTCCATGCAGCCTGGTCAGGTGCAGCGCTGCTGGTCAGGTGAGGACACTACAGCCCGCTGGAAGCCTATTTATGACCAAAAATATTGAAATCAAGGTTTTGCATATCCAAGGCATTCTGACTTTGAGTTTCTGACAGAAATTACACTAAACTTTGGTCATGGTAATAGTCAGAGAAAATTTGGGAATATTCTATTTTTCCCATATAAACTGGGAACAGGATGATCCCCTTACTATCAAGAAGATCAAAAACATATGTGATATCCTGTCTAAAGCACCTCTCCAAGAATAAATTAGGAATGAAATAGGTGAGGATTTCCAGGGGTAGCTGAAGAGGTCCCCTATCAGGAGTTTGACTAAGCTTGCGGGCACACAGGTTTTTGCTTTTTTTGTTTTTTTTAAATCAGAGTTTTTTATTCATTTATCAAGCATAACATGTGATGTACAGTTACATATTGCCATATTCTATGGGGTTAGTATGGCATCATATGTGAGTCTTTTCTTAATATGAACTAAGCATAAAGAAACGTGACATTAAACAGTATTTCAAACACACACGTGAGGTTGGCTGTGTTTCATTGAGCATTCTGATAGTTTGCATGTGGCGAACCTGGTGTGCCTATATAACCCTTCTTAAACAACTGGAGGGGGGTGGAGGGATAAACGAGACAAGGGGGGGAGGGGGGAGGTTATGGGGGGGGGGCAGATGAGGGGAGGGGAAAATTATCTCAATTTCCCACCATTCTTCTGTCCTCCTTTGTCTCACTCATTCTGGTCTGTTCGGGGCCTCTCTATCAGACTCTCAATTAAGGCCCTCATGGTTTCTCTTAGGTGGATTTTATCAAGGTATGGACTGGTGTGGTAGGGTAGTGGTACTAGGTCTCTTTCTCTTTTTGTTTATATCAACCGAAGTATTTCCAGGGGGTCCACATTTTCACAAATCCATCATGATCTCCCCTAGACCAACTCGAAAGTTCTTCCAGGTTACAGATCATGTCTACTTTTTCTTTCCATTGGGCCAATGTAGGAGGGGTCTTCTGGAGCCAGAGCCTAGGGATCAAGGTTTTTGCTGCGTCTATTAGGAGCGCAATCAATTTGTTTTTCAACGGGTGAAATTTTGTTGATGGCCTCCAGAGTAAAACCGTATCGGCCGATAGCTCTAGATTCGGGGAAAGTTTTTGTAGGGTTTTCTCCACCTCTTTCCAGAAAGGTTCAATAATTGGGCATTCCCACCAGATGTGCAAGTAGGAGCCTACAGAGGAGTTGCATCTCCAGCACTTATTGTGGGGGGCTAGTTTATATGCGTGTAGCCATTGTGGGGTTTTATACCATCTTACTAGGAGTTTATAGTGGCTCTCTTGTAGTAAGACGCACCGTGAAAGGCCAAAAGCTGTTTTCATAATAGTTTTGGTTTCTTCTGGAGAAAGATGGAGATGTTTAATTCACTTTCCCACGAGATTAGAAAGGCTGTTTTTGTAGGGATGGTTGGGGAGATGAATCATTTTTTTATGTTTGCTAGTTTCCTTTGTCTCAGAGCCTTCTTGCCTAAGGCTCTCTCGAATGGTGTTTTAGGTCTAGTGGACTTGAACGTTTTCTGGAACTTCTCAACAGTTTTAATAACGTGAGCTTTTTGTAGGACTGAGAAAGTATGCTGAGGGAGGAGGGTCAGAAGTACTTCTGGAGGGGGTTTATGTGCCAGAGCTTGGAGATCTCCTACTGAGAACTTTTTGAATTTTTTCCATATACTAGCAGTTGTCAGATCAGGAGAGATGTCTACTAGCTTTCATAATGCACGAAGAGGCATTGCTGGGGATGGATTCGGGGCCAGGGAGTTCCCGAGCTCACCCCAGGCCTCGCAGGGGCCTCGGAGAAGGGGTTCAAATTTGCTCCTCTCGAACCTGAACTTAGGGGGGAACCACCAATGCTCCACCAAGGACTCCCCATGCACACCCTCCACCAGTAAAGTTAGAGTCGGGTCCCTTATGGGCTGGGTGAGCTCCATCCAATAACTTAGTTGTACTGCCTTGTGGAAATCTTCTATACAAGGTAAGTCCATTCCGCCTTCGTGTCTTTTTTTTTTATCATTAAGCCATAAGCCAGGAGTGGCCTTTTATGTCACCATTAGAGATGAGCGAACACCAAAATGTTCGGGTGTTCGTTATTCGTAACGAACTTCCCGTGATGCTCGAGGGTTCGTTTCGAACAACGAACCCCATTGAAGTCAATGGGCGACCAGAACATTTTTGTATTTCGCCGATGCTCGCTAAGGTTTTCATGTGTGAAAATCTGGGCAATTCAGGAAAGTGATGGGAATGACACAGTGACGGATAGGGCAGGCGAGGGGCTACATGTTGGGCTGCATCCTAAGTTCACAGGTCCCACTATTAAGCCACAATAGCGGCAAGAGTGGGCCCCCCCCCCCTCCCAACAACTTTTACTTCTGAAAAGCGCTCATTAGCATGGCATACCTTTGCTAAGCACCACACTACCTCCAACAAAGCACAATCACTGCCTGCATGACACTCCACTGACACTTCTCCTGGGTTACATGCTGCCCAACCGCCCCCCCTCCCCCCCCACAGCGCACACCAAAGTGTCCCTGGGCAGCCTTCAGCTGCCCTCATGCCACACCACGCTCATGTCTATTTAGAATTGTGTCTGCCATGAGGAGGAACCGCAGGCACACACTGCAGAGGTTGGCACGGCTAGGCAGCGACCCTCTTTAAAAGTGGCGGAGCGATAGCCCACAATGCTGTACAGAAGTAATGAGAAATAGAATCCTGTGCCACCGCCATCAGGAGCTGCACACGTGGGCATAGCAATGGGGAACCTATGTGCCACACACTATTCATTCTGTCAAGGTGTCTGCATGCCCCAGTCAGACCGGGCTTTTTAATTCATAGACACAGGCAGGTACAACTCCCTATTGTGAAGTCCCTGTCGACCCACAGCATGGGTGGCTCCCTGGAACCCACCGGCGGTACACAGAAATATCCCATTGCATTGCCCAACACAGCTGAGGTAGTAATGTCGTGCTTAATGCAGGTGGGCTTCGGCCCACACTGCATGCCCCAGTCTGACTGGGGTTCTTTATAAGTGTACAGATGTAGTAAAAAGTCCGTGTGCACCTACAGCATGGGTGGGTGCCAGGAAGCCACCGGCGGTACATAGAAATATCCCATTGCATTGCCCAACACAGCTGAGGTAGTAATGTTGTGCTTAACCCTTTCCAATCCAATTTGTATATGGTTTTCCTAGGGGGCTTACTCTTTTTCTGCTGTTATACAACGGCGCTATATGCTGGCTAAAGCCAGTACTGCATGAGCTGACACGTAGGATAGGCTCCGACAGCAGAGAGGCTGGCAATATACAGTAAGAGAACCCCGACGGACGTCTACCAACAACGGAGCTGTACAGCCTTAAACCCTAATGTCTTCAAAGGTCACACAGTGGACTGGAAAGGGTTAATGCAGGTGGGTTTCGGCCCACACTGCATGCCCCAGTCAGACTGGGGTTCTTTACAAGTGGACACATGTAGGTTAAACTCCCTGTGGACCCACTGCCTGGGTGGGTGCCAGGAAGCCACCGGCGTTACATAGAAATATCCCATTGCATTGCCCAACACAGCTGAGGTAGTAATGTCGTGCGTAATACAGGTGGGCTTCGGCCCACACTGCATGCCCCAGTCAGACGGGGTCTTTAGAAGTGTACAGATGTATTAAAAACTCAGTGTGCACCTACAGCATGGGTGGCTCCCTGGAACCCACCGGCGGTACATAAAAATATCCCATTGCATTGCCCAACACAGCTGAGGTAACGTCAGCTGTAATGCAGGTGGGCTAAAAATTAATTTGATTACACTGTAGGCGAGGGCCCACAAAAATTGCTGTATCAACAGTACTAATGTACATCCCAAAAATTGGCCATGGCCAGCCAAGAGGGCAGGTGAAACCCATTAATCGCTTTGGTTAATGTGGCTTAAGTGGTAACTAGGCCTGGAGGCAGCCCAGTGTAACGAAAAATTGGTTCAAGTTAAAGTTCCAATGCTTTTAAGCGCATTGAAACTTATAAAAATTGTTCTGAAAAATTATTTGAGTGAGCCTTGTGGCCCTAAGAAAAATTGCCCGTTCAGCGTGATTACGTGAGGTTTCAGGAGGAGGAGCAGGAGGAGGAGGAGGAGGAATATTAGACACAGATTGATGAAGCAGAAATGTCCCCGTTTTGGATGGTGAGAGAGAACGTAGCTTCCATCCGCGGGTGCAGCCTACGTATTGCTTACGTATCGCTGCTGTCCGCTGGTGGAGAACAGAAGTCTGGGGAAATCCAGCCTTTGTTCATCTTGATGAGTGTTAGCCTGTCGGCACTGTCGGTTGACAAGCAGCTACGCTTATCTGTGATGATTCCCCCAGCCGCACTAAACACCCTCTCCGACAAGACGCTAGCCGCAGGACAAGCAAGCACCTCCAGGGCATACAGCGCTAGTTCAGGCCACATGTCCAGCTTCGACACCCAGTAGTTGTAGGGGGCAGAGGCGTCACCAAGGATGGTCGTGCGATCCGCTACGTACTCCCTCACCATCCTTTTACAGTGCTCCCGCCGACTCAGCCGTGACTGGGGAGCGGTGACACAGTCTTGGTGGGGAGCCATAAAGCTGGCCAGGCCCTTAAAGACTGTTGCACTGCCTGGGATGTACATGCTGCTCGATCTACGCACATCCCCTGCTACCTTGCCCTCGGTACTGCGCCTTCTGCCACTAGCGCTGTCGGCTGGGAATTTTACCATCAGCTTGTCCGCAAGGGTCCTGTGGTATAGCAACACTCTCGAACCCCTTTCCTCTTCGGGAATCAGAGTGGGCAGGTTCTCCTTATACCGTGGATCGAGCAGTGTGTACACCCAGTAATCCGTCGTGGCCAGAATGCGTGCAACGCGAGGGTCACGAGAAAGGCATCCTAACATGAAGTCAGCCATGTGTGCCAGGGTACCAGTACGCAACACATGGCTGTCCTCACTAGGAAGATCACTTTCAGGATCCTCCTCCTCCTCCTCCTCCTCAGGCCATACACGCTGAAAGGATGACAGGCAATCAGCCGGTGTACCGTCAGCAGCGGCCCAAGCTGTCTCTTCCCCCTCCTCCTCATCCTCCTCATGCTCCTCCTCCTCCTCCTGTACGCGCTGAGAAATAGACAGGAGGGTGCCCTGACTATCCAGCGGCATACTGTCTTCCCCCGCCCCCGTTTCCGAGCGCAAAGCAGCTGCCTTTATGGTTTGCAGGGAATTTCTCAAGATGCATAGCAGAGGAATGGGGACGCTAATGATTGTAGCATCGCCGCTCACCACCTGGGTAGACTCCTCAAAATTACCAAGGACATGGCAGATGTCTGCCAACCAGGCCCACTCTTCTGAAAGGAATTGAGGAGGCTGACTCCCACTGCGCCGCCCATGTTGGAGTTGGTATTCGACTATAGCTCTCCGTTGTTCATAGAGCCTGGCCAACATGTGGAGCGTAGAGTTCCACCGTGTGGGCAGGTCGCACAGCAGTCGGTGCACTGGCAGCTTAAAGTGATGTTGCAGGGTGCGCAGGGTGGCAGCGTCCGTGTGGGACTTGCGGAAATGTGCGCAGAGCCGGCGCGCCTTTCCGAGCAGGTCTGACAAGCGTGGGTAGCTTTTCAGAAAGCGCTGAACCACCAAATTAAAGACGTGGGCCAGGCATGGCACGTGCGTGAGGCTGCCGAGCTGCAGAGCCGCCACCAGGTTACGGCCGTTGTCACACACGACCATGCCCGGTTGGAGGCTCAGCGGCGCAAGCCAGCGGTCGGTCTGCTGTGTCAGACCCTGCAGCAGTTCGTGGGCCGTGTGCCTCTTATCGCCTAAGCTGAGTCGTTTCAGCACGGCCTGCTGACGCTTGCCCACCGCTGTGCTGCCACACCGCGCGACACCGACTGCTGGCGACATGCTGCTGCTAACACATCTTGATTGTGAGACAGAGGAGGAGGAGGAGGAGGAGGAGGGTGCTTTAGTGGAGGAAGCATACACCTCCGCAGATACCAGCACCGAGCTGGGGCCCGCAATTCTGGGGGTGGGTAGGACGTGAGCGGTCCCAGGCTCTGACTCTGTCCCAGCCTCCACTAAATTCACCCAATGTGCCGTCAGGGAGATGTAGTGGCCCTGCCCGCCTGTGCTTGTCCACGTGTCCGTAGTTAAGTGGACCGTGGCAGTAACCGCGTTGGTGAGGGCGCGCACAATGTTGCGGGAGACGTGGTCGTGCAGGGCTGGGACGGCACATCGGGAAAAGTAGTGGCGACTGGGAACTGAGTAGCGCGGGGCCGCCGCCTCCATGATACTTTTGAAGGACTCCGTTTCCACAACCCTATACGGCAGCATCTCAAGGCTGATGAATTTTGCGATGCGGACGGTTAACGTTTGAGCGTGCGTGGCGGCGTACTTGCGCTTGCGCTCGAACACTTGCGCAAGCGACGGCTGAACGGTGCGCTGAACTACACTGCTGGATGGGGCCGAGGACAGCGGAGATGAGGGTGTGGGTGCAGGCCATGAGGCGGTAGTGCCTGTGTCCTGAGAGGGGGGTTGCATCTCAGTGGCAGGTTGGGGCACAGGGGGAGAGGCAGGGGTGCAAACCGGAGGCGGTGAACGGCCTTTGTCCCACCTTGCGGGGTGCTTGGCCATCATATGTCTGCGCATGGTGGTGGTGGTGAGGCTGTTGGTGTTGGCTCCCCGGCTGAGCTTTGCGCGACAAAGGTTGCACACCACTGTTCGTCGGTCGTCAGGCGTCTCTGTGAAAAACTGCCAGACCTTAGAGCACCTCGGCCTCCGCAGGGTGGCATGGCGCGAGGGGGCGCTTTGGGAAACACTTGGTGGATTATTCGGTCTGGCCCTGCCTCTACCCCTGGCCACTGCACTGCCTCTTGCAACCTGCCCTGCTGATGCCCTTGACTCCCCCTCTGAAGACCTGTCCTCCTGAGTAAGCGTTGCACACCAGGTGGGGTCAGTCACCTCATCGTCCTGCTGCTCTTCCTCCGAATCCTCTGTGCGCTGCTCCCTGGGACTTACTGCCCTTACTACTACCTCACTGCAAGACAACTGTGTCTGATCGTCATCGTCCTCCTCACCCACAGAAAGTTGTTGAGACAGTTGGCGGAAGTCCCCAGCCTCTTCCCCCGGACCCCGGGAACTTTCGAATGGTTGGGCATCAGTGACGATAAACTCCTCTGGTGGGAGAGGAACCGCTGCTGCCCAATCTAAGCAGGGGCCCGAGAACAGTTCCTGGGAGTGCTCCCGCTCCTGAGCAGGTGTTATTGTAGTGGAGTGAGGAGGCTGGGAGGAAGGAGGAGCAGCAGACAGAGGATTCGGATTGGCAGCAGTGGACGGCGCAGACCTGCGGGTAGACGATAGGTTGCTCGAAGCACTTTCTGCCATCCAGGACAGGACCTGCTCACACTGCTCATTTTCTAATAACCGTCTCCCGCGTGGACCCATTAATTGGGCGATGAATGTGGGGACGCCAGAAACGTGCCTCTCTCTTAATCGCGCAGCAGTCGGCTGCGACACACCTGGATCAGGAGCTTGGCCTGTGCCCACACCCTGACTTGGCCCTCCGCGTCCTCGGCCGCGTCCACGTCCTCTAGGCCTACCCCTACCCCTCAGCATGCTGTATTACCAGTGATTTGATTTCACAGGCAGGAAATAAATTGGCGCAAGACTGCAGGCCAAATATAATTTTTGCCCTTTTTGGAAAACGAAAGGCCCCACTGCCTCTAGTGAATGAATTATCTAAGTTTAATAACTGTGCTGTGTCCCTGCTTATGTGTCACAGAACGTGAGGGTAGCAGAGTTATTATAACTCTGGCAGAGCAGGTATTTTTTTTCCCAATTAAGGAAAGCAAATGGCGAAGCCAGCAGTAAAGCGTAGCTGGGTGCGTATGATTTAGCACTGTTCTTCACGCAGCTCACACGTCTCCACCGCCCGTAAGGACGGACAGAGGCTGGACAAATAGATTTGTTTTCAGTTTTTTCCCACCAAAAGGCAGCACTGCGTATATTCTATGAACATGAGAAGTTTAATAACTGTGCTGTGTCCCTGCTTATGTGTCACAGAACGTGAGGGTAGCAGAGTTATTATAACTCTGGCAGAGCAGGTATTTTTTTTCCCAATTAAGGAAAGCAAATGGCGAAGCCAGCAGTAAAGCGTAGCTGGGTGCGTATGATTTAGCACTGTTCTTCACGCAGCTCACACGTCTCCACCGCCCGTAAGGACGGACAGAGGCTGGACAAATAGATTTGTTTTCAGTTTTTTCCCACCAAAAGGCAGCACTGCGTATATTCTATGAACATGAGAAGTTTAATAACTGTGCTGTGTCCCTGCTTATGTGTCACAGAACGTGAGGGTAGCAGAGTTATTATAACTCTGGCAGAGCAGGTATTTTTTTTCCCAATTAAGGAAAGCAAATGGCGAAGCCAGCAGTAAAGCGTAGCTGGGTGCGTATGATTTAGCACTGTTCTTCACGCAGCTCACACGTCTCCACCGCCCGTAAGGACGGACAGAGGCTGGACAAATAGATTTGTTTTCAGTTTTTTCCCACCAAAAGGCAGCACTGCGTATATTCTATGAACAGGAGAAGTTTAATAACTGTGCTGTGTCCCTGCTTATGTGTCACAGAACGTGAGGGTAGCAGAGTTATTATAACTCTGGCAGAGCAGGTATTTTTTTTCCCAATTAAGGAAAGCAAATGGCGAAGCCAGCAGTAAAGCGTAGCTGGGTGCGTATGATTTAGCACTGCTCTTCACGCAGCTCACACGTCTCCACCGCCCGTAAGGACGGACAGAGGCTGGACAAATAGATTTGTTTTCAGTTTTTTCCCACCAAAAGGCAGCACTGCGTATATTCTATGAACAGGAGAAGTTTAATAACTGTGCTGTGTCCCTGCTTATGTGTCACAGAACGTGAGGGTAGCAGAGTTATTATAACTCTGGCAGAGCAGGTATTTTTTTTCCCAATTAAGGAAAGCAAATGGCGAAGCCAGCAGTAAAGCGTAGCTGGGTGCGTATGATTTAGCAATGTTTTTCACGCAGCTCACACGTGTCCACAGCCCGTAAGGACGGACAGAGGCTGGACAAATAGATTTGTTTTCAGTTTTTTCCCACCAAAAGGCAGCACTGCGTATATTCTATGAATAATAACTATGTTGTGGCCCTGCCTATACAATTCTTTCCCTGCAGTATCAATGGAGGGTGGAATGCTCTGCAGAGGCGATTTTGAGAAGCCCACAAAAAATGCAGCACAGCTAACAGCAGCCTGGACAGTACTGCACACTGATAAATATGGCCCTAGAAAGGACCGTTGAGGTTCTTGAAGGCTACACTCACTCCTAACACTCTCCCTGCCTATGCAGCACTTCTGTCCCTAATGCCGGGTGCAACGGTCTGCAGAGCCGATTTTGAGAAAAAAAAAAATCCCACTGCTAACAGCAGCCAACACACAGCTATCAGTGGCCCTAATAAGGACCTTTGGGGGGTCTTGAAGCCTACACTAACTACCAATTCTTTCCCTACAGCAGCTCCGGTATAAACAGCACTGTCCCTCATCTAACTCACACCGCATCTGAGGCGAGCCGCGGGAGGGGCCGACTTTTATATTAGGCGAACACCTGATCTCGCCAGCCACTCACAGCAGGGGGGTGGTATAGGGCTTAAACGTTGCAGGGGGAAGTTGTAATGCCTTCCCTGTCTTTCAATTGGCCAGAAAAGCACGCTAACGTCTCAGGGAAGGAAGTGAAAGTAACCAGAACACCGCATGGTGTTCGTTACGAATAACGAACATCCCGAACACCCTAATATTCGCACGAATATCAAGCTCGGACGAACGCGTTCGCTCATCTCTAGTCACCATACATAGTCTGTGAAGGTTCTCTTAAGGGCTTTGAAAAAGAATCTTGGAAGTGAAATTGGGATCATGCGAAGTTTATATAATATTGTTGGGAGGACATAAGATTTTAGAATATTTTTCCTGCCAAACCAAGAAATGGTAGGCAGGTCATAGGAGTGAAGCATTTCTTTCACTTTGGCTATCAGAGGATGAAAATTATATTTATAAATGTCTTCTGCTTTTTTGGGGCACACAAGTTTTAAGTCTGAAGGGATGCCAGCGTGGGGAGAAAAAAAACATGTAAATCTAGTAAGCTCCAGGAGTAATATACTGAGAATTGAAGGTTTAAAAACAGTGTCCAGAAATCTGTTTCTATTAAGAGATCTTTCAATATGGTTCCATGCCATCTTCTGGGACCTATCTAGCCAAAGGGTAGACTGCCTTATGCTTATAGCTTGATAATAGGACAATAGGTTGGGTACTCCCAGCCCTCCCTGTTTGCTGTTAAGACACAGCATAGTAGATGCTACCCTAGGTCTTTCGTGATTCCATATAAAACTCAGTAGTTGTCTCTGAAATTCTGATTCTTGAGTGCTAGATTGGGAAGGACAGGGTGCAAAAATAATATAATATTTTTAGAAGGATCAGCATCTTGTATAGAACTATCCTGCCAAACCAAAAAGGCTCTGTCTTTTCTGGTGATCCCAACTCCCTTTGGATTGAACTAAGCAGGGAGTTTAAATTGGATGTGGCAATGTCAGATAATGGGTAGCATAGGTTAATACCTAGGTAAGGTATTGAGTTACTCCATGGAAAGGAAAATTCTATCTGACCAGCCTTTCTCAATGATGGCCCCACATTTATACCCAGGATTTGGGATTTATTAGTATTTAAATTATAATACGAGGCCTTCCTAAATAGGAAGGTGATGTTTCCAATTGCCCTCATGGATCCCAAGAAGTCACTTAAAGTTAAAAGGACATAATCAGCAAATAGCCCAATTTTATGTTGCCTGAGCCCCATCGAAAAACCTTTGAGCTCCAGAGATATTCTGATCAACTGTGCCATAGTATCCATTACCAGTGTAAATATCAGTGGAGATAAAGGAGACCCCTGACAGGTTCCATTTGTTATATGAAAAGGTTTAGAGATCACCATCAACTAGAACTTCAACCGACGGAGCCGTGTATAGAGCTTGGATAGCTTTAAGAAGATTGACTCTTATTCCAAAATTTTGAAGGGCAGCAAAAGCAAGCCCCCAATGGACTCTATCGAACACCTTCTCTGCATATTGGACAAGGAGGAGAGAAGGCATTCCTGCAATCAAGTTAAGTACTCTTCTAGTGTCATTTGTGACCTGTCGTCCCTACTGAAACCCCCATGATCATTGTGGATTACAATAGGCAGGACTTTGAGTAGCCTCAAAACCAGATTTTTTAGTAGATTTCTGTATCCGTGTTGAGGAATGAAATCAGTCTGAAATTAGCTGGTGAATTAGTTTGCCCCACTTGGGAATGGTCACAATTATGGCCTGGGGCATCTATGTTGGTAAAGTCTAGAGATGAGCGAACGTACTCGTAATGAGTACTTACGCACCCGAGCACCGCCATTTTCGAGTACTTCAGTACTCGGGCGTAAAGATTCGGGGGGCTGGGAGAGGCGCGGCGGTGCGGGGGGGGGAGCAGCGGGGAACAGGGGGGAGCCCTCTCTCTCTCCCTCTCCCCCCCACTCCCCACTGCTACCCCCCGTGCCGCCACGGCGCCCCCCGAATCTTTACGCGCGAGTACTGCTGTACTCGAAAATGGCGGTGCTCGGGTGCGTAAGTACTCGTAACGAGTACGTTCGCTCATCTCTAGTAAAGTCCCTTTGAACATTGAAAATTTCTGTAAGGTGTGGGATTGAAATATGAGCAAAGTTTTTATAGTACTTGATGGTGAAACCGTCTAAGCCTGGGGATGTAAGGTCTTTTAGCAGTTTTATTGTTTTATTGATCTCCTCAGCCCTGACAGGAGCATCCATGGTTTGTGACTGATTATCAGCGATGGGGAGGTCAATTTTTTGTAGAAAATTTTTGATAATGTCAGAGTTCAGCTGAGTCATCTTATAGGTTATATAGTTTAACATAGGAGGAACTAAGATGGATGGTGGGGAAGCTGTATGGGAGATGTGGTCAGGTGCCATCTTTTTAGTTACATCAGAGTTGACGGGCACTCTCGTGACTATCTCATTCACCTCTTCTTCTTGAGGTTGCATTTGTCTCTGTGGAGATACAGTGATATTCAGGTGTCAGCCGTATTTGCTAGTAGCAAGGCATGGCAGACACCACTTCATCACATGTTGCAGAGCCAGCAGGAGATAATGACACACTGGGTCCTGTGGCCAGGTTGCAGCCCGCACAGCATGCCGTGAAAAAGTCCGACACCCACTGCAGTGGAGCTCTGGATGTTCTCCGCTTCACCATAGTAAATACTAGAGATGAGCGAACGTACTCGTTACGAGTACTTACGCACCCGAGCACCGCCATTTTCGAGTACAGCAGTACTCGCGCGTAAAGATTCGGGGGGCGCCGTGGCGGCACGGGGGGTAGCAGTGGGGAGTGGGGGGGGAGAGGGAGAGAGAGAGGGCTCCCCCCTGTTCCCCGCTGCTCCCCCCGAACCGCCGCGCCTCTCCCAGCCCCCCGGCGCCCCCCGAATCTTTACGCCCGAGTACTGAAGTACTCGAAAATGGCGGTACTCGGGTGCGTAAGTACTCATTACGAGTACGTTCGCTCATCTCTAGTAAATACCCATGAGGGTGGCAGTCCTCTAAGCGACTGTATCAGCTGCTGGAATGCTATAATATTGCTATGAAGGCTGTTGCTGAGTGGAGCTCAGTGTGAAGTGCCCGTCTCGATCTGCAGTTAGACCATGCCCCTAACTTGGGCTATTCTGAAATCTATGTGGCATGTAGGGCCATAGCTATTGGAAGTACAGAGATAGCAGCATCATCCATGCCTAGGTATCTGAGAGTGCCAAACGGCCCTTTTGCTACATAGGAAGGCACCAGTATTATATGTAGAACATGGTAACTAAAAGACCTGTTAGATATTTTACATTGGGGCTGAATGTCATGCCTTTGGTGACACGGAACATTAACCCCTTAATGCTGCAGGACATACATTTATGTCCTGCAGCTTCAGAGTTTGTATTGAGGGGGATCGCGGGTCGATTCTGTGCCATGCAATGCTGGTGCTGACACCTGCCCACAACAGCTCTGATAAGCAGCGCTGCTGATTGAAGCTGTTAACTCTTTAAATTCTGGCATTTAAATGCCCCGATCAATATTTGGGGGTCTTCTATTTCCCCCCTCGATGAGATCATGGGTTTCCGTGTGGTTACCATGGCAGCCAGGGGCCTTCTGAAAGGCCCCAGGGTGGCAATTGCAGATTGCCTATCAAGCCATGCCTGTTAGATTTTCTGTTAGATGTTGGTATAATGTAATGCTATGACATTATATCCTACTGCATGAGCAATCAAAGCATCACAAGTTCTTGTGCCCAATTAAGGACTAAAAAAGTTGAAGAAATAGTTTTAAAAAGTGTTATTACTTATTCAAAAAATGGTAATAAAAGTAAAAAAAAAAACATTTTGCCATATTTATAATAAGAGACTGTAAATAATAACAACCAAAACATATTTGATATCGCTGCATCCGTAAAAGTCCAATTTATAAAAGTAATGCATTATTTACCCTGTCTCCAAGAAAAAAATCTAATAAAAAGTGATTGAAAAGTTGTATGTTCTCCAAAATGGCACCAATAGAAACCACAGTATGTTCGCAAAAAATGAGCACTTGCACAGTTATGTTGATGGTAAATTTAAAAAGTTATGACTGTCAGAAGAAAGTGGCAGAAAATAATTTTTAAAAATTAAACTTCTTTGGGAAAAAAAAGTAGGACAGCAAAAAAACTCTATAAATTTGGTATTGAAGTAATCATACTGACCAATAGTCTATGAGCTATTTTGTAATTTTGGTTGCAGTGTGTACACCGTAGAAACAACCCCCCCTACAAAAAAGTTTTAAAAAGTTTTTCAGTACATGGTACATTAAATAGTACAATTTAAAAAAAATATATATTTGTGCCACAAAACACAAGCCCTCAGACATCTACTTTGATAGATAGATAAGAGATATGATTTTTTAAAAGGGGGGAGAAAAAACCATAAATGGGAAAAAAAGGACCTTGCCTTTAAGAGGTTACATAAGAGGATCAATAATTAAATGTTTGCTAATAGAACATTACCAGTAAATTAATACATAGGTAAAGGAAATTGGCTATTGTGCTGGCATTTCCTACATTGCATAAACCCAAGGGAGATGTTTTTACTGTGTATGCTTATTATAGCATTTAAATGACACATCTAGGCTCACATGCATATTTAATGTTTTCAAATAGTTAACCTTTATAAGACATTACAAATTTTCCTCAAATGATTTCCTAATGTTTCCCTAGATTCAAGTGCTTTAAAAAATAAGTCTTTTGAACTTTCAAGCTTGATCAAATGTTCTCTCTTTTATTCCATTATAAACACACTGTTAATACAGAAGTAGCACTGAATTACAGGCTCCATCTTAGGGTGCATATAATTTATTGATTAGATTTTATTTCATGCAGTAAAAAATAATAAGCTAAGTTTATTCTACAAGTTGGTATGAAAATGGAAATACCAAATATGTGTGTTTTTTGTTTCAGCATTTTTACAGAATTAAAATGTTGTATAGACAAAAGTAATGTTGCTGCTTTCTGAAATCCAGAACTATTTTATTTTTCCATCGATGTAGCTGTTTGTTTTTTGCAAGACAAGTTGCAATGAATGAATGGCTGGGATTGGCTCATCGAGAGCTGGCTCTGATTGGTTGAGGCGGTGCTTGCGAAACAATAAGAGCAATATCTTGCTGGAAGTGGGGTATTCAAGCCCTGTTACCAGCAAGAGA
This sequence comes from Eleutherodactylus coqui, assembly GCF_035609145.1. NCBI lineage: Eukaryota > Metazoa > Chordata > Amphibia > Anura > Eleutherodactylidae > Eleutherodactylus > Eleutherodactylus coqui. Next base: position 406,361,383 of record NC_089837.1, read on the forward strand.
TGATCTGTTGGTGCTAACAAGTGCATAGGAAGCCTGCAGGAGTGCCAGAGAGCAATGGGAGGGACCCGGATGGTGCCTGCTAAGTGATTATAAGATGCCCCCCCCAAAATAAGATCCTGTGCCACTTTGGGGGAAAAAATCAAGACAGGGTCCTATTTTAAGGGAAACTTGGTATTGGATGGAAGTAGAGGTGGAGAAGTAAACAAATGCCTGCCTGTTTACATGAGCTGATCCATAGTTTATTTTGATTATTGGCCTGTATAAAAAGACCCTTACTCAATCTATGCAATATAGAGCTCCTAGTAGATTTTCTATCCTCCCCTAAATGGAAGCCTTTCTAAATGGAAACCTAGTTGGCTAGAAAATCAATTACTTCTTTCTAAGTATTTCTCCTAAATTGCTTTTCCGGTTATGTATAGAATTCTTGAAATAATCATCATTAAGCAAGACAATTTACTGATGAAGAAGGTAATTTTATCCTCTTACTCACACATTTTTTCCTGTTGTGTAAGACTGCAAGACTGCTCCTCAAGGACATAAACTTAGTGGTACAAAACTCTGGTGTTCATGAAAAGGGCTCAGCTTTCCTCCATAGAAACTTGTAGGCATCGGCATACTAAGTCCAGTTCTTGGTACCACATTTCGTTTTCTTGCCTAATTGTAAATGATTTTTAGTGCCAGATTAGGCAGAAAATTAAAGTAATTTCCTCTACTGAGCTTCTGCTATCCCCTGAATTGATTATACATTTCAAGACTACCAAGCATGACCTCACAAGCTGGTTAATATTAGTGGTAAAACTATTAATCCCATAAATTTAATGTTTACAAGACCCTTCAACTTCTGTTGCTGTAGAGTTTTGCTTTTGTTATTTTTTAGTTGTCTCTTTTACACCCATACAGGAGATTGGTAAATACTAAAAAACTTTCAATAAAACGGTTTAAAACAAACAAAAATAGTATAAGGCAGTGGTTAATTAAATATAACTTCGCAATCACATACTTTAAATTTTGTTTACATGCTGTTCAACGTTTATGAAGCTTGGACTAGATAAAATATAAATAGTCACCAAATATCTCAAAACATTCTTATTTCTCTGAGAAAGAATAGCAGAGAAGCTAGGTGGAAGAGATGTACAGGGTGTCTCAAAAGCGTGGAAACAATCTTATAGAATGAAAATAGTTTGGACGATGGTGATCCAATTTTGCATACAAGCTGCGGGGGAATGTGGAAAATTGTTAGACCGTGTCACCAACTGTGACGTCAGCACTCATGCAATTGTTTAGACAAGTGTTGTCTCATCTAAATGGTCTTTAATAGAGATGAGCGAGCATACTCATCCGAGCTTGATGCTCGTTCGAGTATTAGGTTACTCGAGATGCTTGTTACTCAAGACGAGCACCACGCGCTACTCAAGTCAATTCCATTTCCTTCCCTGCATGTTTAGCGCCATTTTTTACCCAACAAACATGCAGGGAAGGCATTACAACTTTCTCCTGTGACGTTCCAGCCCTATCCCACCCCCCTGCAGTGAGTGGCTGGTGAGATCAAGTGACCGCCGAGTATTTAAAGCGGTCCCGCCCGCGGCTCACCTCAGACACACGCTGGCAGAGATTAGTGAAAGTGCTGCTGCTATAGGGAGAGTGTTAGCGTCTTCAAGAACCCCAACGGTCCTTCTTAGGGCCACATCTGACCGTGTGTATTACTGTTGTGGCTGCTGGGAGCAGCTGTGCAGGCCATTACAGCTATAGCGTTCTCAGTCTGCAGTCTATTATACAGAGTATAGGGACAGTGCTGGTGAGACAGGGACAGTGGTAGTGTAGAATCCTGTCTACAAGAACCCCAACGGTCCTTCTTAGGGCTACCTGTGACCGTGTGCATTTTACTGCGTGGCTGCTGGGAGTTGTAGTGCATCACTATTGCAGAGCCAGACCTTTTTCCAGCCTTCCGTATAATTCTTTTCTGGCTGCAGTTTACGTAACATTACCGCTGTTAGCCTCCAACTGTACGCCAATAATTCCATAATTATTTACACCGCCCTGTGTCTGCCGTTAACTTAACGCACAGCTTACGGCGACAGACCCTGATAGAGGAAAAGTCATATACACGCTATATAGCCTGTATTCTTTTTCAAAATTCTTTTTAAAAAAGCTCCTTTCCAGGACTGCCTGTGACCATGTGCATTTTACTGCGTGTCTGCTGGGAGTTGTAGTGCATCACTATTGCAGAGCCAGACCTTTTTCCTGCCTTCCATATAATTTTTTTCTGGCTGCAGTTTGCGTAACATTACCACTGTCAGCCTCCAACTGTACGCCAATAATTCCATAATTATTTACACCGCCCTGTGTCTGCCGTTAACTTAACGCACAGCTTACGGCGACAGACCCTGATAGAAGGAAAGTCATATACACGCTATATAGCCTGCATTCTTGTTCAAAAAAATTTACAAGAAAAGCTCCTTCGTTGGGCTACCCCTTACCATCTGAAATTGACTGGGTGTCTGGTGGGAGTTGCAGTGCATCAGCATTGCACAGCTAGGCCTCTTTGCAGCCTTCCGTATTCTTTGTTTCTGCCTGGAGCTAACGTTACAATACCACTGTCAGCCTCCATCTGTAGGCCAATAATTCCATAATTATTTACACCGCTCTGTGCCTGCCGTCAACTTCACGCACAGCGTACGGTCACAGTCACTGATAGAGGGAGAGTCATATACAGGCTATATAGCCTGTATTCTTTTTCAAAAAAAATTACAAGAAAAGCTCCTTCGTTGGGCTACCCCTGACGGTCTGAAATTGACTGGGTGTCTGGTGGGAGTTGCAGTGCATCAGTATTGCACAGCTGGGCCTCTTTGCAGCCTTCTGTATGCTTTGCTTCTGCCTGGAGTTAGCGTTACAATACCGCTGTCAGCCTCCAACTGTACGCCAATAATTCGATAATTATTTACACTACTCTGTGCCTGCCGTCAACTTCACGCACAGCGTACGCCACAGCCACTGATAGAGGGAAAGTCATATACAGGCTATATAGCCTATATTCTTTTTCAAAAAAATTTTAAAAAAAGCTACTTTGTTGGGCTACCCCTGACCGCGTGCATTTTGCAGGTTGTCTGGTGGGAGTTGTAGTGCATCACTATTGCACGGCTAAGCCTGTTTGCAGCCTTCTGTATTCTTTGTTTCTGCCTGGAGTTAGCGTTACAATACCGCTGTCAGCCTCCAACTGTACGCCAATAATTCCATAATTATTTACACCGCTCTATGTCTGCTCTATTTGTAATCCACCATTCTGATGGGTAGTGGTAGGGCTAGAGGACGTGGACGTGGACGCAGGCGAGGACACGGATGTCTAAGTGAGGGTGTGGGCACAGGCCGAGTTCCTGGTCCAGATGAATCGCAGCCGGCTGCTACAGGATTAGGAGACAGGCACGTTTCTAGGGTCCCCAGCTTCATATCACAATTTTTAGGTCCACGTGGTAGACCTTTATTAAAAACAGAGCAGTGTGAGCAGGTCCTGTCGTGGATGGCAGAAAATGCATCCAGCAATGTATCGACCACCCTGTCTATTACGCCGTCCACTGCTGCAACTCTGAATCCTCTCGCTGCTGCTCCTCCTTCCTTCCAGCCTCCTCACTCCATGAAAATGACACATTCAGATGAGCAGGCAGACTCCCAGGAACTGTTTTCGGACCCCAGCGCTAATTGCAAAAAAATGGTTCCTCTCTCACCTGAGGAGTTTGTTGTGACCGATGCCCAACCTTTGGAAAGTTCTCGGGGTCTGGGGGATGAGGCTGGGGATTTCCGGCAACTGTCTCAAGAGCTTTCAGTGGGTGAGGAGGACGATGATGATGAGACACAGTTGTCTATCAGTGAGGTAGTAGTAAGGGCAGTAAGTCCGAGGGAGGAGCGCACAGAGGATTTGGAGGAAGAGCAGCTGGACGATGAGGTGACTGACCCCACCTGGTTTGCTAAGCCAACTGAGGACAGGTCTTAAGAGGGGGAGGCAAGTGCAGCAACAGGACAGGTTGGAAGAGGCAGTGGGGTGGCCAGGGGTAGAGGCAGGGCCAGAGCGAAGAATCCCGCAACTGTTTCCCAAAGCACCCCCTCGCGCCAAGCCACCGTGCAGAGGCCTAGGTGTTCAAAGGTGTGGATGTTTTTCAGTGAGAGCGTGGACGACCGATGAACAGTGGTGTGCAACATGTGTCGCGCCAAGATCAGCCGGGAAACAACCACTACCAGCCTCACCACCACCAGCATGCGCAGGCATATGATAGCCAAGCACCCCACAAGGTGGGACGAAGGCCGTTCACCGCCTCCGGGTCGCACCACTGCCTCTCCCCCTGTGCCCCAACCTGCCACTCAGATCCAACCCCCCTGTCAGGACACAGGCACGAACGTCCCCCGGCCTGCACCCACACCCTCACCTCCGCTGTCCTCGGCCCCACCAGCAATTTCTCTCAGCGCAGCGTCCAGCTGTCGCTAGCGCAAGCGTTGGATTGAAAGCGGAACTACGCTGCCACGCACCCGCACGCTCAAGCTTTAAACGTGCACATTGTCAAATTGATCAGCCTGGAGATGCTGCCGTACAGGCTTGTGGAAATGGAGGCTTTCAAAAACATGATGGTGGCAGCGGTCCCACGCTACTCGGTCCCGACTCGCCACTATTTTTCCCAGTGTGCCGTCCCAGCCCTACACCAGACGTCTCTCGCAACATCAATCATGCCCTCACCAACGCGGTTACTTGGAAGGTCCACTTAACCACGGACACGTGGACAAGTACTGGTGGACAGGGCGACTATATCTCCCTGACGGCACATTGGGTGAATTTGGTGGAGGCTGGGACGGCACACATCCTACCCACACCCAGAATTGCGGGTCCTTCCTCGGTTCGGGTATCTGCGGCGGTCTATGACATCTCCTCTAAACCCTCCCCCTACTCCTCCTCCTACGCAACCTCTACCTCTCAATTAAGAAATGTGAGCAGCACGTTGCCAGCAGTCGGTCTGGCGCGGCGCGGCAGCACAGCGGTGGGCAAGCGTCAGCAGGCCGTACTATAATTCCTCAGCATAGGTGACAAAAGGCACACGCTCCCCGAACTGTTGCAGGGTCTGACAGAGCAGACCAACCTCTGGCTTTCGCTGCTGAGCCTCCAACCTGGCATGGTCGTGTGTGACAACGGCCGTAGCCTGGTGGTGGCTCTGCAGCTCGGCAGCCTCACACACGTGCCATGCCTGGCCCACTTCTTCAATTTGGTGGTTCAGCGATTTCTGAAAAACTACCCGCACTTGTCTGGCCTGCTCGGCAAGGTGCGCCGCATCTTCGCACATTTCCGCAAGTCCACCACGGACGCTGCCACTCTGAGGACCCTGTAACATCAGTTTAATCTGCCAGAGCACCGACTGCTGTGTGACGTGCCCACACGGTGGAATTCTACGCTGCACATGTTGGCCAGGCTGTATGAGCAGCGTAGAGCAATAGTGGAATACCAACTCCAACATGGGCGGCGCAGTGGGAGTCAGCCTCCTCAATTCTTTACCGAGGAGTGGGCCTGGATCGCAGATGTCTGCCAGGTCCTTGGAAACTTTGAGGAGTCTACCCAGATGGTGAGCGGCGATGCTGCAATCATTAGCGTCACCATTCCTCTGCTATGCCTGCTGAGTAGTTCGCTGCAAAGCATAAAGGCTGATGCTTTGCGGTCGGAAACGGAGCGGGGGAAGACAGTATGTCGCTCGATAGTCAGAGCACCCTCATGTCTATATCTCAGCGCATTTTGGAGGAGGAGCAGGAGGAGGAGGGGGAACAGACAGCTGGGCCCACTGCAGAGGGTACCCATGCTGCTTGCCTCTCATCTGTTCAGCGTGTATGGAGAAGGAGAAGGAGGAGGAGGAGAAGGATCCTGAAAGTGATCTTCCTAGTGAGGACAGCGATGTGTTCCGTACTGGTACCCTGGCACACATGGCTGACTTCATGTTAGGCTGCCTTTCTCGTGACCCTCGTGTTAGACGCATTCTGGCCACTACGGATTACTGGGTGTACACACTGCTCGACCCCCGGTATGAGGAGAACCTTTTCACTCTCATTCCCGAAGAGGAAAGGGGTTCGAGAGTGATGCAATACCACAGGTCCCTGGTGGACAAACTGATGGTAAACTGACAGCGCTAGTGGCAGAAGGTGCAGTTCCGAGGGCCAAGTAGCAGGGGAGGTGCGGAGATCAGGCAGCATGTTCAGCGCAGGCAGGGGAACACTCTTCAAGGCCTTTGCCAGCTTTATGACTCCCCAGCAAGACTGCGTCTCCACTCCCCAGTCAAGGCTGAGTCGGAAGGAGCACTGTAAAAGGATGGTGAGGGTGTACGTAGCCGATTGTACCACCGTCCTCCGTGATGCCTCTGCCCCCTACAACTACTGGGTGTCAAAGCTGAACACGTGGCACAAACTTGCGCTGTATGCCCTGGAGGTGCTTGCTTGCCCTGCTGCTAGTGTCTTGTCAGAGAGGGCGTTTAGCGCAGCTGGGGGAATCATCATGGATAAGCGTACCTGCCTGTCAACTGCTAGTGCCGACATGCTTACACTCATAAAGATGAACAAAGCCTGGATTTCCCCAGACTTCTCTTCTCCACCAGTGGAGAGCAGCGGAACCTAAAGATTCTTTTCGCTGAAACCGCAGATACAAGCATTCTTCTCTATCACCGGAAAAAAGGGACATTTACCTTTGTCAATCTATGTATGATATTAGTGCTCCTCCTCCTGCTCCTCCTCCTGAAACATCATGTCATCACGCTGAACTGACAATTTTTCTTAGGCCCAAAAGGCTCATCTAACTATTTTTAAACAATTTTTAAACGTTTCTAACTAAAGCATTGAAACTTTTACATGAACCAATTTTTTTAACAGGGCTGCCTCCAGGCTCTGTTACAAATTAAGCCACAGCTAACTAAAATATTAATAGGTTTCACATGCCCTCTCGGTTGAGCAATTTTTCAGGGGTACATTTGTACTGTTGGTACACTAATTTTTCGGGCCCTCGCCTATACTGTAATCCAAGTAATCTTTCTGGCCTTAGCCTACACTCATGGTACACCAATGTGTCAGGGTTTGGCCTACACTCTTGCTACAGAAATGTAACTCGGATCTGCTTGCCTATACTTCTGCCACGTAAATGTTACAGGGGTCTGCCTATATTTCTGCATCAGAAATGTTACTTCGGTCTGCCTATACTTCTGCTACAGAAATTCTACAGGGGTCTGCCTACACTTCTACTACAGAAATGGTACTGGGGTCTGCCTATACTGCTGCTACAAAAATGGTACTGGGGTCTGCCTATACTGCTGCTACAAAAATGGTACTGGGGTCTGCCTATGCTTCTGCTACATAAATGTTAAAGGGGTCTGCTTATACTGCTGCTACAGAAATGTTACTGAGGTCTGCCTATGCTTCTGCTACATAAATGTTACAGGGGTCTGCTGTTACACTGCTGCTACAGAAATATTACATGGGTCTGTCTATATAATTACAGAGGCAGAAAAAGTTTAAAGAAATACTTAACGTCCTTCACAGTTTAGACAAATTATTATTTTTTTCTTTTTAATAGATATGCATTAATGCATATCTATTAAAAAGAAAAAATAATAATTTGTCTAGACTGTGAAGGGGTCTGTCTATACTTCTGCTACAGAAATGTTACTGGGCTCTGTCTATACTGTTACTACAGAAATGTTACATGGGTCTGCCTATACTGCTACTGCAAAAATGTTACAGGGGTCTGCCTATACTTCTGCTACAAGAATGTTAAAGGGGTCTGCCTATACTGCTGCCACTTAAATGTTGCAGGCTCCTGCCTATACTTCTGCCACATAAATGTTACTGGGGTCTGCCTATACTTCTACAGAAATGGTAATGGGGTCTGCGTATACTGCACCTACAAAAATGCTACTGGAGTCGGTCTATACCCCTGCTACGTAAATGTTACAGGGGTCTGCCTATACTGCTGCAAAATAAATGTTACTCGGGTCTGCCTATACTGCTGCCAGAAGGATTTTACTGGCGTCTGCGTATACTTCTATAGAAATAGTAATGGGGTCTGCGTATACTGCACCTACAAAAATGGTACTGGGGTCGGTCTATACCTCTGGTACGTAAATGTTACAGGGGTCTGCCTATACTGTTGCTACAGAAATGTTAGAGGGGTCTGCGTATAAACAATAAAAACATTGAACAGTATTTTAAAACACACTAACGAAAAAATATAGAAACAATCTTTAAAAATGTACACATGTTAATGTTAAATGGGTGCCTTCCGGCAAAAGGAAAACAACTGTTAGAATCAAGAACTTTGGATTATTTATTATTATTCCTTTTTTTTAACACTTTAGATATGAATGCCCTTCACTAAGAACATAACGGTACAAGTATTTTGGTTTTAGAACGTATAAGGGTTAAAAGCAGATGGATTATAAATGGTCGATGGATCAAACATGGCAGCTGGGTTATTGTCATAAGAGGCAGGAGCCTGAAAAATAGGTTGCAAAGGATATGATGGCCAAACTGGGTCTGTTCCTTGTATGGGGTTTGGCTGGTTAGCTGGGGGCACACTATGAAAATTATTATTGTGGTTCTGGATTGCAATCTCCTGCAGGTTATTTGACAGTAAACACAGGGGTCTGCCTATACTGCTGCCACTTAAATGTTACTGGGGTCTGCCTATACTGCTGCCACATAACTTTTACAGGGGTCTGCCTATACTGCTGCCATAAGGAGGTTACAGGGGTCTGCCTATACTGCTGCCACTTAAATGTTACTGGGGTCTGCCTATACTGCTGCCACATAACTTTTACAGGGGTCTGCCTATACTGCTGCCATAAGGAGGTTACTGGGGTCTGCCTATACTGCTGCCACTTAAATGTTACTGGGGTCTGCCTATACTGCTGCCACTTAAATGTTCCTCGGGTCTGCATATACTGCTGTCACTTAAATGTTCCTGGGGTCTGCCTATACTGCTGCCACGTAAATTTTACAGGGGTCTGCCTATACTGCTGCCACAAGGATGTTACTGGGGTCTGCCTATACTGCTGCCACTTAAATGTTACAGGGGCCTGCCTATACTTCTGCCACTTAAATGTTACAGGGGCCTGCATATACTTCTGCCACGTAAATGCTGCAGGGGTCTGCCTATACTGCTGCCACAAGAATGTTACTGGGGTCTGCGTATACTTCTGCTACTAAAATGTTACTGGGTTCTGCCTATACTTCTGCCACGTAAATGTTACATGGGTCTGCCTATACTTCTGCTACTGAAATGTTACTAGGGGCCGGCTATACTGTTACTACAGAAATGTTACTGGGGCCTCCCTAGACTTCTGCAACATAACTGTTTCTGGGGTCAGCTTATACATTTGCTACAGGAATATTACAGGGGTCTGTGCATACTTTGGGTGCACTAAGTTTTCCCATCGCGGTGTTCTACCTATCTGCCCCCCCCCCCCCCAAAAAAAACAGACTGACTAGAGCATCGAGTGTGGGCCGAAGCCAACCTGTATTTTCTCTCATGTTACCTCAGCTATTCGGGGCACTGCAATGGGATTTATTTATGTACCGTCTGTGGGTTCCTGGGAGCCACCCATGCTGTGGGTGCACACGGATTTCCCATAGCGGAGTTGTACCTGCCTGGCACTTTAAAAAAACCCAGACTGACTAGGGCATGGAGTGTGGGCCAACGCCAACTTGTCTTTTCTCTCATGTTACCTCAGCTATCCGGAGCACTGCAATGGGATTTATTTATGTACCGTCTGTGGGTTCCTGGGAGCCACCCATGCTGTGGGTGCACACAGACTTCCCATAGCGGTGTTTTACCTGTCAATCCCCAAAACGCTGACAGACTTGGGTAGGGTGCAGAGTGCAGATGGTTTACCCCTTACGTTGTCGATGAGGTATCCGACACCCAAACAGAATGATTAGTGTGTGGACACATGGAGTCCCCATTGCTATGTCACTCGCAGCACCTTGGGCCACACAAGCTGTTTGCTGGGACAGAGGCTGACCCAGGGCCCGCTCACATACTTCCCACACAGAGTATTGCTGCATTGTGGAGATGTGTAGAAGTGCTGGGCTGGCAGCTGAGTCCCCTTTATGCCCACGTTTGCAGCTCCTGACGGAGGTGGCACAGGATTGGAATGAAGATCGAACATCAATTTCTCATCAATTCTCAACAACATTGTGGGCTATCGCCCACCCCTTTCGAAGAGGGTTGTTGCCTAGCTTTGCCAACCCTCTGCAGTGTGTGCCTCCGGTTCCTCCTTATCGTAGACGCACTTATAAATAGACATGAGGGTGGTGTGGACGCAGGGTTGTGCGGGGGGGTTGGGCAGCATGTAACCCAGGAGTAGAGGCAGCGGTGTGTCCCGCAGGCAGTGATTGTGCTTGGTTGGAGATAGTGTGGTGCTTAGCTAAGGTGTGCCTTGCTAATGAGGGTTTGTCCGAAGTAAAAATTGTTATGGGGGGGGGGGGGGTTGGGCACACTCTTGCCGCTCTTTTGGCTTAATAGTGAGATCTGGGAACCTGAGATGCAGCCCTGCATGTTGCCCCTTGCCTGCCCTATCTGTTTCTGTGTCGTTTCCATCACTTTCGTAGGTTTTCCAGATTTTCACAAATGAAAACCTTAGCAGAGCATGGGTCATATACAAAAATGCTTGAGTCGCCCATTGGCTTTAATGGGGTTCGTTACTCGAAACAAACTCTCGAGCATCGCGAAAAGTTCGACTCGAGCAACGAGCACCTGTGCATTTTGGTGCTCGCTCATCTCTAGTCTTTAACTTAATGTGATGATACCGTCCAAAAAGATTAACCAAGACCTTTCGTAATTCAAATGTTTGCCTGCAGTGGAAAAAACACAACAACCAAGCGTTAAACCAAGTTTTAAATGTAAGCTAATGTGACTTTAAAAATTCCAGTCATGTCTTGATGTAAACAACTAAGTTTTAAGAGCTTGTTGTGTTTTACCTTGTAATATAAGAACAAAAATAGGTAAAGACTTTTACATAGTAACATAGTATGCTAGTCTGAAAGGAGACAATGTTCATCTAGTTCAGTCTGTTTCCACTCCACATTGTTGATCCAGAGGAAGGCAAAACTCAATGAGACAGAATCCAATTTAGCCTATTTGGGGGAAAAATTCCTCCCTGACTCCATAATGGCAGTCAAAATAATCCCTGGATCAATGTTTGAAAGTTCCTACCTGACTCCAAGACCTGGATCAACAACCCCTCTGGTTCCTAAATGTCTATATCCTGTAATATCATAGTCCTCTAGAAAAGCATCTAGTCCCCTTTTAAACTTCTCTATCAATTTTGCCATCACCATGTCCTCAGGCAGAGAATTCCACAGTCTCACTACTCTTACTGAAAAGAACCCCCTTTTGTGTTGGTGATGGTACCTTCTTTCTCCTAACTGTAAAGGATGCCATCTTATTTATCAGTTTAACAAAATAAAGACTGACTGATAAAAAAAAGTTAATTGGTGCCTTGTCTTACTCCAATGCATCTTTTACAAGATAAGAGAATCTCATTATTCTCATTTGCCTGAACGAATGAGCTGGTGGCGTCATCACCAGTTTGCTTGTGCTTGGACAGTGTTTTAGACTGCACAATAAGTGCACCCGATAAGTGCACAAGCCAAAGCTGATTTTTATGCCGGCTAAAATTGAACGACAAACAAGAAGCGCACGATTCTTGTTTGTCATAAAGTCATTGGCTCATGTTTAAATTAAATGATTCTTGTGCAGTTCAGCTTGTTTAAATGATTTTCTGAACAATATCATTCCATGTAAATACAACATAAGACAGACAGAAAAACAGATAAATAGATAGATATTAGATAGATAGATATTAGATAGATAGATAGATAGATAGATAGATAGATAGATAGATAGATAGATAGATAGATAGATAGATAGAGTGAATACTGTTCATGTTTTGTTTAAAAAAGGGGAAGCAGAATATTCCAGAAACTGATGTGAATCAATGCAAACTTTGTCAGCATTGAATTCTTCTTTTATTTAGCTGATTATAACAAAAAAAAAAGTACTAATGCAGTTTTAGTATCTGGAGAGGAAGTCATTTAAGTTGCAGTGTGCTACTGCTCTTCCAATTTTCACTAAGCTACTAAGAAATTGCATTTTCACTTGTTCAGGTACTACAAATGATATGTTCCTTTAAATGGTTTTCCCATTAACTAAAATTGATTCATGACCAATCTGTAGTACCCAGTTTCTGTTGATCATGACCTGTGATTGCTGCAGCCAATCACTGACCACAGTGACCTTCTATAGCCAGTGATTGGCTGCAGAAGTCAAGGACTGAGAGGTTTTGGAGCAATTTTAAGTTATGGAAAAAACCCCTTTAGGCTGTTTTATCCTTTAGTTAGACATATTACATTTATGATAAAACATTTTAGTTTTTGTTTGCTTCTATTTTAAAGAAAAAAAACTGAAGTAATACAGTACACAATCCATTTACTCTTTTATATCCCCATGGAATTGGAAATATTCTATAATCATATAAATTAAATTGTATGTTTCATTTATTTTATTCATGAAAATCTCGAGATTCCTTATCCAATTATCTTTGAAAATCCTAAAAGTTTCCCAGAATTAGCAAGACAGCTCATGATGACATCATACAATAAGTTAGATTATTGTTAGTAGTTAAAAAAAAATATATTCTGTGCACTCCAAAGGGTTTTAGTATGCAAATGGAAGATGGTACAGTGTCTCAACAGCACTACCTTTTAGAAGATGCCTTCACTACAAGTCAATGTCTGGCCTTTTAACAGGCCTTAAACATGACTAGGTATATAAGCTAAAACTAGAGTCTTCTCCAGAAGGAAAGGATAGTTGATAGAGATGAGCGAACGTACTCGTCCGAGCTTGATACTCGTTCGAGTATTAGCGTGTTCGAGATGCTCGTTACTCGTAACGAGTACCACGCGATGTTCGAGTTACTTTCAGTTTCCTCTCTGAGACGTTAGCGCGCTTTTCTGGCCAATTGAAAGACAGGGAAGGCATTACAACTTCCCCCTGCGTCGTTCAAGCCCTATACCACCGCCCTGCTGTGAGTGCCTGGGGAGATCAGGTGTCACCCGAGTATAAAAATCGGCCCCTCCCGCGGCTCGCCTCAGATGCGTTGTGAGATAGCTGAGGGACAGTGCTATAGTGTTGGAGCTGCTGTAGGGAGAGCATTACGAGTTAGTGTAGGCTTCAAGAACCCCAACGGTCCTTCTTAGGGCCACATCTAACAGTGTGCAGTAGTGTGGAGGCTGCTTTTAGCAGTGTTGCACTTTTTTTTTTTTTTTGCTATATCGGCCGTGCAGAGCATTGCGCCCTGCAGTAATACTACAGGGACAGAAGTGGTGGTTAGGCAGGGAGAGTGTTAGGAGTTAGTGTAGGCTTCAAGAACCCCAACGGTCCTTCTTAGGGCCACATCTAACCGTGTGCAGTAGTGTGGAGGCTGCTTTTTGCAGTGTTGCACTTTTTTTTTTTTTGCTATATCGGCCGAGCAGAGTATTGCGCCCTGCAGTAATACTACAGGGACAGAATTGTGTAGGCAGGGCCAGTAGACATCTTATAGATTGAATATACGCAGTGGTCCTTGTGCAAAAAAAGCTTAGAAAAAAATCTATTTGGCCTGCCTGTCACTCTGCTCAGTGTTGTGGGTCCGTGTGTGCTGGGGGTAAAACTTCTCCAAATAAATACCCAGCCAGCTAAGTGTTACAGCAGGCTTGCGCAAAATTATTTCCTGGATCTGAAATCACCGCTCTGTTGCACTTAATAACAGACAGTGCAACACTGCAGTTCCGTCACACACATCAGGGACAGAATTGCGTAGGCAGGGCCAGAAGACATATATAGATTGAATATACGCAGTGGTCCTTGTGCAAAAAAAGATTAGAAAAAAATCTATTTGGCCTGCCTGTCACTCTGCTCAGTGTTGTGGGTCCATGTGTGCTGGGGGTAAAATTTCTCCAAATAAATACGCAGCCAGCTAAGTGTTACAGCAGGCTTGCGCAAAATTATTTCCTGCCTCTGAAATCACCGCTCTGTTGCACTTAATAACAGACAGTGCAACACTGCAGTTCCGTCACACACATCAGGGACAGAATTGCGTAAGCAGGGCCAGAAGACATATATAGATTGAATATACGCAGTGGTCCTTGTGCAAAAAAAGATTAGAAAAAAATCTATTTGGCCTGCCTGTCACTGTGCTCAGTGTTCTGGGTCCGTGTGTGCTGGGGGTAAAATTTCTCCAAATAAATACGCAGCCAGCTAAGTGTTACAGCAGGCTTGCGCAAAATTATTTCCTGGCGTTCCCTAAGCGAACTCAGCCTCAAACCACAGGCCAATAAGCGGCACATTTAATTACAGTGTTGTGTTTCTGCATTCCTGGTAATACAGCATGCTGAGGTGTAGGGGTAGGCCTAGAGGACGTGGGCGCGGCTGAGGACGCGGAGGCCCTAGTCCGGGTGTGGGCACAGGCCGAGCTCCTGATCCTGGTGTAGCGCAGCCGACTGCTGCGGGATTAGGAGAGAGGCACGTTTCTGGCGTCCTCACATTCATAGCACATTTAATGGGTCCACGCGGTAGACCCTTATTAGAAAATGAGCAGTGTGAGCAGGTCCTGTCGTGGATGGCAGAAAGTGCTTCGGGCAACATATCGTCCACCCAGAGTTCTGCGCCGTCCACTGCTGCAACTCAGAATCCTCTGGCTGCTGCTCCTCCTTCCTCCCAGCCTCCTCACTCCATGAAAATGCGACATTCTGAGGAGCGGGCAGACTCCCAGGAACTGTTCTCGGACCCCTTCTCAGATTGGGCAGCAGTGGTTCCTCTCCCACCAGAGGAGTTTATCCTGACTGATGCCCAACCATTGCAAAGTTCCCGGGGTCCGGGGGATGAGGCTGGGGACTTCCGGCAACTGTCTCAAGACCTTTCAGTGGGTGAAGAGGCCGATGACGATGAGACACAGTTGTCTATCAGTGAGGTAGTAGTAAGGGCATTAAGTCCGAGGGAGGAGCGCACCGAGGATTCTGAGGAAGAGCAGCAGGACGATGAGGTGACTGACCCCACCTGGTTTGCTACGCCTACTGAGGACAGGTCTTCAGAGGGGGAGGCAAGGGCAGCAGCAGGGAAGGTTGCAAGAGGCAGTGCGGTGGCCAGGGGTAGAGGCAGGGCCAGACCGAATAATCCACCAACTGTTTCCCAAAGCGCCCCCTCGCGCCATGCCACCCTGCAGAGGCCGAGGTGCTCAAAGGTCTGGCAGTTTTTCACTGAGAGTGCAGACGACCGACGAACAGTGGTGTGCAACCTTTGTCGCGCCAAGATCAGCCAGGGAGCCACAACCACCAGCCTCACCACCACCAGCATGCGCAGACATATGATGGCCAAGCACCCCACAAGGTGGGACGAAGGCCGTTCACCGCCTCCGGTTTGCATCGCTGCCTCTCCCCCTGTGCCCCAACCTGCCACTGAGATCCAACCCCGCTCTGAGGACACAGGCACTACCGTCTCCTGGCCTGCACCCACACCCTCACCTCCGCTGTCCTCGGCCCCATCCACCAATGTCTCTCAGCGCACCGTCCAGCCGTCGCTAGCGCAAGTGTTTGAGCGCAAGCACGCCGCCACGCACCCGCATGCTCAAGCGTTAAACGTGGACATAGCAAAATTTATCAACCTGGAGATGCTGCCGTATAGGGTTGTGCAAATAGAGTCTTTCAAAAGTACGATGGCGGCGGCGGCCCCGCGCTACTCAGTTCCCAGTCGCCACTACTTTTCCCGATGTGCCGTCCCAGCCCTGCACGACCACGTCTCCCGCAACATTGTACGCGCCCTCACCAACGCGGTTACTGCCAAGGTCCACTTAACAACGGACACGTGGACAAGCACAGGCGGGCAGGGCCACTATATCTCCCTGATGGCACATTGGGTGAATTTAGTGGAGGCTGGGACCGAGTCAGAGCCTGGGACCGCTCACGTCCTACCCACCCCCAGAATTGCGGGCCACAGCTCGGTGCTGGTATCTGCGGCGGTGTATGCTTCCTCCACTAAACCACCCTCCTCCTCCTCCGCAACCTCTGTCTCGCAATCAAGATGTGTCAGCAGCAGCACGTCGCCAGCAGTCGGTGTCGCGTGGCGTGGCAGCACAGCGGTGGGCAAGCGTCAGCAGGCCGTGCTGAAACTACTCAGCTTAGGAGATAAGAGGCACACGGCCCACGAACTGCTGCAGGGTCTGACAGAGCAGACCGACCGCTGGCTTGCGCCCCTGAGCCTCCAACCGGGCATGGTCGTGTGTGACAATGGCCGTAACCTGGTGGCGGCTCTGCAGCTTGGCAGCCTCGCGCACGTGCCATGCCTGGCCCACGTCTTTAATTTGGTGGTTCAGCGCTTTCTGAAAAGCTACCCACGCTTGTCAGACCTGCTCGGAAAGGTGCGCCGGCTCTGCGCACATTTCCGCAAGTCCCACACGGACGCTGCCACCCTGCGCACCCTGCAACATCGGTTTAATCTGCCAGTGCACCGACTGCTGTGCGACGTGCCCACACGGTGGAACTCTACGCTCCACATGTTGGCCAGGCTCTATGAGCAGCGTAGAGCTATAGTGGAATACCAACTCCAACATGGGCGGCGCAGTGGGAGTCAGCCTCCTCAATTCTTTTCAGAAGAGTGGGCCTGGTTGGCAGACATCTGCCAGGTCCTTGGAAACTTTGAGGAGTCTACCCAGGTGGTGAGTGGCGATGGTGCAATCATTAGCGTCACCATTCCTCTGCTATGCCTCTTGAGAAGTTCCCTGCAAAGCATAAAGGCAGACGCTTTGCACTCGGAAACAGAGCCGGGGGAAGACAGTATATCGCTGGATAGTCAGAGCACCCTCCTGTCTATATCTCAGCGCGGTGAGGAGGAGGAGGAGGAGGAAGATGAGAAGGAGGGGGAAGACACAGCTTGGCCCACTGGTGAGGGTAGACATGCTGGTGGCCTGTCATCCTTTCAGCGTGTATGGCCTGAGGAGGAGGAGGAGGAGGAGGATCCTGAAAGTGATCTTCCTAGTGAGGACAGCCATGTGTTGCGTACAGGTTCCCTGGCACACATGGCTGACTTCATGTTAGGATGCCTTTCTCGTGACCCTCGCGTTACACGCATTCTGGCCACTACGGATTACTGGGTGTACACACTGCTCGACCCACGGTATAAGGAGAACCTTTCCACTCTCATACCCGAAGAGGAAAGGGGTTCGAGAGTGTTGCTATACCACAGGACCCTGGCGGACAAACTGATGGTAAAATTCCCATCCGACAGCGGTAGTGGCCGAAGGCGCAGTTCCGAGGGCCAGGTAGCAGGGGAGGCGCTGAGATCAGGCAGGATGTACAGCACAGGCAGGCCAACACTCTTTAAGGCCCTTGACAGCTTTATGGCTCCCCAGCAAGACTGTGTCACTGCTCCCCAGTCACGGCTGAGTTGGCGGGAGCACTGTAAAAGGATGGTGAGGGAGTACGTAGCCGATCGCACGACCGTCCTCCGTGACGCCTCTGCCCCCTACAACTACTGGGTGTCGAAGCTAGACACGTGGCCTGAACTCGCGCTGTATGCCCTGGAGGTGCTTGCTTGTCCTGCGGCTAGCGTCTTGTCAGAGAGGGTGTTTAGTGCGGCTGGGGGAATCATCACAGATAAGCGTACCCGCCTGTCAACCGACAGTGCCGACAGGCTTACACTCATCAAGATGAACAAAGCCTGGATTTCCCCAGACTTCTCTTCTCCACCAGCGGACAGCAGCGATACCTAAACAATACGTAGGCTGCACCCGCGGATGGAAGCATTGCTTTCTATCACCATCAAAAACGTGAACCTTTTAGCTTCATCAATCTGTGTATAATATTCATCCTCCTCCTCCTGCTCCTCCTCCTGAAACCTGATGGAATCATGCCGAACGGGCAATTTTTCTTGGGCCCACAAGGCTCAGTCATATAATTTTTGTAAACAATTTTTATACGTTTCAATGCTCATTAAAGCGTTGAAACTTTCACCTGAACCAATTTTTATTTTAACTGGGCTGCCTCCAGGCCTAGTTACCAATTAAGCCACATTAACCAAAGCGATTAATGGGTTTCACCTGCCCTCTTGGTTGGGCATGGGCAATTTTTCTGAGGTACATTAGTACTGTTGGTACACCAATTTTTTGGGGCCCTCGCCTACAGTGTAATCCAATTAATTTTTTGCCCACCTGCATTAAAGCTGACATTACATCAGCTGTGATGGGCAATGCAATGGGATATATTTATGTACCGCCGGTGGCTTCCTGGCACCCACCCATGCTGTCGGTCCACACGGAGTTGTAACTGCATGTGTCTACTTCTAAAGAACCCCAGTCTGACTGGGGCATGCAGTGTGGGCCGAAGCCCACCTGCATTAAACATGACATTACCTCAGCTGTGATGGGCAATGCAATGGGATATATTTATGTACCGCCGGTGGCTTCCTGGCACCCACCCATGCTGTCGGTCCACACGGAGTTGTAACTCCATGTGTACACTTCTAAAGAACCCCAGTCTGACTGGGGCATGCAGTGTGGGCCGAAGCCCACCTGCATTTAATCGGACGTTACCTCAGCTGTGATGGGCACTGCAATGGGATACATTTATGTACAGCCGGTGGGTTCCAGGGAGCCACCCATGCTGTGGGTGCACACGGAATTCCCATTGCGGAGTTGTACCTGCCTGTGACTATTTATAAAAAAACTGCGGTCTGACTGGGGCATGCAGACACCTTGACAGAATGAATAGTGTGTGGCACATAGGTTCCCCATTGCTATGCCCACGTGTGCAGCTCCTGATGGCGGTGGCACAGGATTATATTTCTCATTGCTTCTGTACGGCATTGTGGGCTATCGCCCTGCCCCTTTTAAAGAGGGTCGCTGCCTAGCCGTGCCAACCCTCTGCAGTGTGTGCCTGCGGTTCCTCTGGCAGACGCACTTATAAATAGACATGAGGGTGGTGTGGCATGAGGGCAGCTGACGGCTGCGCAGGGACACTTTGGTGTGCGCTGTGGACACTGCGTCGTGGGGGGGGGGGGTTGGGCAGCATGTAACCCAGGATAAGTGGCAGCGGAGTGTCATGCAGGCAGTGATTGTGCTTTGTTGGAGGTAGTGTGGTGCTTAGCTAAGGTATGCATTGCTAATGAGGGCTTTTCAGAAGTAAAAGTTGTTGGGAGGGGGGGGGGGCACTCTTGCCGCTATTGTGGCTTAATAGTGAGACCTGGGTACTTGAGATGCAGCCCAACATGTAGCAATACGTAGGCTGCACCCACGGATGGAAGCATCGTTCTGTATCCCCATCAAAAACGGGGACCTTTTAGCTTCATCATTCTGTGTATAATATTCCTCCTCCTCCTCCTGCTCCTCCTCCTGAAACCTCACATAATCACGCCGAACAGGCAATTTTTCTTAGGCCCACAAGGCTCAGTCATATAATTTTTCTAAACAATTTTTATACGTTTCAATGCTCATTAAAGCGTTGAAACTTTCCCCTCCAACAATTTTTATTTTAACTGGGCTGCCTCCTGGCCTAGTTACCAATTAAGCCACATTAACCAAAGCGATTAATGGGTTTCACCTGCCCTCTTGGTTGGCCATGCCCAATTTTTCTGATGTACATTAGTACTGTTGATACAGCAATTTTTGTGGGCCCTCGCCTACAGTGTAATCAAATGAATTTTTAGCCCACCTGCATTACAGCTGACGTTACATCCGCTGTGTTGGGCATTGCAATGGGATATTTTTATGTACCGCCGGTGGCTTCCTGGCACCCACCCATGCTGTCGGTCCACAGGGAGTTGTAAATGCATCTGTTTCCACTTCTAAAGAACCCCAGTCTGACTGGGGCATGCAGTGTGGGCCGAAGCCCACCTGCATTAAGCACGACATTACTACCTCAGCTGTGTTGGGCAATGCAATGGGATATTTTTATGTACCGCCGGTGGGTTCCAGGGAGCCACCCATGCTGTGGGTGCACACGGAATTCCCATTGCGGAGTTGTACCTGCCTGTGACTATTTATAAATAACCGCGGTCTGACTGGGGCGTGCAGACACCTTGACAGAATGAATAGTGTGTGGCACATAGGTTCCCCATTGCTATGCCCACGTGTGCAGCTCCAGATGGAGGTGGCACAGGATTGGATTTCTCATTGCTTCTGTACAGCATTGTGGGCTATCGCCCCACCCCTTTTAAAGAGGGTCGCTGCCTAGCCGTGCCAACCCTCTGCAGTGTGTGCCTGCGGTTCCTCTGGCAGACGCACTTATAAATAGACATGAGTGTGGCGTGGCATGAGGGCAGCTGAAGGCTGCGCAGGGACAGTTTGGTGTGTGCTGTGGACACTGGGTCGTGGGGGGGGGGGGATTGGCAGCATGTAACCCAGGAGAAGTGGCAGCGGAGTGTCATGCAGGCAGTGATTGTGCTTTGTTGGAGGTAGTGTGGTGCTTAGCTAAGGTATCCATTGCTAATGAGGGCTTTTCAGAAGTAAAAGTTGTTGGGAGGGGGGGGGGCCCACTCTTGCGGCTATTGTGGCTTAATAGTGGGACCTGGGAACTTGAGATGCAGCCCAACATGTAGCCCCTCGCCTGCCCTATCCGTTGCTGTGTCGTTCCCATCACTTTGTAGAATTGCCCAGATTTTCACAAATGAAAACCTTAGCGAGCATCGGCGATATACAAAAATGCTCGGGTCGCCCATTGACTTCAATGGGGTTCGTTACTCGAAACGAACCCTCGAGCATCGCGAAAAATTCGTCTCGAGTAACGAGCACCCGAGCATTTTGGTGCTCGCTCATCTCTAATAGTTGACTTAAATATACAAGAGACTGTGACCCACGTTTTAAAGATTACTTTTGGATGTTTGTTGTCAAGGTGTTGAGCTTTAAGTTCTCCTAAGAGAGTTACAAGTGCATCTTTTGAAAGGTTTTACTCGTCTGACAGGATCCACAGGATATGCCATGGAATTCTGATAGCTGCAGGTCCTACTAATGGAATCCACACCTATCTCTAGGTCTTGCCACCATAGGCCCCAGCCCAACTGAATATGTGGTCGACGATGGTCAAGAATTTTGAAAACAGCCAAGTACACATTCTATACTG
This sequence comes from Eleutherodactylus coqui, assembly GCF_035609145.1. NCBI lineage: Eukaryota > Metazoa > Chordata > Amphibia > Anura > Eleutherodactylidae > Eleutherodactylus > Eleutherodactylus coqui. The sequence goes on from NC_089837.1 coordinate 406,382,533, forward strand.
TTTCTGTAACTCCCATAGAAGTGAATGGGAGTAACAGACACAGCTTAATAGAACAAGCTATGCTATTTATGAAGCTTCCAAGTTACAGAAAAAGAGTAGCTTGCTGTGCTGTACTGTTTTTTATAACTATCTTTCGCTTCAATGGGAGTTATGGAAAAAGCATAAGACAACCAGCGTGGGCTGTTTTCATAACTCTTAACAACTCCTGGCCTCTGCATTCAGCTGGGCTTAGGATAATGAGGACTAGAATTAAAGAAATATGCAGGTCACTGTTGTGGGACCTGCATCTATCAGATTTTTATGGTATATACTGTAGATATGCCATGAAACTCTCAGATGGGAATATCCCTTTAAGGATAGAGTGACCATATGCTATTCGGTTGTGTTCCAAAGTTTGTTGCTAGATTGTTGAATCCAGTCAACTTCTTATAAGGAGGAACACTTTAGAGTATAAATTTGGTGCATTATAGTCCATGCATACAAATGTAACAAGTATACCGGGTTGCTCGAAATTTGTGTGTTTATACAGGGTGAGGCAAGAGACTGTAAACATTTTTTGCTAGTGTAAGGCCTCATGTCCACAGCATTTGTGTATTCCAAGTGCGCAATCCCGCAGTGGAATGCACCTGTGCCCACAGCAATGGATATTTTCTTACCATTCTGGATGTGGTGCGGGTCTTCTCCATCCCGGCCGGATCTTCTTTCTTCTGCACGGCATGGGTGTGCTGGCTGATGTGCCACGTGCATGCACAGTGCATTTTTTAACAAATCTCCTCCTTTCTCGTTGATTGGATGACTTCCATTGTCTTCAATGGTAGCCATCCGTGTGGGAAATGGAGAATGGAGCATGCTGCATTTTTTTCCCGCACAGGTGATACACAAATCAGGAAAAATGACATACGCAGATATTTAATTACCTGCGGATGCCCAATGATTGTCTATTGGCTGATTGAACTGCGGATCACACATGTGGATCACTCACGTGTGGATCACTGCGGATCACTCACGATTTCCGCAATTCAGTTATGCCCGTGGACATGAGGCCTTATACTATAGGAAATTTACTTCCTATGTGTGAGAGTAGAAATTTGATGGGAGCTCCATTTTTTGGTGTAGGAGAAGTTTTCAGAGGCCATTTTGAACTCTGCCGTATGGAATCCAATTCAGGTTTTTCAAAGAGAAGGTGGTCATATGATATTTTCATCTTGGCTACAATTTACTTATAAACACCCTGGAAATGTCATTTTAACCTAATTTTAACACTGACACATAACTTAACAGTGAAAAGTACCTATGGATGTAACAGGATACCATATTCACATCTGTGCTCAGTGAGAACAGTAAGTTTCCACTTTACTTTGAATTGGATGATGCACCACCAAATTTTTCTGTGCTTGTACGTAGATGGCTGGATGTGCAACTTCCTGGGCACTGGATTAGGTGTGGAGGTCCAATTAAAAGGCCATCAAGGTTGCCATACTTAACATCTTAGGACTTTTATCCCTGGGGCCATTAAAGGTCCCTTGTGTATGCAGAAAAAAATATGCAATATGGTTCACCTAAAATGGTGAATCCTATAGTGCTGTGAAAAATATCACCTGCAGCTCTTCATCATGTTCATGAAGACTAAATGTTTAGCCATGTGCATCTAGAAGAATAGTGAAAACATCAAACACATCATGTAAAGCATTTTGTGAAACTCATTTAACTCCTAAACAAGTAAAGATAGGGCAAAAACAACACTTCCAGTACATTTCATCCAAACGTGTCTGTGTGTTCTCTGTTTTCATTTTGAGACATTTATCCTTGTAAATATCAATAGAAACTGGAAACATTGAGGTACTCTAAAACTTTTTACTGGTAGTGTATATAATACAGACTTGAGCTGTGTTAATGTAAAAATAAATAGAAAAATTGAAATGCTCTAAAATGTTTGACTGGGATATTTATATGTCTCCTGATCTACACATCCAACTGATAGGACAGAGATGGCTTGATAGTAGGTCATCTGTAGCAATGATCACATGGAAAACTGAAGAGTCCAGCACATATCTAGTCTTGAGGAATTTACAGTATTTTGAAGCATTTATTGTTTCCAATGTTGTTATATAGTAAGGACTTGGGGGGCTTATGTAAGTAATTTCTGGGAACATGTAATTCAATTTTAGAGGGTTAAGCCTTTTGCTAATTTTTTCCTTCCTATTTAGGAGATAAAATATACTGTCATTCAGGATAATGCATTATTGAATTTTTGTAATACTAGTAAATAATTTGAGAGATATATCTCTGGCCAGTAAGGGAATAGTTTTTATTGCTAAATATGTGATGTACTATGGTTTCCATTTAGAGTCAAAATTTAGTTTTAAAAGTTTAATTGTCAGCTCATGTTTAATCCTAGAGCTTCTGATTTATCTAGATTACCTTTAAAGTTGAACAATGCTCCAACTGGTTAAAAAAAAAGATGAATACTGGTATTTTGACTCTTGGTTCAGACTTTATTATCAGGAGGTCATCCATAAAAATGGCAATTTTGTGCCTTAAGATTTCTAGTTTTGATGGATTCAATTGAGGTTTCCATAACTTCAGCAAAAAGATAATATTTGAAAAGATGAGGAAGGTGTGTCATTTATGCTGAATAATAACTGTGGTGTGGGAATGTATTATAGGTAGAGATGAGCGAGCACCAAAATGCTCGGGTGCTCATTACTCGGGACGAAATTATCGCGATGCTCGAGGGTTCGTTTCGAGTAACGAACCCCATTGAAGTCAATGGGCGACTCGAGCATTTTTGTATATCACCGATGCTCGCTAAGGTTTCCATTTATGAAAATCGGGGCAATTCAAGAAAGTGATGGGAACGACACAGCAACGGATACGGCAGGCGAGGGGCTACATGTTGGGCTGCATCTCAAGTTCCCAGGTCTCACTATTAAGCCACAATAGCGGCAAGAGTGCCCCCCCCCCCCCTCCCAACAACTTTTACTTCTGAAAAGCCCTCATTAGCAATGCATACCTTAGCTAAGCACCACACTACCTCCAACAAAGCACAATCACTGCCTGCATGACACTCCGCTGCCACTTATCCTGGGTTACATGCTGCCCAACCCCCCCCCCCCACGACGCAGTGTCCACAGCGCACACCAAAGTGTCCCTGCGCAGCCGTCAGCTGCCCTCATGCCACACCACCCTCATGTCTATTTATAAGTGCGTCTGCCAGAGGAACCGCAGGCACACACTGCAGAGGGTTGGCACGGCTAGGCAGCGACCCTCTTTAAAAGGGGCAGGGCGATAGCCCACAATGCCGTACAGAAGCAATGAGAAATATAATCCTGTGCCACCGCCATCAGGAGCTGCACACGTGGGCATAGCAATGGGGAACCTATGTGCCACACACTATTCATTCTGTCAAGGTGTCTGCATGCCCCAGTCAGACCGCAGTTTTTTATAAATAGTCACAGGCAGGTACAACTCCGCAATGGGAATTCCGTGTGCACCCACAGCATGGGTGGCTCCCTGGAACCCACCGGCTGTACATAAATGTATCCCATTGCAGTGCCCATCACAGCTGAGGTAATGTCATGTTTAATGCAGGTGGGCTTCGGCCCACACTGCATGCCCCAGTCAGACTGGGGTTCTTTAGAAGTAGACACATGCAGTTACAACTCCCTGTGGACCCACAGCATGGGTGGGTGCCAGGAAGCCACCGGCGGTACATAAATATATCCCATTGCATTGCCCATCACAGCTGATGTAATGTCAGCTTTAATGCAGGTGGGCAAAAAATTAATTGGATTACACTGTAGGCGAGGGCCCCAAAAAATTGGTGTACCAACAGTACTAATGTACCTCAGAAAAATTGCCCATGCCCAACCAAGAGGGCAGGTGAAACCCATTAATCGCTTTGGTTAATGTGGCTTAATTGGTAACTAGGCCTGGAGGCAGCCCAGTTAAAATAAAAATTGGTTCAGGTGAAAGTTTCAACGCTTTAATGAGCATTGAAACGTATAAAAATTGTTTACAAAAATTATATGACTGAGCCTTGTGGGCCCAAGAAAAATTGCCCGTTCGGCATGATTCCGTCAGGTTTCAGGAGGAGGAGCAGGAGGAGGAGGATGAATATTAAACACAGATTGATGAAGCTAAAAGGTCCACGTTTTTGATGGTGATAGAAAGCAATGCTTCCATCCGCGGGTGCAGCCTACGTATTGTTTAGGTATCGCTGCTGTCCGCTGGTGGAGAAGAGAAGTCTGGGGAAATCCAGGCTTTGTTCATCTTGATGAGTGTAAGCCTGTCGGCACTGTCGGTTGACAGGCGGGTACTCTTTTCTGTGATGATTCCCCCAGCCGCACTAAACACCCTCTCTGACAAGACGCTAGCCGCAGGACAAGCAAGCACCTCCAGGGCATACAGCGCGACTTCAGGCCACGTGTCCAGCTTCGACACCCAGTAGTTGTAGGGGGCAGAGGCGTCACGGAGGACGGTCGTGCGATCGGCTACGTACTCCCTCACCATCCTTTTACAGTGCTCCCGCCGACTCAGCCTTGACTGGGGAGCGGTGACATAGTCTTGCTGGGGAGCCATAAAGCTGTCAAAGGCCTTAGAGAGTGTTCCAGTGGTATAGCATCACTCTCGAACCCCTTTCCTCTTCGGGTATGAGAGTGGAAAGGTTCTCCTTATACCGTGGGTCGAGCAGTGTGTACACCCAGTAATCCGTAGTGGCCAGAATGCGTGTAACACAAGAGTCACGAGCAAGGCATCCTAAAATGAAGTCAGCCATGTGTGCCAGGGTACCTGTACGCAATACATGGCTGTCCTCACTAGGAAGATCACTTTCAGGATCCTCCTCCTCCTCAGGCCATACACACTGAAAGGATGACAGGCAAGCAGCATGGGTACCCTCAACAGTGGGCCAAGCTGTCTCTTCCCCCTCCTCCTCATCCTCCTCATGCTCCTCCTCAACGCGCTGAGATATAGACAGGAGGGTGCTCTGACTATCCAGCGACATACTGTCTCCCCCCCCCCCCCTGTTTCCGAGTGAAAAGCGTCTGCCTTTATGCTTTGCAGGGAACTTCTCAAGAGGCATAGCAGAGGAATGGTGACGCTAATGATTGCAGCATCGCCGCTCACCATCTGGGTAGACTCCTTAAAGTTTCCAAGGACCTGGCAGATGTCTGCCAACCAGGCCCACTCTTCTGTAAAGAATTGAGGAGGCTGACTCCCACTGCGCCGCCCATGTTGGAGTTGGTATTCCACTATAGCTCTACGCTGCTCATAGAGCCTGGCCAACATGTGGAGCGTAGAGTTCCACCGTGTGGGCACGTTGGACAGCAGTCGGTGCACTGGCAGATGAAACCGATGTTGCAGGGTGCGCAGGGTGGCAGCGTCCGTGTGGGACTTGCGGAAATGTGCGCAGAGCCGGCGCACCTTTCCGAGCAGGTCTGACAAGCGTGGGTAGCTTTTCAGAAAGCGCTGAACCACCAAATTAAAGACGTGGGCCAGGCATGGCACGTGCGTGAGGCTGCCGAGCTGCAGAGCCGCCACCAGGTTACGGCCGTTGTCACACACGACCATGCCCGGTTGGATGCTTAGCGGCGCAAGCCAGCGGTCGGTCTGCTCTGTCAGACCCTGCAGCAGTTTGTGGGCCGTGTGCCTCTTATCTCCTAAGCTGAGTAGTTTCAGCACGGCCTGCTGACGCTTGCCCACCGCTGTGCTGCCACGCCGCGCGACACCTACTGCTGGTGACATGCTGCTGCTGACACATCTTGATTGCGAGACAGAGGTTGCGTAGGAGGAGGAGGAGGGTGGTTTAGTGGAGGAAGCATACACCGCCGCAGATACCACCACCGAGCTGGGGCCTGCAATTCTGGGGGTGGGTAGGACGTGAGCGGTCCCAGGCTCTGACTCTGTCCCAGCCTCCACTAAATTCACCCAATGTGCCGTCAGGGAGATATAGTGGCCCTGCCCGCCTGTGCTTGTCCACGTGTCCGTTGTTAAGTGGACCTTGGCAGTAACCGCGTTGGTGAGGGCGCGTACAATGTTGCGGGAGACGTGGTCGTGCAGGGCTGGGACAGCACATTGGGAAAAATCGTGGCGACTGGGAACTGAGTAGTGCGGGGCCGCCACCGCCATCATACTTTTGAAAGCCTCCGTTTCCACAACCCTATACGGCAGCATCTCCAGGCTGATAAATTTGGCTATGTGCACGTTTAACGCTTGAGCGGGTGGGTGCGTGGCGGCGTACTTGCGCTTGCGCTCCAACACTTGCGCTAGCGACGGCTGGACGGTGCGCTGACAGACATTGGTGGATGGGGCCGAGGACAGCGGAGGTGAGGGTGTGGGTGCAGGCCAGGAGACGGTAGTGCCTGTGTCCTGAGAGGGGGGTTCGATCTCAGTGGCAGGTTGGGGCACAGGGGGAGAGGCAGCGGTGCAAACCGGAGGCGGTGAACGGCCTTCGTCCCACCTTGTGGGGTGCTTGGCCATCATATGTCTGCGCATGCTGGTGGTAGTGAGGCTGGTGGTGGTGGCTCCCCGGCTGATCTTGGCACGACAAAGATTGCACACCACTGTTCGTCGGTCGTCTGCACTCTCAGTGAAAAACTGCCAGACCTTTGAGCACCTCGGCCTCTGCAGGGTGGCATGGCGCGAGGGGTCGCTCTGGGAAACAGTTTGTGGATTATTCGATCTGGCCCTGCCTCTGCCCCTGGACACCGCACTGCCTCTTGCAACCTGCCCTGCTGCTGCCCTTGCCTCCCCCTCTGAAGACCTGTCCTCAGTAGGCGTAGCAAACCAGGTGGGGTCAGTCACCTTATCGTCCTGCTGCTCTTCCTCCGAATCCTCTGTGCGCTCCTCCCTCGGACTTACTGCCCTTACTACTACCTCACTGCAAGACAACTGTGTCTCATCGTCATCGTCCTCCTCACCCACTGAAAGGTCTTGAGACAGTTGCCGGAAGTCCCCAGCCTCATCCCCCGGACCCCGGGAACTTTCCAATGGTTGTGCATCAGTGACGATAAACTCCTCTGGTGGGAGAGGAACCACTGCTGCCCAATCTGAGCAGGGGCCCGAGAACAGTTCCTGGGAGTCTTCCCGCTCCTGAGCATGTGTCATTGTAGTGGAGTGAGGAGGCTGGGAGGAAGGAGGAGCAGCAGCCAGAGGATTCAGAGTTGCAGCAGTGGACGGCATAGAACTCTGGGTGTTCGATAGATTGCTGGATGCACTTTCTGCCATCCACGACAGGACCTGCTCACACTGCTCATTTTCTAATAAAGGTCTACCGCGTGGACCCATTAATTGTGAGATGAATGTGGGGACGCCAGAAACGTGCCTCTCTCCTAATCCCGCAGCAGTCGGCTGCGATACACCTGGATCAGGAGCTTGGCCTGTGCCCACACCCTGACTTGGGCCTCCGCGTCCTCGCCCGCGTCCACGTCCTCTAGGCCTACCCCTACACCTCAGCATGGTGTATTACCAGTAGTGCAGAAACAGAACGCTGTAATTAAATGTGCCGCTTATTGGCCTGTGGTTGGAGGCTGACTTAGCTTACGGAACGCCAGGAAATAATTTTGCGCAAGCCTGCTGTAACACTTAGCTGGCTGTGTATGAATTAGGAGGACAACTACACCCAGCACAGACCCAGTACACTGAGGACAGTCACAGGCAGCCCAAATAGATTTTTTTTCCCAAATGTTTTTGGAAAGGCCCACTGCCTATATTCAATAAATATATGTCTTCTGTCCCTGCCTCACCGCTACTGGCCCTGGAGTATGTAAAATAACTGCAGACTGTTGCACTGTGGACAGGAATACAGCGGTGATGTAACAGCCAACACAGAGCCAGGAAATAATTTTGCGCAAGCCTGCTGTAACACTTAGCTGGCTGCGTCTGAATTAGGAGGACAACTACACCCAGCACAGACCCAGTACACTGAGGACAGTCACAGGCAGCCCAAATAGATTTTTTCCCCCAAGTGTTTTTGGAAAGGCCCACTGCCTATATTCAATAAATATGTCTTCTGTCCCTGCGTCACCACTACTGGCCCTGGAGTATGTAAAATAACTGCAGACTGTTGCACTGTGGACTGGAATGTGATTTAACAGCCAACACAGAGCCAGGAAATAATTTTGCGCAAGCCTGCTGTAACACTTAGCTGGCTGCGTATGAATTTGGAGGACAACTACACCCAGCACAGACCCAGTACACTGAGGACAGTCACAGGCAGCCCAAATAGATTTTTTTCTCAAAATGTTTTTGGAAAAGCCCACTGCCTATATTCAATAAATATGTCTTCTGTCCCTGCGTCACCACTACTGGCCCTGGAGTATGTAAAATAACTGCAGACTGTTGCACTGTGGACTGGAATGTGATGTAACAGCCAACACAGAGCCAGGAAATAATTTTGCGCAAGCCTGCTGTAACACTTAGCTGGCTGCGTATGAATTAGGAGGACAACTACACCCAGCACAGACCCAGTACACTGAGGACAGTCACAGGCAGCCCAAATAGATTTTTTTCCCCAAATGTTTTTGGAAAGGCCCACTGCCTATATTCAATAAATATATGTCTTCTGTCCCTGCCTCACCACCACTACTGGCCCTGGAGTATGTATAATTACTGCAGGGCGCAATGCTATGCACGGCCGATATACAAAAAAAAAAAATGTGCAACACTGCAAAAAGCAGCCTCCACACTACTGCACACGGTTAGATGTGGCCCTAAGAAGGACCGTTGGGGTTCTTGAAGCCTAAAATACTCCTAACATTCTCCCTATAGCAGCTCCGGCACCAACAGCACTTTCCCTCCTCTATGTCAGAATAAATCTGTGCGAGCAGCGGGAGGGGCCGATTTTTATACTCGGGTGACACCTGATCTCGCCAGCCACTCACTGCAGGGGGGTGGTATAGGGCTTGAACGTCGCAGGGGGGAGTTGTAATGCCTTCCCTGTCTTTCTATTGGCCAGAAAAGCGCGCTAACGTCTCAGAGATGAAAGTGAAAGTAACTCGAACATCGCGTGGTACTCGTCACGAGTAACGAGCATCTCGAACACGCTAATACTCGAACGAGTATCAAGCTAGGACGAGTACGTTCGCTCATCTCTAATTATAGGTGATATAATAGCTGTGGGAAAGTTATAACATATTAGAGTTTCTTGAATATATGTCTAGCCCACCCTTTCAAACGCTTTCTCAGTGCTTGTTTGGTATGTTAAAGTATGTTTCATAAATGTATTGAATTGTCTCTATTATAGTAAAAATTCCATTTTACCTCTATTCTGTGGATCAATACCATTATTTTGATACAAAATTTGTATAATGTTTGTGTTACGATCGTGTGGGCAAACTAAGGATGGGAGCCCACACGATTGTACCCAGGAGATTCACACGGAATTCAGGCAACTGACCCTGTGCTACAATGGGGATGACAGTGGACCTACCTAAGTGGGGACATTGCTCCAATAAGAGTGCGGCCCAGCGGTCTTCGGATCTGGGACCTAGCTGATCCTAGGAGCCACAGGACAGGAGACATACACATGCCACATGACAGGGACAGACAAACAGGATACACAGAGCCAGAAAACACAGCATACAGCATACAAAATGCAACCACTAGTAACAGAGGATAAGCTGAATGTAAATACCAGGTATTAGTTGACATTTTGTTCAAAACGTGGAAGCTAGCGGGCCAACTTCACGGCCCCTGGTTATACTGCTAGTCCCTACACTAACCAGGAGTACAGCAGAACTGGACACAGTTCACACAGAACGCTGCAACAGGACAGGTCACAGATCACACAGCAAGCTTGCAACAGGACAGAATAGAGCACAGGTCACAGATCACACAGCAAGCTTGCAACAGGACAGAACAGAGCACAGGTCAGAGATCACACAGCAAGCTTGCAACAGGACAGACAACCAGGGAACGGACTCACAGCAGACTACAACATACAGTGGAAAGTACACGGACTCCACCCAAAACTCACATGCGCACAGATGAACCTCACAGCAAATCTATGTGTCCTCTTACAAGGGGGATAGACAGTCAGCCACCGAGCTGACATAGGGAGCAGTGTCAGGGATCCACATTCTAACGCACAGAGAGAGACACAACCAGACCTACTTACATACAAGTTCTGAGTGGGAACAAGGCAGATATCTCCAAACAGTACAAGACCAATTTGGACAAGGATTCATGACTGCTCTCTCTGAAACCAGCCAGAGACTGACCAGAGCAGGGTTTATATGTGAGCACAGACCCAGGAGATTTGCTAGATGGAAGTACTACACCCAGCTAGCTCAATCAATTCACCACCTATGCGGCTGTGCTGCTAGAAGTACATAGTACAACAGATCCCAGCAGCACATCCTGACAGTTTGTTATGTTTTGCTACTTTAAAAAAACAGAAAAAAAACAGAGCTACATAATTTGTTTTTCCTTGATGGAGCTACTTGAGGTCCTGTCTTTCACAGAATGAGTTGTAGATTTTACTGGTAACATTTTAGAGTTCATGAAGTGATTAAAAAGAATATGTTTTTCAACTCTACAAATCCCATCTGCTTAGCATCTGTAATGCTGTACTGCAAGGCTCACACCCTCAAAGTATATATCTTACTAATTCGTCCATGGTATGTTGCCTCTTCATGAATCCTGCCTAGTCATGGGAGATTAAATAAGAGAAAATGTTGGCTAGTCTTGTGATCATTAAAGAAGTATAACTTTTTAGGTCTGTGTTAAGGTTTTAGGTCTTTTTAGGTCTGTCTTTAGGTTTTGGGAAGTTCAGCACCAGGGTGGCAAGCATCTCTTTAGGTAGTTGACAGCCTTCAAAACGTATAATTGTATAAAGTTGTCAGTCCATATAATAATCATTAGTTAGCCCATCAGGCCCTGGTGATTTGTTGGCTTTTAGAAATGTTACTATTTCTAGTATTTTATAGAATGAAAAGGGTTAAGAACAGAGATGAGCGAGTATACTCGCTAAGGCACATTACTCGAGCGAGTAGTGCCTTAGTCGAGTATTTCCCCACTTGTCTCTAAAGATTCGGGGCCAGCGGGGGACGGGGAGCGGCGGGGGAGAGCGGGGAGGAACGGAGGGGAGATCTCTCTCTCCCTCTCTCCCCCCCGCTCACCCCTGCTCCCCGCCGCAACTCACCTGTCACCGGCACCGGCCCCCCAATCTTTAGAGACGAGCGGGGAGATACTCGGCTAAGGCACTACTCACTCGAGTAATGTGCCTTAGCGAGTATACTCGCTCATCTCTAGTTAAGAATGCTGGGCTGCTTGTAGTTCAGCGAGTTGTGAGAGGGAAATACTGTTGCTTATTGTTCTTCTGAGTAGACTGAGTAATTGATGAAAGATTATATAAAGTGATATGGTAAGCAACAAAACTATCAACTATGTTCCTGGAGGCTAAAGACACATTTGTTTTCTTGATCAAAGAGGTAAGGCATCTTAGACTTGCGCAATTGGACTGCAAGGGCCATTTTACACAGAACACTTATCTTTATGTTTATCACTTGATTGTATGAAATTGAACAATAACACTGGTCTAAATTTGCTGATGATATTTGATCTCTGTAGATTTCTATGTGCTGAATTACAATATCACATTTGTTTATTCCAGTCATGACCGGTTTACCTAGAAATCACTGATATTGTTTTTGATAAACAGACTGTTCATTATGTGTCTATTGAACACATATGACATATCTTTATGATTGACATATGTAATAAATGAGCTAGAAGCTGAGGACCTAATCATAGAGGTATCTATGATTGATTCTTTCAGAACAGATTAAATAAACAGAGAGCTAGAACTGATAAATAATGTTGAACTCTTTCGTGATTCTGGCATATGAATGAAGGTGTTATTATTACTCATTAATCTTATTGTAGTATACTGTAATAACTTCAATAGACAGTTTCCACCCAATTGCTTCAATAGGTAGTTATTCTTGTGAAAGAAGGTGTGAGGTAGGAATACAATGAACTGGATAATAATAAATAGTCTTACAAAGTAGAAGCCTGTAGATATAAGTCATAGCCTGCATTGAGTGTCTACAAGAAAGAGATCATCAATGTGCCAAGGAAAAACAAGGGGTAAAAGCTATGTGCCACTTTTCACCTTATACTATTAAAGGCTCTTCAACATGGGGAGACAGTCGGGTAAAAGGCTGCACGAGCACTGTTATCACCGCTAAGGTCGTCAGCACTCATACAGAGCATTTACACTGACAGAAATCACCGCTGGATCGTTGGCTTCTTGCTCAGCATTTTATCTTCTATGTGAAGTGCTGAGTGGAGAGTGTTTACTCAGAATGACAAGCCCGCAATCCAGTGATGGGTTTTAAGTTGACTGAAAATCAGCTTTACAAACCTCTAAATGAAAAGTGAATGATTTTTGTAGATTTACACTGCACAATTATCAATCAAACTTGTTTGTTTGAAGGAATTTTGAGAGATAATCGTCTCGTGTACACGGCCCATAAGTAATGTTTGATTGATCTGACGAGATACCATATACTATGTTTTCTAGTTGTAAGCTCATTGCTACACATTCCTACATTAACATACCATCTTATCATACATATGAATATGTCTTACATAATAATATGTCACATGGTATGAGGTACATTTAGCAGATAACTATAGTTAAAGTGTTTGATTTAAGTAACTTTCTATTTTTGCCCCCAAAAATTTGTGATTACCATAAAAAACATGGAAAGGGATGCTTGGTCTGCTTTTTCTGATATTGTGACAAACGTTCTAGACAATACTAGAAATTATATACTCCTAGTTCAAACTTTGATGACTTCCTTTCATAGATGGGAAGTAAACATTAATGCATTTCCTTCACAGTCATCTAAACTTCATCCACCTCCAAAATCTTGGAGCTCTGAGTGAGGGACAAGGAGAACACTCCCACCAGGACATTAGGACCATGGAACATAAACATCAATATAATGAAGAATTCCTCAAGAGAGGTATATTAAAGGGCATGGAGAATGAGAGAATATTAAGGTTCATAGAGGGTGTAATTATTCTGCCTTCAAATATAATGTGGATAAATGCAATATAGAGTTATATTTCTCTAAAATATGGGCATGGATGGGAGCAGGATCAAATCATGAGATAAACCCAGTTTTAGTAGAGATAGTTTTGGTAATAAGTAGTTTGTAAATTGCTATATTTTTTAGTTATTGCAAAGAGGGGGATGGGGTTGGGGACTACGTAGGTAGCTGTAGACTCCATAGATGGCCACATAGTCATGTTGAAGTCTCCCGCAACTATAAATGGGTCTTTTGTGGGAGTCTAGGATTTTGAAGAAATGATTAAAAAATTCAGTTTGTTTAGAGTCTTGTTACAAGGGATCACTGTTGGGTGCTTAAGCACCTAACAGTCGTCCCAGTGATAATTGCTGCTGTGCTTTCACAGCCAAGTTAAATGGGAAAAGTTACTTAGGTGTACCCTTAGAAGTCATGTTCACTAGCAAAAATGAAAGTGTGTTATGTGGTGAATGGCCTGTTATTAAGATTAAACCAATGGATGTTATTGCAGTGAGCACTTTGGTTTAAAGGGATGTAGTCATTATTAGCAACGCACTGAATCCTGGACCTAGAGGCGATAGAAAGATGTATGGGATGAGTGTAGCTAAACATTACAAGCTGGTAAATGAACGGAGTGTGGATTCTGTTGCAGTAGCTGCAGAGGTTGCAAATGAGATGACTATAACCTAGGCTGACAAAGTTAACCCTGAAATTACAAGAGTGTAATAAGAAATTGTTAGTAGCAGCTAATTTAAGCTATCCAATTGAAGGGAGTAAGGATTTTGAATCAGAAGACTTTGTGTCTTCAACATCTTCAACAAAGGTAGCTCCTGAACTGTTGTCTACTGTTACTGAAGTTGGAATATCTCAGGAGAGACAAGCGAGAAGGGATAGAAAATTTTATATTAATGCAGAAGTCACATGTAATAGTTTACTGTGGTTGATGGCAAACCAAAGAGTGTTGTGGCCAGTTTAATTTCTTGTGAAACATATGTTATTGCTCGTAGCAGCCAAATATCTAATGTACTGACGTGGTATAATGAAGATGTATGGGTTAACAATGAATACTTAAAATGTTAATTTCTCTGCCTGGGCTGTAGTACAGTTAGTGAAAGGGAAAATGAACATAGTGAGTGAGGTAATGATGTAGAAGCAAGCCCCAGGTACAGAGGGCAGATAGGAAAAATCAAGTAGAGAAAACTGTTGTGTTCTTAGACTATGTTGCAGCTGTATACCAACCATGTGAATGGAATGAAGCTGTTTATGCCAAGCTTAAGACCATAAAACAGAAGCTTCAGGAGGAGCTATAAAGTGTTAGGGTGGGCGCCATCATCCACCTATGGTCGTTCCTAGCCTGGTGGAAGAGCTGAGGAAACATAAAAAGCTGACTGAAGAAAGTATTTCCCACAAACTATTGACTAAACAAAAGCTGATCTGGCTGAAGACAGAGGTGAATAATGATGAACAGCAGAACATGGTTCTGGAAGAGGAGCTGTCCTGCCTCGAAAATGATATTGGCAAAGCAGAAGTAGAGTTTTGTTCTGAAAATAAAGTGTATAAGCGGAGGATGCTAGAAGAAAGAAGCAATATATCAGGACTTGCAGAAAAAGTGGCTGAGGAAACTGTCAATGGCAGAAGAGGAAGCTGCCAGGTCGCATACTCTCACAGAATAGGCTGATAAGCAAAAGTTATTGGCAGAAGAAGAAGCCACTAGAAACATGGAGTTTCCTGAATGAAAAATTTGCTGCCAATAGTGTAATCATGCAGTTAAAGACAGAGACTGGGATAAATAGAAACAATCCTGCCACCAACGTGGGTGGATAAAATCTTCAGCTTTATTTCTTTATAATAAAAGCAGCTGCTTTACAGGCATAAAAGCCTCAGCTTCCAACACGTTTCAAACAGAATTGCTGAACACTAGAGATGAGCGAACGTACTCGTCCGAGCTTGATGCTCATTCGAGTATTAGGGTGTTCGAGATGCTCGTTACTCGAGACGAGTACCACGCGATATTCGAGTTACTTTCCCTTACATCTCTGAGACATTAGCGCACTTTTCTGGCCAATAGAAAGACAGGGAAGGCATTACAACTTCCTCTTCTGATGTTCCAGCCCTATACCACCCCCCTGCAGTGAGTGGCTGGGGAGATCAGGAGTATTTAAGTCTGCCCCGCCCGCGGCTCGCCACAGATGCATTCTGACAGAGATCAGGGACAGTGCTGCTGATGCTGCTGTTGCTATAGGGAGAGCGTTAGGAGTTATTTTAGGCTTGAAGAACCCCAACGGTCCTTCTTAGGGCCACATCTGACCGTGTGCAGTACTGTTAAGGCTGCTGTGAGCAGTGTTGCACTTTTTTTTTTTTTTTTGTATATCGGGCATGCAGAGCATTGCGTCCTCAGTTTGCAGTAATTTTACATAGTATAGGGCCAGTAGTGCTGAGGCAGGGACAGTGGGAAAGGTGAAAGAGATATACTGTCTATATAGGCAGTGGGCTTTTTCAAACAAATTTGGGAAAAATACTATCTTTGGGCTGCCTATGACCGTCTTGAGTGTACTGCGTCTCTGCTGGGGGTAGTAGTCCTAATTAATACGCAGCTAAGTGTTACAGCAGGCTTGCGCAAAATTCTTTCCTGGCTCTGCGTTGCCCGCTACATCACCGCCGTCATCCCGTCCAGAGGGAAAAAGTCTGCAGTAATTTTACATAGTATAGGGCCAGTAGTGGTGAGGCAGGGACAGTGGGAAAGGTGAAAGAGATATACTGTCTATATAGGCAGTGGTCTTTTTCAAACAAATTTGTGAAAAATACTATCTTTGGGCTGCCTGTGACCGTCTTGAGTGTACTGCGTCTCTGCTGGGGGTAGTAGTCCTAATTAATACGCAGCTAAGTGTTACAGCAGGCTTGCACAAAACTCTTTCCTGGCTCTGCGTTGCCCGTTACATCACCGCTGTCATCCCATCCAGAGGGAAACAGTATACATATATACGCTGCCTACAGTATCTGTCTGCTGTCTCAGCTCAGCCTTTAAAAAAATAGAAGCAAAATACTTAAGGCCTACTAGTGGCCTTTGGCCACTTGACTGCTTCTGCGCTGTGAATTCCACTAGCTCAGTCATATGCACCTACGTCTCACTACAGGCTTGCGCAAAATTCTTTCCTGGTTTTGCTGTGCGTTCCGTAAGCGAAGTCAGCCTCCAAACACAGGCCAATAAGCGGCACATTTAATTACAGCGTTCTGTTTCTGCATTACTGGTAATACACCATGCTGAGGGGTAGGGGTAGGCCTAGAGGACGTGGACGCGGGCGAGGACGCGGAGGCCCAAGTCAGGGTGTGGGCACAGGCCGAGCTCCTGATCCAGGTGTATCGCAGCCGACTGCTGCGGGATTAAGAGAGAGGCACATTTCTGGCGTCCCCAGATTATTCTCACAATTAATGGGTCCACGAGGTAGACCTTTATTAGAAAATGAGCAGTGTGAGCAGGTCCTGTCGTGGATGGCAGAAAGTGCATCCAGCAATCTATCGATCACCGAGAGTTCTGCGCCGTCCACTGCTGCAACTCTGAATCCTCTGGCTGCTGCACCTCCTTCCTCCCAGCCTCCTCACTCCATTACAATGACACATTCTGAGGAGCAGGCAGACTCCCAGGAACTGTTCTCGGGCCCCTGCCCAGAATGGGCAGCAATGGTTCCTATCCCACCGGAGGAGTTTGTCGTGACCGATGCCCAACCTTTGGAAAGTTCCCGGGGTCCGGGGGATGAGGCTGGGGACTTCCGGCAACTGTCTCAAGAGCTTTCAGTGGGTGAGGAGGACGACGAAGATGAGACACAGTTGTCTATCACTCAGGTAGTAGTAATTGCAGTAAGTCCGAGGGAGGAGCGCACAGAGGATTCGGAGGAAGAGCAGCAGGACGATAAGGTGACTGACCCCACCTGGTTTGCTACGCCTACTGAGGACAGGTCTTCAGAGGGGGAGGCAAGTGCAGCAGCAGGGCAGGTTGGAAGAGGCAGTGCGGTGGCCAGGGGTAGAGGCAGGGCCAGACCGAATAATCCACCAAGTATTTCCCAAAGCGCCCCCTCGCGCCATGCCACCCTGCAGAGGTGCTCAAAGGTCTGGCAGTTTTTCACTGAGAGTGCAGACGACCGACGAACAGTGATGTGCAACCTTTGTCGCGCCAAGATCAGTCGGGGAGCCACCACCACCAGCATGCGCAGGCATATGATGGCCAAGCACCCCACAAGGTGGGACGAAGGTCGTTCACCGCCTCCGGTTTGCACCACTGCCTCTCCCGCTGTGCCCCAACCTGCCACTGAGATCCAACCCCCCTCTCAGGACACAGACATGACCGTCTCCCGGCCTGCACCCACACCCTCACCTCCGCTGTCCTCGGTCCCATCCACCAATGTCTCTCAGCGCACCATCCAGCCGTCGCTAGCGCAACTGTTTGAGCGCAAGCGCAAGTACGTTGCCACGCACCCGCACACTCAAGCGTTAAACGTGCACACAGCCAAATTGATCAGCCTGGAGATGCTGCCGTATAGGCTTGTGGAAACGGAGGCTTTCAAAAACATGATGGCGGCGGCGGCCCCGAGCTATTCGGTTCCCAGTCGCCACTACTTTTCCCGATGTGCCGTCCCAGCCCTGCACGACCACGTCTCCCGCAACATTGTACGCGCCCTCACCAATGCGGTTACTGCCAAGGTCCACTTAACAACGGACACGTGGACCAGGACAGGCGGGCAGGGCCACTATATCTCCCTGACGGCACATTGGGTGAATTTAGTGGAGGCTGGGACCGAGTCAGAGCCTGGGACAGCTCACGTTCTACCCACTCCCAGAATTGCGGGCCCCAGCTAGGTGCTGGTATCTGCGGCGGTGTATGCTTCCTCCACTAAACCACCCTCCTCCTCCTACACAACCTCTGTCTCGCAATCAAGATGTGTCAGCAGCAGCACGTCGCCAGCAGTCGGTGTCACGCGGTGTGGCAGCACAGCGGTGCGCAAGCATCAGCAGGCTGTGCTGAAACTACTCAGCTTAGGAGAGTAGAGACACACGGCTCACGAACTGCTGCAGGGTCTGACAGAGCTGAACAACCGCTGGCTTTCACCGCTGAGCCTCCAACCGGGCATGGTCGTGTGTGACAACGGCCGCAACCTGGTAGCGGCTCTGCAGCTCGGCAGCCTCGCGCACGTGCCATGCCTGGCCCACGTCTTTAATTTGGGGGTTCAGCGCTTTCTGAAAAGCTACCCACGCTTGTCAGACCTGCTCGGAAAGGTGCGCCGGCTCAGCGCACATTTCCGCAAGTCCAACACGGACGCTGCCACCCTGCGCACCCTGCAACATCGGTTTAATCTGCCAGTGCACCGACTGCTGTGCGACGTGCCCACACGGTAGAACTCTACGCTCCACATGTTGGCCAGGCTCTATGAGCAGCGTAGAGCTATAGTGGAATACCAACTCCAATATGGGCGGCGTAGTGGGAGTCAGCCTCCTCAATTCTTTACAGAAGAGTGGGCCTGGTTGGCAGACATCTGACAGGTCCCTGGAAACTTTGAGGAGTCTACCCAGATGGTGAGCGGCGATGCTGCAATCATTAGCATCACCATTCCTTTGCTATGCCTCTTGAGAAGTTCCCTGCAAAGCATAAAGGCAGACGCTTTGCGCTCAGAAACGGCGGCGGGGGAAGACAGCATGTCGCTGGATAGTCAGAGCACCCTCCTATCTATATCTCAGCGCGTTGAGGAGGAGGAGGAGGAGGGGGAGGAGCATGAGGAGGAGGGGGAAGAGACAGCTTGGGCCACTGCTGAGGGTACTCATGCTGCTTGCCTGTCATCCTTTCAGTGTGTATGGGCAGAGGAGGAGGATCCTGAAAGTGATCTTCCTAGTGAGGACAGCCATGTGTTGCATACAGGTACCCTGGCACACATGGCTGACTTCATGTTAGGATGCCTTTCTCGTGACCCTCGCGTTACACGCATTCTGGCCACTACGGATTACTGGGTGTACACACTGCTCGACCCACGGTATAAGGAGAACCTTTCCACTCTCATTCCCGAAGAGGAAAGGGGTTCGAGAGTGATGCAATACCACAGATCCCTGGTGGACAAACTGATGGTAAACTGACAGCGCTAGTGGCAGAAGGTGCAGTTCCGAGGGCCAAGTAGCAGGGGAGGCGCGGAGATCAGGCAGCATGTTCAGCGCAGGCAGGGGAACACTCTCCAAGGCCTTTGACAGATTTATGTCTCCCCAGCAAGACTGTGTCACCGCTCCCCAGTCGAGGCTGAGTCGGCGGGAGCACTGTAAAAGGATGGTGAGGGAGTACATAGCCGATCGCACGACCGTCCTCCGTGATGCCTCTGCCCCCTACAACTACTGGGTGTCGAAGCTGGACATGTGGCCTGAACTCGCGCTGTATGCCCTGGAGGTGCTTGCTTGTCCTGCGGCTAGCGTCTTGTCAGAGAGGGTGTTTAGTGCTGCTGGGGGAATCATCACAGATAAGCGTACCCGCCTGTCAACCGAAAGTGCCGACAGGCTTACAATCATAAAGATGCACAAAGCCTGGATTTCCCCAGACTTCTCTTCTCCACCAGCGGACAGCAGTGATACCTAAACAATACGTAGGCTGCACCTGCGGATGGAAGCATCGTTCTCTATCACCATAAAAAACGGGGACCTTTTAGCTTCATCAATCTGTGTATTATATTCATCCTCCTCCTCCTGCTCCTCCTCCTGAAACCTCACGTAATCACGCCGAACGGGCAATTTTTCAGAGGCCCACAAGGCTCAGTCATATAACTTTTGTAAACAATGTTTATATGTTTCAATTCTCAATTCAATAAAGCATTGAAACTTGCACATGAACCAATTTTTATTTTAACTAGGCCGCCTACAGGCCTAGTTACAAATTAAGCCACATTAAACAAAGCGATTAATGGGTTTCACCTGCCCTCTTGGTTGGGCATGGGCAATTTTTCTGAAGTACATTTGTACTGTTGGTACACCAATTTTTTGGGGCCCTCGCCTACATTGTAATCCTAGTAATTTTTAGCCCACCTGCATTAAAGCTGACATTACCTTAGCTGTGCTGGGCACTGCAATGGGATATATTTATGTACCGCTGGTGGGTTCCAGGGAGCCACCCATGCTGTCGGTCCACACAGAGTTGTAACTGCATGTGTCCACTTCTAAAGAACCCCAGTCTGACTGGGGCATGCAGTGTGGGCCGAAGCCCACCTGCATTTAACATGACATTACCTCAGCTGTGATGGGCAATGCAATGGGATATATTTATGTACCGCCGGTGGGTTCCAGGGAGCCACCCATGCTGTGGCACAGGATTATATTTCTCATTGCTTCTGTACAGCATTGTGGGCTATCGCCCCGCCCCTTTTAAAGAGGGTCGCTGCCTAGCCGTGCCAACCCTTTGCAGTGTGTGCCTGCGGTTTCTCCTCATGGCAGACGCACTTATAAATAGACATGAGGGTGGTGTGGCATGAGGGCAGCTGAAGGCTGCGCAGGGACACTTTGGTGTGCGCTGTGGACACAGCGTCGTGCGGGGGGGTTGGCAGCATGTAACCCAGGAGAAGTGGCAGCGGAGTGTCATGCAGGCAGTGATTGTGCTTTGTTGGAGGTAGTGTGGTGCTTAGCTAAGGTATGCATTGCTAATGAGGGCTTTTCAGAAGTAAAAGTTGTTGGGAGGGGGGGGGCACTCTTGCCGCTATTGTGGCTTAATAGTGGGACCTGGGAACTTTAGATGCAGCCCAACATGTAGCCCCTCGCCTGCCCTATCCATTGCTGTGTCGTTCCCATCACTTTCTTGAAATGCCCAGATTTTCACAAATGGAAACCTTATCGAGCATCGGCGATATACAAAAATGCTCGAGTCACCCATTGACTTCAATGGGGTTCGTTATTCGAAACGAACCCTCGAGCATCGCGATAATTTCGTCCCGAGTAACGAGCACCCGAGCATTTTGGTGCTCGCTCATCTCTAATCATTACACATCCATTCTTAAAAAACTCTGTTTACTATAGTGGAAGATTACTTCCTTCTTAATTCGTCTCTTTCCCGGTTTCAGGATAGGAAATGACGCCGATCACATGATGCCAAGATGGATAATTTTCAGTATATATATGTAGATGGATTAGTGATATGTTATATGCTTGAGAAGGGCAAAGATTGCTTATTGCCGAAACGCGTTGCATAAATAAAAGATTATTACGGACTGAAGAGTCTTCTGTTGGTCCCTGGGGAATTTCGGAGCTCGGGGATTTTTCCTCTAAATATACTCCATACGTTGATTTACAGCCCATGAGTGGGCTGCATCCTGAGGACATCTCTCCAGTTATCTGGATCAGGAACCCAGGGTGGTTAGAAAGCTTTTGTGGATATCAGGTGCCAGTGGATTCTCGGTCCTGAGAATTCCACTGAGCACCAGGTGAGTACAGTCCAATACTCACTATTTTTATCACATCCTTTAAGTAAGAGGCGCTGACATATATATCTTTCTGTCCACATGAAAATGGAAATGAATGGGGGGCGTGGCCTAACTGAGCACCAAGATGGCCGCTTGATCTTGGCGCTCCGAGAACCTTCTCTTCTAAGCAACCCAAAGCTACTACAGAAGCAACTTATCATCTTTAAAAAGATCATCGGACCCTTCTCTACTACCTGGGTACCGACGACGGTCTGCTCAGCAAAGGTACAGACGTTTGAGGACTTTGTCCCACACGTGTCGCCAGGCTTCCCGCCACAACTGGAGCCTCCTCGGTCCGCCCGCTCCGCTGGGAAGAATATAAAGCATCCCGGGGCCCTCCGGACGACTACCGCTGGCACCGACAAGCAGAAATAACAGAGGTGAGAACTAAGAAGCTGCTTACCACCTGCCGCGGACCGCAGACGCACCTGTCATCCCCGGCAATTTCTTCTCCTTCACCGAGAGCGGAGGGGGGAACTAGTAGGTGGTGTGTCCCGCGCTGCTGCCCGAAGCGGCTTCGAAGTACACGACCGCATCCCGTGCTGCTACCGGGAACAGGTGAGAAGCCTCTCTTCAGCGGAGCTTGTACTGCCGACTGTCACCGCTCCGAGAGCCCCGCCGGGAGTCCTGCACTAGCAGAGGTGGTGAGAAGCCTGTCTCTTCAGCGGAGCTCGTACTGCCGACTGTCACCGCTCCGAGAGCCCCGCCGGGAGTCCTGCACTAGCAGAGGTGGTGGGAAGCCTGTCTCTTCAGCGGAGCTCGTACTGCCGACTGTCACCGCTCCGAGAGCCCCGCCGGGAGTCCTGCACTAGCAGAGGTGGTGAGTTACCCACACTTCAAATAAATCCCGCTCCGCCGGCTACCGATACTCCGCAGACACTTACTGTATCCCTTTGCTGCGCTGGAGAGGAGCGAAGTCTCCACTACTTGCAAACAACCCTAGCCTACACCAGGGACTTTTAGCCTGCACCCCGCTTTTGTCGGGGACGGAGGAGAGGCTTGCCCTGTCGGGTGAGCCCCCCCCCTCCGCTGACCAACACCATCTAGCAGAGCTGGTTCAGCTTCCCCAGCACAGTAAAAAGCAGAGGGGAGAAAACAAGATCTATTAACCCCCTGCTGTCCAAAAGCAAACAAAAGTAAGGCACTGATCTGCCCATTCACTCCGGAGCAGTTTAAAAAAAAGAAGCCTATTTGACTCCCTACCACTCACCACAACGTCTGCGAACAGACCAGGGAGTCATCTAAATCTGCGAAACCCCCGAGAACAATCCTTCTTGCAGAGAAGTACCCCACCAATTATAGAAAAGCGAAAGGAGTGGCTTGGCTGGGTACAGAGCTTTGAGACCCCAAGCTATTAAAGAGTCAAAGAAGCAACTTAACCGGCCTATCTCCAACCGTGACACTAGCTCTATCGCCCTAGCTAAATGCCAATGTCCCGACGCAAATCTTCCAGAGCCCAGGCAGGACGATTGGAGGAATTTTTTGCCGCACGGAGTGGCGGCCAAAGGGACACAGCGACTGCAGGCCCGGCGACGATGAGCTTACTACAGGAGGAAGGAGAATTTCCAACCTCCCCTTCATCCTCACCTCGGGATCTATCGCCTGATCGAGCGGAAGATCTGGGAAAAAACAAAACAAACAGGCACCCGAGAGATGAGACCTCTCAGACATCACAAACATCAAAAGAAAGACCCCCCATCAGACAAACTCACGGGGCTTGCAAAACGACTCCGGCTTCGCAGAATAAAGGTCTGCACCATGTCTCCCCTTCTGCTAGCCCTCTTAAGCAACGCCCAAGATTTTCAGGAGACCAAGAAGAAAGAACAACTATGCCTCCTGTAAATGACTGTATTTCTACAATGCTTACAAAAGAACAACCAGCAACAGAAGCCTTTATAAAAGAGATGGTAGTTGCCCTAAGAGATTCCCTACAGTCTAACTTTGATCTTCTATCCTCTACATTGAAAACAAACCTAACGGAGATCGACGAAAGAGTCACTCACACAGAAAACAAAATGGGAGAGCTCACGCACTCACACAATGACCTTATCGACTCTCATTACGCTCTAGCAGAGGAGGTAGAGGTGCTCAAATCCAAATTGGCTGATGCGGAAGACAGAAACCGCCGTAACAATATCAAGTTTAGAGGAATACCAGAGTCTGTCCCTCCATCAGAAATCACCAAATATCTACAACAACTAATTCAGGCTCTACTACCAGACGCTGCGCCTATTGATTTGATTATCGACAGAGCACATAGGCTGCCTAAGCCTAAATTTATTCCGGATACAGCACCAAGAGATATACTAGCACGTATCCACTTTTTCCATATCAAAGAAGCGATTATGCAAGCGGCCCGAAAACTCAACCAACTACCCGCACCTTACTCCAATATCCACCTTTACATGGACTTATCACAAGTCACTCTTCAAGCCAGAAAGAAATTCTCAGCTGTTACTACCACTCTTCGACAGGAAAAAATCCCATATAAGTGGGGTTTCCCCCCGAAACTGATAATCCAAAGAGATGGTGCAAGCCATACTCTTCAAAAACCAGAGGATGCGGCTGCTCTCCTGAAGACTTGGGACATTCAACTTCTTGAAAATACAACTACATCTCCCTCCATGAGAACCAGAGAAGCGGAGAAGAACCGTCCTCCACGCAACCAGAACCGCTGAAAACCTACGTCGACAACGTTAAGAATCTGAGAGAAGGTTCTACCTAAGTGAACTTTTCACCCCCCCACAGATGAACAAGACCAAAATCTGTAAGGACTTGTTTCTTTACCTTTTTCTTGTAACACTTATTCTAATGCTATTGCATAAGTTGATGCATATTATTTTCGTCCCCAATGTTTTGAGAAGACACACACTATATTCCATGCCGTATGATTGCAAAACAAATATTCCGCATGGCGATTGAGCTTCTTTCCATTAATGCTAATGGGCTGAACTCCCCATTTAAACGGTCGTCCTTGTGGAGGGAGGCTTTGTCTAACCATGCGGATATACTTTGTGTCCAAGAGACCCATTTTGCTTCCTCGGCCCCTCCAAAAATTTCACACAAAAAATATCCTAATATTTTTATGGCCTGTGCACCCACCAAAAAAGCAGGTGTACTAATCGCCTTCAGAGACACTATATCTCTAGAAGTCTCTCATTCAGAACTCGACCCTAAAGGGAGATATATAATCTTATCTGGAAAATTAAATTCCACTCCCTTCACTATTTTAAATATCTACGCACCCAATAAGGCTCAGATTCGTTTCTTAAACAAAACCGTAAAGAGGCTGAGGAGGCAGAGGGTGGGTAGGCTGATTATATGTGGCGACTTCAATATTACCCCAGATAGACTGATAGACTCATCATCACACTCAGTCAGGAATGCCCCTTCCCTGCAGCCCTGGATTCAAAAAGAGGCATTTTATGACACATTTAGGTGCCTAAACGCCTCATCTAAGGAGTACACATTTTACTCCCCCCGCCACAAAACCTTTTCAAGAATAGATTTGATCCTCGTGGACAGATGGTCTTTACCATACGTCTCGGAGGCAAAAATTAACCAAGCAACATGGTCAGACCATGCCTCAATTTCTGCTACGTTCCAATGGAATGGCTGCGGAGAGGGACCAAGAATCTGGAGAAATAATCTCTTTCTGATGAGAGACCCCCAAAACTCCAAAGACATAGCGAAAGCCTTGGAGGAATTCTTCCAAATTAACGCAACCCCTGAAATATCACCACTATCAGTTTGGAATGCCCACAAGGCCTTTATTAGAGGAATACTTATTAAAATGAGCGCCAAACAAAGAAGAGAAAAAACAACCCAGACCAACGCACTTCTCACACAAATCTCATTAGCTGAGCAACAAATACGCGACCACCCCACATATGAGACACATGAAAATCTATTTACACTCAGACAAAAACTGCGCAACCTTCTTATGGAAAACTATGATAAGGTAATAAGAACTTCACGCATAAACTATTACGCCTCAATAAACAAACCATCCAGAATAATGGCAAATTTAGTTAAAAAGAAAATCCAAAAATCCAAAATCCCATTTGTATATAGCTTAGATGACAAAAAAGAAAAAATCTCCCATCCGAAACAGATAGTCGAAACTTTTCGATTATACTACGCGAAACTCTACAATCTTAAAGACGACACATCCACCCCACAACCGACTCCACAAAAAATCGCATCCTTCCTCAGAGACCTCAACCTACCTTCTCTCTCAAAAGACCAAATAGATCAATTAAACGAACCCATAACAACATCAGAAACAACTGAAGCAATCACAACGTTAAAGACTCAAAAATCTCCAGGCCCAGACGGGTATTCAAACGAATACTACAAACAATTTTCAACCCACCTTGTGCCTTATATGGTCCCCGCTTTCAACTTAGCAATTTCACAAAGTAAACTCCCAGAAGAAATGTTAGAAGCCACAGTCGTCACCATACCTAAGCCGGGCAAGGATCCCACGTCACCAACCAATTTTAGACCAATTTCACTTCTAAACTCTGACACAAAAATTTACGCAAAAATCATAGCCCATAGACTACTTAACATTCTCCCCGAATTAATACACACCGACCAAGTCGGGTTCACCAAAGGTAGACAAGCCCCCGACGGCACCCGTAGAGTATTAAACCTCCTTAACAAAATAGACTCCTCCCACTCCCCATCCCTACTACTAGCCTTAGATGCCGAAAAGGCTTTTGATAGACTCCACTGGGGCTATCTTTTCTCAGTTCTCGAAAAATTTGGATTTACAGGTCATATAATACAAGCAATTAAAGCCTTATACTCAACTCCCAAAGCTAGAATTCTAATTGATGGTACACTGTCAGCCCCCTTTGATATCACAAATGGCACCCGTCAGGGGTGTCCACTATCCCCACTAATCTTTACATTAATGATGGAACCCCTTGTAGAACATATTAGAATAAACCCTCACATCCACGGCATACACACAAAAACCCGACAACATAAAATAAATTTATTTGCAGATGATGTCTTACTAACATTAACAAAACCCACAACCTCCCTACGTGCAGCATACTCGATTTTAGTTCAATTTTCAAAGGTCTCCTTCTATAAACTAAATACTAGCAAATCACAGATATTAAGCTTACATGTAAATGAAAAACTAAAAGCGGAGCTTCAACGAGAGTTCCCATTTCAGTGGCAACCCAAATGCATCCCTTACCTGGGCATCCAATTATGCTTTCCCCTGAAGGAACTAGCACTTACAAATTACCTATCCATCTTGAAAACCATACAAGATGACTTAGACAATTTCAAAAAACAACAGACCACTTGGCTAGGACGTATTGTACTGTACAAGATGATGATTCTCCCAAAGCTCTTGTACTATTTTAGAACTCTCCCTATTCCTACCCCAAGAACGATAATCCAAAAACTTCAAACACAACTGACCAAATACGTTTGGGATGGTAAACCGCCAAGAGTCTCCCTTTCAACCCTAGCTCTCCACAACTTACAAGGAGGAGCTGGTCTCCCAAACCTCAATGCTTATAGAAACGCAATTATCTTAAACCAATCATTAGCATGGCTAGCGAGACCAACAACGATTAGCTGGCCCAGCTTAGAGGCAGAAGAGATTAGCCCCAAACCACTAAACTCCTTGATATACGCCAAAATCCTGGCCACCTCCTCCCCTCAATTACGTTCTAGGATAAACCTTCCTCTCTTACCGCTAACCATGTTGGCAACATTACAAGCATGGAGCGAAATGGCTAAATCCTCAGATAAGGCAAAACTCTTTAACTTAAAAAAGATTCCTATTGATTGTTTGGGATACTTTATCACAGATCTCCAGATGTTCCCATGGATTAAAAAAGGAATAAAACATATTTCGGATCTAATTTTCAGAAGCACCATAAAACCCTTTGGATCCTTGGTGAAGGAATTCAACTTACCTGAAGAAGATGCACTTAAGCATCTCCAAATTAGATCATTCCTTCAAACGTACCAAATACAAAATATAGCCGTACCCTGGGGGATCCATAAAGGTCTTGAGGGAGTCTGGCAAACAAATACTTCCAAAACCAGATTCTTTTATGACCACCAAGCGGGAAACTTAAGAACTGGAAAGAAGTGCCATCTCCTAAGTTGGGAGAAAGATTTGGGAACCGAAATACCAATTGAAGACTGGACAGATGCATTTAAATGGGCGAACAGGGCCACCAGAGGTGCAAATATGCTAGAAACTCACATAAAACTAATAACAAGATGGTACTTCACGCCACTTAAACTTAAGACCCTCCGTCTGTCCAGAGAGGCATTATGCTGGAGAGAATGTGGTGAGGAGGGCTCCCTTCTCCATATATTCTGGCTATGCCCACGGATTTCCCCCTTCTGGAGAGATGTTTTTATTCTTCTCAAAAACACAACAAAATCTAATATACCAAAACTCCCAGGTACGGCTCTCCTGCTTTTAAAATTAAAACATCTTAACCCTCCTACCAGGCACTTGGTGGCCCACATACTCCTAGCAGCAAAACTACTTATAGCAAGACGATGGAGATCAAATGAAGTTCCAGCAATCAAAGACCTAATCCATATGGTTTCTGAACACAGCATCTTTGAAAGAGTTCTGGCCCTTAGAAATAATACCATAGTAAAGTATGATTCGGTATGGAATATATGGCTCCAAAACCACCCAACATGATGTCTTCTCTCTGTTATGTTTTCTGTTCCACCACTCTGTTAAAACCCCATATGTTCTAACTCATATTAAAGTCTCAATGTAGCCTGGAAACTGTTGCTATGCTACACAGACACTACTAAATAATAAAAAAAAAAAAAAAAAAAAAAAAAAGAGACTTTCAAGTTAATAAAGTGAACATACAAGGTTATATTGCAAGCAAAAAGCTACTTATACTTCTGTAAAAAATTGTATCAGATTTTTTTTTTTTTTTGAAAACTTTATTATATTGGAAAATGTATGTCACCTTTCATCACGATGCCAATAAAAAATTGAATGACAAAAAAAAAAAAAAAAAATGGAAATGAATGCAACCTCAAAGTAAAGGCTGAGTGAGAAGGGCCCACAGGCAGTTACGCACTGAGATGGAAGACTGGATAAGTTCCAAGAATGATGTTGACAAGAAGGTGTTGTAGTAATCACTTAATGTAGGTGATGCTTAAAGGGTATTGTAGCCTTATTAATCAAGTATGCCTTATTGTACGTATGATGCATTGCAGAAGAATACACATGAAACAGACAAGGTGGTGTTTAAAGCTTATCTTCCAAAGCACTGTTATTAAGCTCAGTACTAACAGGAGCTGATCATGAGCATCCAATCAAAATATTATAAAAAATTTCATAGTAAATTATAGTATGGTTATAGTGTGTGCACATTTATGTAACTGAAGCTGCAAAAAAAATAGAGAATTTTTACCCAAGATGTTCTACTGCAAGGTCATAAACTAATTAAAGTGAGGAAAGAATAAACCTTGGAAAATGCATCCAGTACCTAAGCCAGGAATAGTGCCAGTACATCTGGAGGCATGATTACAAATACAATGACATTTGTTTAATGAAAAAGAACAGCTGATTATAAGGTGTTAACTTGGTGTTTTGTGAACTGTGATGAAGGAATGATGTAATACAACATTATTTTAGACTACTTTCACAAAGGTGACTAAAGAATGTCTAATGAAAGAGCCTATGGTGGCTCACGAAGGACCTATGCTAAAGGATGTACATATGGGTGAGGTAGAAGCTCTTAGGTAGAAGGAAGTAGAAGTATTGAAGCTGTGGATACTTCAGGCTGAAGGAGAGACAAAATAGTGGAAATACCCAGAGTCTGGTCTGTACCAGCTGTTGTGAAGGAAAAAAAGTAGCCAGTACTATACAAAGGGAAAAGATGTAGGTGGTGAAGTCAAATTGTAAAGGAAAATTACATTATTGAGTATATTTCTTGGTGTGATTCTACCTATTTTAGGACAAAAAGATGGCAATCAGAGTGTGACTATTCCCCAGTTAATCACAGTAGGCCTAAAAGTTTTTATAATCTATAATCACCGGCAACAAAACATTAACCCTTAAACATTGTCACGCGGGCAGATTACCATGAATAGTTAAAATAAACCATTAGTTATCAGGGGATAAAAAAAAAATGTTAACATAAATTGACCTATAGTATACATAGTGTGGCAACCAGGGGGTTACATGCTCTATGGAATCGCCATCTTCTCCATTCAAGAGGGTTGGCACCACATGCATTAAGGCTCAGGACTACTGATTTAATTCAAATTCTGGCTTCCACCAGTTTTATTTCACACAAAACACATACTGGAACATAATATAATTGTATTGAAAGAATATGGTTTCAAGGTTTCCAACCTGCAGGGTCCTCATCACTATCCTCCACCCGGAGTGTCTGGAGGGCATCCTCTACTGTCAGACACGTGATGGGCCCTAGTCTGGTCTGCTCCAGTCATCAGGTTCCCAGTTGCTGACACTGCTACAGCAGGTCCTTGCTCTGGCTTTCAGCCATGGATTGAATGTGTCTGAAGATTGTAGTTCCTCCAAGCACACACATATAGCTGTCCCTGCTAAATAGCACACTGTTCAGTGCACAGAAGGCATATTCACATCCCTCTGCAGGCCATTTTGTGCACCGTCTTGCCACATATCCGCCACCTCTGATAAAGGCCATAGGCTTAATCACAGCTTTTGCCCCTCTAGGGTCAAAACTCCAGACTAGGGACCTGCAATTTTATTCTTGTTCTTTAACTGGCACTTTACTAGCTACCACCTTCAACCCTGCATCTTTTGCTGCAACTCATCTTTCTTATTCCTGAAATGCCACTGGTTCTTCAGTTGCTTCTCTACAGGTATTTGTGTGGAGTCTGCCTCTACTGACTGTTTTGCTACTCTCTGCCACTGTTTTACATGTTTTTTTTCACATGCAACTTCTGAGGCCTGTTTCCAGTCTCTGCTTCTTTAGTGGCCTTCTCAGCTTCAGCCACCTTACCTTCTGCCTTCTCTACTATTGTTTACAGAGGCAATTTTTTACCTAAAAACTTTTCCAGTTTTCACAAACTGTTCACCTGTAATGCCCAGGTCACCTTCTAAGCACAATTTGGTATGCTTTACTGCTTGAATCTCATTTTTATTCAACAAGATCTTCTCTTCTTTTATTTGCTGTCTGAATTGGGTCCTAGACCTCTCTAGTCTCTGATCCTTCCTTTCAGCAACACGACTTTTCAATACCAAGTGTTTCATCTTTGTGTGTAACTTCTTGGTGAACCATTGAAACACAGCATTTTCCTCTGACACTACTTTCAGGGTGCATGTCAAGGTTAGCGCCTTGTTCTCTTTCTTATGAGCCCTTTCCTCAGAACACTCACGTTTAATGACGTATCTCAAAGACCTGATATTCTCTTCACTAAGCCCCTGTTCACACGTCTTCCATTTATTCTCCAGTCTGGACACAATCTGACGTTTGTGACCAAGCTCCCCAGTAATGTTTTCTAATTCCTGCTGAAGACTCATTTTAAACGTCTCAAGTTTATCATAAACAGCTGCTTTTTCTTCATACCATTGATTTGTAGCTTCCAATTCTCTTAGAATTTTCTCCTTCTGCTCTTCAACAAAATCCAAGCATGCAGTATTCTCCATTTTCTTTTCCATATCTGACACCTCAGCCTGAAGTATTGAAATCTGGACGATGAGGTGACTGACCCCACCTGGTTTACTAAGCCAACTGAGGACAGGTCTTCAGAGGGGGAGGCAAGTGCAGCAGCAGGACAGGTTGGAAGAGGCATTGGGGTGGCCAGGGGTAGAGGCAGGGCCAGAGCGAAGAATCCCCCAACTGTTTCCTAAAGCGCCCCCTCGTGCCAAGCTACCATGCAGAGGCCTAGGTGTTCTAAGGTGGGGATGTTTTTCAGTGAGAGCGCGGACGACCGACAAACAGTGGTGTGCAGCCTGTGTCGCACGAAGATCAGCCGGGGAACCACCACTTCCAGCCTCACCACCACCAGCATGCGCAGGCATATGATGGCCAAGCACCCCACAAGGTGGGACGAAGGCCGTTCATCGCCTCCGGGTCAAACACTGCCTTTTCCCCTGTGCCCCAACCTGCCACTCAGATCCAACCCCCTCTCAGGACACAGGCACGAGCGCCTCCCGGCCTGCACCCACACCCTCACCTCCTCTGTCCTCGATCCCATCCAGCAATGTCTCTCAGTGCAGCGTTCAGCTGTTGCTAGCGCAAGCGTTGGAGCGAAAGTGCGAGTACGCCGCCACGCACTTGCACGCTCAAGCTTTAAATGTGCACATTGCCAAATTAAACAGCCTGGAGATGCTGCTGTACAGGCTTGTGGAAACGGAGGCTTTCAAAAACATGATGGCGGCGGCGGTCCCACGCTACTCAGTCCCCAGTCACCGCTATTTTTCCCCGTGTGCCGTCCCAGTACTACACCAGCACGTCTCCCGCAACATCAATCGTACCCTCACCAACGTGGTTACTGGGAAGGTCCA
The DNA here is from genome assembly GCF_035609145.1 of Eleutherodactylus coqui. Taxonomy (NCBI): domain Eukaryota; kingdom Metazoa; phylum Chordata; class Amphibia; order Anura; family Eleutherodactylidae; genus Eleutherodactylus; species Eleutherodactylus coqui. The sequence continues at coordinate 406,414,563 of NC_089837.1, forward strand.
CTTAACCACGGACACGTGGACAAGTACTGGCGGGCAGGGCCACTATATCTCCCTGATGGCACATTGGGTGAATTTGGTTGAGGCTGGGACCGAGTCAGAGCCTGGGACCGCACACGTCCTACCCACACCCAGAATAGCAGGTCCTACCTCGGTGCTGGTATCTGCGGCGGTCTATGCCACCTCCTCTAAACCCTCCCCCTACTCCTCCTCCTACGCAACCTCTACCTCTCAATTAAGAAATGTGAGCAGCACGTCGCCAGCAGTCGGTGTGGCGCGGTGCGGCAGCACAGTGGTGGGAAGCGTCAGCAGGCCGTGCTGAAACTTCTCAGCCTAGGTGACAAGAGGCACACGGCCCACAAACTGTTGCAGGGTCTGACAGAGCAGACCGACCTCTGGCTTTCGCCGCTGAGCCTCGAACCGGGCATGGTCATGTGTGGCAACGGCCATAACCTGGTGGCAGCTCCGCAGCTCGGCAGCCTCACACACGTGCCATGCCTAGCCCATGTCTTCAATCTGGTGGTTCAGCGGTTTCTGAAAAACTACTTGCACTTATCTGACCTGCTCAGCAAGCTGCGCTGCGTCTGTGCACATTTCTGAAAGTCCACCACGTACGCTGCCACCCTGAGGACCCTGCAACATCGGTTTAATCTGTCAGAGCACCGACTGCTGTGCGACGTGCCCACATGGTGGAATTCTACGCTGCACATGTTGGCCAGGCTCTATGAGCAGCGTAGAGCAATAGTGGAATACTAACTCCAACATGGGCGGCGTAGTGGTAGTCAGCCTCCCCAATTCTTTACCGAGGAGTGGACCTGGATGGCAGACATCTGCCAGGTCCTTGGAAACTTTGAGGAGTCTACCCAGATGGTGAGCAGTGACGCTGCAATCATTAGCATTACCATCCCGCTGCTATGCCTGCTGAGAAGTTCACTGCAAGGCATAAAGGCCGACGCTTTGCGGTTGGAACAGGAGACAGGGGATGACAGTATGTCACTTGATAGCCAGACCACCCTTATGTCTATATCTCAGAGCGTTTTGGAGGAGGAGGAGGAGTGGGAGGAGCAGGAGGAGGGGGAAGAGACAGGTGGGTACACTGCAGAGGGTACCCATGCTGCTTGCCTCTCATCTGTTCAGCGGGTATGGCCTGTGGAGGAGGAGGAGGAGGATCCTGAAAGTCATCTTCCTAGCGAGGACAACCATGTCTTGCGTACTTGCACCCTGGCACACATGGCTGACTTCATGTTAGGCTGCCTTTCTCGTGACCCTCGCGTTAGACGCATTCTGGCCAACACGGATTACTGGGTGCACACCCTTCTTGACCCACGGTACAAGGAGAACCTTTCCACTCCCATTCCCGAAGAGGAAGGGGGTACGAGAGTGAGGCAATACCACAGGGCCCTGGTGGACAAAGTGATGCTAAACTTCCCATCTGACAGCGCTAACGGCAGAAGGCGCAATTGCAAGGGCCATGTAGCAGGGGAGGCACAGAGATCAGTCAGCATGTTCAGCGCAGGAAGGGGAACACTCTCCAAGGCCTTTGCCAGCTTTATAGCTCCCCAGCAAGACTGCGTCACCACTTCCCAGTCAAGGCTGAGTCGGAGGGAGCACTGTAAAAAGATGGTGAGGGAGTATGTAGCCGATCGTACCATTGTCCTCCGTGATGCCTCTGCTCCATACAAATATTGGGTGTCAAAGCTGGACACGTGGCACGAACTTGCGCTGTATGCCCTGGAGATGCTGGCTTGCCCTGCCGCTAGAGTCTTGTCAGAGAGGGTGTTTAGTGCAGCTGGGGGAATCATCACGGATAAGCGTACCCGCTTATCAACTGCCAATGCTGACATGCTTACACTTATAAAGATGAACAAAGCCTGAATTTCCCCAGACTTTCCTTCTTCACCGGCGGAGAGCAGCGGAACCTAAAGATTCCTTTCGCTGCAACCGCAGATAAAAGCACTCTTCTCTACCACCGGAAAAATGGGGCATTTAGCTTTGTCAATCTGTCTCTGATATTAGTCCTCCTCCTGCTACTCCTCCTCCAGAAACAACATGTCATCACGCTGAACTGCCAATTTTTCTACGGCCCAAAAGGCTCATCTAACAATTTTTTTTACAATTTTTCAAAGTTTCAAAAGTATTGATACTTTAACATGAACCAATTATTTGAACAGGGCTGCCTCCAGGCTCTGTTACAAATTAAGCAACAGCGAGCTGTATCTTTCAAAAAATATTTATGGGTTTCACCTGCCCTTTCGGTTGATACATTTTTCAGAGGTACACTTGTACTCTTGGTACACTAATTTTTCTGGCCCACACCTACACTCTTATCCAACTAATTTTTCTGGCCTTCGCCCACACTCATGGTACCCCAATGTTTCAGAGGTTGGCCTATACTCTTGCTACAGATATTTTACTGGGGTCTGCCTGCCTATACTTCTGCCACATTAGGGCGAGCACCCACTGGCGTTTGCGTTTTCCGCGGGAAAAAAACGCAGCGTTTTCGCCGCGTTTCCCGCGATTTTTCCGCGCGTTTTTCGCGGCTTTTCCATTAATTTCCATTGACTTTCATGGGTGCATTAGGAGAAAAATAAGGACACATATGCAACTGACAGTTCCTATGTTAAAAACGCAAACGCAACGCAAAAAAAAACGCCAGTGGACAGGAACACATGTTATCTCTATGCCTGTGCAGGAAAAACGCAAAACGCAGGTAAAAAAATGCCAGTGGGTGCTCGCCCTTAATGTTACAGGGGTCTGCCTATACTTCTGCCACGTAAATATTACAGGGGTCTGATTATACTTCTAGTACAGAAATGTTACTGGGGTCTGCCTATACTTCTACTACAGAAATGGTACTGGGGTCTTCCTATACTGTTGCTACAAAAATGTTACAGGGTCTGCCTATACTTCTGCCACATAAATGTTACAGGGGTCTGCCTATACTTCTGCCACATAAATGTTACAGGGGTCTGCCTATACTGCTGCTACATAAATATTACAGGGGTCTGCCTATACTGCTGCGACTTAAATGTTACAGGGATCTGCCTATACTTCTACCACATAAATGTTACAGGCGTCTGCCTATACTGCTGCTACATAAATGTTACAGGGGTCTGCCTATACTGCTACTACAGAAATGGTGCTGGGGTCTGCCTATACTGCTGCTACAGAAATGATACTGGGGTCTGCCCATACTGCTGCTACATAACTGTTCCTGGGGTCTGCCTATACTTCTGCCACGTAAATGTTACAGGGGTCTGCCTATACTGCTGCTCCATAAATGTTACAAGGGTCTGCCTATACTTCTGCAACATAAATATTACAGGGGCCTGCCTGTACTACTGCTACATAAATGTTACAAGGGTCTGCCTATACTGCTGCTCCATAAATGTTACAGGGGTCTGCATATACTTCTGCCACGTAAATGTTACAGGGGTCTGCCTATACTGCTGCTACAGAAATGTTACAGGGGTCTACCTATACTTCTACTATAGAAATGTTACTGGGGTCTGCCTATACTTCTAATGCAGAAATGGTGCTGGGGTCTGTCTATACTACTGCAACCAAAATGTTACAGGGGTCTGCCTATACTGCTGCTACATAAATGTTACAGGGGTCTGCCTATACTGCTGCTACAGAAATGTTACAGGGGTCTGCCTATACTTCTACTACAGAAATGGTGCTGGGGTCTGCCTATACTGCTGCTACAGAAATGATACTGGGGTCTGTCTATACTGCTGCTACATAAATGTTACAGGGGTCTGCCTATACTGCTACTACAGAAATGGTGCTGGGGTCTGCCTATACTGCTGCTACAGAAATGATACTTGGGTCTGCCCATACTGCTGCTACATAACTGTTACTGGGGTCTGCCTATACTTCTGCCACGTAAATGTTACAGGGGTCTGCCTATACTGCTGCTCCATAAATGTTACAGGGGTCTGCCTATACTTCTGCGACATAAATATTACAGGGGCCTGCCTGTACTACTGCTACATAAATGTTACAAGGGTCTGCCTATACTGCTGCTCCATAAATGTTACAGGGGTCTGCATATACTTCTGCCACGTAAATGTTACAGGGGTCTGCCTATACTGCTGCTACAGAAATGTTACAGGGGTCTACCTATACTTCTACTATAGAAATGTTACTGGGGTCTGCCTATACTTCTAATGCAGAAATGGTGCTGGGGTCTGTCTATACTACTGCAACCAAAATGTTACAGGGGTCTGCCTATACTGCTGCTACATAAATGTTACAGGGGTCTGCCTATACTGCTGCTACAGAAATGTTACAGGGGTCTGCCTATACTTCTACTACAGAAATGGTGCTGGGGTCTGCCTATACTGCTGCTACAGAAATGATACTGGGGTCTGTCTATACTGCTGCTACATAAATGTTACAGGGGTCTGCCTATACTGCTACTACAGAAATGGTGCTGGGGTCTGCCTATACTGCTGCTACAGAAATGATACTTGGGTCTGCCCATACTGCTGCTACATAACTGTTACTGGGGTCTGCCTATACTTCTGCCACGTAAATGTTACAGGGGTCTGCCTATACTGCTGCTCCATAAATGTTACAGGGGTCTGCCTATACTTCTGCGACATAAATATTACAGGGGCCTGCCTGTACTACTGCTACATAAATGTTACAAGGGTCTGCCTATACTGCTGCTCCATAAATGTTATAGGGGTCTGCCTATACTTCTGCCCTGTAAATGTTACAGGGGTCTGCCTATACTGCTGCTACAGAAATGTTACAGGGGTCTACCTATACTTCTACTATAGAAATGTTACTGGGGTCTGCCTATACTTCTAATACAGAAATGGTGCTGGGGTCTGTCTATACTACTGCAACCAAAATGTTACTGGGGTCTGCCTATACTGCTGCTACATAAATGTTACAGGGGTCTGCCTATACTGCTGCGACTTAAATGTTACAGGGGTCTGCCTATACTTCTGCTACAAGAATGTTACAGGGGTCTGCCTATACTTCTACCACATAAATGTTACAGGGGTCTGCCTATACTGCTGCTACAGAAATGGTGCTGGGGTCTGCCCATACTGCTGCTGCAGAAATGATACTGGGGTCTGCCTGTACTGCTGCTACATAAATGTTACAGGGGTCTGCCTATACTTCTACAGAAATGGTACTGCGGTCTGCCTATACTCCTTCTACCAAAATGTTACAGGGGTCTGCCTATACTTCTATTACAGAAATGGTACTGGGGTCTGTCTATATCTACTGCAACCGAAATGTTGATGGGGTCTGCTTATACCTTTTCTACTGGAATGTTACAGGGGCCTGTTTATACTATGATAAGTTCACACAGACTTTCCATCGCTGTGTTTTACCTATCTGGCCCAAAAACACTCACTGACTAGGGCATGAATTGTGGGCCGAGGCCAATATGTAATTTTCTCGCGTGTTACCACAGTTATCTGAGAAACTCGTTTGGGCCGCAGAAGAGGAGCGTTACTGCCTTAATGAGACGTTCACAGCTGTACAAGCATCAAAGTCCGCTCTATGCCCGCAATTGTTGAGGGTTTGTGCAGAGGCCTATGTCCTCAGCGCAGTGAAAGTCTGCCATGTTTGGGCACTCTGATTTCTTCATGGTTCATGTCTTGGGTTGCCTAGGACCCACCTATGCTGTGGGTGCACACAGACTTCCCATAGCGGTGTTTTACATGTCTGGCACAAAGTCACTGACTGACTTGGGTAGGGTGCAGAGTGCAGATGGCTTTCCCCTTGCGCTGTCGATTGAGCTATCCAACACCAACACAGAATGAATAGTGTGAGGGGACCCGGATTGCCCGTTGCTATGTAACTCGCGGCACCTTGGGTACCACAGTGTGTTTGCTGGGACCGAGCCGGACCAAGGACCTGGTCACATACTTCCCACACAGGCTACAGTGGGTCCTGGTCATGGTTTCTTGGCCTTGTGAGGCCACCTCCTCCTCCTGCTTGGGGTCAGGGGATCAGCACTGGGCATCATGTATTTGCTCTTGTGTTACCACAGTTATCTGATACACTGGTTTGGGCCAAAGAAGAGGAGCGTTACTGCATAACTGAGAAGTTCAATGCTGTAGTAGCATCGAAGTCCGCTTCATACCTGCGATTGCTGAGGTTGTGGGCTGAGGCCTATATCCCGGGGGAACTGCAACTGTGCCAGGTTTGGCCTGTGGAACTTTTTCCTGGCTAATCCAGTCATTGGAGCCGTGAAAGAAAATGTAACTGATTTACTGAGACCTTCACAGCTGAAGTAGCATCGAAGTCCTCTTCATGCCCGCGATTGCTGAGGGTGTGGGCTGAGGCCTATGTCCCGGGGGAACTGCAACTGCGCCAGGTTGGGCCTGTAGAACGGTTTCCTGGCTAATTCAGTCATTGGAGCGGTGAAAGAAAACGTAACTGATTTACTGAGACCTCTTCATGCCCGCGATTGCTGAGGGTGTGGGCTGAGGCCTATGTCCCGGGGGAACTGCAACTGCGCCAGGTTGGGCCTGTGGAATTTTTTCCTGGCTAATTCAGTCATTGGAGCGGTGAAAGAAAATGTAACTGATTTACTGAGACCTTTGCAGCTGAAGTAGCATCGAAGTCCGCTTCATGCCCACAATTGCTGAGGGTGTGGGCTGATGTCTATGTGCTTGGCGCAGTGAAAGTCTGCCTTCTTGGGGCACTCTGATTTCTTCATGTTTAATGTCTTTGGGTTCCTTGGACCCACCTATGCTGTGGGTGCACACAGACTTCCCATCGCGGTGTTTGACCTGTCTGGCACAAAGACACTGACTGACTTGGGTAGGGGGCAGAGTGCAGATGGCTTTCCCCTTGCAGTGTCGATTGAGCTATCTGACACCAACACAGAATGAATCATCTATGTATCTCGCGGCACCTTGGGTCACACAAGATGGAGGCTGGGAACGAGCTTGACCCTGGGCCCGCTCACGTGAAGATCGAACGTCAATTTCTCATCAATTATCAACAGCATTGTGGGCTATCGCCCACACTTTCAAAGAGGGTCGCTGCCTGGCCCTGCCAACTCTCTGCAGTGTGTGCCTCTGGTTCCTCCTCATTGCAGACGCACTTGGAAATAGACATGAGGGTGGTGTAGCTGTGAAGCGAGCGTGTGGCATGAGGGCAGCTGAAGGCTGGGCAGGGAAACTTTTGTGTGCGCTGTGGACGCAGGGTCGTGCGGGGGGTTGGGCAGCATGTAAGCCAGGAGGTATGACCCCCAGGCAGTGATTGTGCTTGGTTGCAGGTAGTGTGGTGCTTTGCTAAGGTGTGCCTTGCTAATGAGGGTTTGTCCAAAGTAAAAATTGTTAGGGGGGGGGGGCAGACTCTTGCTCCTATTGTGGCTTAATAGTGGGACCTGGGAGCCTGAGATGCAGCCCTGCATGCTGCCCCTACCCTGCCCCATCCGTTTCTGTGATGTTTTCATGGATTTCAGATGTTTTCTGGTTTTTCACAAGTGAAGACCTATCCGGAGCATGGGTGATATACAAAAATGCTTGAGTCGCCCATTGACTTCAATGGGGTTCGTTACTTGAAACGAGCTCTCGAGCATCGCGAAAAGTTTGACTCGAGCAACGAGCACCCGAGCATTTTGGTGCTTGCTCATCTCTAGTTATTATAGATGTGATGATAAACAGCATGTGTTCTGTTTTTTTGTTTGTTTGTTTGTTTTGTTTTTAATAAACAAGAAGAGAAAATACAAAAGTGTTTTTTACAATTTTAATTTTTACAATCTTTATGTCACTCTTGTGGACTTCAACCTGCAATGCTGTGATCTCTCTAATAATACCCTGCAGAACTGTTGGACTGCAATGCATTATCCCCTATCATAGCCATCACAGGCTATGGCAGACCCGGATGCCATTGACTGGCATCCTGCTGCCATGGCAACCCAATGGCCTTCCTTCCTGTGATGGCTGCAATTGGAGCTGGCTGTGATTGAAGCCATTAAACTACTTAGATGCTGTGATCAGTGTCCCGAAGCACCCTATCTGCCCCCCAACAATGAAATTGAAGCGTGCTAATGTATTGCCAGGGCAGCTTGGTGACTCTAGTAAAAGTACCCAAGCCTGTCATAGAGTCCAACCTATTAAGATATTTAAAAAGTGAGTAGCAGCCATGACTTAATGGTTGTGATTTCTTCCCCTGCTATATTTCATTTGAATTCACATCTTAAGAAGGTGGATTCAATTAAAAGTGGTAACTGCTGACCCAGACCCTATGGCCACCAGACAAAACATACAGAACATGTGACCCAGGTCAGATTTTAAAGTCAGAGGTGTAGTGTGGAACAAGAAGCGAATCATTTCTCCTTAAGGAGCGCATCTGGAAGGTATGTGAGGAGACATATAAGGCCTTCCATGCTTCCCCTGGAAATATGCAAATGGCAAATAGAACAATACCTCTTCTATGCCACTTATTGAAAGGCAGCATTCCTGCAAGTCAATGTCAGAGTTTCTAAACAAGGCTTATAATAATAACTGGGAATTGTGAGCTAATCCACAATGTCCGTGAACAGACAGTGTCTTTGGGTTTGTTAAATGAATTATTGAAACATAATGCTTAGTCCTTCCTCTGCTGTAAGCCATAATCATCTATCTGTCTTGCTGCAAGCATAGGCCTGGTCTTGTGGAGGATATATATATATATATATATATATATATATATATATATATATATATATATATATATATATATATATTGAAATGTCTATTTCACTATCTCAGCCAGCAGAACGGAATGTGCAGGCCACAACCTGTTCTGCTAACCGTTATCAGAATATGCAGCTCATTAGAAATGCACGCACATAACCTCAGGGCACATTTTTTACCCGCACATAACCCTCAGGCATCATTTGATGACACGTCGCTCACTCCGCCCCTGCCCCCTCCATCGAACACCCAAGATGTCGTGGTTTTGCATCTGAAATCACGTGATGTCGGACGTCCATGACAACAGAAGCTCACGCAGGACCAGATGGAAAAAGACCTTAATTGGACCACCCAATCACATGCTTTGATTTCCAATCACATATTGCTTCCGGCATGCAGATAAAGGGCAATTAACTCATAATCTATATATATAAAATTGAATGTATGCGTGTCTGTCTGTGTGCGTGTCTGTTTGTCCTTTAAGCGCTACTACACCATTCATCCGATCGCCATGAAACTTTGGGAAGTTGTTGAGTACACTCCTGGGAAGATTATAGGCATAGTACAAATATTCTATGATAAATGGCGCGTGCGCGAGCGTTGTCGACAGTTACGACCCCCCCCCCCCCACGTAGATCGCTCGATTTCCATCATTGCCACTAATTCTCTCACTTCCCGATGTTGTAGAAACATGAAATTTGGCACGAGCATTGATTATGTCTTAATTAGGAAAAGTTAATGGGTCCCAACTCGATTATTCAATTGTAAGTGCCAAAGAATTAGCGTCCAAATTTTACGTACGGAATCTAATTTTCTCGCTTCCCGATGTCATAGAAACTTGAAATTTGGCACGAGCATTGATTATGTCATAAATAGGAAAAGTTAATAGGTCCCAACTCAATTATTCAATTCTATGCGCCAAAGAATTAGCGTCCAAATTTTACGTACGGAATGTAATTTTCTCACATAGAAACTTGAAATTTGGCACGGGCATTGAATATGTCATAAATAGAAAACGCTAATGGGTCGCAACTCGATTATTCAATTCTATGCGCCAAAGAATTAGCGTCCAAATTTTACGTATGGAATCTAATTTTCTCACATAGAAACTTGAAATTTGGCACGGGCATTGAATATGTCATAAATAGGAAAAGCTAATGGGTCCCAACTCGATTATTCAATTCTATGGGCATTGAATATGTCATAAATAGAAAACGCTAATGGGTCCCAACTCGATTATTCAATTCTATGCGCCAAAGAATTAGTGTCCAAATTTTACGTACGGAATCTAATTTTCTCACATAGAAACTTGAAATTTGGCACGGACATTGAATATGTCATAAATAGGAAAAGCTAATGGGTCCCAACTCGATTATTCAATTCTATGCGCCAAAGAATTAGCATCCAAATTTTACGTACGGAATGTAATTTTCTCACATAGAAACATGAAATTTGGCATGGGCATTGATTATGTCATAAATAGGAAAAGCTAATGGGTCCCAACTCGATTATTCGATTCTATGCGCAAAAGAATTAGCGTCCAAATTTTATGTACGGAATGTAATTTTCTCACATAGAAACTTGAAATTTGGCACGGGCATTGAATATGTCATAAATAGGAAACGCTAATGGGTCTCAACTCGATTATTCAATTCTATGCGCCAAAGAATTAGCGTCCAAATTTTACGTACGGAATGTAATTTTCTCACATAGAAACTTGAAATTTGGCACGGGCATTGATTATGCCATAAATAGGAAAAGTTAATGGGTCCCAAGTCGATTATTCAATTCTAAGCACAAAAGAATTAGCGTCCAAATTTTATGTACGGAATCTAATTCTCTCACTTCCTGATATATATATAAATGAATGTATGTCTGTCTGTCCTTTATGCATTACTACACCATTCATCCAATTGCCATGAGACTTTGGGAAGTTGCTAAGTACACTCCTGGGAAGATTATAGGCATAGTACAACTATCCTCTGATAGGTGGTACGCGTGCGAGCATCGTCGACAGTTATGCCCCCCAGACAAAGATCGTTTGATTTCCATCTCAAGCACGAAAGCAAAAGGCATTACGACCAACGGGATGCGTGTTCAACCAGAAAATGATGCATCCGCCGAACGTTTCGCAAGACAATTGCTGGATATTGAGAATGCTGAGGTAAAATGAAAGCTGTGCTGTGATTGGTTGCTATTTCTTATACTGCTGAGGTAACATGAAAGCTGTGCTGTCATTGGTGGCTACTTCTTATACTACTGAGGTTGCATGAAAGCTGTGCTGCGATTCGTTGTTATATATTATACCACTGAGGTAACATGAAAGCTGCGCTGTGATTGGTTGCTATATATAATACCGCAGAGGTAACATGAAAGCTGCACTGTGATTGGTTGCTATTTTTTATATTGATGAGGCAGAATAAAAGTTGTGCTGTGATTGGTTGTTATTTCTCTTACTGCTGAGGTAACATGAAAGCTGCGCTGTGATTGGTTGTTATATTTTATACTGCTAAGGTAACATGAAAGCTGCGCTGTGATTGGTTGTTATATATTATACCACTGAGGTAACATGAAAGCTGCGCTGTGATTGGTTGTTATCTAGATATATAAAAACGAATGAATGTATGTCTGTCTGTCTTCGCAGCAACGCGCGACGGGTAAGCTAGTGCTATATAAAATGCTATATGCCTACTAATAAACAGAGTCGGGGAAGACTTTTTACACTGACAGTCTGTCTCTGTGTCAAATTCTTCTGTACATGCACAATCTCTGAGGATTAATCAGGAAGAGTGCAAACATTCCTATTGATTACCCTGTGGACAGAAATAAATCCACAACAGTCTTATTGTCTTTTTTCCTATTGTATTTCTTATTCCTGTCCGCATAACTGCAGAGAAACAGTCTATGCAAATGTAAGTCGATGTGTTCTGTTTATATAAGTTGCCCTTAAGCCTCTCAGGTGCAGCTCACATGCACAGGAAGTGTGATTGTTAGGGTTGTTGTTAGGTGCACTGTTCAGACACAGTCCTTTGCTTCTGTGTCTGGCAGGCGAGGGCTTCTTCCTGCTCTCCCTGTTCACTGAACTTACATGTATTCTTTTCCAGCACTCCTAGGGTTAATTGCTTCTGGGCATTCTGCTCAGCTGATGCACCTTTTCTAATCGCATCCTTATATAGCTGCCCTGGTCCTTTTAGACAATGCTGTAGTTTAGTTGTGTGATTTGTGTCTATGACTCCATGTTTAGCCGCTGCTCTGGCAATTTCCTTGCTACCTTGCTTTCTACTCATGTTCTGTATCCTCCGTTCATGTATCCTGCTGTCCGTTATCCTCGTGTGTCTATTTCTCTGTTTATCCTTGTCGGCCTGTACCTCCTTCCTTCCTGTACACCCGGTATTGTTCTGTCATTTGTTTTATAGGTGATCTGTCCTGTCAGGGTCAGTCAGAGCCTAGAAGAAGACCGTGGGGTCATCCTTATCGGGATGAGTGCTCTGCCTATAGGCAGGGGTTTCCCTCTTTTGGTTATTAGTTCAGGGGGAGATACTTTCCCTAGTTCCCATCTGCATATGGGGTTCATACATTCAGTATCTTACCTCCCCCACTGGGGTCAGCTGTCAACCATACAGTACTGGATCATCACCTACCCTGTAGGTTGACACAGGGTTCCACATCCACAGTCGATACAGTTGTGCTGTGCTGGAATCTGTTTCCCTCAGTGTTTCTAGAAGAACAGCTCCACAGGTGGTTGATTTAGCTGGCTGGGTGTGGTTTGCTCAGGTCAGCCAATCCCCAGGGTCGGTGCTTTTATATATATATATATATATATATATATGTATATATATATATATATATATATATATATATATATATATATATATACACACACTAGCACCTTTCAGTGTCTGCTGGGTTTCCAGGTGAGCAGTCATGTTTCCTTGTCTTTGCAGCTTGCTGTGTGACTTGTGTCTTGTTGCCTTTTCAGTGCATCTTTCGGTGTGATTGGTGTCTTGTATCATGTGTGTGCAAGTCTGGATTTAGTTGTCTTGGTTGTGTAGGGACCCGTAAGATAACTAGGAGCCTTGAAGTGGCTTGTGGGCTTAGGTATCTTGGCAACTATATGAACCAATACCTCATTCTTATTATATCAATTTATCTGCTTATGCGATGCTTGGTGAGTTTCTGAGTTATTGTCGGTCTCTGTTAAGTCCTTGGTCACTTACCCTAGTACAAGATATGGAGAGGGGTTAATTGGTGGTAGTTTCACCTGGTGTTCCCTATCTTTGGTAAGGTTTGTGTGCGCCTGCTGCCTCGCTGCCCACACGAATGTAACAGTGAAGCTGGTCTTTCAGACACTACTCACTGGATAAAGGGGCATGGCTTTGTGAAAATAGGACATGGCCCAAATGTGATGTTGTGGACCAAAAATTGTACCATATTTTGGTCCAATTTTTGGTGTAAACTAAGCCAACTAAAATAGTATAGACTTATATTAAACAGTCTAAAAATTCAACAGATTTATCGTTCAGACCACCCTTTTTAAGAATGTCTAGTCTGTTTGCACTGTGTAATTATTAACAGCATTAGTAAATCTGCCGCAATATGTGTTTAAGAGCAAATAATGATTAACTGAAGATAAAATGCACAATCCTGCAGTAAGAAATCCTTGTTTACATTTTTTCCAGTAATTAGACATGTAAGCTGATTACATATGCATATTTTTATATTAACATATTTTCCATGAGGGACCTAATTTTGGTAACTACGAGGCAAAATAAACATGTTGCAGTAGATCATTTTAGCAGCTGTGTGTATGGATTTAAATAGGACATTTCTTTATAATAACTTACTTTTAGTTTGTAGTGATTCAATTATTTGAAGAAAACTTGTTAAATATTCTAAGTGAAAGAATACATTATTTACTGTTTACTGGAAAATGACCTTTAAAATTTTCATCTAAATACAGTAAGTGCTTGAGGATAGCCATAGAACATATTTTGGTGGTCTGTTGATCCACCTGAGTGCAAACACTTAGAAAGTTGTTGATAAGGCATAACTGATTTCTACTTGAAATACTACTTTTAACTTCACAATTACCTGTTTTCCTTCCTGTGACTTTCACAATCATTTTTGTCTGAGTTTTCCATTAAAATTCTGTCTTACACATTATTCTGTCTGATTGATTCTTGTTTGTAATCCCAGCTGTACATTTTTGCTTTCTTGATTTTCACTTTGTTTCTTGAACATTTTTTTCTTAATCCTGCATCTTCTCATTTATTCTTGCTTAAATCTTGGCTTATCTTGACTCCTTTTGGTCTTTAGTACCACTGTTCATCACACTCAGCTTGTCTTTGGATTCTTGTGATATTTTAAGCTTGCTCCAACTATATTTTTCTAATGTCAATCTTGACTTGGCTGATAAAGCCATAACCTGCAAGTGAAAGATAGTTAAGGGCACATCTTTCTAATGGATGGGGAAAATGACCAGTTGCAAATTTAAATTCTTGAATAGGTATTTACTATGCATACTTGAAAACAGCATATCTGATCTTACAGCAAATGCTAATTATGCTATACTTATGTTTCAACAAAAAAAGAAACATTAGATGGGTCTTATAAATAGGTTTGTGAACATATGTACTGTTAATCTGCGTTTTAATGTAAAGTAATATGGCAGCGTAATTTCATAAAAAAATGTTTCTTTCAACCACATAATATTAAATGGAGTGGCAGGATGAATGCTCACCTACGGCTCCATTCAAACTCCTCCTCAGTGTTGTCAGAGGTTGTCTGGCAAATTTTAGCCTGGGGGGTAGGTATATGACACTGGCCGATGAGTAGCAGCCCACACTAAGGGCAGAAACACATGGTGTTTCAAACAAAATACTGTCAAAATTGTGCTGCCCTTCACCCACGTAGGTGAGTTCAGTCTGACTGTGTGCCACTAGCCACACAGTGTCCTTCCATCTTTATCATGTTTATCTATTTAACATAAATACAGCACTAAAACCAAGCTCAATAAATTGATACAGCACAAACCAACTTAAGTACATAAATACAGTACCAGAACCAAGCTCTTTCAATAATTACAGCACCAGAATTGATCTTTTGCCATAGATACAGCACCAGAACTAAGCTCAGTGCATATATACAGCACTGGAACCAGGCTCAGTACAAAACACTGTCCAAGAACCAAGCACAGTATGTGAATACAGCAGAAACCAGTCTCAATACATAAATGCATTGCCTGAACCAAGATCTTACCATAAATGCAGTACTAGAACCAATCCCTTACAATAAATACAGTGCTCAAACTAAACTCTTACATAACATACAGCACCAGAACTAAGCTCAGTACATAAATACAGTACTGCAACTAAACTCAATACATAAACACTGTACTAAAACAAAACTCAGTATATAAATACAGCACTAGATCCATGCTAAGTACATAGGTATAGCAACAGAACCAAGCTAGCAATGGAAATACAGAGCCAAACTCAGTATATAAATATAGCACCAGAACCAGAAACTGTATTTACTCTCTATATGCCAAGTTTCAGATGAGTGTATTTTAAAGGTGCATTTTACAGATGAGTGTCCTAGCCATCCGTGGGTCTACTGACCTGAAATCACAGCATGAGAGGGATCTATGAATTGAGCGGGTTTAGAGTAGAATCACAGGTGTACAAAGAACTCATAGGGCCCCATAGCAAAATTCAGAATTATGTATATATTGTCACCATGCATGCTTTGGAAATATAGTTTGATAATGACAAATATGGCTGACACTGTCTAGATAAAAGTTCGCTTGGCTTTATTGAGGCAACAAACAGAACTTTTATGGAACACGGCCACAAATAGAACAGAGGTGCTACATTTTTAAGGAAGTGCTGGAATTTTGTGCATTTATTCTAGAGTAAACATGAGGTTTCCTCACCTACAAATACAGTATAGCAAATATGACACTGCAGTCAGGTTTCTTCATAGCCGTGATGTGTGACTTCCAGCATCTAATACAGACTGCTGTAATTGCAGCCTTGTATGCCCCAGTGGCAAGCTTAGTAGCTGAGCTAAATGAACCAGGGAAACCTCTGTACTGGATTAGAAGAGGGAATGATGAGTCCCACTGCCAACCTACTCATTACTCCAATAAAAAGAAACATCTGGGTAGAAATATAAATTCCATCTAGTACTTTTCCTGTTGTGGGCTTAATATATAAGAAGTTTTATAATATGGCAGGCTTAGACACAGTGGTTCAACACTAGTATGCCTTTATATGATAATTACCTTATAGTGTACCCAAATACAAATTCTACACAGTGATAGTTTTTACAGTGCAGTTGCCTGAGAGGTTCAGTTTTAGGTAGAGAGAGAACTAAGTATTAGAGACAGCGGACAGACAGTTGGTGGCATTCTGAAGGAACGGTGATGTAATGTCACAGGAGGAGGTGTATAACTGGGTGTCATCAGCATAATTATGGTACTGAAAGCCAAATCTCCTGATGTTTGTCCAATAGAGGCTGTGTAGATGGAGAAGAGGAGGGGGCCAGGAACTGAGCCCTGGGACACCCCAACAGCAAGGGTAAGAGGACATGAGGTAGAGCCTGCAAAGGATACACTGAATGAGCTGTCAGAAAGGTAGGGGGAGAACCAGGAGAGAGCAGTGTCCTTTAGGCCAAAGTAGCGAAGCATACTGAGGAGACATTTGTGGTCAGCTGCGTCAAGTGGTGGAGAGTAATCGAGGAGGATCAGTAGGGAGTGGTTATCTCTTGACTTGGCCATTAGGAGGTCATTTGACACTGTAGTTTCTGTCAATAAAAGAAGAGAGTTTTCTGAAAAATAACTTATAATGTGGGAGTGAATCAGGGGTTCTAATAGTTTGGAGATGAAGGGGAGATTTGAGATGGGTCGGTAGTTGGCAGCACTGGTTGAGTCAAGAGTCGTTTTTTTAACAGTGGGGATATGAGAGCGTGTTTGAATGAAAAGGGGAACATGTCAGGATGTCAGAGAGAGGTTGATATAGTGGTAAGGTGGGAGTTGACAACAAGGGAGAGGGACTGGAGGAGGTGTAAGGGAAGAGGGTCACTAGCGCAGGTGGTGGGACGAGCAGAGGAAAGCAACCTGGAGACTTCTTCCTCTGTTGTTAGTCTCAGTACAGAGAATGAGCAAGGGCTAGATGCAGTACTGAAAAGACAATGGTTGGGGCTAGTCTGAGATTGTCAAGTTATTTCTTGCCGGATGTGATTGATTTTCTTTTTGAATTAAGCAGCCAGCTCTTCAGCACTATGATCCATCATAGAGTGCTGAAATTTAGGGCTGAGGAGGAAGTGAAAAGTGTCAGAGTCGTTTAGGGTTGTGAGATAACGAAAGAGGTGAAGTCTACTTGTTTGGCATGGTGAAGGGCTAGGTTGTAGGTTCTGAGCATGAGTTTGAAGGGAAGAAAGTCTGCAGCCATTCAGCACACCTAGAGCACCGCCGGATGAAGCATCAGCCAGGGTTGCCATGGTCTGCATCGGATAGCTTGAGTCACAGGGATTGCCGCTTCATCTAGGGCATGTTTGAGAATGGTGTAATGTGCGGCAGCCAGGTTGGGGCCAGAAGAGGAGAGACAAAGGACAGAGAGGGCTGTAGGGTCTCAGCAAAGTTTTGTGTGTGAATGATCTCAAGGTTCCTGTATGTACGGTAGGAGGGTCTGGGGAGATGCTAGGCAGCTTGACAGAGAAAGAGAGGAGGTTATGGTCCAAAAGCAGGAGAGGGTAATTAGTGAAGTAAGAAGCAGAGCAAGACAGCGGAAAACCAGATCAAGAGTATTGCCATCCCTGTGAGTGGGAGAGGCTGTGAGTTGTGAGAGACCAAGGGAGGAGATAAGTGATAGAACTTGAGAGGCATATAGGAAGATGGGGTCATTGGTGGGGACGTTAAAGTCGCCTAGAATGAGGGTTGGGATTTCACAGGATAGGAAGTCAGGGAGCCAGGCGGCAAAGTGATCCAGAAACAGGTGTGGAGGACCTATGGGGTGGTAGATAACTGCTACTCGCATGGAAAACAGACAAAAGAGTCATAGGGTATGTATCTTGAATGATGGGAAAGTGAGTGAGGGTACTGGGGTGATGACCTAGAAGGTGCATTGCGGAGAGAGAAGCGCACCTACTCCTCCACCATGCCTATTTAGTCTTGGGGTATGGGAGAACTGCAGGCCATTGTAAGATAATGCAGTGGGGGAGGCAGTGTCAGACTGCTGTAACCACGTTTCTGTGAGAGTTAGCAGGTTTAGAGATTTAGCATTGAAAATGTCATGGAGGGTGGGTAGTTTGTTGCACGCTGACTGACCCTTTCCAGAGTGCACATTGAAAGGAGACAAGGGAGGGTATGCATGGACTAATAGTTGGCATTTTAAGAAAGAGAAGAGTGCACTTTTGGTAATTTTGGAGAAATTCAATAAATGTTAGTTTTTTGGTTTTTTTTATTCAATAATTTTTATTGAAAGTATATGTCACAACATTAAACATAAGCAATCATTAAGTAATACATCTTGTGTATCGAATTTGTCTTTTTAAAATTAAAAACAGAAGTTAACATAGAATTAACATAAAATTTACAGAAGGACTGGGAAGCAAGGGGGGAAGGGTTCAATGTAGTGATTTCATGGTATTGCCTGAGATCATAAAACAATGTTTCTACACATTTTTCTACATTTAACATCTATCCATCATATCTCCATTATGTTATGTTCTGGGAGGTGTTACATGTGTTTATATAACTTTTCCATGGTTGCCAGGTTAAATTATATGCATGAAGCCTGTTATTTCTAAGAGCGAAGATGTTTTTGTATTGATAGTGTTCTGAAATTAACTCTGTAATCGTTTGGATAGTTGGTAGTTCTGGGGCTTTCCAGGGTCTGGTTATGGAAAGTTTCCCTAATAGAAGGATGTGTGCTACCACCTTCCTAAAATCTATAGGAATATCTTCTATTTCTGATAACAGTAAGGCTAATTGTGGATTTGGTTTAATTCTTATCCCCATAAAATCCCGTTATCAACTTAAATGCTGAGTTCCAAAGGCTCAGAACTAGTGGACATCCCCATTAGATTTGCAAGAGGGATCCTCTCCCTCCGGAATCTCTGCTGCACAAGCTAGAAGATCCCAGAAAGTAATCAGCCAGCCTAGTGAGGGAGTAATACCACCTAGTGACTACTTTATAAAGGCCCATTTACAGCAGCCGATGATCACAAAAAAAGTGCTAATCAGCGATCGTTTTAGCGATAATCGGTGTGTGTAAATGTGCGCCCATCATCTGCTTTTCAGGCATTGTTACCTGATCATTAAATGCAAGCTAACCTAAAAATCGTCATTCACTTTTATCAGAAGTTCTCCACGGGGAGTGCTGATAGCAATGTTTCCCCATGGAGAACAAAGGATCTGAGCACAGAAAATAGCCCTTGGGCTATTAGCTGCATTCAGAGAAGGCTTCATTTACACACCTAATTGGTACTTAAGTAGCTGAGTAGCTACCTAATACTTTATGCTAAATGATCGCTCAAAGCTGTCACTCAAACTGTCATTTGAGCGATCCTTGAAAGATCATCTGCTGGTGTAAATGAGCCTTAATGCGTTTCCATCAAGCTGGTGCATGATGAGCTTTTCTGTACCAAATTCAAATCCCTGGTCCACTGTGTGAGCGGGGGGGAGAGAAAGAGATCTCTCCCCCCCCCCCCCCGTTCCTACCCGCTCTCCTCCGCCGCTCCCCGTCCCCCGCCGGCACCCCAATCTTTTAAGATGAGCGTGCAGGTACTCGCAAATGGCAATACTTGTTCGAGTATTTGCCCTTAGTGAGTACGCTCGCTCATCTCTATTCAGTAGGGATATGCGTCTAAAATGAACTGGGGAAGAGGGGTCTGTATCCAATTTGGGGGTGGTTACTATTGTAGCTTGAAACATCTCTTTAAGGCCGCCTGCAGACGAGCGGAAATCCCGCCGCGGGATTTCCCGCGGGATTTCCGCCGCTGAAAGTCTGCATAGGAGTGCATTACAATACGCACTCCTATGCAGACGGCCGCGGTTTGGCCGCGCGAAATCTCGCGCGGCAAACAAACCGCGGCATGTTCTAATTTTCTGCGGGGCACGCACTCACCTGGCCGCCGGCTCCGGTCTGCGCATGCGCCGGCTGCGCGGCAGCCGGCACATCAAAGAGCCGGGGCCACCAGGCGCGGGTGAGTACGCGCTCGTCCCTGCAGGCTCTGGGGTCGGATCGCGCGGCGAGATTTCTCGCTGCCGGATCCGACCCGCTCGTCTGCAGGCGGCCTTAGGAGGTTTTCTTTTTTCATAGTTGCATTAAATTTTTTCGTTGGGGTGTTAGTTCCTTCTGAAAAAATTGGCAATACTCTCCCAGGCTCTGTGTCACTTTTGATTTAGGTGGGTTGGTTCTTTTGGCTCTGGTTCTATGGGATGCCATTTTTTGAGGAGGTTCTGCCCTTCTTCAGGTGTATGGAGTACATGCGTAGTATTATTCATTATTATGATGACTTTATTTGGGTGCCCCCACTTATACAGGATTTTGTTATTCCTTAGAGTCAGTGTTATGGAGGAACATTTTTCCCTTGCTTGTGTGGTTGATCTGAAAAGATCTTTATATGCTCATACGGCGTAGGAAAATCTTGGGATTTATGAAATGTGGACATCACTGTCATGTCCGCCAGGTGCACCTCGCCACAGCACGGATGCAGGGTGACATTCACACAGAGCGCAAAAAGGATACACCAAGACTATGATGGACAGTGAACACCACTCCAGGAACCATAAGATGGAAAAAACTGTCCCTTACCTAACAGGGAAGTGAGGCGCCCTTGCCTACAAGCGGAATAATTGTCCTGATAAGGACAGCCTCGCTGTCCTCTCCTGGGCCCTGACTAACCCTTGCAGAAATTCCTGGAGATGTGCACTGACACAGCAAAACCAAACAATAAAGGTAACAAAAAGTAACAAAAATGACCACAAGTACTTATCTGAATCTGAAAGTATTTAAACCAGCATAGAGGCACCAACCTACTCCAATCACTCCTCTAAAGAACTGAAATCAACATCAAGGGGAAGAGGGCGTGGTAGGAATATAAAGCTTTTCACACCTGCTGATAGGTAGAGCAGCTAGAGAACCACACCTCAAACCTTCTCTCAGGTATGACTAATAGTTAGCAATCTCTGCACAATGTGCATTAACTCTTGTCCTGTTTAGTAACAGAGTGACGGGTCAGACTCTCTGTCATGGCCACCATGCCACAACGCCTTCATGACTGACAAACCGTGACAATCACCAATTCTTTAATTTGAAAAAAAATTACTTGTACTATTACATCTCTAGGTAGGTGTCTTGGAACTATTTTAGGTCTTGGAAAGGGCTGGACTCGGTCAATGATTCGTTCTTCTGGTGTTGTTGTAGGTAAGGCCTTCCTCATACATGCAATTTAAATTGCGGCACTTTGCGGCATTTTACTCTTGTTTTCAGGCCACAGCATTGCCAGCTTTAGCACTCCACGTCATTGATGAGGAGCGCTAAGCGCCCAAAAATAGAACAGGCTTCACTCGAAAATCGTGGTGCTGAAAAGAATCACTCATGAATGAGTGAGTGCTGCCTCTGGTTGGCTGAGCGCAGGGACCAATCAGAGGCAGCTTTCAGCTGTCATTCAATAGCAGAGAGCTGCCTCTGATTGGTTACAGTGCTCAGCCAATCAGGTAGCCCATTCAGCAGGCGGGGATTTTAAATCTCCGCCTGCTGAATACTACTGAGAACAGGGAAGCCCTTCCCTGAAAATTGTTACAGCGCTTGCCGGCAGCCCATTACTTTCAATGGAGCCGGCTGTATTGCCGGCTCCATTGAATTCAATGGGAGAACATCGCGCTCCTCTGTGACAGCTATGGCAGAGGATAGAGGGCAGCGCTCTTTTTGAGCGTCAAAACGCCTGTGTAACTGAGCCCTTTTGTGCGGATAAACGCTGCTAGCAGCGTTTTGTCCGCCATGCCGCCGGCTTCGGTCATGCGATTTTTTTAATGCATCTGTTAAGCGCACAAAAAAATTGTGCAACTGGGGGGCGTGGCCTGGATGGTGTTAATGGTGGACACATAAAAACTGTAGCTCCATCTGACACTCACCTACAGCAACTTCCAGCAACTCCAGAGGACCGGGAAACACTCCCTCAGGACATCGGAAGACACCTAGAGAGGAGTGATGACAAAAAGAAAGTCAGCCAAAGCGGGACCGAAGAGGCTGACTGACTTCTTCCCTGCACGTGGAGGAGAAGAGGAGCGGGAAATGGCTGCTGCTGCTTCTACAGAGAGCAGGCAGAGGATGGGGGCGGTGGACGGAGGGGACCTACAAGACAGGAGAGATGGTAAGAGGGCTTCCCCCTGCCCCTTGCCTCCTGGAAACCCCCATGCAACTGTCACAGAGCACACAGGCACGGAGCTGCAGGCAGAGAAGGGAGAGGAATCTGATCGGCACAGCACGAACTGTGAAGGAGGGGGAGCTGTCTGCACTGCAAACCTACATGCTGACCAAGGGACACTGCTAGACAGGAGAGGTAAGAGAGCTTTCCCCTGCCCCTTGCCCCCTGAAAATCCCTGTGCACTCACCCCTAAGCACACAGGCTCAGAGCTGCAGGCAGGGAATGAAGAGGAGTCGGCTTTGCACAGCACGGGCTGTAGAGGAGGGGGGGCTGGCTGCCCTGCAAGCCTGTATGCTGTAGAGAGAGGAGGGGGAGAAGAATCACCCTCTTCCAGACAGAGCCCAGAGAAAAGGAAGCCAAGACTGGAGGAGAACAGTCCCCATGAGTCCTCTGATCAGGATCCTAAGGAGGGAGAGGGGATGCTGGATCCCATCCTAAGCATTGAATGTTCCAGTCAGGCAGCCTCTGAGTTGTTCATCAGGGACATGGTGTTGGCTCTCAGGGGATCACTGCAAAAAGATCTAGCTGCCATGAATAAAAGAGTGAACTCTGACATCCTAGAACTAGGAGATAGAGTGGATCATTTAGAAGCAAAGACTGGCGAAATAACAAGTTCCCATAACGAGCTAATAGATGCTCATTACAAGCTGTCCGAGGACTTTGAAGCTCTCAAAAACAAACTAGCAGATCTGGAAGATCGTAATAGACGAAATAACCTCAAATTTAGAGGAATAGAGGAGACAGTGAGACCCGAAGATTTGCGCTCCTATGTACAAGATCTTATGAAATCCCTGCTGCCATATTCTAATCCTGCTGAGTTTATCTTGGACAGAATCCACAGACTCCCTAAGCCAAAAAATATCCCAGAAAAGGTTCCTAGGGATGTGATAACAAGAATACATTACTTCCACATAAAGGAGGAGTTACTGCAGAAATCAAGAAATCTCAAAGAACTCCCTTCCCCATATGCTAAGATCAAGATCTTCTCCGACTTCTCCCAACTAACTATGGCTGCACGTAAAAAACTAGCTCCAATTACAGAAGTCCTAAGAGATCACAAAATTATCTACAAATGGGGCTTTCCGACCAAATTACATGTGTTTAGAGATGGAAAATCCACCACTATATCATCTCTTGACGACGGAATTTCGCAACTAGAAAAGTGGAAGCTACTGGTTCCTAAAGATACAGCCCCTTCCCAAATTGAGAGAGAATGGACCCAGAAGAAAAGAGCCTCTCACGCTAACAAAGCGGCAGCCGGCCTCCGCTGAATCCTCTTGGCTGCCTGTTCCCCTTACTTAGGGTGAAGTTCTCATCACTGGTCCTCACATCAACAGAAAAGGTACCATCCAAAAAATATGGCTGAACTATTCGCACCCCAATTTCAGGCCTTTGTACATAAGGTCTCCAGTCATCCAGAGACCTGTAAAGGTCCTTTTCAGTTATCTCAGTTTTTGTTTCCTTTTCTAATTTTGTTACTTGACAAAAGTTATTCTCCTAAATTTCCACCCTCACCATTCCTAACCCTCGAGAACAGGATCTGGTATCAAATAGCAAGTCAATATGGAAAACATCTTTACCAAAAGACCCATTATGCATCGCTATATGATCCACCAAATACAATGCTATTCCAATTCACCATTCTACTGTACCACTTCCATCAAGGAAAGAACCTAAGATCGTCTCTCACACAATACGAGCATGAAGGATCATTCTATGAAGCAGTCGACTGAAATCCCAAATGGAGTTAAAATTAATATCACTAAATGTAAAAGGACTCAACTCTCCATATAAGAGGACAGCACTATGGAAAGAAGCCCTTTTCTCTAAAGCGGACATTTTCTGTGCTCAGGAGACTCACATAGCTCGGGACAGTGCTCCTAAAATTGCTCATCCCAAGTTCTCTAAGATATATATGGCAAATGCCTCAAAGAAGAAAGCGGGAGTCTTGATCGCTGTGAGGGATTCGGTGGATTTCCAGCTGATGGAGGAGATTCGAGATGAAGAGGGTAGATTTATGCTGTTAATATGTAAAGTGAATGGTTTCCTCGTGACCCTAGTCAACATCTACGTTCCCAATTCAAGACAACTTAGATTCTTGAACAGAGTGGCGAGGAAAATTAAAAAATTTAGGCAGGGCTCTTTGATAATGTGTGGAGACTTTAACGCTATAGCAGATGCATCCTTGGACTCTAGCCAGACAGGAAGTTGTCGGGGGTTCACTTTGTCATCTTGGATACATAAAACTGAGTTGTATGATGCTTTTAGATCTTTGAATGTGAACTCTAGAGAATACACATTTTACTCGTTTAGACACAGGTCCTTTTCAAGAATCGACATGTTTCTGGTGGACTTTACAATTCTCAATAGATTACAAGAGGCAAAAATAGGTGTGACATCATGGTCTGACCATGCCCCGATCACGCTCAAAGTAACATTAGGCCCACGAATCCCGACTTTTGGAAGCTGGAAGAATAACACATTCTTAATGAAAATCCCAAGATTCCAAAAAAAAAATAAAAGAATCAATTGAGGAATATTTTCACTTCAACGATACCCCAGAAACATGTCGATTCACTATTTGGAACGCCCATAAACCTGTAATCAGAGGTACAATGATTCAACAAGGCTCCATTTATAAGAGAGAAAAAAACAACCTTCTTAAAATAACTCTGGAAGACTTAAAAACCCTAGAAAACAAAATCCAAACTAACCCATCACCTTCCCTACACAACTCTCTTAGGGAAACTAGGCTCAAGGTCCGTAATATTTTGATAGACGAATACGAAAAAAATTTGAAAACCATAAAAACCACCTACTACACTAGCAATAATAAATTCACCAGGTTGATGGCCAATAAAGTTAAACAAAAAAGAATTAAAACAAAAATTCCCTACATAATGGACCCAATTACAAAAAACAAAATATCTAATCCTATAGCAATAGCTGAAGAGTTCAGAAAATTTTATGAATCCCTTTACAACCTCCAGGATGATCAATCTACGCCACAACCATCAGAAGCAACTATTAATAACTTCCTAGCCTCTATTCAGCTCCCTAAACTGAAGGAAGGGCAGCTTGAAGAACTCAACTCCCCCATCACCTCTAGAGAAATCCTACAAACTATCGAAAAAGCCAAAAAAGATAAAGCCCCTGGCCCAGACGGTTTCTCAAATGAATATTATAAATTGTATAAAACCCAGTTGGTAATCCACATGAGAAATCTATTTAATGAAGCAATGACCAGGGGTACTCTCCCCTCAGAAATGCTCCAGGCAAATATTGTAACAATCCCTAAACCTGGTAAGGACACGGCCAACCCCGCAAACTTTAGACCCATATCACTACTAAATAGTGATACCAAAATTTACGCAAAAATTCTTGCATTGAGATTGCTAGATATATGTCCTGACCTTATTCACAGTGACCAAACAGGCTTTGTCAAAGGAAGACAAGCATCAGATGCGACGAGACGTTTGATAAATATTGTAAGCGAAGCTGAAAATTCCCACACGCCCTGTTTGCTTCTCACCCTTGACGCAGAGAAGGCATTTGACAGGATACATTGGGGATATGCCTTCGCTGTGTTGAGAAAAATGGGCTTTAGAGATGGAATTCTGTCAGCTATTCAAGCACTATATGGGGCCCCCTATGCTCGCATTCTTGTAAACGGGGTTATCTCCAATTCATTCAATATAACGAATGGCACCAGGCAAGGCTGTCCACTATCGCCTACATTGTTTATCCTGACCATGGAGCCCCTAGCAGAGGCAATCCGCATGAGTGAGAAGATTAAGGGAGTACCGATGACATGCAGACAACACAAAATAGGTTTATTTGCAGATGACATAGTACTAATGATGACCTCCCCACTAGAGTCTCTTCGGGCAGCCTCTGATCTGCTAACCGAATTTGGGAAGATCTCACTTTATAAGGTAAATCCGACAAAGTCAAAAATCCTAGCAATTAATGTCCACCCTAAGCTCCAAACACTGATTAAGCAGGAGTTCCCATTTATGTGGGACATGTCGGACACTCAATATTTGGGCACAACAATTAGCTCACCAATAAGCAACACAATGGACCTAAATATCGTGTTGCTAACAGAAGAAATCCGGGAAAGCCTAAATAATTACAGTAGAACAGAATTCTCTTGGCTAGGCAGAATTGTCATATATAAAATGATGGTTCTGCCGAAAATATTATATATTCTGAGAACAATACCACTGAAATGCAGCTCCAAGCTGCTTAAGAGCCTGCAAAACCAGCTCATGTCCTTCATCTGGGGAAATAAGAGACCAAGAGTGGCCGCGGCAATACTATATTGTCCTAGGAGATATGGAGGGATGGGAGTACCCAACTTAGAAGCTTACTATAAAGCAAATATTGTTTCCCAACTAAGGGCATGGTGTATCCCACAAGAAGGAATAAGCTGGCCCAATATTGAACAAAACTCATTAGGGAGAAAATCCCTCAGAAATCTATTGTTAGCATCAAGCATAAACATAGACAATGTCATGCTAAAGAACCCACTGGTTAGAAACGCCATAGATATCTGGAAGCAACTAGTAAAACTCACAAAAGACCACTCCCCCAGGATAAAAATACCCATACCACTAGAAGTATTAGATTTCTGCTCGAATAATATAAATACACGTACCTGGAGATCCAAGGGTATTAAAAATGTGTCTGATATAGTTGACGGCTCAAAAATTAAACCGTTTCACTGTCTCCAAGAGGAATATGGGCTTCCGAGTGGAGATTTTCTTCTGTATTCTCAGATTCGAGGAAGGTGGTCCTCCACTATATCTCAGGAGATCTATCTACCTAACTACTTATATAGATTTCTATTCGACCCCCCTCCATATAAATTACCTTTAAAAGATATATACGAAATATTCTGCGGAGGTGGGAACTTAGCACAAAATATGCAAAAAAGAGCACACCTTCTCAACTGGGAGCGAGACTTGGGGAAGTCATTTCCATTTTTACGCTGGACCAAAGCTCTCCGATGGGCAAACAGGGCATCCTCATGTGCCTCACTGGTGGAGGTCCACTATAAAACTCTTACACGTTGGTACAGATCTCCGGCAAGATTGGCGGATTTCTTCCCAGGGGTTCCCGATGATTGCTGGAGAGGATGCGGGAGGAGAGGCTCCCTGTTACACATTTTTTGGAGCTGCCCGGATATCTGGGCCATCTGGCAAAGCTTCTTTGAACTTATTAGCAATGTCATAGGGATAAAAGCACATCCTTCACCTGAATTAGCATTATTCCTGCTGGGGATAGAGGAATTTCCCCCCAGGTTCAGAAAGATGATTTCCCATTGCCTCCTTACTGTTAAATTACTGTTAGTTAGAAATTGGAGGTCCCAAAAGGTCCCTTCCTTGCTAGATACGACTAATTTAATATCAGAGCATGTGGTGATGGAAAGGACCTATGCATTCAGACAAGACAAAATCTCTAAATTTAAAGAGGATTGGAGTCCTTGGATAAACTATTTTATGCTTGAATCTGCAAATTTAATGCTGTAAAAACTGAAAGATATCACAGACCTTCAGTTTATACAATAGGAAAGATAAATCACTCCAGACGGACGAGAGAGAGATTGGTTCTAATTAGAGATGAGCGAACGCGTTCGTCCGAGCTTGATATTCGTGCGAATATTAGGGTGTTCGGGATGTTCGTTATTCGTAACGAACACCATGCGGTGTTCTGGTTACTTTCACTTCCTTCCCTGAGACGTTAGCGCGCTTTTCTGGCCAATTGAAAGACAGGGAAGGCATTACAACTTCCCCCTGCAACGTTTAAGCCCTATACCACCCCCCTGCTGTGAGTGGCTGGCGAGATCAGGTGTTCGCCTAATATAAAAGTCGGCCCCTCCCGCGGCTCGCCTCAGATGCGGTGTGAGTTAGATGAGGGACAGTGCTGTTTATACCGGAGCTGCTGTAGGGAAAGAATTGGTAGTTAGTGTAGGCTTCAAGACCCCCCAAAGGTCCTTATTAGGGCCACTGATAGCTGTGTGTTGGCTGCTGTTAGCAGTGGGATTTTTTTTTTTCTCAAAATCGCCTCTGCAGACCGTTGCACCTGGCATTAGGGACAGAAGTGCTGCATAGGCAGGGAGAGTGTTAGGAGTGAGTGTAGCCTTCAAGAACCTCAACGGTCCTTTCTAGGGCCATATTTATCCGTGTGCAGTACTGTCCAGGCTGCTGTTAGCTGTGCTGCATTTTTTTTGGGCTTCTCAAAATCGCCTCTGCAGAGCATTCCACCCTCCATTGATACTGCAGGGAAAGAATTGTATAGGCAGGGCCACAACACAGTTATTATTCATAGAATATACGCAGTGCTGCCTTTTGGTGGGAAAAAACTGAAAACAAATCTATTTGTCCAGCCTCTGTCCGTCCTTACGGGCGGTGGAGACGTGTGAGCTGCGTGAAGAACAGTGCTAAATCATACGCACCCAGCTACGCTTTACTGCTGGCTTCGCCATTTGCTTTCCTTAATTGGGAAAAAAAATACCTGCTCTGCCAGAGTTATAATAACTCTGCTACCCTCACGTTCTGTGACACATAAGCAGGGACACAGCACAGTTATTAAACTTCTCATGTTCATAGAATATACGCAGTGCTGCCTTTTGGTGGGAAAAAACTGAAAACAAATCTATTTGTCCAGCCTCTGTCCGTCCTTACGGGCGGTGGAGACGTGTGAGCTGCGTGAAGAACAGTGCTAAATCATACGCACCCAGCTACGCTTTACTGCTGGCTTCGCCATTTGCTTTCCTTAATTGGGAAAAAAAATACCTGCTCTGCCAGAGTTATAATAACTCTGCTACCCTCACGTTCTGTGACACATAAGCAGGGACACAGCACAGTTATTAAACTTCTCATGTTCATAGAATATACGCAGTGCTGCCTTTTGGTGGGAAAAAACTGAAAACAAATCTATTTGTCCAGCCTCTGTCCGTCCTTACGGGCGGTGGAGACGTGTGAGCTGCGTGAAGAACAGTGCTAAATCATACGCACCCAGCTACGCTTTACTGCTGGCTTCGCCATTTGCTTTCCTTAATTGGGAAAAAAAATACCTGCTCTGCCAGAGTTATAATAACTCTGCTACCCTCACGTTCTGTGACACATAAGCAGGGACACAGCACAGTTATTAAACTTAGATAATTCATTCACTAGAGGCAGTGGGGCCTTTCGTTTTCCAAAAAGGGCAAAAATTATATTTGGCCTGCAGTCTTGCGCCAATTTATTTCCTGCCTGTGAAATCAAATCACTGGTAATACAGCATGCTGAGGGGTAGGGGTAGGCCTAGAGGACGTGGACGCGGCCGAGGACGCGGAGGGCCAAGTCAGGGTGTGGGCACAGGCCAAGCTCCTGATCCAGGTGTGTCGCAGCCGACTGCTGCGCGATTAGGAGAGAGGCACGTTTCTGGCGTCCCCACATTCATCGCCCAATTAATGGGTCCACGCGGGAGACGGTTATTAGAAAATGAGCAGTGTGAGCAGGTCCTGTCCTGGATGGCAGAAAGTGCTCGAGCAACCTATCGTCTACCCGCAGTTCTGCGCCGTCCACTGCTGCCAATCCGAATCCTCTGTCTGCTGCTCCTCCTTCCTCCCAGCCTCCTCACTCCACTACAATAACACCTGCTCAGGAGCGGGAGCACTCCCAGGAACTGTTCTCGGGCCCCTGCTTAGATTGGGCAGCAGCGGTTCCTCTCCCACCAGAGGAGTTTATCGTCACTGATGCCCAACCATTCGAAAGTTCCCGGGGTCCGGGGGAAGAGGCTGGGGACTTCCGCCAACTGTCTCAACAACTTTCTGTGGGTGAGGAGGACGATGACGATCAGACACAGTTGTCTTGCAGTGAGGTAGTAGTAAGGGCAGTAAGTCCCAGGGAGCAGCGCACAGAGGATTCGGAGGAAGAGCAGCAGGACGATGAGGTGACTGACCCCACCTGGTGTGCAACGCTTACTCAGGAGGACAGGTCTTCAGAGGGGGAGTCAAGGGCATCAGCAGGGCAGGTTGCAAGAGGCAGTGCAGTGGCCAGGGGTAGAGGCAGGGCCAGACCGAATAATCCACCAAGTGTTTCCCAAAGCGCCCCCTCGCGCCATGCCACCCTGCGGAGGCCGAGGTGCTCTAAGGTCTGGCAGTTTTTCACAGAGACGCCTGACGACCGACGAACAGTGGTGTGCAACCTTTGTCGCGCAAAGCTCAGCCGGGGAGCCAACACCAACAGCCTCACCACCACCACCATGCGCAGACATATGATGGCCAAGCACCCCGCAAGGTGGGACAAAGGCCGTTCACCGCCTCCGGTTTGCACCCCTGCCTCTCCCCCTGTGCCCCAACCTGCCACTGAGATGCAACCCCCCTCTCAGGACACAGGCACTACCGCCTCATGGCCTGCACCCACACCCTCATCTCCGCTGTCCTCGGCCCCATCCAGCAGTGTAGTTCAGCGCACCGTTCAGCCGTCGCTTGCGCAAGTGTTCGAGCGCAAGCGCAAGTACGCCGCCACGCACGCTCAAACGTTAACCGTCCGCATCGCAAAATTCATCAGCCTTGAGATGCTGCCGTATAGGGTTGTGGAAACGGAGTCCTTCAAAAGTATCATGGAGGCGGCGGCCCCGCGCTACTCAGTTCCCAGTCGCCACTACTTTTCCCGATGTGCCGTCCCAGCCCTGCACGACCACGTCTCCCGCAACATTGTGCGCGCCCTCACCAACGCGGTTACTGCCACGGTCCACTTAACTACGGACACGTGGACAAGCACAGGCGGGCAGGGCCACTACATCTCCCTGACGGCACATTGGGTGAATTTAGTGGAGGCTGGGACAGAGTCAGAGCCTGGGACCGCTCACGTCCTACCCACCCCCAGAATTGCGGGCCCCAGCTCGGTGCTGGTATCTGCGGAGGTGTATGCTTCCTCCACTAAAGCACCCTCCTCCTCCTCCTCCTCCTCTGTCTCACAATCAAGATGTGTTAGCAGCAGCATGTCGCCAGCAGTCGGTGTCGCGCGGTGTGGCAGCACAGCGGTGGGCAAGCGTCAGCAGGCCGTGCTGAAACTACTCAGCTTAGGCGATAAGAGGCACACGGCCCACGAACTGCTGCAGGGTCTGACACAGCAGACCGACCGCTGGCTTGCGCCGCTGAGCCTCCAACCGGGCATGGTCGTGTGTGACAACGGCCGTAACCTGGTGGCGGCTCTGCAGCTCGGCAGCCTCACGCACGTGCCATGCCTGGCCCACGTCTTTAATTTGGTGGTTCAGCGCTTTCTGAAAAGCTACCCACGCTTGTCAGACCTGCTCGTAAAGGCGCGCCGGCTCTGCGCACATTTCCGCAAGTCCCACACGGACGCTGCCACCCTGCGCACCCTGCAACATCACTTTAAGCTGCCAGTGCACCGACTGCTGTGCGACGTGCCCACACGGTGGAACTCTACACTCCACATGTTGGCCAGGCTCTATGAACAACGGAGAGCTATAGTCGAATACCAACTCCAACATGGGCGGCACAGTGGGAGTCAGCCTCCTCAATTCCTTTCAGAAGAGTGGGCCTGGTTGGCAGACATCTGCCATGTCCTTGGTAATTTTGAGGAGTCTACCCAGGTGGTGAGCGGCGATGCTACAATCATTAGCGTCACCATTCCTCTGCTATGCATCTTGAGAAATTCCCTGCAAACCATAAAGGCAGCTGCTTTGCGCTCGGAAACGGGGGCGGGGGAAGACAGTATGCCGCTGGATAGTCAGGGCACCCTCCTGTCTATTTCTCAGCGCGTACAGGAGGAGGAGGAGGAGCATGAGGAGGATGAGGAGGAGGGGGAAGAGACAGCTTGGGCCGCTGCTGACGGTACACCGGCTGATTGCCTGTCATCCTTTCAGCGTGTATGGCCTGAGGAGGAGGAGGAGGAGGAGGAGGATCCTGAAAGTGATCTTCCTAGTGAGGACAGCCATGTGTTGCGTACTGGTACCCTGGCACACATGGCTGACTTCATGTTAGGATGCCTTTCTCGTGACCCTCGCGTTGCACGCATTCTGGCCACGACGGATTACTGGGTGTACACACTGCTCGATCCACGGTATAAGGAGAACCTGCCCACTCTGATTCCCGAAGAGGAAAGGGGTTCGAGAGTGTTGCTATACCACAGGACCCTTGCGGACAAGCTGATGGTAAAATTCCCAGCCGACAGCGCTAGTGGCAGAAGGCGCAGTACCGAGGGCAAGGTAGCAGGGGATGTGCGTAGATCGAGCAGCATGTACATCCCAGGCAGTGCAACAGTCTTTAAGGGCCTGGCCAGCTTTATGGCTCCCCACCAAGACTGTGTCACCGCTCCCCAGTCACGGCTGAGTCGGCGGGAGCACTGTAAAAGGATGGTGAGGGAGTACGTAGCGGATCGCACGACCATCCTTGGTGACGCCTCTGCCCCCTACAACTACTGGGTGTCGAAGCTGGACACGTGGCCTGAACTCGCGCTGTATGCCCTGGAGGTGCTTGCTTGTCCTGCGGCTAGCGTCTTGTCGGAAAGGGTGTTTAGTGCGGCTGGGGGAATCATCACAGATAAGCGTAGCCGCTTGTCAACCGACAGTGCCGACAGGCTAACACTCATCAAGATGAACAAAGGCTGGATTTCCCCAGACTTCTGTTCTCCACCAGCGGACAGCAGCGATACGTAAGCAATACGTAGGCTGCACCCGCGGATGGAAGCTACGTTCTCTCTCACCATCCAAAACGGGGACATTTCTGCTTCATCAATCTGTGTCTAATATTCCTCCTCCTCCTCCTCCTGCTCCTCCTCCTGAAACCTCACGTAATCACGCTGAACGGGCAATTTTTCTTAGGGCCACAAGGCTCAGTCAAATAATTTTTCAGAACAATTTTTAAAAGTTTCAATGCGCTTAAAAGCATTGGAACTTTAACTTGAACCAATTTTTCGTTACACTGGGCTGCCTCCAGGCCTAGTTACCACTTAAGCCACATTAACCAAAGCGATTAATGTGTTTCACCTGCCCTCTTGGCTGGCCATGGCCAATTTTTGGGATGTACATTAGTACTGTTGATACAGCAATTTTTGTGGGCCCTCGCCTACAGTGTAATCAAATTAATTTTTAGCCCACCTGCATTACAGCTGACGTAACCTCAGCTGTGTTGGGCAATGCAATGGGATATTTTTGTGTACCGCCGGTGGGTTCCAGGGAGCCACCCATGCTGTAGGTGCACACGGAGTTTTTAATACATCTGTACACTTCTAAAGAACCCCAGTCTGACTGGGGCATGCAGTGTGGGCCGAAGCCCACCTGTATTACGCACAACATTACTACCACAGCTGTGTTGGGCAATGCAATGGGATATTTCTATGTACCGCCGGTGGCTTCCTGGCACCCACCCAGGCAGTGGGTCCACAGGGAGTTTAACCTACATGTGTCCACTTGTAAAGAACCCCAGTCTGACTGGGGCATGCAGTGTGGGCCGAAGCCCACCTGCATTAAGCACGACATTACTACCTCAGCTGTGTTGGGCAATGCAATGGGATATTTTTGTGTACCGCCGGTGGGTTCCAGGGAGCCACCCATGCTGTAGGTGCACACGGAGTTTTTAATACATCTGTACACTTCTAAAGAACCCCAGTCTGACTGGGGCATGCAGTGTGGGCCGAAGCCCACCTGTATTACGCACAACATTACTACCTCAGCTGTGTTGGGCAATGCAATGGGATATTTCTATGTACCGCCGGTGGCTTCCTGGCACCCACCCAGGCAGTGGGTCCACAGGGAGTTTAACCTACATGTGTCCACTTGTAAAGAACCCCAGTCTGACTGGGGCATGCAGTGTGGGCCGAAGCCCACCTGCATTAAGCACGACATTACTACCTCAGCTGTGTTGGGCAATGCAATGGGATATTTTTGTGTACCGCCGGTGGGTTCCAGGGAGCCACCCATGCTGTAGGTGCACACGGAGTTTTTAATACATCTGTACACTTCTAAAGAACCCCAGTCTGACTGGGGCATGCAGTGTGGGCCGAAGCCCACCTGTATTACGCACAACATTACTACCTCAGCTGTGTTGGGCAATGCAATGGGATATTTCTATGTACCGCCGGTGGCTTCCTGGCACCCACCCAGGCAGTGGGTCCACAGGGAATTATAAATGCATCTGTTTCCACTTATAAAGAAACCCAGTCTGACTGGGGCATGCAGTGTGGGCCGAAACCCACCTGCATTAACCCTTTCCAGTCCACTGTGTGACCTGTGAAGACATTAGGGTTTAAGGCTGTACAGCTCCGTTGTTGGTAGACGTCCGTCGGGGTTCTCTTACTGTATATTGCCAGCCTCTCTGCTGTCGGAGCCTATCCTACGTGTCAGCTCATGCAGTACTGGCTTTAGCCAGCATATAGCGCCGTTGTATAACGGCAGAAAAAGAGTAAGCCCCCTAGGAAAACCATATACAAATTGGATTGGAAAGGGTTAAGCACAACATTACTACCTCAGCTGTGTTGGGCAATGCAATGGGATATTTCTATGTACCGCCGGTGGCTTCCTGGCACCCACCCATGCTGTAGGTGCACACGGAGTTTTTACTACATCTGTATACTTATAAAGAACCCCAGTCAGACTGGGGCATGCAGTGTGGGCCGAAGCCCACCTGCATTAAGCACGACATTACTACCTCAGCTGTGTTGGGCAATGCAATGGGATATTTCTGTGTACCACCGGTGGGTTCCAGGGAGCCACCCATGCTGTGGGTCGACAGGGACTTCACAATAGGGAGTTGTACCTGCCTGTGTCTATGAATTAAAAAGCCCGGTCTGACTGGGGCATGCAGACACCTTGACAGAATGAATAGTGTGTGGCACATAGGTTCCCCATTGCTATGCCCACGTGTGCAGCTCCTGATGGCGGTGGCACAGGATTCTATTTCTCATTGCTTCTGTACAGCATTGTGGGCTATCGCTCCGCCACTTTTAAAGAGGGTCGCTGCCTAGCCGTGCCAACCTCTGCAGTGTGTGCCTGCGGTCCCTCGTCATGGCAGACGCAATTCTAAATAGACATGAGCGTGGTGTGGCATGAGGGCAGCTGAAGGCTGCCCAGGGACACTTTGGTGTGCGCTGTGGGGGGGAGGGGGGGGCGGTTGGTCAGCATGTAACCCAGGAGAAGTGTCAGTGGAGTGTCATGCAGGCAGTGATTGTGCTTTGTTGGAGGTAGTGTGGTGCTTAGCAAAGGTATGCCATGCTAATGAGCGCTTTTCAGAAGTAAAAGTTGTTGGGAGGGGGGGGGGCCCACTCTTGCCGCTATTGTGGCTTAATAGTGGGACCTGTGAACTTAGGATGCAGCCCAACATGTAGCCCCTCGCCTGCCCTATCCGTCACTGTGTCATTCCCATCACTTTCCTGAATTGCCCAGATTTTCACACATGAAAACCTTAGCGAGCATCGGCGAAATACAAAAATGTTCTGGTCGCCCATTGACTTCAATGGGGTTCGTTGTTCGAAACGAACCCTCGAGCATCACGGGAAGTTCGTTACGAATAACGAACACCCGAACATTTTGGTGTTCGCTCATCTCTAGTTCTAATATATGCAGAGGAATGGTCCCTACTGTTTCTCCCTCCCTCCCCCTACCCCAACCCTTCCCCCCTCCCTTACCACCTATATTTGAAAATTTTATAACGACTGTTTCAGTATAGCAAGTCAAAGATACTTCATGTTACATATCTCATGTGAATTTGTAAGAGCGAACTGTATTACATGAAAACAGAAGGCTTCTCATTCCATGTATGTATATTCTGTTACTTGCTAATTTTCAATAAAAAACGATTGAACAGTAAAAAAATTGTGCAACTAAACGCCCGTGTGACCGATTCCTGAGATTGTACAGACTCAGTGATTCCCATAAACTTAAGGTTATTATGCCTATCTTTAAAATCTGCCATTTTATTTTTCAAAGCTTCCACTTCCTCTATCATTTTATAGTGTGCATCAATTAATTCATTGTGGGAGCTTGTGATTTCTGATGTTTTATTTTCAAAGTGATGCACTCTTGTGCTGACTTGAGCAATGGACGATTGAACACTTGTGCTGACTAGTGAGAAATCTCTCTGAAAAGAGCTTTTGAGAGCCAAAATCATCTTCTTTATAAATACGTCTGATGCTGCTTCATGTGAGCAGCTAATATCAAATATAGGATCTCTTGCTGTTTCCAGTGCAAGCTGTGCCTATGATGACATTTGCTCTGTTTCCAATGTTTCATTTCCTAGCCTGGGTCTGCTTTTGACAGAGCTGCTGTGTGCTGAGCTTTCCCTGTCAGGGCTTATGGGGGTTGGGCTTCTCCCTGCAGAGCTGTGAGCCTCATGGTGGGTGCTGTGAACAAGTATTATCATAGTTCTGCAGTCATGTGCTGCTTTTTCACTTCTCTTTGTGAAGCTGCCCTTTTCTTTTATTGGTAGTGGAGCCTCCATTGTGTGCTCTGAGAGCAGGTGGCAAGGAAAAGTCCCTCTGCCCACTCCATGTTTCCTGGAGTCTCACCCAGCTGCTGCTCCCTCCTCTGAACTGTCAGCCTCATGGTGTGGGCTGTGAGCGGACGTCCTCTTTGGGCAATACTAATGTATTGACACCTTGCTCTCTGTTATGGGGCTGCCTTTTCCTCCTGCTCCCAATGTGCATCTTTCAATGTAACCCAAAGGTGGACGGCTGGGGAAAGTCCTCTTACCCTTCTCTTGGCTCCTGGAATCCCCCCAACTGCCTCCTCTTCTACTGATAACATGGAGCTGCCTCCCTCTCCTCTGCTACAGGGCGCACCAAGAAGAACTCTGTCAGGCATTTAGGACTGGAGCGCACTGCCTTTCTCTTTGTCATGCTGCTTGATCCTGGACTTCAACCTCTTCTCCTCCAAAGTATGGTACTCAGGACCCACTGTAGAAGTTGTTAATGCTGTATTCAGGTCAATTCTGCGGAGCTCAGTTCTATGCAACTTCTCTCACCACCATCTAGGTCACGCCCCATAAAAGTTAGTTATTCTGCAATGTATTTTTGATTCTTTAAATAGTAGTCAATGCAGAAATCCAAGTAATTCTAAAGGGTCTGCTTACTTTTTCTTTCAACTGTACAGTTTTGATGTTTCCCTGATGCAGGAATATTGATAGTCAAATAAATCCAGCAGACTCAGCGTTTACCTCACCTCCTATGCAGTATAGCCTCTGCAAGTGTCTACTGCTATTGCAGTACAAGATTCTGGCACTCTGACTTCTTTTTTTTTTGCGGGAAGTGAAGATACACACTACTAAGCATATTCTCAAGGATACTATCAGTTGCTCAAGGCATATCCCCCAACTGTTCTTTTGGTGGAAAGAGCATCCCTTAAATTGAATTTATCACCTGGGCCATGTGGGGAACTCAGCACATGGACACTTGCGTTTTCTCGTGCTGTTCTAGGCCAATTTTTTTTTTTTTTTTTTAATCTCCATCTAGATCCTCGTCAATCATGTCATCTGAGGCTGGACTTTTCTCAGCATCATGTTGGTTGGGCGAGGCAGAATCTAATAATCCTCAGGAATACATACCATACTTTACAGTAGAATCATCTAATAAAATCTTAATGACCTGTCAAGAAGAGTTATGTGAACAAAGGTCCTGCAGCATGTGCTGCAATGCTACTGCAATGCAATAACAGTCAATAATGCAGTTTGACCACTAAGTGGCAACATAGCAATGTCAATATATACACAGAAAAACCATTGCTGATTCCATCCATTTATCTCCTTTTATTACATCTGACAGTTATTAATCAACTCCTGGCATGAACCTGTGACGATCAGAAGGACAGCAATGCAAACACTCAGTCCCAATTAACACACTTCTGGAGCATGCAACATATTAAAATAACAGCACTATAAAGGTAACAGCCTCACATTTTCTGGAGAGGTACTTTTGTGCACCCTATATCTGATGAGTCACTCCAGTTTGGCTTGCCAGAGCTTGAACCACCTCCGATGTACTTTTTCAATGATTCTCCTTGACTTTTCACAACAAAACTTTCTTATTATGATGTGAAAACCTGAATAACTCAGGGAGCTTGTCAGTTGACCTTTTTTTTTTACATTTATATATTACAGGTGTTGCAGCCATTAAGCTGACATATGATACTGTGAGGGTATATGTATATATTGCCATATGTTTTTATGCTTTTATACCTGTATGCAAGCTCTATTCAATTCTAAAATGCGAAAAACTTAATCTGTCACCTTACATCAGATATTCCAAAGGCCTTGCAAGGCGAAGACAAAATGTATCTTAAACACCGCAAGGAAGAACCGGATACGAAGGCCGTGTGCTTGGCTGTTTTCCCAGAAGCGCCGTATCTAGATAGCGACTGTTCAACTACGTATATGATTTTCACTGTCTCAGGCGGAAATCCGGACTTTACATATATGGTTATGCGGTGAATTTGAGCCAATGAGACCATTACCCATTCCTAGTGATGTGACCAAGGGTATAAGACCCTTTGTAATCTGTAATAAAGTGCGCAGTCATGTCCCCGTGTGAGGAACTATACCAGACCTCCGTGTGTGGTGTCTCTTCTTTACCGCCGGCAGCGGGGCATTGGGGTGGGCCTGATTAGTGCTGTACGCAGAAATTTCCCTGACAAATGGCGCCCAAAGGTGGGGTGGTAAAACCGGAGCCGTGCAGCGCAGTCCACCCGGATCCACGCCACGAGGAAGCCGTCCTGCTGCAAACCGAGCCTGATCAACTCACAGAACTCCAGGTAAGACCAGCATATATTTATGTTGTGTTTTACACTGAGAGTCTTGCAGCAGGAGGGACTATCTGTGTTTTGTGACCGGACGGGTTGGGTTAATTAAGAGTTCTACACGGTAACTCGTGGGCTTTGGGTTTGCCGTCACGGACCACTGACCGTGATAAGCGCACCAATCGCTCACCCAGGAACTAGTCTGTAGTCTATTTGTACTTTGAAGTCCGTAGCGTTTTAACGATAGTGGAGATTGTTTGTTGTATCTGCAGAATTTTTTTCTCTTTCTTTTCATTTAGTCTCATAAGAGAAGGGACCCTTTTGTTGTTTTGCCATATATATAAGGGGCTAACAATTTGATTTAAGAGGGATGCATTTTGTGAGACAGGCTTCATAGGAGAAGGGACTCTCGGTTGTTTTGCTCTATATATGGGGCTAACGATTTGATTTCAGAGAGATGCATTCTATGGGGCTGGTTCCATAGGAGAAGAGACCTTCGGTTGTTTTGCCATATATAAGGGGCTGACAATTTGGTTTAAGAAGGATACATTCTATGGAGCGTGTTATTATTATTGTTGTTGTTCTAATATGCGTAAGACCTTATTAAAGAAGACGGAGCCCCTCAAGGGCTGCCGCCGAGCGCATCAATTGGTGGCGGAGAGACAAGGGTCCCAATTTGTAAAATGTAAGGAAACTCTTATTAAAATGTGTAACAAGGACCCACACGGTAGATTACAGTATGGTGACTGGGAGGAGGTCTTTAGGACCAAGAAGGGCGCCTTGAAAGACCAAGGTTTGCTAGAAAGTGCTGAAGTGAGGAGGAGAGAGACAGTCAGAGAAAGTTAAGTATGTACACGTATTAAGAAAGTATCCGTAAGTGAAATGTTGGAAAGTACAGTAAGTGATCAAGAAGGTGTCGGGAGAGTGTCTATTGAAGGTTACATTGGCAGTTAGGTAGGGAGAGAAATAAGGGGAACAAGCAAAGTCGAGAAGAAGGTTACAAGACATGTGATTTGTTGGCAGAGAGAGAGAGGAAAAGGTGTATAATACTAGGTGGATAGATATAAATGTATATGTGTGTGTATATATGTATATATGTACAAAATGGTTAACTGAGCTCGCTTTTAGTGGGAGAAGGATTGTTTACTTGAAGCTGCAGTGTCTTAGTCTAACTTCTCAAGGCAGAGAGATAACAGTTATTTTGCAAAGGTGGGGGCTTTCAGACTTCACTCTAAGCTCAGAGACACAGACAGAGAAGGAAAGGTAGGGGGGCTGAAAGATACCCACAGATTCTAAAATATAACAGCGTTTAATATAGCATATAATAGCTTCAGTAAATAAGACTTTCACATGATTTGTCGGGGATGGCGCTCATTCACGGTCTCATCCCAATAGAATCATGTACTTTGTAGCATTGTGGCACTCACCTCAATGTTTTTCAACTGATGTATGTTTGTTTTGTCTGTGCATCCGTATGTACTGGTACACCTTCAATGGGGGGTGACGGGGCAGACTTGAGAGCATGGATGGATGAGAGTTAGTTACCGGTGTTCAGACTGTGATGAATGTGAAAATGTGTGATGCAGGTATTGACTGGGAATAAAAGTCCCCCCCCCCCCACCCCATGCATAAGACTTTACTTGGTTGTGATGTGGATGGGCAGACTGTGGAGTTTGAATGAAGGTGTGAAAATAGACGCAAGTGGCCAGTATCGAGGGGGTGGAACTAGATGATGTAAAAAGTGTGCAATGGATCATCCTTTTTTGTCCACAAAGGAGGGGTTGAGAATCTTGAGCGGCCAGTAGAAAATTGTTTTTTTCCACACATTTGATAAGACATTGCAGGCAGGATCAGATTAATAATGCATTTGCTTAAAGGATATCACATTTCAAATGTTAATAGATGTTTGTAGATTATTCTGCCCCGATGTAACTCATGTCTCTGTTATTGGTGCTAACATCTTACAGGCCTTATCTGCATCCATCAAATCTCTTTCCAATGTTGTACCACCTTGAACCCAGTTACTCTTCTTCCAATTGAGTACCCTGGTTCAAAGGGGGGGGGGGGGGAGGAGAAGGCATAGGTGATCTAGGTATTGCAAATCAGCCATTTTTAAATTTTTTGCAACAAGATTCTGATCTATTTGAAATAGAATACCAGCATGATTGTCTAGCATTGAAGCAACAAGAAAATTTAAGTTTTAATAAGTTACTGAAAGCCTTTGTTGACAATGCATATTTTGAGTTGTTTTTTATAGATGGTACCAAGGGTGATTGACAACTCCACACTGGATATGCAGTGGTCACACAACAAGATGTCCTAAAAGCAGAATGCCTCCGCATGTCTCAGTACAAGAAGCGGAACTGAAGGCCCTCACTGAGGTGTATAGATTGGCAGAAGGTAAGACGGCAACCCTTTACACTGACTCCCGGTATGCATTTGGCATAGCTCATGATTACAGCCCAACATGGAAGGCCAGACAGTTTTTTACCTCAGCAGGACAGCCAATTAAGAATGGTGCAGCGGTGCAGAGTCTCACGGAGGCCCTACTTCTACCTGACAAAGTGGAAAGCTCACACCAATTCCTACACCAGAGAAACAAGAGGCAACGCCATCACAGACCACACAGCAAAAGCAGCGGCCTGAAGCCGTGGAAGAACAGAAGAATTTAACAATAACTTTGGACTTTGATATACTAAGGACTTTACAGTTATAAGCCAGCAAGGAAGAAAAGGAAAAATGGACTAAAAAGGGACGGCGTATGGTGGACAGTCAACAGAACTTGCCTACCATGGTCCCTGTGCCCCATGATGGCCCAGCTGACGCACGGAAAGACGCACCTCTCAAAGCAGCAATGATGTCGACGCTTGAACAAGGACGGGTGGCTCCTGGGTTTTCTGTAGCTGCTGCATCATTTGTCCAATTTTGCAGGATCTTTGCCGTAAGCAACAGGGCAGAAGTAAATTTGCCACATAACACTTGCCGGGGCCACTCTACCCATTTCAGGGATTGCAAATTGGTTACATTCAGCTCCCACTTGTTGGGAAGTATGAATATGTGCTTGTTGTTGTTGTTGATTTCTTTTCAGGTTGGAGAGACCTACTCTGTTACCAAAGTAAATAAGCAGGTAACCGCACAGAAGCTCATGAATGAGGTAATCTGCAGATACGGTGTACCGGAAGGGATTGAATCAACAAAGGTACACACTTCACAGGGGAAATAATGCAACACATCATGTCTACTCTGGGTATATCCCAGGCTTTTCACACACCCTACCATCCACGGAGTAGTGGGAAAGTTGATACAAAAGGCAATGGAGGAAAATGGGCAAATTTTTAATTGAGTGTCTTCTATTAGTTTTTCTTTTTCTCCGGAGGGTGCATGCCACAGTAGCTGAGTTTGGGGAATGATTTTCTTGTTAATTTTGTCATAGGCCTCTCCAAGGAATTGTCAATAACGCATTCTGTAGTCTCTGCTTCTCTCTCAGGTCCTACAGACGAATGTCACAATCTGAAACCAGGTGACAGGGTCTATATAAAAAAGTTTGAGAAAGAAACCTGGTTTGAAGGTCCCTACCAGATGCTGTTCACCACCCCAACTGCAGTCAAGCTTGAAGGAAAGCCCACTTGGATTCACACCTCGCACTGCAAAAAGGCCCTGGGTCCCGGAGCACAGAACTCATGATCCTGCATATCCTTTACATGCTATAATGTGGTACAATTCCTCTAACACACACAAGTAGCCACATACACCTTTGACTACTGTACACTAGCCCCCTGTTTCAGGGATCAGAACAAATTGATACAATCAAATGTGCAATATGAAGACTACACTGA
The DNA here is from genome assembly GCF_035609145.1 of Eleutherodactylus coqui. Taxonomy (NCBI): domain Eukaryota; kingdom Metazoa; phylum Chordata; class Amphibia; order Anura; family Eleutherodactylidae; genus Eleutherodactylus; species Eleutherodactylus coqui. Next base: position 406,457,233 of record NC_089837.1, read on the forward strand.
GGGTGAGAATCCAACACCGCATCGTGCTAAGAGAGAAGTTGACGCTCCAGGTGGTAGCTTTGATCCACATGTATATATAGATGCAATAGGAGTGCCAAGGGGGGTGCCAGACTAATTTAATTCTAGAGATCAGGTTAAAGCAGGTTTTGAGTCCTTATTTGCTATTGTCACTGTTAATAATAATGTAGATTGGATGAATTATATTTATTACAATCAGCAGAGGTTTGTAAACTACACCAGGGATGCTTTGCAAGGGTTAGCTGACCAGTTAGGGCCCACTGCATCCATGGCGTTCCAAAATAGAGTGGCCCTGGATATGATTTTAGCAGAAAGAGGTGGGGTATGTAACTTCCTGTACGTATATTATCCCTTTGATCAAAAAGAGTATGAGTAAGGGACTGGACAATGTGACACCAACGTTTCCCTTGTTTGAATTTGAGCCAATGAGACCATTACCCATTCCTAGTGATGTGACCAAAGGGTATAAGACTAGAGATGAGCGAGCACCAAAATGCTCGGGTGCTCGTTACTCGGAACGAAATTACCACGATGCTCGAGGGTTCGTTTCGAGTAACGAACCCCATTGAAGTCAATGGGCGACTGGAGCATTTTTGTATTTCGCCGATGCTCGCTAAGGTTTTCATGTGTGAAAATCTGGGCAATTCTACAAAGTGATGGGAACGACACAGTGACGGATAGGGCAGGCGAGGGGCTACATGGTGGGCTGCATCTCAAGTTCCCAGGTCCCACTATTAAGCCACAATAGCGGCAAGAGTGCCCCCCCCTCACTGTCAGCGTAAAGATCGTTCTCCTCTGCCATAGCTGTAACAGCTGTAGCAGAGAAGAACGATGTTTGCCCATTGAATTCAATGGAGCCAGCAATACAGCAGGTTCCACTGAATGCACTGGCCTGCCGGCGATCGCAGGATGAATTGTCGGGAAGGGGTTAAATATATAACCCCTTCCCTGCAATTCATCCAGAAATGTGTTACAATAATAATATATACCGGCGTATAAGGCGACCGGGCGTATAAGACGACCCCCCAACTGTCACCTTATACGCCGGCAATACAGTGGAGCAAAGAATAAAAAGCATTACTTACTTCTTCAGACGATCTGCGCCGCTCCTGCAGGCTGTCACTCCCTCCTGGTGTTTGCAGGCTCTTGCTCCCTCCTGGTCCACGGCAGACTATTGCTTTCTCTACAAAAGGCTTGAAATCCCCGCCTCCAGAAACACAGCCAATTACAGCCATTCAATGACATCATTGTCATTGGCTGTGATTGGCTGAAGGCACATGTGTTTCTGGAGGCAGGGATTTAAAGCCTTTCGTATGGCAGGGACCCGAGAACAGTTCCTGGTAGTCTGTCTGCTCAGAATATGTCATTTTCATGGCGTGAGGAGGCTGGGAGGAAGGAGGAGCAGCAGCCAGGGGATTCAGATTTGCAGTCCCTGATAACAGGCTGGGTGTGAAGAACAGAGCGGTCCAGCTCTGTTCTCCATATCCGGCACGTAGTGCTCGGCTGTATAACAGGCAGGCGCTTCGTCCAGAAAAAACGGTTCGTCTCTCACCTGAGGAGTTTGTCGTGACCAATGCCCAACCTTTGGAAAGTTCCCGGAGTCCGGAGAACTGTCTCAAGAGCTTTTTGTGGATGAGGATGATGAGACACAGTTGTCTGTCAGTGAGGTAGTAGTAAGGGCAGTAAGTCTGAGGGAGGAGTGCACAGAGGATTCGGGGAAAGAGCTACTGGATGATGAGGTGACTGACCCCACCTGGTTTGCTAAGCCTACTGAGGACAGGGCTGGGCACACTGCCTAGTGAGGACAGCAATGTGTTGTATACTGGGACCCTGGCACACATGGCTGACTTCATGTTAGGCTGCTTTTCCCGTGACCCTCGCGTTAGACGCATTCTGGCCAACACGGATTACTGGGTGTACACCCTTCTAGACCCATGGTATAAGGAGAACCTTTCCACTGTCATTCCTGAAGAGGAAAGGGGTGCGAGAGTGATCCAATACCACAGGGCTCTGGTGGAAAAAGTGATTCTAAAGTTCCCATCTGACAGCGCTAGCAGTGCGGGGATCAGGCAGCATGTCCAGCGCAGGCAGGGGAACACTCTCCACGGCTTTTGCCAGCTTTATGACTCCACCGTCCTCCGTGATGCCTCTGCTCCATACAACTATTGGGTGTCAAAGCTGGACACGTGGCACGAACTTGCGTGGCACGCCCCGGAAGTGCTGGCCTGCCCTGTCACTAGCGTCTTGTCAGAGAGGGTGTTTAGTGTAGCTGGGGGAATCATCACGGATAAGGGTACCCGCCTGTCAGCTGCCAGTGCCGACATGCTTACCCTCATAAAGATGAACAAAGGCTAGATTTCCCCTGACTTTTCTTCTCCACTGGTGGAAAGCAGCGGATCCTAAAGAATCTTTTCGCTGCAACAGGAGAAAAATGCATCCTCTATCACCCCAAAAAAGGGGAGAATTAGCTTTGCGTATCCCTTTTGGATATTATTACTACTCCTCCTCCTCCTCCTCCTTCTAAAACAGCATGTCATCGCGCTGAACTGCCAATTTCTATGCGGCCCAAAATGCTATGTTTAAAACTATTAAAAGTTTTATCAGTTTTAAAAGTTAAACTTAAACCAATTTTTGTGGAGGGCTGCCTCCAGGCTCTGTTACAAATTAACCAATACCGAGCTGTATCTTCAAAAAATGTTTGTGGGTCTACCTGCCCTCGCGGTTGAGCAATTTTTCAGAGGTACACTTGTACTCCTGGTACACCAATTTTTGAGGCCATTGCCAATACTGTTAGCAAACTAATTTTTCCAGGCTTCGCCTATACTCTTGGTAAACAAATTTTTACAGGTGTTCACCTATACTATTGCTGCAGAAATGTTACAGGGGTTCGCCTATACTTTTGCTACAGAAATGTTACTGGGGTTCACGCCTATACTTTTGCTACAAAAATGTTAGAGGTGTTCGCTTATACGTTTGGAACAGAAATGTTACTGGCGTCCGCCTATACTTTGACTGCAGAAATGTTACTGGGGTCTGTCTATACTTTCTCTACTGAATGGTTTGAGGGGTTCGCCTATACTCTTGCTACAGAAATGTTACAGGGGTTCGCCTATACTTTTGCTACAGAATTGTTACTGGCGTCTGCCTATACCTTTTCTACTGAATGGTTTGAGGGGTTTGCCTATACTCTTGCTACAGAAATGTTACAGGGGTTCGCCTATACTTTTGCTACAGAAATGTTACTGGAGTCCGCCTATACTCCTGCTAAAGAAATGTTACTGGGGTCTTTATATTTAAGCCCTTCCCTGAAAAACAAGAATTTTAGTGTAAGAAAAAAAAAAATAATGCACGCATTGTCGTCAATGGAGCCGTGGCTGCTGCCGGCGGCTCCATTGAAAACAATGGTCTGCCAGCACCCCTGAATTGTTTTTCAGAGAAGGGCCTTACATATAAGCCCTTCCCTGGAAAACAAGAATTCCCTGCTGCACCTGCCACATCTGTGACAGATGCAGCAAAGGAATTCTAAATCCCCGTGGGGATAATAAACACATCTGCCACATGCGGCAGATATTTCCTTCATCCCAGCAAGGAAAAAGAATTCCCTGCTGCACCTGCCACATCTGTGACAGATGCAGCAAAGGAATTCTTTATCACTGCGGGGAATAAAGAATTCCCTACTACAACTGTCACACATGACAGCTGCTTTAGGGGATCCAACTGCCGGCATCCTGTAATTGTTTTTCATGGAAGGGCTTTAAATATATACCCTTCCTTGAAAAACAAGGAAAAGTGGTGTAAAAAATCCTCGCTTGCTGAAAGAGCTGCTTCTGATTGGCTGACCACCTCCGTCAGATGCTGCAGCAGTGCTAATCCTAAATGGGAAGCATACAGATTAATTAGATGAAAGTAGTATATGCAAGAATTCAGAAAGATAAAACGTAATAAAATACAAATGGCTTTCCCAAAGTTACTAATCCCAAGTCACACTTAGAACACAGTACAATTATGTCAGCCACAGAAATATCCACAGGTGCAATTTTTAAGACCCTGTAGTGCTTCTGTTCTTTCTCTATTCTCTCACTTTACCTGGTCAAACTCTGCTACTGAATATGCAGGGGTTCACCTTTCCATCAAAAAATCACACCTCTTAAGTCTGAATTTCTATACGCTGTTATTGAAAACTAAAGCACTTTTAACATCATATGACCTTCCTGAGAGCTCTTGGTTTAAGAGAAAGAATCCCTTAAAAAGTATATAAAGTCCCTAAAATACTGTATAAATTGCAGATGATCCCAATCTATTTTACCTGAACTTTATTTAAATCTCTATAATCCTTATTCTCAAGGTTTATGTGGAGGAGGCTCAGACTGGCTTATAAGCTTTGACACCTTTGAATTTGGTTGCAAACTCTACATACATCATTCAATTTATCCCGCCATTGTAGAATAAATGGATGCAGATTTGAGGAGCTGTCCATCTGGTCCAAATGCTCACACAATTCCTTTGTTAAAACATGATCCCCTTGGCTTAAATTTCAATTTTTGGTGTAATTCAACAGACCCATTTGCTATAGTTAGCTTGGAGATTTCTATGATCCTTAAACAGTAAATGTCTCTACCATCAGTTTCCCAATTTCTTTCCTTTCCTCTCCATATACCCTCTCCCAATGTTAGTATCAGCCAAGATTTTTGTTTGTTCTGCAGTCATGTAACAATTTTTTTGCAATGCCTGTGATTTGTTACACTTGCTTTTTGTAGCTGTGTTTCTTTTTGAAATGTTGTATTTTGAAACCTTTAATAAAAAGTGTATAAAAATATACAATACTGTATACTTTTTATACTAGTTGCTATAGGATTGTATTGAACTGGTATTGTATCATGATAAGTTGTATAACTTAACAAAAATTCAAAATATGCTAAGGGTTGACACATCTGAAGTTTTTTTTTTAAAGAGAAAGTACTGAATTAATTATTCCAGAGGGATGTACCTTTTGAATATACGCAAAAATGACGTTGATAATAATGGAGAAAATTTGCCATAACTTAACAGCTTTAAGAAGTCTTCTAAACTTATAAAAATGCAGAAAAAACTATGTGTATCTTATTGTTTGCCAGTTGATGGTGTCATAGCTCAGAAGTAACTATTTTTTATTTTCATTATCTTGCTCAGCTCTGTAATGCACCTTTGTTTTGATGCTGTTAGGGCTTGCTGTGGGTGGAATTACCAATGCAAAGGAATGAATTTCCCATAATTTCTCTCCCCTCTCACAAACATTGCATTTATAGCTGCCTTCTTACCCCTCTGTTACAAGATAAAAGGTAAGGACTAGAGATGAGCGAACGTACTCGTCCGAGCTTGATACTCGTTCGAGTATTAGCGTGTTCGATATGCTCGTTACTCGAGACGAGTACCACGCGATGTTCGAGTTACTTTCACTTTCATCTCTGAGACATTAGCGCGCTTTTCTGGCCAATAGAAAGAGAGGGAAGGCATTACAACTTCCCCCTGCGACGTTCAAGCCCTATACCACCCCCCTGCAGTGAGTGGCTGGCGAGATCAGGTGTCACCCGAGTATATAAATCGGCCCCTCCCGTGGCTCGCCACAGATGCATTCTGACAGAGATCAGGGACAGTGCTGCTGGTGCCGGAGCTGCTATAGGGAGAGCGTTAGGAGTTATTTTAGGCTTCAAGAACTCCAACGGTCCTTCTTAG